>NC_091472.1:266000752-266684502 GCF_036971445.1 Narcine bancroftii | reverse complement strand
TATCAATCTGTGCAGTAACCTTGAGGGATGTATGGATTTGAACCCCCCAAGGGACCTCTGTTCATCCACACTCTTAAGTAACCAACCATTAACCATGAGCCTCCTAATTTGTTACCTCCTCAAAAATACTCATTTTGGCTCTTGAGACACAACCTTCCCTTCACAAAGTCATGCTGACTACCCTTGAGTAGACTGTAGTTCTTCAAATGCTCATGGATCCTATCATTAAGAATCCTCTCCAATAGTTTGCAGACCACTGAGCTAAGGTTCACTGGTCTATAGTTCCCAGGATTCACCCTATTACCTTTTTTAAACAAAGGGACTACATTTGCCATTCTCCAGGACCTCTGATGTGCCAAAAATGTTTCAAAGATCATAACTATTTCCCCAGCTATCTCTTCTCTCATTTCCCACAGCAACCTAGGGTATATCGCGTCCAGCCCTGGGGACCTATTAATCGTGATATATTTAATAAGATCCAACACTTCCTCTTATTTAATCTCCACATTATCTAGCACACTGGCCTGTTCTGTTTTGACTTCGCCCTGATCAAGGTCCTTTTCTCTTGTGAATACTGAAGCAGAGTATTCATTTAGAACTTCCCCAGCCTCTCCGCCTTTAGACACATGTTGTCTCCTTTATCCTTTAGCGGCCCCATCTTCATTCTCATCATCCTTCTGTTCTTCATATAAGCATTGAACACCTTGGGGTTCTCCTTAATTCTACAGGCCAAGGCCTTCTCATGCCTCCTTCAAGCTCTCCCAAGTCCTTTTTTAAGCCCCTTCCTGGCTACCATATACTTCCTATTTCCTGCTTCATCTAATGTATGCTTTCTTCTTCCTCTTGATGAGCTTCCTCATCTGCTTTGTCAACCATGGTTCCTGTTTCCTACTATCTTTTCTTTCACTCAGTAGGACAAACCTATCCTGAATTCAGCACACGTGTTCCCTAAACCTCCTCCACAAAATACCTGTGCTTTCACACTTGAACACCTGTTTCCAATTTACTCTCACTAGTTCCTACCTCATCCCTTCATAATTAGCCCTTCCCCATTTAAGCACTTTCCCATTTTGCCTGTCTTTATCCTTTTCAGTAACTTTGCTGAAGGTCAGGGAGTTATGGTCACTCTCACCAAAATGCTCCCCCACTGAAAGGTCTAGTACTTGACCAGGTTCATTATCCAGAACTAGATCCAGTATGGCCTCTCCTCTTGTCAACCAGTCCACATATTGTGTCAAGAATCCTTCTTGAACACATTTGACAAATTCAGCCCCATGCTTTGGTCATTTGTTTATGCATTTGTTTGCTTTAATGAATCTTCCAAATGTGTAGCCTCATAATTCTCTGGAAGAGAATTTGGCACTCTTTAAATCAACTGACAAAGCCATCTATATTCCTGCATTTTAAGGTTTTCTCTCTCATCAACCACACAGTCCATTTCTATGTCATCTGCATATGTCTTTGCCTTGAACTCACATTTAAGACTAAATGTCCTGATACATTGGTTGTCTGGCTCAGTGAGTACACAACAAAATTGTTCTCCTGACACAAAAATAGTAACAAATAGTTTTAAACAAAGGTTTTTTTTAGCTAAAAGGTATAACACAATAGCCATCATTTTTTATTGCAGAAATCGATTCCCTTATTTTCTGGAGAATCCAATCGGCAGGATACTTGCAGGGAAAATATGAGTATTTTAGGTAGCAGTCCATTACTGATGTACAGGAAATTCAGGAAATAAAAATTAAGCCACACACCATAATTGACAAGTTTGTTTCTGACATTTCCTTAATAGAAACGTTCTTGCCCTTAACCTCTCTAATATTACAAATGTTCAGGGTTTATGCCTTAAGTTTGTATCAAATAAATCAGGTGAGGATATAAAAATTGAAGTCCTATTTTCATGACACATTTAATTCATCACACATTGCTAATAAATCTCTCAGAAAACATTGTAATACAGGGTTCTTAAAATTTCTATGACAGAATCCAAAATCCATAGCTCACTGCTTTTTCCTAAATATAGGAAATGCAACTCAAATCTGTTCCATGTGGTTTTCGATGTCTGTTGGCTATCTTTCGTGCCTTAAATACTGCTAATATATGATTGATTGTTAGACGTTTTCATCTCCTTTTAGTGCTAAACATGGTTGAGAATATTTCACTAGTGTGTACCTAATCTGTTCTGATGAAAACCTCCAACATTGTTAGCTGTTGGTCATCAAGTACAATTTTGGGAAACTTAAGACTGAAAAAAATTGGAGAAATTTTTAAAATCTTAGGTTGGTGTAACTAATGATGATGATGACGATGAATTTATTGTCATACATACCCATGCAGCAAATTTTTACATCCTGAAGCTGAACAGGCACTTGTAAAGAAAAATTCTAACAGTAAACTAATTGAATTACATTAAAAGAGACAATAAATAAATATTCACAGCAATCCCAGTGAAAAAATAAGTGACACAATTAAGCAAACAGCCCTTTTCTTTGTTAGTGTGCCAAGGGGAAGTTCAAGAGCCTGATAGCTGTTTTTTTTAAAATAAACTATTCTTGAACCTAAAGATGGTTGTTTTCAGGCTTCTGCCCAAAGATAGCAGTGAGAAGAGATTGTGGTGAGGGTGGTACGGGTACTATATGATGTTGGCTGCCTTCTTGAGGTAGCACCTTACATAGATGTCTACAATGGACAGGACATCAGAGCTTGAGATGGACTTGGCTTTGTTTATTACCTTTGACATCCTTCTGCATTCCTGGGACCTTGAATTGCCAAGCTAAGCTGTGTTGCAGCTACTATAGTCAGTATACTTCCCAAAAGGCATCAGTGGAAGATTGATAGAGTATCTGATGACATGCCAAAAGTCCTCTGCTTCTGTGCCAGCCATATGGAAGGCCATCTGAAATATGGACTCCTGGGAACTAGAAGATTCTGACTCTGTCCACCTCCTTTCCATCAATGCAGATAGGTGTGTGGCCCCTTGACTTCTCTTTCCTAAGATCAACGATCAGCTTCTGAGTCTTGGTGACATTGAGAGCAAGATTGAAATTCTGGTTGATTGGTGGCAGAACTACAATCTCCATCCTGTATTCTGACTCATTATTTCCAATTATTTGGCCAACAATGTGGTGTCATCATCAAATTTGTAGATTGAGTTGGAGCTGAATTTGGCCATGCAGTCATGGGTGTACAAGGAATAGAATAGTAGATTAAGCACACAGTTTTGAGGTGCCACTATATTGATGATCACAGAGGAGAAGGTGAGATGCCGATCCACACTGATTGGGGTATGTCGATGAGGAAGTTGAGGATCCAGTTGCAGAGAGATGGACAGAGTCCCAGATCATTTAGCTTAGTCGTGAGTTTGCTGGTATAATAATGATGAAGGCCAATTGTAGTCAATGAGCAATAGCCTGATGTAGGTGTTCCTGTGGTCAAGATGATCCCATACAGAGAAGAGGGCCAGCAAGATGACATCTGCCTTTGACCTATTGTGATAATAGGTAAACTGAAGTAGGATTAGGTCCTTCTTAAGATAGGAGTTGATTCACTCCATATTCCAACCTCTTGAAGGCACTGGCACATAGTCATTGAGGCACATCAATGATGGATGCCCATAAATCTGTGAGAACTCTGTTCCAGAATGATCTGGCTTAAAATAATGACTGACTATTCACAACTTTATTTCCAACATTATTGAATTATACTGAAGGAACTATCAATGTTAACTAGAATTTGTTTGTTTTATTTTCTTCCCAATATTTTTATTGTGAGTTAGGTTATGAATTTTGATAAACACATCAATTTTTTTTTTCATTTTGAATGTCCTCTTGTGTGTATCTTCTAAGACCCAAAAGCATTAACTTTGAATTTTCATTTAAGAATAAAAATGGTAGTTTTCAGAATGCTAAATAAGATGATAAAAGAAACGTAACTTTTTGATGAAAATTTATCCCCTATGCTTTCAAATGTGCCAAAAAAATTATTCAATTGATCTTATAATGAAATATACAGCATTAAAGACTGTTTGGGCCACGACAACTATGCTATCTCCTCAGTACCACTGTTTAATTAATCCTACTCACTTGCTCTCATATACATTATATTCCTCTAAATCATTTTTTTTTCAGGCAGTGCATTTTCAATTATAAAACCTGCAGTTCAAATTAATCTTATGTGGCCTCTTTTTTCACAAATCTTAAATCTGAATCCTTTCTTATAATATCAAATGTTCTGCACAGGATAGAATTTTAAAGAAAACCAACCCAATCAGTAAAGGGAAAGGTTCCATTATTGTCACGTAATACTACATTTAGAATGTAACATACATGAAATTCTTTAACTTTTGTCTACTGTAATGCAGACAAAGAGTCACAACTTTTTCCAGTGCCCCTCACAGAAACCTACAGCGCCTGGTGTTCCTACGTGGTCTCCCCTCCAAGTACTGACAAGGCCTGCACCTGCTGAGCTTCTGAAATCAGACAATCTCAGGCGTATTCAGGCAGCAGCATTAAACTACTGTAGTCACTAGCAACTTCATCTTATGTTATTTCTATGGGTTATTTTTTAATGTTGTTATTTACATTGCCAAAATAATTGTTTAATTTTTTAAATATCTCTATCAAATTACATTCTTTGTTCTAAGGAGAATATCTCAATTTGTTCAGAATCATAATTCATTGTCATGAACAAGTTGTGAAATTCAGTGTTTTGCAGCAGCAAACATTCATATTATAAACATTACAATATTACTATGAATTAAAAAAAATCATGCACTAAAAGTAAGGCAGTGTCTTTGGTTCAATGATTATTCAGGAATCTGATGGCAGTGGGGAAGAAGTTGTGAAGTTGAGTGCTCGCCTTTAAGTTCCTGTACCTTTTCCCAATGGTAGCAAAGTGAAGAGGGCATGGCCTGGGTGGTGGGGGTCTTCGAGGATAGACGCTGCTTTTTTAAGACTGCCTCATGTTGATGTCCTCAAGGGAGTGAAGTCTGGTGCCTGTGATGTTGCAGGCCAAGTTAACAACCTGCTGGAGGTTATTCTTGTTCTGACAGTTGGTGCCTCTGTACCAGGCAATGATGGAACCAGCCAGAATCCTCTTCACAGTACACATGTAGCAGTTTTCAAGAGTTTTCAGTGACATACCGAATCTCCTTGGACACCTCAGCTCCAGGACAGATCCTTGGAGATGTTGACATGCAGAAATTAGAAGTTCTTGACCATCTCCACTACTGAGCCCTTGATGAGGACTGGGTCGTGTTCCCCTGACTTCCTTCTGAAATCCACAATCATATCTTTGGTTTTGTTAACGTTGACCGCAAGGATTTTGTCATTACATCATTCAACGAGCTGATCCCTCCTGTATGCTTCCTCATTGCCGTTTATGATTCTTCCGACAATTGTGGAGTCATCGGCAAACTTGTAAATAGCCTGGCCACACAGTCATGGGTGTATAATGAGTAAAGCAATGGGCTAAGCACACATCCTTGGGGTGCCTCTGTGTTGATGATCAGTGAGAAGGAGACTTTGTTTCCAATTCATACTGACTGTGGTCTTCTGATTAGTAAGTCAAGGATCCAGTTGCAGAGTGGAATACAGAGGCCTAGAGTTTGTAGCTTTTTGATCAGCACTGAGGAAATAATGGTATTGAAGGCCAAGCTATAGTCGATGAAGAGCAGCCGTATTGTGAATTGCTGTTTTCGAGGCAATCCAGAGCTGAGTGGAGAGCCAGTGACATTGCATCTGCTGTGGAGCGATTGAGACGATAGGAAAATTGCAGTGGGTTCAGATGTTTACTTAGGTACGTGTTAATTCTGGCCATGATCAGCCTCTTGAAGCATTTCATCACAGTAGGAGTTAGTGCTACTGGGCGTTATCCATGATTTGCTTTGGAAGAAAATACAAATCTGAAATCATCTTAGTGTTCAGCTTGAAGTTGTCTATCATAATCCCCAATTCTTTTTCAGGAAGCAAACTTTTTGGAAAAAAAATTTAGTCCAGTATTACCTAAAATTGTTTAAGGTAAAACAATCAACCTGAAAAGGCAATAAGTGGAGTAAAACACAAAAGTATACAAAAATAAAATAGCAATGTTGGAGAAACTCAGCAGGTCAAACAGTATACTTTATATAGCAAAGATATATATATCCAACATTTCGTGGCCAAGCCCTTCATCAAAAATGAATAAGACAATTAAGATGGTATGTGAGTGGGAAGGGAAGGTTGACAATCATTGCTCTAGACCAAATTGTTATTGAAATATTTTGCTTGAGAAAAATTGTCATTGGCTTATTTCCTTTGGAGGTATGAAACCGTGCACATAACGAATCAATTATAAATTAATAAGACAATAATTCCATTTTTTTCTGAAATGGTTAACCTCAAGAACAGTGATAATTGGGCACAACAAATAACATTGGGTTTGCATGGGGGGGGGGGGGGGGTGAAATTTGCCATGATTACTACCAATGCTCACAATACCTTACTTTATACTTATACTTTGGCTTGGCTTCGCGGATGAAGATTTATGGAGGGGGTAAAAGTCCACGTCAGCTGCAGGCTCGTTTGTGGCTGACAAATCCGATGCGGGACAGGCAGACACGGTTGCAGCGGCTGCAGGGGAAAATTGGTTGGTTGGGGTTGGGTGTTGGGTTTTTCTTCCTTTGCCTTTTGTCGGTGAGGTGGGCTTACAATGCTTACTTAAAGGTATACGTTGATAGGTATCAGGCAAATAGGGAGCCACACTTAGCAATGCCGTTACAGCAGCAGTGACCATGATTTGAATCTGGTGCTGTCTGTAAGCAATTTTCATGTTCTCCCCATGTCTGTTTGGGTTCCTCCAGGTGCTCCAGTTTCCCCCCATTTTTTTCAAAAAGTATGGGGGTTGTTGGTTAATTGGGTGTCTTTGGGCAGCACAGGCTCAAGGGCCAGAAGGGCTTGTTACCATGCTATATGACTAAATTAAAAAAAAAATACTTTGCATAATTGGAAAATCTGAAATGAATATCCCTCAGTATGTGTGAATGTGGCAGGGAGTCAATGCTGTGGGTATCTGCAGTGAAGAAGTTAAGATTTGTTGGGGAGGTATGATCAACACTGAATGTCAGGTAGTGGTGGCTTGGTAGCAATAATTATTGGTGGAGAGATTTGTGAAAGCTCATGCGAACTCACATGGGAGTCTTGGATTGGATGGTTTGTACGTGAATATAGGAGAAAGTTTATGCCAGAGTTTGGCACCATTTGGGGGTGAGGTTGGTTATCAATGGGGAGATGACATACATGAGGTCATGAACATGTAGATATAATGATGGTGGTGGGGAGTGGTGGAAGACCAGAAAGAGAGCCATTAAGGAGACCTACTTGACTGGGGTTTGCAGCTCCAAGCCAGTTATTCACAAATGTCACTAATAAAATGATAAATAATCTATCTTCAATAAATCCATACTGGCAATGCTTGACTTTTTTTCAACTGGAAAAAAAAACAATTATTACAGTCTATTCAATTTAGCAACTCCAATTAAGAGCAATCCAGTTAACCCTATTTATTGCTTAGTCCTGGTAGCCCTGCAAATTTGTTATTAATGTACTCATAGGCTTGGGAGATGCTTGATTTATGGTAGATAAAGATGACTGTTGTTACCAAATTACATCCCACAAATCTGTTTCAAATAATAATTAAAAAGTCTCCAAAGAACCATTCCAACACAGGCACATCTGAAGGATGCGTGCTTAGCCCACTGCTCTACTCATTCTATATCCATGACTGTGTGGTCAGGCACAATTCCAATGTAATCTACAAATTTGCTGATGACCCCACTGCTGTCAGCAGAATCATAGATAGCTATGAGGAAGCCTACAGGAGAGAGATAGATCAGCTAGTTGAGTGGTGTCACACAAACCTGTACCCAAAGAGGTGACTGTGCTGTTCAGGAGGAAATCAGGAGAAGATGAGCTGGTCCTCATTGGGGGGGTCGAGAACTGGGTGCCAGCATCTTCGCGGATCTGTCCTGGAGCCTCCATGTCAATGCAATCACAAAGAAGGCTTGCCAGTGGCTATTCTTTGTGAGGAGTTTGCGGAGATTTGGTATGTCACCAAGGACTCTCGAACTTCTACAGTGGACCTGACAGCACTCTGTCTGGCTAAGAGCCACAGGAGCATTCTGGCTGGATGCATCACTGTCTGGTATGGAGATGCCAATGCTCAGGACAAGAAAAGGCTTCAGAGGGTTGTTTTGTTAATTTGACTTGCAACATCATGAGCACTGTCTTATCTCCATCGAGATGGTGTCTACAAGAAAGCAGCCTCTATCCTCAAGAACCCCCACCACCCTGGCTGTGCCTCTTCACTCTGCTACCATCAAGAAAAGGTACAGGAGCCTGAAGACAAGCACTCATTGGCACCAGGACAACTTCTTCCCCTCTTCCATCAGATTCCTAAATGAACAATGAACCATAGATACTGCCTGACTTTGACTTTTTCTTGCACTATTTTTATTTATTTTGTAATGTGGGTTATATAAATGTTTGCATTGTCATGCTGCCATAGAACAATGAATTTCATGACATATACTGATTCTGATTCTGAATCTGAACAAGGTTGGGCTAAACACAAAGTCCATGTAAAAGACAGAATAACTGGCATCAACTTACTACATAAAATATTGCCAAACCTTTGTACTGCCCATGAGAAAGTAAATATAAATATTTCTGAAGGTTTGGTAAATTAACTTTATTTCTCCATGTTTTGGAGTACACTCCATTGGCTGCTTGGGATCATTGCCAACAATGTCTGAATGAGTCTTTGTGTAAAAATACAAGAGAACAAAGAATAAAGGAAGGCATTCAGTATGCTGGCCTCGAACATTATGTTCAATCCTCATGAAGAGTTTTTAGAGTTCTCTCAGATCACCTTCTGAGAACCCAAATTCAGATAAACATTAGGTTATTTGTTTCAGAACTCTTTGCAATTCACTATCAGCTTAACCGTTGTTTATCTTCTGCCGCATTTTCACAGTCCAAGCGGTTTATATTTCAGCTTGTACATCATTGAGGATCCAGTTCTGTACATCTCTTTACAAATCTCTTTTTTTAAATATTTAACCCGATAGCTTACATCCCTTGGTGTTTAGTTCATCATTGCCTAGTGAACAATTTAACTAGATTAGCTGTGCCCACCTACGCTCCTCACTGTTTTCTAGAACCTCATAGCACAGCTGACGGCCATTTGTCCCGCAATCCAGGCATTGGCTCTTTGCAAGAGAAATTTTGGAAGCTATTTATATACCTATGAATGGGTTGATCATGAACAAGGGAACATTGCAACTCAATAATGGGATGTTCTTTTGAATTGAGGGGCATAAGAATATCTTCTCATAGAAGATGGTGGCAAATCTCTGTCATTCTCTCTGATTGATGGTTTTGGAATCTAGATGACAGGAGTTATCTAAAAATGGGCTAGTTAAATTATTGAACATTCAGGAAAATTGAGGCTAGTGGAACTAGCACACACAAAGTGTTGATTCTTGGAGCAAACAGTGGCCATGCTTGATGGGCCAGGTGGCTTTCTCTTGCTCCTGTTTTTAAATTTAGGCAAATTTAGATAACAAGCCCTTTTGCCTCACAAGCCCAATTACATCTAATTGGCCGACAACCCCCAGTACACCTTTGAATGGTGGGAGGAAACCAGAGCACCCGGAGGAAACCCACACAAACACGGGGAGAACGTACAAACGCCTTAAAGACAGTATAGGATTCGTACCCTGGTCCTGATCACTGGTGCTGTAACAGCATTGCGCTAACCACTACACTAATCGTGCTGCTACTCTTCTGGTGTTCTTGAATTAAACAACAAGGCTGCGTACAATCCAAAAGTGACATGACCATATATTAGAACAGTGGTGCTCAAACTTTTTCTTTCCACTCACATTCAACTTTAAGTATTCCCTATACCATAGCTGCTCTGTGATTAGTAAGGGATTGCTTAAGATGGTATGTGGGTGGAAAGAACAAGTTTGAAAACCACTGTTTTAATCATGCCTCAATGATTCGTTATGTGCACGGTTTCATACCTCCAAAGGAAATAAGCCTATGACAATTTTTCTCAAGCAAAATATTTCAGTAAGAATTTGGTCTAGAGCAGTGATTGTCAACCTCCCCTTCCCACTCTCATACCATCTGAAGCAATCACTTATCAATTACAGAGCACCAATGGCATAGGGATTACTTAAAGTGGTATGTGAGTGGAAAGAAAAAGATTGAGAACCACTGGGTTAGATGATGAGGAGTTAAAAGATTATTTTTACACCAAAAAAAAAACCTTCCAGATTTTCTGGAACCAGGTTGAAGTATTTAACTTAAAGTAAATATTTTCAGTAATGTTTCTGTAAACATCATTACCACAGAATGTTTCAGCTGTAAATGTCACAATCAGTACTCAGGGGAAAAATGCTATATTACATTCATTTGCTGAGACAATAAGTAAGTTTATATTAGATGAAAATTGAAATTTCAGTAGAGGAATTAATCAGATGGTACTCTGTTTCTTTCATTTATTCTGACAATTTTCTCCAAAATGAATAAAACCCACAATAAGTTCTTATCTAGTTGTATCAAACAATCCTCCATTATAAGCAAAGTTCTGGTGGTCATGATAGAACCAGCCATACAGCTACCAGGAATTAGAATAATTGATTTAAAGAACAAGAAACCAGAACAATGAATAAAAAACGAAGGGAAAGTATAAATTCAAAAATATAAAAGGTGGTGATCAAGTATCAAAAGTTTGACACTGAAGAATTCTAAATAATCATTATTGACAAATGATGGCATGGTTGGTTTAATAGTACAATACTAGTTCAGTACCAGCAACCTGGGTTCAAATCCAGCACTGTCTGCAAGGAGTTTGTACGATCTCCCTGTGTCTGCGTGGCTTTCCTCCAGATGCTCCGGTTTCCTCCTACATTCCAAAGGTGTATAGCATTAGTAGCTTAATTGGTCACATGGGTATATTTGGGTGGTGTGTGCTCATGGACCAGAAGGGTCTGTCACTGTGCTGTATCACTAAATTAAAAAAAACAAAGTTTCAAAAAAACATTACGCTATTCAGTGCCTCAGTATTGAGAGTCATGCACCAATTTGATGGACATATGACCCACGGAACTTGCAAAAAATATTTAGTGACATTTGTGACTGTAACACGACTGATTGCACTCAGAGACAAGTGAAGAGTACAAACAAGCTTTTAATAACTTACAATCAATGGCCGGTAGACACAATAGTCCTCAGGTGAATCTGAGGTAAGTTGAGAAAACCAGGGTTTATATTGGGGTAGGTGAGGATGGAGCCAAGGAGCCAGCCATTGGAACAATACATAGACAGTGAATTTCAGTTCACTGCATTCACCCCTTCCTTCAGAATAGAGCCTGTGCATGAAAAACAGAGATCATTCATTCAAAAATGAATAGTTTACAAATATTTTCAAGTTAAGTCTGTCAGGGGGTCGGTAATTCTGGTTGAACGCCTCAGTAGTGGAGGACTTTGGCCTTGCTGAACTTCCTGGACCCCCTGTGGTACAGGGTTACTGGGTCTCAAGGGGTCCAGCTCTGGTCGCAGAATGGATTGGACCACTTCCCAAGCAGTGTTCTCCAGGACCCTGAGTGGGGTACTTGGTAGTTCCTAGCTCATTTGAGGCATCAGACCCTCAGTTCTGGAGGGTGCCAGGTCTCTGATTGAGACGGTGTCCTCTCTGCCATCAGGGTAGCCACATAGGCATACTTGGGTTGGCATGCAGCAGGTGTACCTTCTCAATCAGGGGGTCTGTCTTGCTCTTCCTCACGTGCTTTCTCAGCAGGACTGGCTCCAATGCCATTAGCCAAGCTAGGAGAGAGGTCCCAGATGTGGATTTCCTCTGGAATGTAAAAATAAGCTTGAGAGGAATTGCGTTGGTCGCCGTGCAGAGGAACGACCTTATAGAGTGGAGCACTGTTGGTAGAACTTCTTGTCAGTGTGATTCTGGAAGGCCTTTGGATCGGATAGCCAATTTTATGGCCTTCCATAGAGTCGTATGCTCTTTTTCAACTTGTCTGTTCTCCCAGGGATTGTAGCTAGTCATCCTTTTTGAGGCAATGCCTCTAATAAACAGTTATTGGCATAGCTCTTCAGGCATAAATGATGAACCCTGGTCACTATGGATATAGCTAGGATACCCAAACAGGGTGAAAATAGAGTGCAAGGTCCTGATGACCATAGTGGTGGTCATGTCTGGGCAGGAAATGGCGAATAGAAAACGTGAGTACTCATTGATGACATTGATAAAGTACCCGTTCCGTTGGTGGAAGGGAGGGGACCCT
The DNA here is from genome assembly GCF_036971445.1 of Narcine bancroftii. Taxonomy (NCBI): domain Eukaryota; kingdom Metazoa; phylum Chordata; class Chondrichthyes; order Torpediniformes; family Narcinidae; genus Narcine; species Narcine bancroftii. The sequence goes on along the minus strand of NC_091472.1, from coordinate 266,672,156 downwards.
TGAAATCGACACTGAATTGTTTGAAGGGGTGGGATGCCTTAATCAGATGTGCTTTGTCGCGGCAGTAGAAGTGCAGTTTGCATTCCACGCAGACCTGGCAGGACCTGGTCATTTCCCTGATGTCCTCAATGGTGCAGGGCAGGTTACGTGGCTTGACGAAATGAGCCATGTGAGTGATGTCTTGGTGGAAAAGCTCATCATGCAGTGACCAAATGGCCGGTATGTGCTGAGGCACAGCTTCCTCTTGACAGGGCATCTAGATGTTCATTGAGAGTACCTGGCCTTAATGCTATGTCATAATTATAGGTGGAGAGTTCGATTCTCAACCTAGCGATTTTTATCATTCTTTATTTTGCTGCTCTTTGCATTATTAAACATGAATGCTACCAATCGCTGGTCGGTGAGCAGTGTAAATTTCTGCTGATCAGGTATTGCTTCTAGTGCCTGATGCCTCTACAATGGCTTGAGCCTTTTTCTCCATTGATGGGTTCTGATGCTCATGGCCTTGTAGGGTCCAGGAGAAAAAGGCAACTGGTCTGCCTGCCTGGTTGAGGGTAGCGGCCAGAGCTACGTCAGAGTATCACTTTCCACCTGGAAAGGTGCATTCCCATCCACATGTATGATAGCCTTTGCGATGTAGTTCCAAACATAGTCAAAAGCCACCTGGGGTTCGGCTGATAATGGAAGGAGATAGATTTTTAGAGAGGACAGACTTTATCTGCATAGTGAGAGACCCACTGGGCATAGTAAGAGAAGAAGCCCAGGCACCTCCTTAAGGCCTTCAAGGTCTTTGGGATTGGGAGGTCTAACAGAGGATGCAGTCAATCAGGGTCAGGGCCAATGAAACCATTCTCCACCACATAGCCCAGGATCGCCAGGCATTTATGCCCTTCAACCTGTATTCATCGACCATTTTGTCCATCTGTCTCTGGAAGATTGAGACCCCATTGGTGATACCAAAACAGACCCTCCGGAACTGATAAAGCCGTCCATCTGCCTCAAATGCTGTGTAGGGGCGGACCTTGGAACGGATTGGTAACTGATGATATGCAGCTTTGAGGTCAATGATCGAATAGACCCAGTACTGCACTATTTCATATACCATGTCCAAATTCGAGGGAGGGGGTATGTGTCTAGTAGTGTGAAATGATTAATTATTTGGCTATAGTCAATCACTAGCCTGGACTTTTCTTCCCCTTTCACAACTACCACCTGGGCTCTCCATGGGCTGTTGCTAGGCTCGATGATATTTTCTTTGAGCAGTCACTGTGTCTCAGCTCTAATAAATTCCTGATTTCCCCCGCTGTATCGCCTGCTCTTTGTGGCTATCGGTTTGCAATCAGGAGTCAGGTTCGGAAACAGTGGGGGGGGGGGGGGTATCAATATTTAGGGTGGAGAAACTGCATATGGAGTCCGACTTTTGGGACATACTGTGATTGGAGGGAATGGGCCATGGTCCATGGTCTTGCTTTTATGGTGACACAGGAAGTCCAGGCCCAGCAACACGAAAGCACACAAATCCTTCAGTACATACAATCAGAACTTACAAAATTCCCCTCCTCCCTTTTACAGTTAGATGTATTACACAACACCACTAGATCATTGCAGAGTGTGAGTGCAAAGCTAGAAAATACAATAGTCTATCGGGTACACTCTTAAGTTGTACCACAGAGGAGTTGCAGAGTTTATAAAGCTCTCAGTGGAGCCAGTATCAACTAAGCAATCAGTCAAGTGTCTGTTTACCCTCACCTCCATCGTTGAATTATTTAATTGGTGAGGTATTGCCTGATCCAGGAGGACAAATGCCAGTGCTCTGGAAACCACATTGTTCTCCATGCTGATGTTGACTCGCTCTTGGCCTGTGGGAAGACAAGCTGGCGTTGACCATGAGCGGCAAGATGGCCACCCTCCATCTTGATCTGAAGGAGGATTAGGTGGTGTTGACCTCGAGGTGTGGCAAGATGGCAGCTGTACCCTCCCATGATTTATTTCTGGTGGCAGCTCCTGCCACAAGGCGCAGCAAGATGCTGGCAGCAAGCAGCGCGGAGAGGCTGAGGTCAGCACCTAGGGAATCTGGCATGGGTTGAATGCCAATTTGAGGGTTGCACACATGGTCCCCCTCTTCAGGTTCCCTTTAACCCTGCAGACCTTCACCCACTCCCCTCACTTACCACATCCTAAGGACACGGTGTCCTTTGCGAGGGTGTTGTGCCTGTCCACAGAAGTAGCATCCTCGGTCGCGCGTGGCTACAACAGTTGGCTCTGGGCCTGCGCGAACCACCGGTGCCTCAATGACCTGGTCCTCTGAAAAGGTGCCGTTTTTGCCTGTGAGGTAATCAGCTCCGAGTTGGGCCTGTTCGAGCACTTTCACCAGCTCCAGCATGCTTGCCAAGTCTTTCTTCCCCAACTCTAGTAGTAGCTGCCTCGTGTACCTCGACCTCACTCCTGCCACGAGGGTGTCCCAGACTAGTTCTTCCTCTCTTACCCAGGCAGTGACCATTTCATAGTGACCTTTTCTAGTCAGGGCCCACAGTTCAAGGACATAATCACCCAAAGACTCACCCAGACACTGCTGATGTTGAGAGAGCTGGTGCCTCACTAACACGTCATGGGTGAGGGTGCATGTAGCGGGCCTTCAAGCCTTCTATGGCTGACTCATATGTAGCATAATCTCTGATGACAGTGAACCCCTTGGGGCCAAATCGAGAGAGAAGTGCAGATCTCCAGAGACTATCGGAGTTGAAGATGTCTTATGTGGCTGTCAGGTAGGACTGGAAGCACTCCAGCCAGTAGGTGAATTTCTCTGGGGACAGAAATTCGACCTGGAGCATGCATAGCTTCAACAAGGCTTTCATCCTGCTTCATAGTTAAGCTATTAAAATTGTAATGCGATTGATTGAACTCAAGAGACAAGTGAAGAGTACAAACATGCTTTTAATAGCTTACAATAGTTCTCAGGTGAATCTGAGGTAAGGCGGGAAAACCAGGGTTTGTACTGGGGTAGGTGAAGGTGGAGCCAACAGAGGAGCCCGCCATCAGAACAATACACAGACAGTGAATTGCTGTGACATTGACAGCCATTATGTCCTACTGATGCACAAAACTGTTCTCATCAAAGGGCAATATTACTAATAGCCATAATTTGTCCGAGCACACTCGATGGGTCATGTCTTCAAAATTATTTAGCAGCCAAAAAGTGAGCTAAACTAGCAGTGTACAATATTTGTTCTGTCAGTTTCCTTCATAGCACAATTTGACCACATACTTGAGCATTGTGCACATTTCCATCACAACACCTGTCTGCTGTGGCATAGATTGGACAGCCCTTTCATTTCAAGGGGAATTCTTAGACTGGTTGACCTTTCCTCCCCGTAGATTTGAAAGATTTTTCAGAGTTAATGTTGGTGGTATCTCTGAAGTGCTCTGTGGTACCTGTTACATGTCTCAGAAGCATACAAGAAGGCAAGTAGTATTGTTACCCCATAGGCAATGAATTTTGTACACTTCAGACACTCACTGTTTCATTGAGAGCAAGCAGAGCTTAAATGATAGCAGACCTGAGAATTTAGGGGACCTCCATCTGGTTACAATGATATCTGAGGTCTCAGCAAAAACAAACGCTCTGCCAAAGGGTCTTTGATTTGAAATTATCTTTCCACATATGGTTTCAGAACTGTTGCGTCTTTCCAGTGATACAAACCCAGAGGACCCCAAAACCCAGCAGCAATAGATACTCACCAAGACAAATGGTTGCTTAAACAAAAGTTGCTTTTAATTATCTTTAAACATGAATATAGAACCAAACTTTAACTTATCGCTATTGACATACTTAACCTAACTTAACCCCCTTCTAATTCTAAGCACACGTGTATGTAAGTTCAGAGATGTTCTTTGATTCACAGTCCAATCTCACTTCTATTCCTCCAAGTGCACTGGTTGCAGGCAATTCTTATACTGTGCACAGAATTTAACATTCATGAAGTTCACCAAACTTTGGTGCTTGAAAGGTGAATGGTATCCGCTCAGGAAGGTTCTTGGCAGTTTTCAGAGAGAGATGTGTTGTTCCTGGACACAAACTGATCCCTTTTAATCAGCCACTTCAGTGTCTTGCCGATGAAACTTGCCCCATCAGAGTTTTCCAGATGATAACCTCTTTCTTTCAGGTCACTTTTTGTTTCTCTTATTTCAAGTGAAACATTAGGCCAGTACTCTCCTCTTGCATGAACCACAAGGGCTTTGACCAGATCGAACTAAGCACTCACAACCCATCTTCCAAATGGGGATTTTCCACAAGCTTTTCAGCTTGTCCTGTTCCAGTCCCAGCTGCTGCTACTGACTGTAGCATTGCCGAATTCAATTCTCTCTCTTTCTCTCAGTGAAAAAAACTGTTCAACTCTCTCTGCTTGCAAAAACCACATGGCCCTCTTAGAACACCAAGCTGCACTCCCAGACAGCCTGTGGCTCTGAACTACTCCTCTGATCTCTTTCATCTGTTGCTTTTAAAAACAACAATCCATTAGTGGTCTCTTGGGCACTCCCCAAAGTTTTTGCAACGGTCCCCAGGAACTGCCCTGACTGGCTAGAGCAGAGCTCCGGAATTTTAAATGAGATCTGTTTTGAAGTGTTTGTATACGACCTACTCTTTAAAAAAAACCTGTCCCAATTTATCTCCCAAAAATATATCTACATACAATACAAACACAACATAATCTTTCACACCAGTTTTTCCTGTTTTTATTTCTTAACAGTCTCAGTGTATGTGTGTTCTCTCTTTGACATTTATCTTTCTTTTCCTTTTGAATTAAAAAAAAATTATACATGCAGCAGGTTAAAAGGTCATTTTGGCCCTCCAGTTTGTGCCTTTCAATTAACGTACATGTAGAGCTCGTCGAAAGAACCAAAGACTTGTTGATCCAAACCAAGGCTTTTATTAGCAAAAGACAGGAGCTCTTCACAGGTGGCCGACCAGTCCGGAATGATCCGACCTGGCTAGGGACACAACCCTTTAAGGCCCAGACAGTAGGTGTGGCTAAGCTCTCAGCCAATTGCTGTAAGCACAGTCATTACATACTCTAGATACTGTAACTATATACATTGGTGATAGGTCTGTACTATCACATTCACCGCTTCTTGGAGAACTGACCCTGGGGTGGAAGGGCTGAAGAGGGAGAAGGGAAGGAAGGGGTAGGTTAAGGACTGTAGCGGTCAGGGGGTCTGACCATCCGGCGTGACCGCCGTGGTGCCGGGATTGGGGTCGCTGGAGTGGTGTCACCAGCGGGCTCGTCAGGTGCGACCGCTCCTTCGCTCATTTCCCCAGTTGTGTTGCGGGAGGGTGGCCCGGGTCATTGGGGTGCTGTTGGTCATTCTGTTCCGGCATGGGGCCTGGGGGATAAGGGTTTGAATGGGATAGTGGCGGTTGGGCTTCACACGAGGCACTGTGTTTGCCGGCGGCCATTTTAGACCTACAGACTGCAGCAAAGTGGCCGTTTTTAAGGCACTTCTGGCACCTGGCTTTTCTTGCTGGGCACTGGGACCTGCTGTGCTTGTCCCTCCCGCAGAAATAACATTTTGGGTTCGCAGAGGGCAGTGTAGCAGCAGCCGACAGGCAATCAGTATCTCGGGGGATGGTAGGGTAGAAGGGCACTCTACTCACATCAGAACATGGGGTCCAGTCCCTAGAGAGCTCATTTGACTTTAAGGCTGCATCCTCCATTGTGATTGCAGTCCGGGCCACGTCCTCTAGTTTTTCTACCCCTAGTTTGAGGAAGCGCAGCCTCACTTCGTTCGATCGGAGCCCGGCCACAAAGGCATCCCGGAAGAGATCGTTTGTGATCTCGGCAGCAGTTTTGTCCACACAGTTACAGTCCTTGCCCAACGCTTTGACTACTTGTAAATATGCCCTGCTGGGCTCGCCGGGCTGTTTCTTCTTCGATGCAAGCACGAGCCGGGCATGAACTCTGTTCATTGGTTGATCTTACAGTTCGTTCAGTACCTTTATGGCTGCGGTGTAAGTGGTCTCATCCTGGATGTTCTCGTCGACTCTCAAGGACACCATAGACAGCAATGCTGTTAGACGCTGGTTATCCTCCTCCACCTCAATGACCCTTAGGAAGTTTTCAAAGTTCAACAGCCAGAACTTAAAGGCTTTGAAGGCTGTAGCTGACTGTGTCAAGTTTTTCTGGCCGAGTCAGACGCTCCATCCCTTTTTTAAAAAAAAAATTCTTTTTGCTAATAAAATTGTAGAGCTCGTCGAAAGAACCAAAGACTTGTTGATCCAAACCAAGGCTTTTATTAGCAAAAGACAGGAGCTCTTCACAGGTGGCCGACCAGTCCGGATGATCCGACCTGGCTAGGGACACAACCCTTTAAGGCCCAGACAGTAGGCGTGGCTAAGCTCTCAGCCAATCGCTGTAAGCACAGTAATTACACTCTAGATACTGTAACTATATACATTGGTGATAGGTCTGTACTATCACAGTACACCTCTGGTACGTTTCAAACGGTGGGAGAAAACTGGAGCCCCTGGGGAAAACCCATGCAGACACAGGGAGAACATACCAAAACAAATCCTGTGCTGGGAGTAGTCTATAGGCCCCCAAATAGTCTTCAGGACCTTGAGGAGCAAATAAGCAGGCATTTTGGAATGGTGCAAGACATACAGAGTTGTAGTTATGGGTGATTTCAACTACCCTAATGTGGTGGAATGTGGTACTGCAGGCATGACCTCATTGGACTTGGCAGGCTGACCTGCCTTCCGCACCTGTAGCTCTTCCCCGAAAGATCCCGAATAAAGGCTGATAGCCCTAGTCTCCTCCATCACACCTGCCTTGGATATGAGACAGCAGCATGTAGAGGCATTCCAAGGTGTTTTTAAAAAATATGTTATTTTTGATTTTCCATCTTAAATAGGAGAGTATGCCATTGGTTGTTTCAGACTATGTCATATTTATCCAGTGATTTACTTATTTATAACGTTTCTCCCTCCCCCATTCCCACCCCCAACCCTTCCCCCAAGAAAGAAAAGAACAAGAGAAGAAACAAAGGCTGAATGTGGTGTCAGCATTTCCTATATGTACCCATGGAGACCATAGGGCCATCCCCTTGCATAGGCACTTTTCTTAATCTATCTGTTCGCAGTTCTTTGTAAACTTTTTTGCTGGGGAGTGGCTACAGCCGTGCTCCCATACATTTCAGACATGATTGCCATGTTTCAACGAAGGTGCTGTGTTGGTCCCTAAGGTCACAGGCAACCTTTTTCATGGGAACAAGCCGTGCATCCTGGCAGCCCACCTGCTGATGAGAAGAGGGGAGCCAGGCCACCAGGCTATTGCCATGCACCTCCCTGCCATGGCCCGGGATATAAATGCAAATTGAATTTGGAATTCAGTCAACCTGCAGCCATATTCACAAGATTTCCCAGCAGACACAGCATTGGGTCTGGCGGGAAGGCCACCCTCAACATCCCAGCCATTATGCTAGCCAAATCCTGCCAGAATGGGGCCACCCCTATGCAGGACCAGGCTGCATGAAGGAATATTCCCTGCTCCACCCCACATCCAAAGTACGTCGCCAGGACCCCCGGCCCCGCCCTGCGCATCTCCTGGGGTGCGAGACAGAGCCTATGGAAAAAAATCATACCGAACCATTCTATATCCAGAACCAATGATCATCGTGACACTGTCCCCACACCAGTCCGACCATCATCCTCTGCCAACTACAACCCCCAGGTCCAACCCCATCTCTCCCCTGATCCATGCAGCCCCTGCTCTAGGCTCCCAGTCTGGAGCACTGAGCACACACCCGACACAAACTTAGGTGCATCTCCATGCTGAAGTAATCTCCCAATTCCACCAAGCGCAGGCGGGGCCACTGCAGGGCACCATCCGTCACCCAGGAATGATCCCAACTGGAGGAAAGGTCCCGCAGGACAAACTGCACCCATCCCCAGCCACTCAAAGGACACGAGCTACCTCCCCCCACAGCAGCCCCCAACATATTTGATCCTCTGTTGGTGTCAAATCCCCAAAACTCTGCTGCCCCTGTTCATGAGCATCAACTCACCCTAAGCCAATGGTGCACCAGGCAAAATCTCCACCTTTTTCCCATGCTTTCAATAATTTCATACCAAACCTTAATCAGGTGCCTCAGTATAGGACCGCTCACCTTCCTTGCTACTGATTTGGGACCCACCTGTACATGAAATCCTTCACCAATCCCCCACGCATAAAATTCCCCACACGTACAACTCCCCCTCCCCTTCAAAAGAAGGATACGAGGAACCCCAATCAGGCCGCCAGATAACACCTCTCCAGATCAAGCAATCCCAACCCTCCCAGGCTGTAGTCCCACATCATTCTCCGCAAGGCCACTCTGAGTACCTCCCAGCCCAAATAAAGCTCCCTACACTGCCATTCAGCACCCCAAAAAAAGACTGCGGAAGAGGCACTGAAGACGGCACCACCCCCATCTCCACACAGCTGATCCTCCCCACCAGAGCAATGGACAAGTCCCTCCTCCCCGTCAGATCTTCTCCAATCCTCTCAAGCATAGGGGGGCAGCCAAGTCCATACAGGTCTTCCAAATTGTTATCAATCATTACTCCCAGACACTCCACAGCTACTGTCTGCTAACTGAAGCTACCATCTCCCTAGCACCCTTCATAATCAAATCTACTCAGTAGCATAAAACTACCCTTCTCTATATTAGTCCTGCAGCCCGACACTGCGCCACAGTCCCCCAGCGCGGCAAGCAGCACTGGCAAAGACACTGCTGGGTCCGTCAAGCACAACAGCACATCACTGGCCATCAAACCCACCCCACTCTCATATTGACCCCCCCCCCCCCCCCGAGTCCCCCATCAATGGATCCTCTCTAATAGTCTCTGCCAACGGTTTAATTGATAGGAATAGCCTTGGTGACAGGGGGCGTCCCTGCCTACTGGATCTACTAAGAGGAAATGTTGGTGACGTTTGCCTGCTTGAACTAACTTTTGCCTGTGGGTTGTTGTACAACGTTTTTACCCAGTTGACAAATGCTTGTCCCATTCTGAATCCTTCTAGAACTTTGGAAAGAAAGGGCCATTCTAGCTGATCAAAAGCCTTTTCTGCATCCAGCGAGACTACTATACTTGGATCTTGCTTTGTTTGCAGTCTATTTAAATAATTGGCAGAGTGCTTTTTCCTGATAAAGCCCACTTGTTCCGGGTTTATTAGTTTAGGGAGATTGACCCAACCTGTTGGCCAGTGACTTGGCTATTATTTTGTCGTCTGTTTAGTAGTGATATGACTCTGTAGAGGATGGCTTTGTTTGGTCCCTGTTTTTTTTGGGTATCACCATAACAATGGCTGTTGAGAGAAGAATCCGGGAGAGTTCACGATCCTGCTGCCTGGTCCACTACCCCCATTAATAGTGGTATTAGTAAGTCTTAAAATTCTTTATAGAACTCAGGGTGGGTGGGAACTGTCCTCTCCCAGAGACGTATTTGTTTGTAAGTTTTTCAGGGCCTGTTCAATTTTCTCCTTAGAGAATTGGACATCTAATTCCATCTGGTCTTCTTGGACCAGTCTTGGCAGCTCAATTCTTGCCAGAAACTCCTCAGTTTTATCCATATCTCTTGGCACCTTGGATTTGTATAATTTTTCATAATAAGTTTTAAAGATATCATTAATTTTTTTCAGGTTGTGTGTTATTGAGTCTGGCCCAGAATGAATTGCATTAATTGTCCATTGAGTTTCCTCTGCTCTCAGTTGCCATGCCAATATTTTGTGCATTTTTTCACCTAGTTCATGATATCTTTGTTTGGATTTCAAGAGCATTTTTTTCCACTCTTTATGTTTTTAGAGTATTATATTTAAGTTTCTTATTTTCTAATTCCTGATGTTTCTCATTTGATCCCAAATTTTGGTATTTTTCTAATTTTGTAATCTCCAATTCCAGTGTCTCCAACTCCCTTAGGTGTTCTCTTTTAATACTATTGGTGTATAAAATTATCTGCCCTCTTAGGTAGGCCTTTAGTGTATCCCATACTAAAAATTTGTTATCCACTGAGGGGCAGTTCAATTCAAATAACTCCTCTTATAAAGGAGCAGAAGTCTGGATTTCTCAACAATGAGACATTAAAACACCATCTATATGCATTTGCCTGCTTTTCAGGCATTGTTATCTGTAAAGTTAACAGTGAGTGAGCTGATATTAGTCTTAAGTATTCCGATTCAAGGACTGTTCTCCAACCAGGCAGACATCAAAAAATAGTCAGTTCTAGTGTAGGGATCATGAGGTTTAGAATAAAAAGAATAGTCCCTGGCCTGTGGTTTACTCTGTCTCTATATGTCTATCAAATTTAATTCTTTCATAAAGGCCAGAGTTGTTTTTGCCGCTTTGGACCTTACCAGTGTTTTTGTTGCCTTATCAAGAATGGGGTATAGGCAAAAGTCCAGGTCTCCGCCCATCAATGTATTCTGCTTTCCCTCTGCCACCTGCATAAAGTGCACATCATCAAAGTTTGGTGCATAAAGGTTTAGTAGTGTCCATGGTTCTAAATATATTTGGTGGTGCACCATTACAAATCTCCCGCTCAGGTCTGTAACCTCACCGCTCACCACCATCAGGACCCTTTTGTGTATTAAAATGGCTACCCCTCTAGCTTTGGAACCAAAGGAGGAGGAGAACATCTGCCCCACCCATTCCCGTTTAAGTTTATCATGTTCATTTTTTGTCAAATGTGTATCCTGTAAAAATATCTGCTTTTAGTTTTTTTGCAGTGAGCCATGACCCTCTTCCTTTTTATGGGGCTGTTCAGACCATTCATGTTAATATTAATGAATTTGATAGCCTTATTCATTTGTTTCTATATCTTATTATTTCACCTTCACAGCACTCTCATTTGATAGTCATGAGTGATGCCCTCCTCATCCCTTGCTGTCATTTGCGGCCTCTCCATGCCAACATTCACAACAGCCTAAAAGAAAGAAAAAAGATTATTGAAGATAAACAAATGCATAGCATATCTCTCCCCCTCCCCAACTAAACTAGATAGAATGAAATAAACCTTAAAAATCAGAATATCAAAATTAGCAAAGAAAACACTCAAAGTAATCCCATCTTCTGCTTTAGCACTGCTCCTCTTTACTTCTGCGCCATTTCCCCTCTTACTGTGAGTCTTCTCATGTGCCATCTTTTTTGTTTGATCTAGACTGCAGCCTCGTGCAGTCTCTTCTGCCTTGAGTTCCCATTATTTTTCCTACTTAGAAACTTTTGTAGCAAGGAAAGATTAAAAATATACATTTCCCCATTTCCTCCAACAAGTTACAGAACTTTTTTAAACCCCGGTTACTTTGTCCATTTATGTCCATAATCATTTCAAATATCTTTGTAAGTCAATTATTGTAAAACTGTAATGGCTGTAGCGAGCCTCCATTGTCTTGTGGATATTTAGACCTTTCATCTATAGTTTCTTCAAAGGGCTCAGTTTAGCCTGTGTTTTGCAGGTCTACACTGTCTGGTAGCTCCCATGCATATCACATAGCTTCCCGTGGCTCCTTAAAATACTTCCTTTCCCCTCCAGGCAGCACAAATTTTAAAGTAGCTGTGAACAACATTGCATACTCGACTTTTTTGTCTCTCAATATTTTCTTGGCCTGATCAAACTCTTTTTTTGTTTTTAGCAGCACAGAGCTTAGGTCAGGAAAGAACATCAGTCTTCTCCCCTGGAATTCCACCGGCTCTTCTGTCTTCCTTAATCTGGTCATCGCTGCCCTTAGCACTGTTTCCCAGTCTTGGCTACTGATGAACCATATCAGAACCAGTCTCGGTTGTTGATTTGGGGTGGAGCAGGGACCGAATATCCAGTATGCCCTTTCTATGGTTAGAGGTCCTCTGAATCGTTCTTTCCCCAACACCTCAGGGATGCATTGCTGGAAGAACTTGACCGGGTCCTTCACATCCTCCCCCTCTTTTAAGCCCAAAAATCTAATATTGTTATGCCAATTATAATTTTCTAAGTATTCCAACTTATCTATCAGTTGCTTTTTCTCAGCAACCCACACATCAGCTGTGTTCTCCAGTTTATCTTGCCTGTCCTGGATGTTCTTTATCTTGTCTTCTAGGGTCCCAACTTGATTCATCAAGGTCCTGATTGAAGCTTGCAGGTTGACCAGACCTTCGGAGACTTCTTTCAGTCTGTTCTCCAATCACTGTTCCATACCACCGATCTGGGCCACCAGCAACCATACCACTGTCTGGATATCTTTGTCGGGTGAACCTTATGTTGCAGGCTAATAGCGCGGGAGCCTGTAGAACACCAGCATCGAGTGAATTTTCACTTTATGTTTCCAGTGCTTCTAGTTGGTCCTGCTCCTCAATCACCTGCCTCCTGCTCTTCTTGATCATGTTGCCTCAGTTGGGCAAGTTAAAACTTTTTATTTGGATCAATTTTCCCTGTTTTGAAGCATTTTAATGGGAGCTCTTTGGGGCACATCCTTCCAGGTTCACAGTATCATGTGACTCGCGAGGCATGCCAAGGTTTTCTGATTAATAAAGTCTTTGACTACTTGCTTTATGTCTGCAGGTGGTCATTGATCATGCCACAATTTATTAATCAGAATTTTAATTGCCATGTATAAGCAAATTAGACTGAATAACCTGGAAACTGATCCAAAAGAACCAGAGGCCTCCATCAGGTTTGACATGTGGCGACATTGCTTGGAGGCCTACATGAGGTGCCACAAGATCACAACCAACGGTGATCAATATGATCTGCTCTTCGCAGTGGTGGGCCACCAAGCAAACCAGATAATTCGTGACTGTGAAGGGTACAACTAGGCAATGGCCCTACTGTGACAGCAATAAGGAGCCCCAATTAATGCTATGTATGCCTGCTACCAACTGGGCATCTGATGCCAGGGCCCTGGTGAGTCAGTTGATGATCTTGTAAGGGCCATGTGGGTGCCAGGATATGACTGCAGCAACCTACCAAGAGGAGCTCATTTGTGATGGGCTAGTCGCGGGCTTCCACTTCCATCACATAAGGGAGCAGTTCCTGGAAAAAGGTGACTGGTCTCTTCAGAAAGTCATGCAGATGGCCCGTTTGCTGGAGGCTGCCCAAAAGAATGCAGAGGCCTACTCAGCAGGCCACATGGTTACCAGGTGGGGAAGACAGGTGACGCCATCTTGGGACTCAGGTTCCATGACTGCGGCTGCCGCCACTGAGCATGCGAGGTGCAACTACTGTAGCCCGGGCAAACATCCATGGAAGTATTGTCTGGCCCATAGCGCGACCTGCTCAAACTACCGGAGGAAGGGGAACTACACAAAGGTATGCTGATCTAAACCCCACTCTAGCAGAGCCACATGTGGACCGTGGCCCACATCCCCATATTGGGCCATCCAACTTCCAGTAGCCGAGAACCGAACATCTAGAACAGATGCGTGATGACTCGGGCGATGTCACATCCAGCTTCTCTTCCAGACTCTACTGCGTGTGATCCATGGGGACAGCCACCTTCGCGATCTCCTGGGCGCCTATCTTGGCAGCGGCAGTCCCAATAATATAGCAGCAGAGACCCGTCAGTGAGCTGACATTGGTCTCCATTGTGCTGGACCAGAGCAGGATGCAGCAGCTGGGGCAATCAATGATGGACATTGAGGTAAACAGCCATACTATGGGCTGCCTGTTCAACACAGGAAGCACAGAGAGTTTCATACACCTAGGTACAGCCCAACATTATTCCTTGTGCAAAGTAGTGTTAGCCTCCAAATCCCTCTCCACAGAAATAAGTGAGTGTTGCACCATCACCCAAACTGTGAGGGCCACGAAATATAAAAACTTCAAACTGCTGGTGATGCCCCACCTGTACGCACCCATCATAGTGGGGCTGGATTTCCAGGGCCAGCTTAAGGGTGTGCTGATGCATTTTGTTGGACCCCACCCCCCACTTACAGTCAGCAATAACCGGGTCCTGGAGGGCCTGCCCGTCCTCCCGAATGTGCCCAATCACACACCAGAATGCTGGGCAGGGCATCCGACCTGCAGCTTGGACACCTCCGGGTCCCTCTGCCCCCAAACCTCACTCCGGTCTGCAAACCAGTCACCAGTAAGAGCAGGCTAATCAGCCCCAGGGAATTCATAAAAATGGAAGTGGGGTGACTGCTGGGGGAGGGCATAATAGAACCCAGAAACAGCCCTTGGAGGGCCCAAGTGGTTGTGTTGAAGAGTGGGGAGAAGAATTGGATGGTCATTGATTACAGCCAGACCATCTTATTAGACGCCTACCCTCTCCCCTGCATAGCCGATACGGTGAATGAACTCGCACAGTTCAGGATCTTCTCCACCATAGACCTCAAATCGACATACCACCAAATTCCAATTCACCCAGAAGACCGGCCTTACACAGCATTTAAGGCAAACAACCACCTCTATCACTTCCTGTGGGTCCCATTCGGCCTCACGAACGGGGTGCCAGTGTTCCAAAGGAAGATAGATCGCATGGTGGATGACAATAAACAAAAAACTACTTATCCCTACTTAGATAATGTTACCATCTGCAGCTAGAACCAAGAAGAACACGATGAGAACCTGTAGGGGTTCCTGGCCACCGCCACATCCCTCAACCTCGCGTACATTAAGAAAAAGTGCTTTTTTAGCACCAAGTGACTGACAATCCTGGGGTATATGGTGTCATCACCCCTGATCTTGAGTACATGCACCCCCTTTCCTAAACTTTGCCTGCCCAAGAACCCCAAGACTTTAAAAAGGTGCCTGGGGTTCTTCTCGTACAGTGCCCAGTGGATCCTCAACTATGCAGTAATGTGTTACACAACACCTAATATTGGCTGGCATCTACTGACTGCAAGAGGAAAAGATGGGGTTGAATTTGTCAGGTGTGTACAAGAAGGATTCTGGACACAGTATGTGGACCAGCCAACTAGAGGAGGCCAGACTGGATCTGGTACTGGGGAATGAAGTTGGTCAGATGGTGGACCTCGAGGAGGGGGAGCATTTTGGTGAGAATGACCACACCTACCTTAGCTTCAACATAGCTATGGAAAAGGATATAAACTGTCAAACTAGGTAAGTGCTTAAATGGGGAAAAGCTAATTATGAAGGGATGAGGCAGGAACTAGGGAGAATAAATTGATGGATTTCAATCCAGATAAGTGTGAGGTGATACATTTAGAAGGACTAACCAGAAGCCTGAGTACATGGTTAATAGTTGGTTACTTAAGAGTGTGGATGAACAGAAGGACCCTAGGGTGTAAATCCATACATCCGTCAAGGTCATTGCACAGGTTGATAGGATAGTTAAGAAGGCCTATGAGATGGTTGGATTCATTAATAGGGAGATTGAATTCGGGAGTAAAGAGGTCATGTTACAACTTCACAAATCTCTGGTGAGACACACTTAGATGATTGTGTTCAGTTCTGGTCATCTCATTCTTGGAAGGATGTAGAAGCTATGGAGTGCAGAGATTTACTAGGATATTTCCTGGATTGTAAAACAAGTCTTATGAAGCAAGGTTAGCAGAGCTGGGACTTTACTCTTTGGAGTGTAGAAGAATGAGAAGAGACTTGATAGAGGTCTACACGATTATGAGGCATAGTTAAGGTGGACAGCCAGCACTTGTTTCCTAGGGCAGGATCAGCAAACAACAGAGGACATAGGTACAAAGTTAAGGGAGGGAAGTTTAGGGAAGACATCAGAGGTAAGTTTTTTTACACAGAGAATTGTGGATACCTGGAATACCTTGCTAGGGATGGTGGTGGAAGCTGAAACATTGAAGGCATTTGTGACTTGTAAACAGACACATGGGTGAAAGAAAAATAGAGTATTATTGGGGAGGTAGGACAGGTTTAGTACTTTTTTAGGAAGAGATGTATGGGTTGGTACAACATTGAGGGTCGAAGGGCCTGTACTGTGCTGTTTTGTTCTATGTTCTATGTCCTTACAGACAGCGAGGGATTCGAGCCCCAGTCCCGATTACTAGCGCTGTAAAGAGGTTGTGCTAACGGCTACACAAACCATGCCGCCTTGGTTTGCTCTGGTTCTTTTCCATGGATCCTCTCTGTTCTATCTTTTCCCGCAATTATCTCCTTTGAATAAAAAAATGATTATTTGATGGCAAAAGAAGGCATTTTAGTGTGATCACATAAAAACAACTGTAAGTAAATCATTAGCCTAAATTAATGTACATTATCTGGTATGAATAAAAAAAGACAGGATGTTCATTGATTTGGTATGAGGCTGAGGGCAGGACTTAAAACATAAACAGGAAATGCTCAATTTCAGATTTCATTAATTTGCACTATCCCCATTTTATTATTTTGAGTGATGTGCTGCCTTACGAGAATCTTCGATGCCATACATGCACAATATGTTATTCTGGTGAGATAAAGCTTTTTGACTTTATTAACATTCAAAGTAAAACTGGAATCATTTGGAATTGATGTTGTTCAGATAATTGTTCAGGGCAGCGTGGTTAGTGTAGTACAATGCTGTTACAGAGCCAGGTTTGAATCCAGCATTGTATGTTTTCCCCATGTCTGCGTGGGTTTCCTCTGGGTGCTCTGGTTTCCTCCCTCCTTTCAAAATGTTCCGGGGTTGTAGATTATTTTGGGGTATTTTGGTGGCATAGGCTTGTGGGTCAGAAGGGCCTGTTGCCGTGCTATATGTCTAAATTAAATTAAATAATACAACTTAAAAATGAACCAAACTATTTGAAAAATTCTGCTGTAGCTATCATTATTAAGGATTATGAAAATTCTTGCTGCCAAATCAGGTCTGGTTCATAAATACTTCTGAAGTAACCACACAGATTAAGTTAACACTTTTTTTATTTTGCATACAGGGTTTCATGTGTGTGCAGCTGGTTGGCTCGCAGGAGGAAAAGTTGGTTATCCAATTGTAAAACCTGGACCCAACTGTGGACATGGAAAAACTGGTATCATTGACTATGGATATCGAGTTAACAAAAGTGAAAAGTGGGATGCTTATTGCTACAATCCACATGGTTTGTTCAAAATAGCAACTTTTAACTTCCTCAACTTTTCAAAGTATAACAACTACAAATCCTAGACACATACACTATGCCAAGACAGTACAACAGCCCCATAAATTATAATCCTACTAAATGCTGTATAATTGAGGAGTACTGCACAGTAATTCCTTTCACTTCTATTTTGAGCTACCTTATCCAAATATGATTATTTCTAAGACAAGCACCAGACAAGAAAATATTTCTTCAAAGACCAACCAAGAAATACAACAATGTTAGTAGTCTACACTATTATAAACCCTCAATAAATAATATATGTAGTTGAATGTAGAAATACTGCTCAGCAATAAGAGGTGGAGACTTGCATAGAAATTGCAGTGATAAAAATTGAACTTTATTCTGTTTTTTTTGTTTTTGCTATATGACTTGGTAACTTCTCTTTTCAAGTTAATTAGAAATTGTGACTCTTTTATTTGTGTTTTCCCTATCCCAGCAAAGCAATGTGGTGGTGTTCTGACGGATCAAGAGCGTATTATCACTTCCCCAGACTACCCAGATGAATATGAGCATGAACAGATCTGCTATTGGCATATCCGAGTAAAGTACAAGCAGCGCATTCATTTATGGTTTCTGGAATTTGATGTAGAAGATGACCCATCTTGCTTGTCTGACTACCTTGAAATTTATGACAGTTATGACGACTTGGTAGGCTTTGTTGGCAGGTAAGTGTTATTGTCATAATTGAAAAATAATTTAAGGAAACTGAAGTCTGATATTGCAATTAGTTGGATTAACTGTCCAATTGTCCTTTATTTACACTGCAATTTCAGATTTTGTGGTATTGCTTGTATTTGTGTACAGAATATTGAAATTCAGAATAAGTTTCAAAATCATCTGTTACTCCAAGAGATCGATAAGAAATATTTAGGAAATTGATAAATAGGTAACTACTTCTCACGCAAAAGACATGGGTTTATTTCTGAAGTAAATGAGAAATGGATACTGTAGATGAATTTGATAGCATTTTAATTAATATTTTTGTATGTTGATTTTTTATTATTATTTGCCTTTCTGCGTGAGTTGCAGAATGTACTCACCATCCAATTGATAGATAATCCAGAAAAGAATAACAGAGTAATTAATATTACTTCCAAGCCACATCCTATAAATCTTTAAAATTCCAATGAACATAAAACATGTTTCAAAGATCCATAGTGATTATTAAATTAAAATCAAGGAAAAAGCAATTCAAAAGCTAGAAGATCTTTTGCTAATTCCCTACCTATTCTGGTCCGAGGTGACCAAAATTAACCATTTTGCACAAAATCAAGTTTAAATTGAAGACGTTGAGCCATATTATTTCGCCATATTTCAGTGGGGATTCTCAAATCTATTATTATTTTTCTTAATATTGAAGATTTAATTTTGAAGCCCCATGCACCCATAGCCTAAAAATACAGTCACATAGTGCTGTTTTTTTTTCACTACTTCTTATTTGAAAGTGGAAATCCAAATAGGTCTGGGTCAAATTATACTGTAGAGTTTCAATGAAACACTTCCAGCTGCTAATCACACTTGCATTAAGACACTTTTGTTCTACGCTGGATGTGCTCTTATTCACATCCATCCTGGTATTGAAGAAATTCATTCATGTAGTTCTGATACATGCCTGTGGTTGGGAACCCTCTAGTGCAGCACAATTTTAAGGGGGCTCCTTGATGTGATTTCAGTCTGAAAATGGGCATCTGAATTGGCTAGGTTGTTCTTAATGTACCTAAATTACCTATATTAGATCAGGCCCATCAAATTCTCTCCTTACCCTTCAATTTTGTTCTGATCATTATTCTCAACTACCCATGACCCCTGGCTGAAGTGGTGCAACTCATCTCTCAATTTCATTCCAGCTGCAAACCCCATGTCACAATTTGATAACTTATCTGGATCTCTAGGCCTCTCATCAACCTCTCCATCAAGTCTTGATCCAACTCAAATGCTAGGGCCCAATCCAATGATCACTCTCCACCCCAGATCTGGATCATCTCTCAGGATTCAATTCATGTTTCTTTGATACCAAGGTCAGATGACCCCTCCCTTCCAGCCTAATGCAAAGATCCACTTATGACTACACAGCTTTCTCCTACAGCCAACCCCATTAACCACCACTCCCCCAGCTTGGAACTGGCTCTTGTGCCTAGATTCATCTAATATTCCTTCACATATTCTGCATGCCAGCGTAAGCAAATTAAAGTATGTAAGGTCTATTAAGTAGCACCTGATGCCTTGAGTTTCAAGTCTCAATGAATCTTCAAATAGTAGGCCCACTTTATCTCTGAAGGCCGATTTGTGATTTTTTTTCCTGGGTTTCTACTTTATACATGCTAAGCATTTCATGCTTTTCAGAAATCAGTCAGATCCCAGAAAAAATGAGAAGCTGTTTGGAACAAGATATGAGCAATTCCATACTGTAAAGTATTAAGCAACTATTTTACTGTAAGAAAATATCGTTGATAAGGTCTTTTCACAACGTGTGGAAATGTGATGTCATCTGCTTTGAACAGAAAAGCAAAATGATATTCACATGAAAGTTAACATGCAGGTACAGCAAGTGATTCAGATGGCAAATGAAATTCAGGTCTTTGCTATAAAGAAGATGCAGCATAATAAAGTTTGCTGGAGTTGCATAGAGCAAGGATGAGACCACCCCTAGAATACTATGAAATGTTCCGATCTCTTTATTTAAGCAAGGGTGTAATTATATGTATACTGGAGGCAGGTTAGAGAAGATTTCTGAGGTTGATTCCCAAGAGGAAGTAGATGAACATGAAAAGACTGAACAATATAAGCCAATATTCCTTGGAATTTAGAAAATATGAGGCAATGTTATGAAATATGGAGAAATCTGAGGGAGCTCAATAGAATAACTATGAGAAAATATTACTCCTCATGGGGAAATAAAATCACAGTATTGTTAAAGTGCAAAGGAGGCGATTCAGCTTGTGGCTTCCATGAAAGAGTAATCCAGCTAGTCACACTCCTCCAGATTACCCCGAGCCATGCAATTTTTTTCCTTTCACATATTTACCTGATCCTATTTTGAATGCAACATAGAATATAGAACAGCGCTGCACAGGAAAAGGTCCTTCAACACATAAGTTTGTGCCGAACATGATGTCAAAATCAAACTAAAAATTTGCTGCTTGCACATGATATTCTCCCCCCCCCCCCCCATTCCTGACACATTCTTGTATCTTAATCAACAACTGAATCCAACCACTGTGTGTAAAAATAAATAAATAAATAGATCCTCAGATAAGTGTTTGTTATTTTTCCTTTCTACTATTGGCTCATTAACCAATCCTCATTGTATGTCAGACACCAGTAGAGAATCTTCAATGATTTGCACTCCAACTTTGTTTTGGTGATTTTGAGTTGCATGTATCAGATCTTCTGAAAGTCCGATTGCAGCAATATCAACTTGTTCACTTTATCTATGCTAGTTACAGTTTCAAAAATACATTAACAACCTTGTCAGACATGACTTCTCTTTTGTAAATAATTTAATTATCTGTTTTCCTTATCATTTTTTTTCTTCAAATAAGGAATTGACATTTAATTACTGCATTTTATGTTTCTGCAAAAAAAAAATCCTGATCAGTTTCTGTTTCTTTCATTCCTTGTGAATGCTCATGAACAAATAGCACAAGGATTATTAATTTGTTGTGGAACTCATGACCAGGAGCTATGTCAATATTTCTGAGTAGACATCGTAAATAATTGAAAAGGAGAGGAGATAGGGAATTGAGAACATACCAGGCACTGGAATTGGGATTATTGTTCAGTCAAATCTGAATATTTCAATTGATATTTTGGAACAAAATTGGCAAGCAAATCATAAGTGATCACCAAAATGTCCAAAGCTAATGGAGTGACTTGGATATTCTGAGATGTTTTACCCAGCTTTATACATTCACATTCTCTGAACCAAAGCTAACTGACTTTTTTTGAGGGAGTGCTGGAGCTTCAAGTACCTCAGTAATCTGTTCTTAAAGAGATGATGAATACAAGCAAAACATAAAGTAGATGGAGCTTAATGAAGTCTTGCTGCAGCTATGGCAAAAAAAATGGTAAATGGTGTAATGGAGGATTTAGACCAGCTTATGCAAGAATGGATGCAGTTGCATCAGAAGACATAATCTAAATTCCACTATGAGGCCCAGGGATGCATATTGAATCAAGTAGACACATCTAAATTCTACCATGGGGCCCAGGGATGCATATAGACATAATCTAAGTTACATTATGAGGCCCAGAGATGCAGTTGTCTTTTGTTGGTCGCAGACTGTCAGGAGACCTTGAAGATAATTAAATCATTTGTTCAAAGAGATAAGATCTGAAGTAAACAACTTTTGGGTAATATAAGCCATGGTCCCACTGCTGAAGTTTGAGACTCTCCAAGAGGTGGCAACATCTCTCAGCAAGAAGAACTTCAAGAGTCCAGCTAACGTCCCGGTCGAGGGAGGTAGAGAAACTGCTACCGGTGCCCCAACAACCTACTACAAGTGTGCAGTCGTTGCCTCGCTTCGGCAGTTGGGTCCAGTCCAGGCGTTGATAAGTATAATTGGGAAGGGCTTGCATATTGTAGTGTGAATTCAGCTTTAGATTTAGTAATAAAGCCTTGTATAAACTGAACTGCTCTCAGTGTGTGTGTCTATTTTCTTTCGGTAGCTCAAACATTGTGACCAATCTAAAATGAACAAAATGAGAAGTATACGTTTACCCAAGACAAATGGTCATTGGAATAAAGGGTAAAGGAACAAATTAAAGGTCAACCCCCAACCTTCTTAGTTCAAGTGTTAGACTAAAACAAAGAATAAATAACAATCAGTTCAACTCACCACTGAATATTATGTACTTTGAAGTTGTATATTTGGCATATATGAAATATCCTATTCACTAAAATAGCATTGCTTGCAGATTGCTTGCTATTTTTAATTCTTCCTTTGAAAGTGAATAATTTCTCATGATATTCTATTTGCTATCTTCTCTATTATAAATAACTTGGACTACCTCTATAAATCTTCAGGATCTTTGGCAAACGTGTGTCCTCACAGATTGTTAACCTATGTATCATCAGCGAATTTGGCTATTATACACGCAGTCCCTTCATTTAATTCACCAAAATAGATTATAAGTAATTGAAGCCCCACCAATTAATAATTGATTATCAATCCATAAATTTCACATTTATCCTAACTTTCTGCTTTCTCTTGGTTAGGCAGTCCTGTATTGATGGCAACATATCATCCCAAACCAATACACTCCTCTCTGGTGAATGATTGTATTATCTCTAACAAAAAAAAATCATAAAATATACAACTCTTAAACATTACAATCTCATGACAAAATTTATTTCTGCCTTCCAAGATATTTTTAAAATGTTTTTGAAAACTTAAATACATAGAGATTTATGGTTGAAGTGAGAAAGGATCTCTTTTGCAGATGGCATATCCAATATTCAACTCAAGACTTAAATCTTTACTGGTAACCCTTTCATGTGTAATGTTCAATTAAATATTTGTATTCTGTATTTTCAGATTTTGTGGAGATCAGTTACCAAGGGATTTCATTAGTACAGGTAATCCAGCGACTTAATTCAAATCACAACAGAACTATGCTGGTCTAGAAATGCTTTTGAAGCTGTTACATTTTTCAATAATCAACCTAGTTTGGCAATGATGTTTAAATATTTTTACATCCACCATTGGTTGTAATGCTAATACATAAATTACACTGGACAACAAAGATTTTGCTCCCTGAATACTTTTGGGTGAATCATATGAATTTTTGGCTGGTGTCACAAAAATCACCTTATAATTTTCCTATCACATATCAATTCTTAGTTATAGGACTGATGGAAAACAATGCTGGAAAAATTGTAATGGGAGACAAGGAGATAGCAGAGGAAATTAATCATTATTTTGGATCAGTCTTTACTGTAGGAAACATTAATAGCATACCGGACTCTCACAGCTCTCTTGGAAGAGAAGTGAGGGGGGTCAAGATCACAAGGGATAAAGTACTTGGGAAGCTAAAGAGTAGGTAACTCTCCTGGACCTGATGGAATGCACCCTTGGGTTCTGAAGTAGGTAGCTATAGATATTGTGGAGGCAATGGTAATGATATTCCAGGAATCAATGGATTCAGGCATGGTTCCAGTGGACTGGAAGATAGTGAAAGTCATTCTGCTGTTTAAAAAGGGAGAGAGGAAGCAGAATGGACCTATTAGCCTGATGTCGGTGGTTGGGACGCTGTTGCAGTTAATTATCAAGAATAAGGTTACAGTTCCTGGAGGTGCATAAAAAGGTAGGCCCAAGTCATCATGGGTTCCTTAAAGGAAAATCATGCCTGACAAATCTACTGCAAATCTTTAAAGATATCACAAGTTGTATAGACAGGGGAGATGCATGGACATTGTGAATTTGGACTTTCAAAGAGAAGCAGAAATGGTAAAGGACATTGAAAAGGCCGATAGACCTGTGACAAGGAGCTACACATAAGGCTGCTAAAAAAGATGAGAGGCCATGAAATTACAGGAAGGATACTAGCATGGCTAGAGCATTGGCTGATTGGCAGGAAACAGAGTAAGAATAAAGGGATCCTACTCTGGTTGGCTACTGGTTACCAGTGGTGTTCTACAGCGGTTGGTATTGGGGGCACTTTATTTTAAGTTGTTTACAAATGATTTTGATTATGGAAGAGATGACTTTGTGTTTAAATGTGCAGATAATACCAAAATAGGTGGGAGGGGAGGCTGTGCTGAGGATACTGAAAGGCTGCAGAGATTTGGATCGATTAGGAGAATGGGCAAAGAGGTGACAGATGAAATACATTGTTGGATAGTTATGCATTTTAGTAGAAATAGACAGGCAGACTATTATTTAGATGGGGATAAAATTCAAAATTCTGAGGTACAAATGGAATTGGGAGTTCTTGTGTAAAGCTTGACCTCCAAGTTGAGTCGGTGGTGAAAAAGGTGAATACAATGTTAGCATTCATTTCTAGAGGGATAGCATACAAGAGCAGGGATGTAATGTTGAGACTCTATAAAGCAATGGTGAAACCTCACTTGGAGTACTGTGCAGTTTTGGGCGCTGTATTTAAGAAATGACATGCTGGCATTGGAGAAGGTTCAGAGAAGATATACTAGAATTATTCCTGGAATGAAAGGGTTAGCATATGAGGAACTATGGTAAGCTCTTGGACTGTACTAATTGAAGTACAGAAGGATGAGGAGGGATCTCATAGAGGTATTTCAAATGCTGAAAGGCCAGGACAAGAGTATATGTTTCAAGGATGTTTCCCATGGTAGGGGATTCTAGGCAAAGAGGGCATAGTTTCAGGATAAAAGGGTGTCAATTTAAAACAGAGATGAGGAAAACTTTATTTAGTCTAAGGGTCATGAGTCTGTGGAACTCTTTGCCACATGGGCCTGTGGAAGCAAGGTCATTGGATGTATTTTAGATAAGATAAAGATTGATAAATATTTTATTAATCAGGGCATCAATGGTTATGGGAAGAAAATGGGGTGTGGGGCTGAGAGGGAGCATGGATCAGCTCATGATTAGAATGGCAGAGTAGACTCAACGAGCCAATGGGCCTACTTCTGCTCCTGTAGTTTGTAATCTAATGACACGAGGTTGATTCATTGTACAATAAATTTCAAAGGTCACCAATTAATGCTAAACCTGGAATCATCGGGTATATTTAAAGGTAATGTTGATAAGTTCTTGATTAGTAAGGGCATGAAAGGTTATGGGAAGAAGGCAGGAGAATGGTGTTGAAAGGGAAAATACATCATCCATGATGAGTTGAATGGGCTCATTCTGTCCTATGGTGTTACTGACTAACAGAGCATATATTCTATGCCACCATCCAAAAATATATTTTTGACCAGCACTTCTATGTTGATGAGAATTGTTGTCCAAAACTCTCAGGTACTTATTTTTCACTGCCTCTTGAAGTACTTCAGCACTCAACAGATACTAACAATATTATCTGCATCAGACAACTTGAATATCTGATTGCTTAGGCATACCTAAGGTTCCCTCTAGAGGCAGTTGCAGAATTAGTAGCAGAGGTTGGAGAAAAGTAGATCTAACAGAAACAAGAAGACAACCAAACCATTGTTCCCAAAGTAGCCAAATGCTTTGCCGTCAGCTGCTATGTGAATCATTCCTTACCATACATGTTCAAAGGAGGGTAAATTACAGGGCAATGTTTCATAAACTATTTATCAGACATAATGAATGTTATGAAGCACAAGAACTACCAAGCTGGAAATTTGAGCAAACGATGAGAAACTGGAGGGACTCAGTATCTCTGGTAGCTTCCACAGAGAGAAATAGACAGTCAACATTTTTCTTGAGACTGGTAACGGGTCCAGAGCTGAAACTTTGGTTGTCTATTTGTCTCCATGGATGCTGCCTGATCGTACAGAATGTTGCATTTATTTGATCTGGGTGATATCATCCCTCAGTCAAACTTGCTTCTGTAATATAACAGAAATCTGTGATATCCCATTCACATTACAATCAGAAGATCCCACAGCCAGCTAAATATCTTTTGAGAGAATTTGTGTAAAATTTTTTTTTGACTCTTTTTTAAAATATAAAAATCCATCTGTTAATGATCTATCCATGAGACATTCTCTTCCACTTTTTTTTAATTAGATATCTTAATTGAAGTAAAATATCTTCTGAACAAAATACCACACACCAGATGATACACTTTTCTAAAGATGTTAAGAGTTCTCCACTCATTTTATGAGTAGTGCCTATTTTTGATTTGGAAATTAATGTTTTTTTTTAATTTTTTTTCACACTATGAACCATACTAACCAAAATACACACAAACATTTCCCTCTTGAATATACACAGTGCCATTTTCTTCCCTTTTCCCCCCTCCCTTCCCTCTCTCCTTCACCCCCGCTCCCCACCCACTCAACATTCAATATACATGATACATTAAACCCATTAAACAATGTCATCACACAATGAAAATAAACAAGAAATTTGCATCATCTACTTTTACATACTGGATCAGTTCATTTTGTCTTCTTCTCCTTCTGTCATTTTAGGCAGTGGAGGTCCGCGGTAGGACTTCTCTGTTGTGTTCCATGTACGGTTCCCAAATTTGTTTGAATACTGTGATGTTATTTCTTAAATTATATGTTATTTTTTCCAATGGAATACATTTATTCATTTCTATGTACCATTGCTGTATTCTCAGGCTATCTTCTAATTTCCAGGTTGACATAATACATTTTTTTGCTACAGCTAAGGCTATCATAATAAATCTTTTTTTGTGCTCCACCCAAATCAAGTCCAAGTTCTTTACTTCTTATATTACTTAGAAGAAAGATCTCTGGATTTTTCGGTATGTTGCTTTTTATGATTTTATTTAATACCTGGTTTAGATCTTCCCAAAAGTTTTCCACTTTCTCACATGCCCAAATTGCATGTACTGTTGTTCCTGTTTCCTTCTTACAACGAAAACATCTGTCTGATACTGTTGGGTCCCATTTATTTAACTTTTGGGGTGTGGTGTATAGCCTGTGTAACCAATTATATTGTATCATGCGTAACCTCGTGTTTATTGTATTTCCCATAGTTCCGGAGCATAGCTTTTGGAAATTAATGTTGATGACAGGATATAATTTATTGAGATGATGAATGGCAAGATTCAACACGAAACATTAAACTTATGCCTTGTATTTTCTCTTTGGTTTAGGAAATGTAATGACTTTGAAGTTCTTGTCAGATTCATCAATCACAGCAAAAGGTTTTCTACTTGTGTATAAAGCCATCAATCCAACCTTTCCTTTTGGAGAAACTGATTTAAAAAATACTACTAGTCGATGAAATCACATGGATCCCAGACACCTATTCAAGCCTGCTGTTTGAACAATTAAGTTACTTGTCTCATAAATAAACAAAATTATGCTGGGATCACTTAACATTACTCCCAAAATACCTTGAATTTTGGAATGGATACATCTATCAAATCATTTAAATTGTTTTAACATATAATTTTCAATAATTTATCAACCACACAACAGTTCATATGTGCTCAGGTTACTACTGGTTTTAAGGAAACATAATATGAAATAGTTTAATTCTAGTTGTGTCTTATGTTTCATTAGCATTTTATTGCCTTTATATAATGTATTTTGTGTTTCATTTGAAGATATAAAATATTTTAATCATCCAATTGACATAAATGTGTCCACAAGTTTCTTTCCCCACAAGCTATGCTCATATATACATTTGCATGTTTTGCTTTAAGAATTTCACTCTCATTAAAATTAAATGTTAAAAAAATAATTTAACAATTAATTGAAGCTCTCAATAAAATGCTCGTAATTATCTTGATTGCAGTATTATTATATAAATAAATTTCTCAGGTGTCCTCTTTGGATTAAAGGCAATTAATGGGGATTTTGGTTGACTGACAATTGGCATTTTTACAGAAACCTTGGAATTATTTAAACAAAATGAGCATACTTACTTCCGGTGTGTCCCGATGTGGTCGTTTACATAGGAGGACTTTTACACAGCCCTCCTGTCTTGCGGAGTTTGACAGAGGGGGAACGTCATATTCATTAGGCCGATTTGTTATGGAATAGCTATGGTCATTTTACGATGCAGCCACTCCGTGAAAATGTGTAGGGGTCCCAGTGGAAAAATTATGGGATTGTGGCGGCGTACATCCTCATGGCGAACCAGCCCCACTTGTGGCGGAGAAGCCATGAGGTTTCTCTCTAACTCCAGCATCCCTTCCAGCGCGCACCCTGGGCAAGCGATTATGATGTCACAATGCACTGATGCTGCCCTTAAAGGGACGTGCTGTATTTGAATAAAAACAGTTGTTAACGACCCTCAACATGGTGGCTGTGTTTCTTCCACTGCTCACACCGCCACAGTGGTGACCCCAACGAGCCCAGGCATTTTTCTGGACTCAGAACACCATGGATTCAGCTGTCTCCATCAAGCATCCCCCCTTTTGGACCCACCAACCAAGAACGTGGTTCAGACAGGCAGAAGCACAATTTCAACTCCGCAACATCTCAGACGCCACGATGTTCTATCATGGCGTGAGCACTCTGGACCAAGATATGGCAGCGAGGGTGGACGACATCATCCCCCACCCCCCGGCTACGGGCAAGTACACCGTCCTTAAAGACATGCTGCTTAGAACTTTCAGGCTAAATCCCCAGCAATGGGCTTCCAGGCTCCTTCACCTAGATGGGCTTGGGGACCATAGTCCATCGGTGCTGATTGACGAAATGCTGGCCCTGGTGGAAGACCACAAGCCTTGTTTTCTCTTCCGCCAGATTTTCCTGGAACAGATGCCGGAGGACATCCAGCTGCTCCTCACAGATGGCTTCTCAAACCCAAGGAGAGCAGCAGCCCATACGGATGCCCTCTGGCACACGAAGAGGGAGAACGAGGCAGCCCTCAACCAGGTGGCATGACCAGGAGCTAGCCGACCTCAAGCCGCTCCCAAGACCAAGCCAGAGGAGGGCCAGTTGACCTGGTGTTTCTACCACCAGCACTGGGGAGTGCAAGCACGTAAATGCCGCCAGCCCTGCGGATTTTAGGGAAACGACCAGGCCTGCCACCGTTGATGGCTGCGATGGCTGGCCCCCACAGCATTAGAGACATTAGGTGCATCCAGACGACATGGGTAAGACGGCCATTATCACCCCTTTCGGCCTCTTCGAGTTCCTACGTATGCCCTTCGGTCTAAAGAACGCGGCCCAAACATTCCAGCGCCTCATGGACATGGTTGGAAAAGACCTGAACTTTGTGTTCATTTACCTGGAAGATATTCTCATTGCCAGTCGCAACCACGACAAACACAAAGCCCACCTCTGCACACTCTTTGCCTGGCTGGCGAACTTCGGCCTCACGGTCAATGCAGCCAAGTGCCAGTTCGGCCAGGAGTCCCTCCAGTTCCTGGGGCACACCATTTCAGCGGTGGGGCCAGACCGGTCCTGGAGAAGGTAGTGGCTGTTCAACGATTCCCCAAACCCTCCACCCTGAAAGCCCTCCAAGAGTTTGCGGGGATGGTGAGCTTTTACCATCCTTCCACGCGCACCATGTGCCCATTGTTCACACTCATGGCCACCAAAGAAAAGACTTTATCATGGTCAGAGGAGGTGGACAGGGCTTTCATCATGACAAAGGAGGCTCTAGCCAGCGCTATGCTGCTGGTGCACCCACGGCCGGAGGTTCACATGGCGCTCTCCGTGGACACCTCATCTACGGCAGTGGGGGATGGGGATTCTGGAACAGTGGTTCGATGGACAATGATGCTCGCTGGCCTTTTTCAGCAAGAAGCTGCACTCGCCAGAGCTCAAATACAACACCTTCAACCAGGAGCTCCTGGCTCTGTATTTGGCCATCCGCCATTTCTGCTACTTCCTCGAGGGCAGGCTGTTCACAGCCTTCATGGATCACAAGCCCCTCAGTCAAACGCTGGCGATGGCCAAGGATCCACCAGATAGCAGTGCCATCTCTTGTACATGTCTGAGTTCACAACTGACATCTGACACAGGGCCAGCAAGGTCAATGTCATTCAGCCATCAACCCTCTCATGCCAGGCCTGGATTACGAGCAACTGGCTCAGGCACAGAGGAACTACGCGGAGACGCGGGCCTTGCAGCCTGCCATCTCGGGCCTCAAACTCAAGGACGTCCAGGTGCCCAGCAGCCCGGACACATTGCTCTGCGACGTCTCAACAGGCACACATTGGAGGGCCAAGGTCTTCAGTCTGATCCACGACCTCGCTCACCCAGCGGTAAAGTCAACCGTGCAGATGGTCGCGGAGCGGTTTGTGTGGCACGGGCTGAAGAAGGAGGTGGCAGAACTGACCAGGAACTGTACCAGGTGCCAGACCTCCAAGGTCCAGTGACACATGCAAGCCCCCATCCAGAACTTCGACCCGGCAGTTCGCAGATTCAAATACATCCACGTTGATGTCATCAGACCCCTGCCAGTATCCAAGGAGGCTCGTTACCTCCTCACAGTGGTGGATTGGGCCACAAGGTGGCCAGAGGCCATCCCGATTAAGGAGGCCTCTGTGGAGACATGCGCCAGGACTCTGGACAGCCAATGGATCGCCAGGACTCTGGACAGCCAATGGATCGCCCGTTTCGGAGTCCCGGAGCACATCACTAGTGACAGAGGGGCACAGTTCATGTCTGCCCTGTGGACTCAGATGGCAAAGCTTCTGGGGTTCAAGCTCCACCACACCACAGCATACCACCTGCAGTCCAACAGGTTGGTGGAGAGGTTCCACAGACACCTGAAGGTATTGCTTATGGCCAGGCTCTCCGGAGCAGACTGGGTGGACGAACTACCCTGGGTCCTTCTCGGGATTAGGACGGCACCCAAGGAGGACATGCAGGCTTCAGCAGCGGAGATGGTGTATGGCACACTGCTTTCCCGGCTGGGTAAATTTTTCAGCCCAGACCCTGACACCACAGCCACCGACAAAAACCTGCTGGCGGACCTACACAGGCGATAGGCCTCCTTAGCTCCCCCACCCCCGGCACACCACAGCACATGGCCATTTCGTCTCCCCAAAGAGCTCAACTCGGCCCAGTTTGTTTTCGTGCAGAGGGGACCACAATGTGCACCGCTACAGCAACTGTACGAGGGGCCATACAAAGTCTTGCACCGGTCCAGCGGAACCTTCACCCTGGACGTTGGGGGGAGAGAGGAACTTATTATGGAGGACTACCTGAAGACGGCCCATCTGGACTTATCACGGCCGGTGCAGACGGCCGCGCCCAAGCGCTGGGGCCATCCACCATAGCGACAGGACGCATAGCCGGTTCTGGGGGGGTTGTGTGGTGGCGCACATCCTCATGGCGAACTAGCCCTGCTAGTATTGCCACATGGGATGGCAGCCATGCGGAAATGGCATTGTCAGAGCACCCTGGGCTCTGATTATGACGTCACAATGCACCAGGTGACTGAGCTCATGCTGCCCTTAAAGGGGTACGCTGAATTTGAATAAAAACAGTCGTTATCGACCTTCATCATGGTGGCTGTGTTTCTTCCACTGTTCACACCACCACAGGATGTAATTTACATAATAAATTCCGACTCAACATTTTTACACTGCCACTGGAGCAGAAAATTACCTGAAATGTTCTGCTCTTCAGCAGCTGTGTAAAAGTGCCAAATGCTGAAGAAGAACGAACAGTCTTCACTACATTAGGGAAGGAGTAGTATTCCAAGATTTAGTGAGCATCCTCCAAAAGATTTTCTATTAAAATGAGAAATAAAGACTGATTGGTACTATGGATTACTCTTCAATTGGAACAATGATGCAAAGAATGAAATAAATCAGCATGGTTATCTAAATTAAAATCTATAACTGGGCCAATTACCATTGGCAGAAATGAAATTAGAAAATACTGACAAAGTTTGGTTGAGAGTAACTGATAAGCTCAGTGGTTTGCACTCCTATTACTGACTGAGTGATTGGGAACTCTCATTCCCTTACAGAGAATTAAGTACAAAAAAAACCTGTCAACTCTGCAGTGTAGTCCTCAGGGAATGCTATGCTGTTCAAGGTATGGTCATTTGGGAAAGAAATGATCAAATGAGGCCTTTAAAACTTCCAAATGTTTGTGTAGAAGAACTCATGGCCTTTTGAAGACAACCAGGGAGTTTGATCCCAATATATTATGCTTTTAGCAATCAACACTGCAGAAATCTGATCATATGGTCATTATCTGATTAGTGCTTGAAGAAGCCAGATGCCAGAAAATTAAAGTTTTCTATTCCTACATTAGATATGTGATAATACTTCAATAAGTATCCCATTGAGTGCCTTGCAATATCCTGGGGTCATAAAATGGAATCACAGAATTCATGATGGAACAGGCCCTTGAGACCAAATCATCCATGCCAACTAAGTTTAACATTCTGGGCCAGTTCTATTTCCTTGCATTTGGTCATGTCCTTCTAAACCTTTTCAATCTGTGTATCAGTTCAAATGCCTGTTGAACTTTGCAATTGTGCCTGCTTCTATAGCTTCTTCTAGCAACTCATTCCAACTACCATATGTGTGGATAAAGTTGTCCTTTAGATCCCTTTTAAATCTCTACTTAAATCTATGCCCTCTAGTTCTAGAATTGTCTATCTGGGAAATAGTTTGTGAATATTCACTTTGCCCATGCACCTCATCATTTTATAAACCTCTTAGCCTCCTAAGCGCTAGAGAATTAGAGACCCGGCCTATCCTATCTACTGTATAACTCAAGACCTCTAGTTAGAGACCATGGAAACAAGGCTTTCAATATAACGCCCATAGTGAGCAAAGTGTCCCACCCCTACTAGTCAAGCCTGCCTGTGTTTGGCCCATATCTCACTTATCCTATCCATGTCTAAATATTTCTTCAACATTGCATTAGCACCAGCCTCAAGTACCTTCTCCAGAAGCCTGAGCTTAAAAAGTTATCCTATTAATTCACTCTCCCCTCACCTTAAATCTATATCCTTTGTTTACAGATCCCTCTAATCTGTGCAAATGACTCTATGTGTATTTTTGTACAACTCCATGAGATCATCCTTCACCCTCCTGCACTCCATGAAATAAACCCCTAGCCTCCTTAAACTTTCCCTATAGCTCAATCCCTTGGCAATATCTTGGTGAATATCCTCTGCACCCTTTAAATTTATTGATATCCTTCCTATAGCTGGATGACCAAAACTATACACTGTACTCCAAAAGGAGTCTCATCAATGAGTTGTGCAGCTGTATCATAAGATCATAAGATGTAAAAGCAGAATTAGATCATTTAGTCCATCGTATCTGTTCCACCACTCAAATCACAGCTGATGTATTTTTTTCTCTCTACCCCATTTTCCTACATTTTCCCTTAACCTTTTACAACCTTACTGATCAAGAATGTATCAACCTTCACTTGAAATATAGCCAATAATTTGATCTCTACAGATGTCTGAAAACATCAATAAAATGTACAGATGCAGCACCATCTCACTGAAGGTCATGAGGTCCAAACGTTTGCACTCAATACCCACACAATGAAGGCTAGTGTGCCAAACTGTTCACCTGACTCACAACTTTTGTGGAATTATGCAGTTGTTTCCCCATATCGCTCTGTTCTATAACACTCTCCAGGGCTCTGTCATTTGCATTGTAAGTCCTATCTCGCTTTGATTTACCGAAGTGCAATAACTCACACTTGTCAGAGTTAAAATCAACTTGCCACTCCTTGGCCCACCTTCCCAACTGATACAGATCCTGTTTTAAACTTAGATATTCTTCCTGGCTGTTCACTACACCATCCGTTTTAGTGTCATATGCAAATTCATTAATTGTGTAAATACATTGTCATCCAAATTGTTCATAAGAATCATATAATAGAAATACAGTAAAATTCCCATTATCTGGAATTCAAGCAACCGGCAAAAAAAAGTTAAAAAAATATGAATGTTTAAAATTGATGCCCCCAGCGGTCAGTTTGCCAATCCATGCAAGACGTGCTCTCAAGCAACCGGAAAATTCACTTCTCTAGCATCTACCAATCCCCATAGGTGCCGTGTATCAGGGACTTTACTGTATATTGGAAATACAAAATTCATCTTTATAAAACATAACATTGAATTGGCTATCTGTTGTTCTCCTCCCTGATTTTCCTGTGCCCTGAAGTGAACAAAGGGAAAAATCAAAGAAGTTGGTTAGTACATTATTAAGAGCATTGCGTAGAAATTTGCTGAATATTAAGGTGTATGAAATCAGGTAAAGAAAACCAAGCACATTAAAACTGATTAGTAAGGAGTAAGCAGTGTGAAGAAAAAGGGCAATTTATCAATCTGCTTATAAATGTAGAAACATAAAAAAGGACCAGGTTTAATGACTCTTGACCCTTAAACCCAGTTCCAGCAGTCTATACATAATTCTGTGGACAAAGGAAGCTTTAATACACTACTGATGTGCATATAGAATAATGAAAGAAGCAATGAATGGAATTCAACACAACCAAATATTAGATACTTTTTGAATTCAATTTTTGGATCTGGGTATTACTCTTCATTGTTCTTGAAAAGGTAGCTCTGAGCCTCCTTCTTCAATGGCAAGAGTCCAACTGTAGAAGAGATACGGGATTTAGATCCAGAGATGATGAAGGTCTGTTGGCAAGGTCAGCAAGACTAAGGAGCTAGTCTTTGATTTCAGCAAGATGAATAGGCTCCCTTCCTTATCCATATCAATGTTGCTGAGATGCAGATAGAAGTCACAACATCTACATAGAATTCCTCCATCTCCCTTTCATCTACTGCCTGAACCCTGCTTTGTTGTACTTCGCTCCTACAGCAATGGGCATAAGGTTTGCTTTTGTTCCACATATTGCATGTTTTACCATATGCTAGACATTTATTTGGTAGGAGTTGTGTACCGCATCATGACATGACTTTATTTTGTCCCTTTTGTTTTTGTTCACTGGCCATCCCTCTCTTTCCACTTTGGCATGCTTTTTGTTAAATGGTTTATGCCTGTTATTGCTCACTGCATCCACATTACAGCTAGTTTCACTGAACCACTCTTTTGCCTGAGTTTTTACAGTTTCTGCTGCTCTACAGAGTGCTATGGCTTTTTCCATGTTTAGATTTTGCTCTTTTAGCAGTCTTTCCCTTAGACTATTATCTGGAATACCACACACAAGTCTGTCTTTTATCAGTGAGTCAGTCTGTCCACCAAATTAACACACTTTGCTTCTGTTTCTCAATTCAGTCACATACTGATCAATACTTTCTTCCCTTTTCTGTACACGTGAAAAATCTGTGCCTCTCAAACATCATGTTATGTTTAGGTATGCAGTATACCTCAAATTGTTCAATTTTTTCCAGTTTCATTTTGTCTCCTTCAGCAGAAAATGTGAAGTTATTATACACCTCCAGGGCTTTCATTTTATCACTTTTCTCATCAGCTTTGAATGCCACTAAATACAATCCAAAACATTATTTAAATCTGTTCCAATTTTCAGCCACATTACCTGTCAGCTGAAGTTTTGCTGGTGGATTTAATCCTTCCATTTTTCACTGTGTTAGCCTCTCTTCACTGATCAGTTGCTGACTTTAGATTTTGCTTTCATATTATTTCCTTCATCTCACTTCTGACACCATGTTTCATCTTGTATTCATATTAAGACAACACATGGATAAAGGAAAAGGTTATTTACTTTAAATTATTGTAAACAGCACCATGAGGCATTCCATGAGGCTACAAGTCTCCACTACAGCTTTTGCATACTATGTGTCTTGCTTTGTGTCAGCTGCTGGTGGCAGCCAAGTATAATCAAATGGTAAGGCATTGCTAGTTGCATTGCAACCACAATCACTATCATTTCAGTTTGCCTTATGCAGTAAAAATTAACGTGCTTTTAGTTCACAAAATACTTTAAATGCATCAGGCCACAAAAGTGCTAACACCTTATTTGGTTTTTATATCAATGAACATAAAATGCCTGTGCATCTGAATGCATCTAAGTTATAAAACTGCTGTTGAATATAATGCATACAGTTTTCCTCTCTTCATTCATTACCCAGTCTGCATTTGCCCTTTAATATGATAAACATTCTGAGAGAGTAGGCTTATAGAATCATATAGTTGTATAGCACAAAAAGGGGCTCTTTAGTCACAATATCTATGCCAATCTACCCATCTACACTAATCTATTTGGCCACATTAAGTCTGTATACTTCTATTCCCAGCCTATTCAAGTCCTGTTTGAATGTGTCTCAAATGTTAGGATTGTATCTAAATCCACTACCTCTTGACAGCGAGTTGCAAACATCAATCCTTCCTCTCATATCCTTTTAAACTCTCCTATCTTTCAAAATTCTTTTAATACCCAGCCGAGTAATGAAAACCTGTGCTGACCAACTGGCCTATGTTTTCATGAATATTTTCAACATCTCAGGGCATGGTATCCACCTGTTTCAAACAGACCTCAATTGTAGTGTTGCCCAAGAAGAGTGTGCTAACCTGCCAAAATGGCTTCCAAGCAGTGACACTCACATCCACAGTGATAAATTGTTTTGAGAGGCTGGTCTTGATGTATATCAGCTCCTGTCTGAGCGGCAACATGGATCCATTCCAATTTGCCTAGCGCACCCATCTCACTGACTCAACACAGAAACCTGGAACTCCTGGACAGCAAAGATACATATATCAGGATGGTCTTTATTGACTACAATTCACCATTCAACACCACCATCCCCTAAAAACTAATAGTAAACTCCAATACCTGGGCCTCAATATCTCACTGTGTAATTGAATCCTGAATTTCCTCATCTCTGGAACCAAACCAGTGAGCTTTGGTAAGAAAATCTCCTCCATAATATCATTCAGTACTGGAGCACCACAGGGCTGCATTCTTAGCTTCCTGCTCTACTCACTTTACACCTATGACTGTGTGGCTCAGTACAACAATAACACAACCTATATATTTGCTGATGATACCATGGATTGTATTAAAATGGACAATGAGTAAGCATACAGAAACAAGAATGAAAACTTAATTGAACCATATAACCATATAACCATTTACGGAGCGGAAACAGGCTATGTTGGCGTTTCGAGTCCGCACTGGTTCACTCAAACAGCTCCACTGGCTCAACTAACAACAACCTCCTTATTTCAAAAGCCACTGATTCTGTGTTCCCTTTCCCCCAGAAGTAACACACAACATTAATTCTGGTTACTGTAACTCAACCCTATCTTTCACAAGGTTTCAACCCCTGTGTCATGGGGGTTTGACTTCTACACCCTCCAAACTGAACTCTTCCAAAACTGAACTCAGAATGTCTGAATTAGGTAATATATTTCTTCAAATCATGTGATTGTTTCATCATCACTGAGGTGAGTCCTAATTTTTGGAAACCACATGATGATCAGTTTTATTTATACCATAATTCTGTTCCTTTTTAAAAATCATTCCATATCCATAACAACCTCTGACCTCATCTCTGTTCAAGAGACTTAAGTGGCTTTGATTAAAAACAGATGGCTTCCTTCAGCAGTTCTTGAATAATTAAGAACCACTTAAAATCCATTAGTTAAGGATACTAAGGATTAACATAAATCCATACAACAGTATATATTTTCTTAAGTATAAGGTAATTGCTGATAACTGCCTGCCCCACAGGAAAAAAAGAATCACAGGGTTGTATATGATGCCATGTATGTACTCTGGTAATAAATATGAACTTCAACTTAAAACTCCCACTTCTCATCTAAATTTATGCCCATTTTATTTTGATATTCCAATCATGGAAAAAAATATTTTGAACGCCTATCTTATCTACGCCCCTCATAAATTTTATACACTTCTCTCAGTTCATCCCCTGACCTCCTTTGCTCAATGAAAACAAGCCTAGTCTCTATCAAATCTCTCCTCATAACTGAAGTTCTACATTCAAAGCAACTAACTGGTAAAAATCCTATGCTCTCTCCAATGTAACCACATTTTGTAATATTGAATTCAGAATTCCACTCAATAACCCAAATCGGCTCTAAAGTGTTTTGTAAAGTTGTCACATAACATGTGCTTTATGCTCCAACCTGTAAAGGCAAGCATGCTACATCACGTTTTTAATCACCCTGTGCTGCCATTTTCAGGAAATGAACACGCAAAAGTCTCCATTAGGAGCCACAGTTTTCTCTTCCATTGCTTCCCATAGGAATGTGGGATCTGTGATGTTTCTTTTCAAACAATTACATGCATACCTTATTAGCTAAAGTACACACACAACCGTGTGGAGGCATCTATCTTGAATCCAACCCAAAGTGCAACAAACTAGTCTGTGATACCATCTAGTGGTCAAGAGTGTCACTAGCACTCTATCATTGCATCTTTCCTTGAGATGATTAATTTAACAATATGACACACTAATACAGTATTTATTTCAATTTGCATTTCAACACAAACATAGACACAAGCATCAGCAGCACAAACTTTTTATGTGTGCAGTTCTTTTTCTTTTAGAGATTCAGTTTGTCAGGTGTTTTGATAATATGATTGGATCTTCTTAACACAGGTGCTTGTGTTGGCTCTGCTGATCCACCACTGTCTAGCACTAGTGGTGTTTCCTCTATTGTTGTGCAGGCTGGATCTTCTGCATTTCTCTTCTATTTTCAGCAGGCTCTTTCGATTCCTCCTCAGTATTTGACCATCCTCTGTTCTGATAGTGTAGGACCTTGGATTTACTTCCTCCAAAACAGTGACCTTTTTGTCCCAATTGTTGGAATCTCTGAGTCATGTTGTGCCAGTGGCCCTAAGCTTCTTGCTGCCTTGTCATAGTTTGTTTTTTGTCTCCTTTGCAGTGTTTTTATTTCCATTCAATACCTTTGACATCTCTGTCCTTTTTTATTGAATATTTTATTTTGAGAATTTTCAATCAACAGAGTAAAAATGAAGAATAATCAAAATATAAAATATCAATATCCATAATTTTAACAAAATAATACAAATATTGATCCTCATGTTGATATTAAAGAAATGAGAAAAAAAGTCAACATATGATTCACTTATTATAAAGAAAGAAAAATTACATTAGAAACATGCAAATTCAATGTCCATGTTGAACCAAAGGGAGAAAAAGATAATAGAAAGATCATAGAGAGAAAGAAGAACAAAATAAGAGGAACACTCCACCCCCCACAAGAAACAAGAAAAGAAGAAAAAGTTACAAAAAGAGAAAGAATAAGAAAAATAAAAGATTGGCTTCACCTAGGATAAACCCCACTCCCATCAAGGGACAAATAACCTGACTTATCTGGGGTTCTCAGTGCTGCAAGCACCAACGGGAAGAGGCAGGAGGGGAGAATTGTTAAAGATTTACCCTGATGTATCTTAGGTATGAATTTCATATTCTTAAAAATATATCATACCTGTTTCTCAGGTTAGAGGTAATCTTCTCCAGCAGAACACAATTATGCATTTCTATCTTCCAATGGCTAAACTTATTTGGGAATCAGATTTCCAAGTAACTGCTGTACATTTCCTAGCCACTGCTAAAGCGAGCTTAACAAATTTTAATTGATATTTTGACAACCTCATTTTAGGTCTCACATCTTCTAAGTTCCTCATTAAAAATAATTCAGATACCAGAGGGTATAGAATTTCAGTAATTTTTATCAGGAGATTACCCAAATCATCCCAGAAAGACCTCACTTTAGAGCTCTAGACTGCTTTATATACAAAGTCACCGGGATGACCCCTGGTGACCTAGTGGTGTAATTACATATCACCACATTTACCCCCCCTTAAAAAAATGGAACTCATCTTCTATTTGGTCCATTTCTCTCTGAAATAGGCACACTCCATTGGTGACACCGAAGGGGAGTCACAGAAATTGATACAGCCTGCCGTCTGCCTCAAATGTCGTGTAAATGCGATCGCTGT
The DNA here is from genome assembly GCF_036971445.1 of Narcine bancroftii. Taxonomy (NCBI): domain Eukaryota; kingdom Metazoa; phylum Chordata; class Chondrichthyes; order Torpediniformes; family Narcinidae; genus Narcine; species Narcine bancroftii. The sequence goes on along the minus strand of NC_091472.1, from coordinate 266,632,660 downwards.
TTCTAATGGGCAGTTGGTGGTATGCTGCCTTCAGGTCTATGGTGGAGAACACCTTATACTCGCAATGTTGTTGACCATATCTGCTATGCGTGGCAGGGGGTAGGCATCTAGTTGTGTAAATTTGTTGAATGTCTGGCTGTAATCCACTACCATGTGCAGTTTTTTTCCTGACTTTACTACAACCACCTGGGCTCTCCAGGGGCTGGTGCTCTGCTCTATGATGCCCTCCTGTAGTAGCCTGCGGACCTCTGTCTTAATGAAGGCTCTGTCCCTCGGGCTGTACCTCCTGCTCTTTGTGGCTATTGATGTGCATTCTGGGGTCAGGTGTGTGAACAGGGGAGGGGGTTCTATGTTCAGGACAGACAGACTGCAGTGTTGTTTCTTCATAAAGCATTGTGGGGGTGGGGGGTGGTGTGAGGCCCATTGTGCACTATTGTAATGCTTTCTAACTGGCACTGAAAATCTAACCCCAATAGTACCAAGAGTAACCCTGCAAAACTGTTTTACCTCAGCCGCAAGGCTGCTGGCTGCTAACAGGATCTGGTGCTCACTTGGGCATGTGGGGAGGGCAAGGCGGTTGACTAACCCCTGGTCAATAAAACTTTCAGTGCTTTCACTATCTATTAAGCAATTTACCCTCACATCATTAATTTTGATGCACACAGTGGCATCAGATAAATTGTGTGGACTCATCTGATTCATGCGTAGGGAAGCAAGTCTGGCGTGTCCTTCCACCCGATAGTACTCGGCGTCATATTCATCTCCTGAAGACTGTGTCCTTCGTTTTGTAGCATTTGTCCAAGATGTCTGGCTGCACATGGCATTCTTCTGTTTGTCTGTGGAGAAAGAAGCTTTCAGGCTTCTCATTAGCATGAGAATGGACCTTGGCTGTGGCCTTGGGGCTTCTGCAGACTTTTGCATAATGCCTACGTTTTCCACAGTTGGAACAGACATTTTCTCTGGCAGGACAGAGGGCTCTGGGGTGCTTCCTTTGCCAACAGAAAAAGCACTTTGGTGCTGCTGCTGCTGTGAATTCCTGTGAGGCAGCATACTTTTTATTTCGTGGTGTTAGAGAGTCCAGCAGTGTGACGTTTGTCCCAGCCCCCGGGTCCTGTGAGTACTCCTGCAATTCTTTCCTGGTGCTTCCTAATAGTCTCTGCCTCATCTAGCCCCACCATTCCTTTCTCCAGCAATCGATGTCTCGTCTCAGTGGACTGTATGCCCTCAACGATTCTGTCCCTAATAAGGTCCTCCGCATACTGCTTTAAAGTTGCAGCCTCTTTCCAGATCTTTCAGAGAGAGTATAAAGTCTCTGGCAGACTCCCCTACTTCTTGTGACCTGGTCATGAGTCTGTAGCGGGAGTGGAGTTCACTATGGCCCTTACTGTAATGCTTCTGTAAAATGCTGCTGATTGCCTCTTGGTAGGACCTGGCATCCTGTAAAGGGAGTAAGGGTGGTCTCCCAGCTGAGCTAACAGCAGCATTAATAGCTCTTTATCCAATGCCTCAGCCCCCTCCACGTAATTCCGAAAGCATCTCTGCCAACGGCCGAAGTGCATGCCGGCTCCGGGATTTCTGGGGTCGAGCTCCAGTCTGTCTGATCACAGCACATGGCTAAGCCACAGTCTCTGGTCCCTCAGTCTCTGGTCCCTTAGGTGTAGCAAGGGTGGACCCTGGGGTACTGGGAGCTGCTGGTAGAGCCTTTGTGGGGCTTGTGACTGCTGGAGGAGTAACCTGGGTGCTTGGGGCTGTTGGCTGAGTCTCTGGCTTTGGGACATTTGCAGTGGGCTTAGGGGGGATCCCAGTGGTAGCGACAGGTCTTCGTGGTACTGGGAAAACTGCTGCTGGGGAGTGATGGTAGCGATGTCTGCTTTCCCTGGTTCTGGAATTCTGCACATACATGGTGATCGGGAGCACGACTTGTGGAGATCTTTTGACCCGCACTTGTAGAGGCCCCTTTCTGATCGGACCAGGGTTTAGGGTCGGCGGTGCCTGTACCGGCGAACCCACGGGCAGGCAGGGCTCTTGGCCATTTCTTACCTGCCCTATCGTACTTCTGTGGTCTTCCCTGCATTCCACCACAATTCCAGTACAGCGGTTCCTTGCTGTCTCTGTCCTCGGAAGCACGTGCGTGCTAGTTGTCCCCAGATTCCATTCCTCAGGAAGAGTCTCCAGGTGGTCGGAAATGCGTGTTGGAGCAGAAGCAGCTTCCATCCTAGTAGCTATCATATTAGTTTATTAAATTGTACTGACAATAACCACAACAGCAGTGTGAGTATAAGACAGCTTTAATAAACTAATATGTACACTAAGAGGTCTTGTCTCTCTGCAAGACAAACCTGGAAGGTTAGACTGTAGTTCTGGACTGCTACAATGGACCTGACATCTCCGGGATGACCTCTGGTGACCTAGTCATGTAATTACATATCACCACACCTGCAACCAGTGAACTTGGAGGAATGAGAAGTGAGATTGGACTGTGAACCGCAGCAAGAAAAAAACTTGTCTTTTGCTTCTCTTTCTCTGACTGGAAGAGACACCCAGCAATTTCTGCTGATGAAGAATCTGTCCGCCTGACGGCAGAAGAAAGCAAATTTCCTGTGATATCACACCTGTTTTATTTCATGACAGTTAAGGAATCTTGAAATTTGAACAATTTTTTCAAGTGTTGTCAAGGCTGGAATTATGGTCAAGCAAATTACGGAGGAAAGAAATGTATTTAACCGTTACATTAAAACTTGCATAAAACATGAAGTGAAGAGATCCAAAGTGTAGTTCCTTGACCGGGAGTGGGGGGAGCAGGTAGATCAAATGGAATTGTTGGCGTCAGGCAAATGAGAACTCTCCTAATCACGGTGGAGCAAGAAATATTGGGAAGTGGCACATTCCACTTGCAGGCAATAAATGGTCTTTTAAGCCTCACCTCCCAACTCTCGACCATCAGGACACTGACCAGCCTCCTCGGGCGCATGCGCTAGAGAGCACCAACTTTCAGAGGTTTCGACTTTCAAACTCTCTTTTTTTTGTATTAGTAACCCGATATTTAAACACTTGTCGTCCAATTTCATCGGGCCTGTTTATTCATTTTTTTTGAGAAAGAGAAAACCATCTGGATGGTGGAGGGAGCTGGTTGCTGAGGTGAAAGGTTGTTACCCAGGCTGCCCGGCGCTTTGGCGCGAGTATTTTCCCGCGGGCTGCAGCGGCGGATCGGTGTGAGCGGAGAACCCGCGTGCGTTCCACGGGGTTGGGGGGGGAGAGAGAGAGAGAGAGAGGGGCCTCGCTGGCTTTGTACCGGGCAATGTGTGGATAGAGGCGGCCGGCCGGTAGGCAGGAGGTTTGGGATGGGAGAAAGCGGCGGGCCACTCGTCCCTCTTTCCCATCCTCTTCTCCCAATTCTGCCTTTCCAATTTTTCCCGCTGCTCTCCCTCCTTCCCACTCTACCCTGAGATAAGCAAAAGGCAGTGGCGAGTTCTGCTGTGAATGAGAGAGGGAGGAGTGGGCCCTTTGAGAGGTGAGGGTGGGTGGGGGGGGTGATGGTGGTGGGGAGATGAAGGGAATGGTGGGGAGTGATCTATGCCCATTTCTTTTGAAGCTGCCGTCCCATGGTCGCTGCCTTTTGGTACTCTCATTATATGTTTCTTGTAAAGTCTTAATTTCGATCTGCTCTGTGTTATTAAAATTATTGAAATCATTTAGGATGTATATAAAATATTGGGGTTCAATTATATTGATCACAACTAGTCTATTATGGTTGCAATTTACATGTCCGTCCATGGTATGTTATAATTTGGTGAAGACGAGATGTCTGAATTGTGAATCACAAGTGCTCCTGATTTGTCGTTTTATACTTGTTGATCAGAGGAAGTGAGAGAGAATGTAATCAATTATTATTTAAATCCAATAGTCTCAGCAAATATGGAAAAATAGATTAACATTGAACTAATGTGTAAAGCAAATTACAAATTTAATGGGATAAGAAAAATCTTTATAGTGGTTATTGGGATCTGGGAAATTGATCTGAGAATGTAGTTGATAGCAGGAATGGATAATTGACAATATGTGGATGATATTTTTCTGACTGGATAACTAGTAAATCCAGTTGTCATAATTGGCTCCATCACTTGTGGATTTTCTAAAATTCACATTGGGTTGCACTTATGAGGTGAGGTAAATGATGAGTTGTTTTCCCCATTGGGTAGGGGAGTTTAAAACTGGAGGCCATAGATTTAAGGTTGAAGATTTTAATGGGGGGGGGGGCTGAGGGCCAGCTTTGTGAAGAATTTTGTGGAATGAGCTGCTATGGGAACTTGTAGTGGTTTGTGTAATTGCAATGTTTGAGACTTTTAGACCGATGTATGGATCAGAAAGGGTTGGAGGAATGTGGGCCAAATGCAGGCAAAGTAGGTGTGGATGAATTGGGATGAAGGTAATGGGATGTGCTGTATGACAGAATCTAATCTGGTTGAAAGTTGTAATAGTTTGATGGAAGCTCAATAAAAATGGGAATATGTGTTATGGGAACCCTTTCATTTGCATTATTTCACCCTTTTGGTCCACCTTGTGAAATATGAATGGATTGTCAAGTTTATGCAATGGGGCTATAGTGCAGCTAAAATTAAATTAATGACTAGTATTTTCCTATTGCTTGCTGGTCACCTTTGGAATATCATGCAGTTTCCTTTATTTCATTGTTTTATTTGCATTCTGCAATTGATGTTGGACAATAAAATGTGCAACACTACTCTGCAGTTATTTTATTTCTGATATTGGATTACATTTATAACATCAGATTGTGATGTCAAAACTCCCCATTGATGAAATCACAAACAATACAAAGCACTTGCATTATCCATGACAATTTGCTAGTGTGCTGTAGCCTTCTATACCATGGTATTTAAGATACTAATCCAAATACTGTACTATGGGAGAGAGTTCCATCTCCACTCAGTTCTTCGAGCTCTGCTGAGGGGATGTGTTTCTTACTGTATATCCTATCTGTATGCTTTTTTTTGTCCATTGGTTTTCCCTGGGCCCCACACCACTGCCATCCTATCCCTATGTGCCCCCCAGCTTCTCTGCTCAGAGGAAAAGAAATTCATCACGTCCAGCTGCTCTTCATGACTGGAGCATTCCGTTCTCGGCGTAAACAACAAAGATGTCTACGCTACATCACCGATTATAAACTTCTAATAATTTAAAACAACCCAAATAATTATGGTTTTATCATCAAGCCAGCTTTGGATCCAATTTGCCGAGTGTCATCAGTGTGCCTTTTGGATCCATTTGACTACACAATAAAAAACTTATGTGAGGTTAACAGAAAACCAGACTTTTACTTAAATATCCTTATGGCTCCCATGGGAGCCATAAGGCCCTGTTGAGAATGGCTGTGTGGCTAAGCAAAATTCAAATGCCATCTTCAAATTTGCTGATGACACCACAGTCATCAACATAATCATAGAGGACAATGAGGAAATGCACAGAAGGGAGATAGATCAGCTGGTTGAGTGGTGTCTCAATAATAACGTTGCATTCAATTCTAGCATTACTAAGGAGCTGATTGTAGACCTCAGGAAGGGGAGAATTAGGAGAAAATGACCCAATCCTCATCAAGGGATATAGCAGTGGAAAGGGTTAAGAACTTCAAATTCCTGAGTGTCAACCTTTTTGAAGATCTGTCCTGGGGCCTCCATGTCAATGCAATCATGAAGAAGACTTTGTGAAGAGATTTTGTATGTCATCAACGACTTGCAAATTTCTACAGGTGTGCTGGTATAGAGAGCATTCTGACTGGTTGCATCACTGTCTGTTATTGTGCCAATGCTAAGACTATGAGAGTTGTGAACTTGGCCAGTGCCATCATGGGCATCATTCTTCACTCCATTGAGGACATCTTCAAGAGGCCATGTGTGAAGAAAGCAAGTTCTATCCTCAATGATCCCCACCACCTAGGCCATGCCCTCTTCACACTACTAACATAAGGAAGGAGGTATAGAAGCTTGAAGACTAATACCCAGCATCATAAAAACTGATTTTTCCCCCTCTGCCCACAGATTTCTACAGCTATGAACTACAGACACTACCTCACTTACTTTTCTTTTTGAACTAATTTATTTTTAATCCAATTTGTAGCAATGTTTGCACCTGTAATGCTGCCATAAAACAACAAATTTTGTGACATATTCTGAATTCTATGCCTACGTTGTTCTTCTCCATCCTGAATATTGATGATAAGTATTCACTTGCCTCACCTATCTTCTCTGACTCCATGTACAGATGTCTTTTTTTCTGAATAGGTCCTCCTGTTTCTCTGGCTATGGTTTTGCTTTATTGTGCCCACCAGTGGCATTTAAATTACTTCCCATGTTTCATGTATACTGCTACATGTAACTGCTTTCAGTTCACTTTTGCCAGATGACATCTGCTTTTATCTCTTCTCAGGACCTTGGTTCCAGACTAGTCTTTCTCCATAGTAACCTTAAAAAAAATTGCAGCAGCAAGAAGTTTTGTTCACTTGTACCATGAGGTTTTGTTTGAACATTTTGTAAGACAAATAATTTGTGTAGCGGGCTGAGCGACTGCGGTTAGATGGGCCGAATCGCTGCCTTAATCGTCCGACACAAGATGGTGCGGCCCCCCCTTCCAAGGAGAAACCCTCAGTTGGCAACACGTTGCCCGGGGATGGTGCCGCTTCCATGTTGTGTGCTGCTGGACAGGGAGTGATGCCGCAACGTGCTGACGCCACTTCTAAGGCCAGGGTGCCCCTCACAGGAAGTGGGCGGTCTGCTTGAGCAGCATGAGTAGTAATTCAAAATAAAGTTCATTTACTGGTTCACCTCGTGTTGTGTGGACATATCTCAATTTCAGTGGCGCTGCTGTTAGCAGACGCTACAGTTGTGACCCCCATGATTTCAATGTCTTTGGAACAAAATGCAGTATGTTACTACCGCTACAGTTGCAATGTCTGCAACCATCACTGGTGTGCATTTGCCGTTTTTCTGGGCACATCCAGGAATTGGTTACAACTGGCCGAGTCACAATTCCAGATCAGATGCATTGTCTTGGAGGATATCATGTTCTGGCATGTCGTCAGTGCCCTGGATGCCACTACTGCAGCAAAAGTAAACTCCTTTGTTGAAAATTCTCCTACGGAATGCAAGTACGAGCAAATCCGGCATTTCCTCCTCTACTCCCTGGTGCTGGTGCTCAACTGACATGAGCGTGCAGTCCGCATCCTAAATATGCAAGGCCTGAGTTACAGGAACCACTCTGAGCTCGTGCAAAAAATGGTGGCTTTAGCAGATGGACACACAAACTGTTTCTTGTTCGAGGCCCTGTTTCTCTCCAAGCTACTGGTGCATGTTTCCTCAGCAATATCTGAAATAGATTTCAGTGCCCCACACCTGGTAACCAAAGAAGCAGATAGACTCTTCCACACCCTCCAACAGAGCTCCATACATGTGTGACTGATCGATGCTGTTGGAGCCGCCGATTCACCCCCCCAGCAGTAGACGCAGCCCAGCTGCAATGTGACGAGCTCTCCAACAAACAGAGTGATTACTGTTTCTGCCACCGGAGATGGGGCTGTAATGCCCGGCTGTGCATCCCTCCATGCTCGTACCCCAATGTCAGGTCAAGCGCGGTGGCGGGAAGCAGGCAGGCTGGCTGCCAATAGTGGCCTTGGCGGTTGGAAAACATAAAGGGCTACTCTACCTCAGAGACCAGCGAACAAAGAGGGATTTTGTAGTCGACATGGGTGCAGAGATCAGCCTCATTCTGCCGACGTATTTCAAACTCAAACACAATCCCAAGGGACTTTCCTTACAGGCATCCAGCGGTTTTTCTATTCTGAGTTTCTGCACTTGCCTGGTCATGATCTATACCACAGACACGGTTTTTCTCTGGAAGTGTATGATCGCATCTGTGGGACAAGCCCTACTCTGAGCAGATTTCCTCCTGGCACATGAGCTCCTGGTGCCATTTGGTCAATGCTACCATGTTCCAGACATACCCTCTTAATCTACGACAACATTCCTTTCTGCCATTAGGAATCCATGCTCTGGACCGTAACTAATACGTCTGCCTATTGGCCAAGTACCTGTCACTGTTGGGACCCAACTTCTACTATTCTAAACCAGCACATGATGTAGAACTCCACACCAAAACCACCAGGCCCCCAGTGTATGCAAGGGCACAGCGCCTCCTTCAGGACACTCTGAGCCAAGACTGAGTTTGATGCCATGGAGGAGTTGGGTGTTGTCCGCTACTCAAACAGCCCCTGCTTCATGTGGTCCAGAAGAACTCTGGTGGTTGGCACCTGTGGCGACTCAATGATGCCACCGTCCCAGATAGATACTCTATCCCACATGTCCAGAATTTCACCACGAGGCTCCAGGGCTGCTGGATCTTTTCCAAGGTGGACCTCTTCAATGGATACTACCAGGATTCCAGTGCATCCTAATAATGTATCCAAAAACAGTCATTATACCTTTCGGCCTTTGAGTTCCTTCGGATGCCTTTTGGTCTTAAGAATGCAGCCCAGATGTTTCATTATCTCATGGACGTGGTTGGCAGGGATTTGATTTCATCTTCGTCTACCTGGATGACATTCTTGTCGCCAGCCCTGACACCAGCACACACAGGACGCACCTGACTCGCCTTTTCAACAGGTTGCAGGAGTTCAGACTCAACGGTGAACTCGGCTAAGTGCCAGTTCGGCCTGGAAACTATTAATTTCCTGGGGCACTGTATCACCTGAGAGTGGGTCTTACTGCTGCTGTTATAAGGTGGAAGCCATCCAATGTTTTCCCAGGCCCAACAAAATGAGAGACCTACAAGAATTTCCAAGGGATGGTGAACTTCTATCACTGTTTCCTCCCAGGAGCAGCTACCCTCATCCAACCCCAATTCATCCTCCTCAAACTCCAGTGGACCCACAAAACTGTTGAAGCATTCCAGGCAACCAAAGCGGCACTGGCGGAGGCCAAGTCTTTGGCCCATTCAGACTCTTCTTCCCCCCTGGTCCTTACAACAGATGCATCGGACAGAGCAGTAGGTGTGCTGGAGCAGTGGCGTCCCCTGGCTTTCTTCAGCAAACATCTCTGGAACTCAGATACAGCACATTCCACTGCAAACTTTTGGCCCTGTCCCTGGCAATACAACATTTCTGGTACATGTTAGAAGGAAGTGTTTTCATCACCTACCACTTACCCATGCACTCAGTAAGGTTTTGGACCCGTGGTCAGCGAGGTAATAATGACACCTCTCCTATATTTTGGAGTATACAATAGACGTTCGCCACATCGCAGGCAAGTCCAACATGGTGGCTGATGTGCTGCCCAGACCGGCCATTACTGCTATCTCAGGAGGGCTCAATGTTGCTCAGCAAGCAGACGATGCGGACGTCCAGGCCTACCAGACCCCTATCACCAGCCTGAAGGTTAGCGATTTCTGTCCTTCACCGGGGAGCCTGACTTTACTGCATGACATGTCCACAGGCTTCCCCAGACCCATCCTACCAGTCACCTGGCGACGGCAGGTGTCTGACTAAATACATGATCTGTCACATCCTTTCATAAGGTCCACAGTTTGCCTGCTGTCTGACAAATTGTTGTGGCATGACCTCTGCCACAATGTAACCCTGTGGGCTGTGTTGTTTGGACTGGCGCAGCACCGTTTTGACCATGTGCACGTGGACATCGTCGGCCCGCTCCCCATGAGCCAAGGTATGCGGTATTTATTCACGGTAATTGACAGTTTTACCCATTGGCCGGAAGTGATACCCCTGCCCACGTGACACAGAGACTTGCTCCAGAGCTTTCTTGTCCATTTGGGTTGCACGCTTTGGAGTCCCAACCCACATCACCTCGGCCGAGGGGCCTTGTACACATCCTCTCTGGGCCAACCTAGCCAGTTACACCACTCCCTACCATCCTCAGACAAACAGCCTCATCAAATGTTTTCAACACCACTTGAAAATGGCCCTGAAAGCTCAACTGCAATGCCTTAGTTGGATGGACGAACTCCCATGGGTGCTATTAGGAATTCGTACAGCACCAAAAGAAGACCTACCAGTGTTGTCAGCCAAGATAGTGTACGGCTCCCTGCTTACCTTCTCAGGGGACATTCATTTCAACCCTCCTGGCCTACAACCCAATGCTCTAGATGTCCTCTAGTGATTGAGAGAATAAATGGGTAAACAGAAACCTCTGCCATCTTTCCAACACAGCTCTCCACCCTGCCATGTCCTGGCAAACCTGGAGTCCACCACATGTGTTTTTTGCAGAGAGGGCCACAAGGGACACCTCTAAAATGCCCCTTCAAAGTCCTATTCAAGGTGTTGCAGCACAATGGTGGTGTTTTCACCTTGGACATTGGCGGGCAGCAGGCCAGGTTTATCATTGACCTCTTCAAGGCATTACATCTGGACTCAAACCAGCTTCGCCGCATCACTGCTTACGACATCTGCTACTTTTACGTCGTGAGCGTCCTCAATCAGTGGAAAGGATTGTAGATTTCCTGCGGCAGCCTCCGGAGCAAGGCATATATGTGGCCCTCAAAGAGCTACTAACCCACACACTGAGGCTTTCCTGGTGCTAGTGCGCCGCCTGATTACTGCATATAGACAGACTGGGGGACAGGGCCCCGTCCACTCTAATGAGTGAGGTGCTTACTCTGAGAGCCACAAGCCTTGCCTGCTCTCCCTGAAGATATACAGGTCTTGTTCACAGAAGAAGAATCCAACCCTCGGAGGGTCGCTGTCCCGGCAGACATGCTCTGGGGAGCAAAGAAGGACACTAGTGCTGTCATAGACTACATCAGTATTCCCCATGAATAGCCGACAGTGAGATCAAGGCCAGTGAACACCCCAGGACAGCTATGCTACTACCACTAGTGCGGAGGTCCAGTGTTGCCGCTCACACTGCAGGTTTTCAGAAAATGCCCTGGCCAGCCATGGTTGATGGCTGCAGTGATTGGCCCTCATGATAATCTACTCCCTGTCTAGGAATTGCTGTGAGTAGGCGTTTGCTGGTCGACACAGTTGCTGAGATAAGCGTCCTACCCCCTGCAGGCTTTGACACCCGCTGCAGCAAACCGGGCCCAACATGAGGGCAGCCAACAACTGAATTCAGACTTTCGGGACCCTCACCATCCCCCTTTGTTTTGACAACAACCACTTTACATGGACCTCTTACCCCTGTGGCAATGGAGCAACCCCCCCTGGGGGTCGTCTGCTTGTTGGTCAACCTCAAGGAACAGCACTTGCTGCATGCCAGAACCTTTCAGACTTTGCCTCTGGGGGAACCAAAGCTATCTGCCCCCCATCTTTATGATGCTTTCCGACAATGAGTTTGTCGGGTGGAGTTCCCCTCAATAGTGGCACCACAGTTCTGTATGGCCAAGCCAAAATATTGGGTAAGGCACCACATACTAACTGAGGGGAGGCCCCCTGCTCTACGCCAGGGCACACTGACTCCTGCCTGAGAACTCCTCCTGATGGAGTTCAAAAAGATGGAAGAGCTTGAGATTGTGCGGCATTCCAACAGTCCCTAGGGCTCTAGCCTCCACATGGTTCCTAAATCAGCAAGGGGTTGGAGACTATGCGGGGACTATTGCTGCCTTAACAAGGCCACCATGCCCGACAGAGACCCCGTGTCCCACATCCAAGACTTTGCTACCAACCTACATGGGGCACAGGTCTTCTCCAAGGAAGACCTCATCCGGGGGTATCACCAAATCCCAGTTCACCCCCAGGTTGTCCCCCAAGACTGCAATCATAACCCCCTTTGGTTTGTTCACATTCCTCCGCAAGCCCTTCATTCTAAACAATGCGGCACAACCTTTCCAGTGGCTGATGGATGCAGTGGGCTGGGACCTCCCATTTGCGTTCATCTATTTGGAAGATATCCTCATTGCCAGTTACAGCTGCAAAGACTACTTGACCCACCTGAGACAACTGTGCACCCAGCTGAACGAGTTTGGGTTGACCATTAATCTTGTTAAGTGCCAGTTCGGTCTGGACACCATCGACTTCCTTGGACACAGAACTAACAAGCATGAGACCACATCCCTCCCCGAGAAGGTTGAGGCGGTTCGGCACTTCGCTAAGCCACGCATGGTGAAAGGACTGCAGGAAATTGCCGATATGATAAACCTTTACCACCGGTTCATACCGGCAGCAGCTTAGGACGAGGAATCCTGCAGGGAATTCCAGAGGGCCAAAGACACACTAGCCATTGCAACCCTCCTGACCTACCCGAGTCGGGAGGCACCTACCCGAGTCGGGAGGCACCTACCCGAGCCGGGAGGCACCTACCCGAGCCGGGAGGCACCTACCCGAGCCGGGAGGCACCTACCCGAGCCGGGAGGCACCTACCCGAGCCGGGAGGCACCTACCCGAGCCGGGAGGCACCTACCCGAGCCGGGAGGCACCTACCCGAGCCGGGAGGCACCTACCCGAGCCGGGAGGCACCTACCCGAGCCGGGAGGCACCTACCCGAGCCGGGAGGCACCTACCCGAGCCGGGAGGCACCTACCCGAGCCGGGAGGCACCTACCCGAGCCGGGAGGCACCTACCCGAGCCGGGAGGCACCTACCCGAGCCGGGAGGCACCTACCCGAGCCGGGAGGCACCTACCCGAGCCGGGAGGCACCTACCCGAGCCGGGAGGCACCTACCCGAGCCGGGAGGCACCTACCCGAGCCGGGAGGCACCTACCCGAGCCGGGAGGCACCTACCCGAGCCGGGAGGCACCTACCCGAGCCGGGAGGCACCTACCCGAGCCGGGAGGCACCTACCCGAGCCGGGAGGCACCTACCCGAGCCGGGAGGCACCTACCCGAGCCGGGAGGCACCTACCCGAGCCGGGAGGCACCTACCCGAGCCGGGAGGCACCTACCCGAGCCGGGAGGCACCTACCCGAGCCGGGAGGCACCTACCCGAGCCGGGAGGCACCTACCCGAGCCGGGAGGCACCTACCCGAGCCGGGAGGCACCTACCCGAGCCGGGAGGCACCTACCCGAGCCGGGAGGCACCTACCCGAGCCGGGAGGCACCTACCCGAGCCGGGAGGCACCTACCCGAGCCGGGAGGCACCTACCCGAGCCGGGAGGCACCTACCCGAGCCGGGAGGCACCTACCCGAGCCGGGAGGCACCTACCCGAGCCGGGAGGCACCTACCCGAGCCGGGAGGCACCTACCCGAGCCGGGAGGCACCTACCCGAGCCGGGAGGCACCTACCCGAGCCGGGAGGCACCTACCCGAGCCGGGAGGCACCTACCCGAGCCGGGAGGCACCTACCCGAGCCGGGAGGCACCTACCCGAGCCGGGAGGCACCTACCCGAGCCGGGAGGCACCTACCCGAGCCGGGAGGCACCTACCCGAGCCGGGAGGCACCTACCCGAGCCGGGAGGCACCTACCCGAGCCGGGAGGCACCTACCCGAGCCGGGAGGCACCTACCCGAGCCGGGAGGCACCTACCCGAGCCGGGAGGCACCTACCCGAGCCGGGAGGCACCTACCCGAGCCGGGAGGCACCTACCCGAGCCGGGAGGCACCTACCCGAGCCGGGAGGCACCTACCCGAGCCGGGAGGCACCTACCCGAGCCGGGAGGCACCTACCCGAGCCGGGAGGCACCTACCCGAGCCGGGAGGCACCTACCCGAGCCGGGAGGCACCTACCCGAGCCGGGAGGCACCTACCCGAGCCGGGAGGCACCTACCCGAGCCGGGAGGCACCTACCCGAGCCGGGAGGCACCTACCCGAGCCGGGAGGCACCTACCCGAGCCGGGAGGCACCTACCCGAGCCGGGAGGCACCTACCCGAGCCGGGAGGCACCTACCCGAGCCGGGAGGCACCTACCCGAGCCGGGAGGCACCTACCCGAGCCGGGAGGCACCTACCCGAGCCGGGAGGCACCTACCCGAGCCGGGAGGCACCTACCCGAGCCGGGAGGCACCTACCCGAGCCGGGAGGCACCTACCCGAGCCGGGAGGCACCTACCCGAGCCGGGAGGCACCTACCCGAGCCGGGAGGCACCTACCCGAGCCGGGAGGCACCTACCCGAGCCGGGAGGCACCTACCCGAGCCGGGAGGCACCTACCCGAGCCGGGAGGCACCTACCCGAGCCGGGAGGCACCTACCCGAGCCGGGAGGCACCTACCCGAGCCGGGAGGCACCTACCCGAGCCGGGAGGCACCTACCCGAGCCGGGAGGCACCTACCCGAGCCGGGAGGCACCTACCCGAGCCGGGAGGCACCTACCCGAGCCGGGAGGCACCTACCCGAGCCGGGAGGCACCTACCCGAGCCGGGAGGCACCTACCCGAGCCGGGAGGCACCTACCCGAGCCGGGAGGCACCTACCCGAGCCGGGAGGCACCTACCCGAGCCGGGAGGCACCTACCCGAGCCGGGAGGCACCTACCCGAGCCGGGAGGCACCTACCCGAGCCGGGAGGCACCTACCCGAGCCGGGAGGCACCTACCCGAGCCGGGAGGCACTGTGGTAGGGGGTGTGCTAAAAAGGCAATCCCTGGCCTTTTTTCAGCAAGCACCTCTGCCCTCCAGAACTCAAATACAGCGCTTTCAACCAGGAGCTGTTAACGCTGTACCTGGTGGTAAGACATTTCGGTTATTTTTTTTCTTAAGAAGGCCAGCCACAAGCCACTGACTTTCGCTTTCCATAAGGTGTTGGACTAATGTTTGGCCTGACAGCAGAGACATTCAACTGAGCTTACCACGGATATTCAATATATCATGGGGAATAGCAACGTGATGTTTCTACTGGCACCCCCTGCCCATTGTCCCGGCTAAATGGAGACACCAGGTTTTCGAGGCTATCCACAACCTGGTGCACCCTGGTCAAAATTGTGGCCAACAGGTTTGTCTATCATGGTCTCCAAAAACAGGTCAGCTAGTGTGCCAAGACCTGCACGAACAGTCAGTCCTCCAAAGCGGTTAACACTAGAGAGCACACACAGATTTTTGAGCAAGTGTGGAGCAGATTTAGCCACGTGCACACTGACTTAGTGAGGCCAGTATTAGTTTCCCGTGGGGTGAGATATCTCCTGACCATGGTAGAGCACTCCACGAGGTGGCCAGAGGCAGACCCACTGGCTGATACCACCACAGAAACCTGTGCCAGGGCTCTTGTTGATACATCAGTGTCCTGATTTTTGGGGTCCCGGAGCATCTCATGTCAGATGGGGGCACAGTTCACCTCCAGGCTCTGGGCAGCGTTGGCTAACTTTCTGGGGACACAGCTCCCCCATACTATTGGCTTAGCTTCTGGAAGGCAACAGGTTGGTGGAGCACTTCCACAGGCACCTCAAGGCAGCCTTGATGGCCTGGCTCAAGCATCCCAATTGGGTGGAAGAACTACCTTGGGTCCTTCTGGGAATCCAAAGGAGAACTTCAATGCCTCGGCGGCAGAGGTGGTCCACGGTGTGCCTTTAATTATCCCCGGGGAATTCCTCGCCCCCCGATTAAACTCCTGGAAGACCCTGTGGCAAACCTTGAGAGCCTGTGATGGAAGCTGGGTTCTCTGGTCCTGCAGCAGTCCCCGCTGCATGGCCTGATCAAGCATTGCGTTGTGAATCACCTAAGGTCTTGCCGGTACATGTTTGTGAGGAGGGCCATTCACAGACCAATACTACAATGACCCTTCGAGGGGCCCTACATGGTCATTAGAACAATGTTTCCACCTTCGTCCTTGGCATCAGCGGTAAGGAGGAAACCTTTACTGTCAACTGCCTCAAATCGGCATATCTGGATTGTAATGAGCTGGTCTGTACTCCACCTCTGCGATGCAGGAGCAGGCCACCTAAGGCTACGGACAATAGCCCGATCACTGGTTCTGGGGTTGTGAGGGAATCGTTTAGCGGCCTATGCATAGAGATGCGAACAGGCCCACGAAATGGCCGACGACAGCACGGCTGTTGTCCCAGGTGATCGCTGCACGGTGGGAAGATGAACGCCAGCCAACCCAAGGTCAACACTCTGATGAAGCAGGCCCCTGATGTCAGTGCCAGGGCCCATATAAAATAGAGCTGCCAGTGCAATAAAACAGTCTTCGATTTCGACGACTCATCTGTGTGTCTTCCTTCCACACTCGTAGCATGTACGCTACAAGAGAATAGTGTTATGAAAGTAGAACAAGTTGGCGCAGTAAACTATTCACTTGTTGAAATCTTCAATTTCTGGTAATGGAGGCATCCTCCCACCCCCGCTTCCTTTTCTCCATCCAGATTATCCTCTTATTGATGTCCATGCAAAGTTAAATTTAAGGCAATAAGACATGACACAAGCTTAATTTGATTTATGTCTAAACTCTGTCACAACAGCATTGCAAATAGGATTGTGGTTAATAATGGCTGAAATAAAGCTTATTAGACTGAAAAATGGGTAATAGTGTATACAGGCTATACTAAAAAGTGGAATGTAGCCTCTTTAAATGGAAGGTTCTGCCTTTATGAGGCAAGCAAAGGAAATACTTGTAGAGCTAACAATAAAAGGAATTGAGTCGAGGTAAATTGTCCATTTTTTTTGAGCAATTTAAAGATGTGTAAAACTATTGTACACTTGCATTTATTTTATGGTTACAATGTTAATGTGCAATGAATCTAGTGATACTTTAACTTGAATTGCTTTCCTTAGTTTCCTGTCAATGTATTGTTTCTGCTACATAAAAATTTACACTTATCTATTTTTGTACAGCAAATCCTCAACGAACAAAATTGTGTTCTTTCGACACAATCATATAATCAAGTAATCCTTGAGAATAAAAAAAGTGGGTTGAGACTCCATTTTTGAACTTCTGTTTCTTCGTACTTAGATAAATAAAATCATGAAAAATAACCCAGCAGAATCGAAATTTAAACTTAACAATTTGGGTAAAATTAGGAAAGAACATCAAAGGCAAAACCCTCCCTACTATTGAGTACATCTACAGGGAACACTGCCGTTGGAGAGAAGCAGCAATCAAAGACCCTCACTGCCAAGCACACACTCTGTTCTAGCTGCTGTTATTTGGAAAGAGGTAGAGGTGGCACAAGACTTGCACCACCAGGTTCAGGAACAGGTGCTACCCCTCCAACATCAGAAGCCCCTACTGACATCCCAGTTAATTGGCTATGCAGTATCCCAGGATAGGAAGCCCTTTGTACCATTTCCTCTGGGGCCGCTCTTAATTTGGACACTAATTGCTTTTCCATTGAACACACTCATCCCCAGGGATCTACCTTCAACTGGAAACTGTGACTTTCTGCTTTCCCTTTTCTACTGGTTTCATCAGCACGACAGTATCAGCAAACTGATACTGTCGTGTATCAGTTTAAAGTGTAATGACATCATTTGATGCCAGCATTCGGACTTATTCCTTTTCCAGAAAATTCCTGGGTCCAAGCGCCAGTGGAAAAAGGGGCGATTCATGTGTACTCTTTATTGATTTTTCTTTTTATTCTCTCTGTAATGCACAGTCAGTTTGTCTACATTTGTTATCTTTTTTCATTTCTTTGTTTACATGTTTTACCCTGTTTAGTTTTGTTTTTGCACTACCAATTAGTGGTAATTCTGTACCCACAGGAGTACAGGAGTCTCATGGTTGTGTATGATGTCATGTATATACTCTGACAATAAATCTGAACTTGTAAATACAGAAGTAAACTAAGTCCCACCCCCCCCCCCCCCCCCCCCACCGCCCTCCCCGAAGTAGCTGGCTCATGAGCATTTTGAGCTAAAATGTATTTTTCACTAGTTTGTAACACTGGTCTTAATAGTCTGTCAAATAATCTGGTAAAATTATAAAGCAATGAACTCAGTCATGTCTACAACTACACAAGAAGAGTTGGAGTTCTAGTCAAATACAACACAACTCTGGCAATGTAGCAACCTTGAAATTTTGGCTAGCAGGTTTTCCAGAATACTGGATATTGCTCCAACTAATAACTAAGTTATAAATCACTTTAAAGATGTTGCACATCAGTATGATTTTATCGTCAACGAAGTGAATTTTAAAAGGAATGCGGGAAAGATGATTCAATGGGTTTAAACAGAGCATGGGAAATGGGGCCCTGGCAAATCTAAAGGGATGAGCCGGAAGCCAGACCATCAGATACTTGGTGATGGGTGTTTTATTATAGGACAAGTTAACAACCCTGTGGAGTTTTTTTCTTGTCCTGAACATTGGCACCTCAATACCAGACAGTGATATAACTAGTCAGAATGGTCTCCACGGTACACCTGTAGAAGTTTTTGAGAGGCTTCTGTGATGTACCGAATCTCCTCAAACTGCTAAGTATAGCCACTGGCAAGCCTTCTTCATGATTACATAGACATGGATGCTCCAGGACAGATCCTTGGAGATGCTGACATGCAGCAATTTGAAGCTCTTGACCCTCTCTACTGCTGATCCTTTGATGAGGACTGGTTAGTGTTCTCTTGATTTCCTTCTGAAGTCCACAATTATCTCCTTGGTTTGCTAACGTTGAGTGCAAGGTGGTTGTGACACCACTCCACTATCTCTCCTGTATATTTCATCATTGCCACCTGACTCTGCTGACAACCATGGTGTCGTCGGCAAACTTGTAAATAGCATTTGAATTGTGCCTAGTCACATTGTCATGGGTGTAGAATGAGTAGAGCAGTGGGCAAAGCATGCATCTTTGAGGTGTGCCTGTGTTGATCCTCAGTGAGGAGAAGTTTCCAATTCGTACTGACTGGTTTTCCAATGAGGAAGTCAAGGATCCAGTTGCAGAGGCCCAGGGTTTGGAGCTTCTTGACCAGCACTGAGGGAATAATGGTGTCAAAAGCTGAGCTGTAGTAGATGAAATCAACCCTATGTATGAGTTGCTGCCATATTTAATTAAGAGTTGCTGTTTTCTCGGTGATCCAGAGCTGAGAGGAGAGATGTGAACAATTGGAGATTTGGTAGCAATCTTGTGACTTTTTTTGTAAAAAGCCATTTAAAAAGTTACTTGACAAAGTTTAATTCTCATTTTAAGTTCAACATTTCAATCAGCACTTTAAAGAGGGGGGAAAAATGACGATTTAAAAAAAAATGTATTTATAGTATCTCCATACATTCATTTCAAATTGACTTAGTATAATATTACATAATAGATACTAAATCATTTTCAAATTTTCACCCCCCCCCCCCCACCTCCCCTAACCCCTTAGGAAACCACCTTGTGGTGGTTAATTCCCAAAAACCCAAATGGGTGTGGTATAAACCACAAGTGGCAGAAAAAAAATGACGATTAATATTTTCCCCAGAATCCAGAATGATGGCTGCTCCTTATCCAGCAATTTCTGGTTTGCTCTCACTGTTGGAAACCTTAGAAGACTCGTCTATATCATCAATAGAGCAAGTAGATGCCTACCTTACCCTTTCCAGGTCAGTATAAGAGGTATCCAGCAAAGCAAAACTGGTTTCTTACTATGATGTGCCTGAACATTGAGATGATGCCTTTGTTAATGCTTGTTTCATGAGGCTCCTATTAGTTGTTTTTTTTTAAGCAATTACAGTGTTAAAGGATTGCAAAATTGATAGCCATGCATTTTATTATATCAAAAGTAACTGTAGAAACTTTGTTCAGTCACCAGGTCTGTGAAGAAATAGATAATAAAAATAGATATTTGTTGATATAATTTGGGAATGATGCAGTAAAACTCTTTTGTTTGGATGCCTGCCTGCATTTTGTTTGTACTTGGAAGAGCTCAAGCCCAAAATGTTGGTTATGTATCTATCTCTGCTATAAAGTGCACTGTTTGACCTGCTAAGTTTCTCCAGCATGATGTTTTTCTAAATTTTTAGAATGGCATTTGTTGGATGTTTGATTTTTTTTAAATGTTGTCTGGAGTTGTAGTTTATTTGAGTTTAAAGTAATCCTCTACATTTATTTTCTCTTCTCCCTGCAACCTTGTTTAAAATACTTTAAAGCAGAAGACTGGGGCTTCTTGTTGACAACACTTTTACTATTATAGTCTCGAGTACAAAAGCAAAATGTTTCAAATATTAGGAATGGAAATGAAGCAAATTTTGGAAGCACTCAGGATCAGACCTGAGGTGAGAAAGGGTGAACCACTCAGGATCAGACCTGAGGTGAGAAAGGGTGAACCACTCAGGATCAGACCTGAGGTGAGAAAGGGTGAACCACTCAGGATCAGACCTGAGGTGAGAAAGGGTGAACCACTCAGGATCAGACCTGAGGTGAGAAAGGGTGAACCACTCAGGATCAGACCTGAGGTGAGAAAGGGTGAACCACTCAGGATCAGACCTGAGGTGAGAAAGGGTGAACCACTCAGGATCAGACCTGAGGTGAGAAAGGGTGAACCACTCAGGATCAGACCTGAGGTGAGAAAGGGTGAACCACTCAGGATCAGACCTGAGGTGAGAAAGGGTGAACCACTCAGGATCAGACCTGAGGTGAGAAAGGGTGAACCACTCAGGATCAGACCTGAGGTGAGAAAGGGTGAACCACTCAGGATCAGACCTGAGGTGAGAAAGGGTGAACCACTCAGGATCAGACCTGAGGTGAGAAAGGGTGAACCACTCAGGATCAGACCTGAGGTGAGAAAGGGTGAACCACTCAGGATCAGACCTGAGGTGAGAAAGGGTGAACCACTCAGGATCAGACCTGAGGTGAGAAAGGGTGAACCACTCAGGATCAGACCTGAGGTGAGAAAGGGTGAACGTTACAAGGGTCAGTCCTGCTTTTATGTACTTAAACAGCTTGACATCTCAATCTAAATAATGCTTAAAATACTTGGTAGATCAGGGAGCATTTGTGGAAAGAAGAAAAAAATTAATTAAAAAATGTTTCCAGCTTCCGCAGTGTTTCAATTTCCAGATTCCAATCCAAAATAACCTAGTCAATCTTTGAATAAATAATCATCTATTCGTTCTGTTTAAGTCGTCTTAGTGGAGAAGATGGAAAAGAATTTGCTGGTGCAGTTGAAAAACAGTTTACTCGGCTCTGTGAAGTACTTAAAGTAAGTGTTTGTTTTTGTGTATTGAAATGTTATCAGTTTTCTTTGTTGAAGTAATGAAATTTATGAAAATTTGGAGACTTGCTGTTTTTTATTGTACTTAATACTTGCACCTAATAGAATGTAAAATGAATTGATTGAACTGTTCCCTCTTGAAGTTTTTGCTTCGTCAATCTCTTCAGGGAAGAGTAATTGATACATGTCACTACAAATTGAGAGGGTGTACCAGGTTGACTTGTGCAAACTTGCTGCTTTTACCACTCTCATCACTCTCATTTGCATTGTATGCTGTTCTAGTTGTCTCATTGCATGAAGGATGTGGAGGCTTTGGAAAGGGTACAGAAGAGATTTGCCAGGATGCTGCCTAGGTTTGAGTGATAGGGAGAGGTTGGACAAATGTTTTTTGGAATGGGCTGCCAACATAATGGTAGAAACCAATTAAAATAACTTAAAAGAGGCTTTAGATAAAGTTTATTTGCCTTCCTACTGAGAGTCTGGTGGTTGAATGGTCTTCATCTCAACCTCGATTATGTTCTATGCTGCAGTGTTCAGGTGTGGAAATCTGCTATATACTGATAGTAACCAAACAACACCAGCGTGACCTGCTGCAGTAAAATAAATCACTTGATTGTTAATTGCTCAATTTAGAAAAGTAGATGAACTTAGGGCATTGTTTACTCCTGGGCTTTGAAAACTGAATTTTATTTTGAAAGGCTGTCATGCTAAAAAAACATTTTCCATTTGTGTGAAGTTAGATCAGATAGATATCATTCTTATAATTGGATATAGCTGGAAGACGGTTGTTAGAAAAGTTGTAGCAATACAAAAGAAAACGTGTAGAATGAAATCTCCATTATCCAGCACCTTTGGGGAATCACTGGTGTCAGATATGCAAATTTTCTGGTTGACTGAGACTTTTTCAATGCCTAATTAATGCCTCCATTGAGAATACATCGTTTAAAAGACAGCAACATTTAAAGTAATTTGGGGGGGTGGGGGGTGGAATCAATATTGTGGTCTTTAATAATGTAAAGTTCATTTTAATTAGCTTATTCCCTTAACTTACACCACCAGAGACAGGTTAGAATTTAAATTTTGTAACAGCTTTGTGCTAGCTGCTAAGCTAACTGTACCACTGTCATAATTAACCCTCCTCCCCTTGCATTGAAACCTGACTCTTCCTCCACGCCAGTGCCCCAGTCAGACCCTCAGCGCATCTTCCATTAAATTGGAACCCCATTCGTGAGCTTAAGTGTTTAAAAAATTTTAATGATTTAGACATACCGCATGGTAACAGGCTATTTTGGCCCATGAGCCCGTGCCGCCCAATTATATCAAATTAACCTACACCCCTACAATTATTGGTGGCATGGTTGGCATAGTGGTTAACGCAGCACCTTTACAGCACCAGGGATTGGTTAGTGATTTGAATTCCATGCTGTCTCTAAGGAGTTTGTACGTTCTCCCTGTGTCTGTGTTGGTTTTCTCCCACAGTTTAAAAAAACAATGTCCCGAGGGTGTAGGTTAATGGGGTGTAAATTGGGCAGTTAAAGTTAAATTTAAACTCCTGGTATGCTTCAAACATTGGAAGGAAATGGGGTAAACCATGCAAACATGGAGAGGACATACAAATGCCTTACAGACAGCACGGGAGTCAAACCCTGGTCCCGATCACTTGCATTAACTGCTACGCTAACCATGCTTCTGGCATAATTAACCTCCTCCTCCAAGTTTACAGAGAAAGGGTTTTTCTCAATAAACCCATGATTCCCTGACTGCAAAAATCCAACTGTTTTTAAATTATATTTAATGAGACAGCCTCCACTGCCCTCTTGTGTAGAGAATTCCACAGATTTATATTCTTTGGGGGGATGGGGGTGGGGGGAGGAGAAAGAAAGCAGTTCCTTCCCATCTATTCCCTGAATCTTGGAGTTATGTCCCCTGATTCTAGTCTCAGCTACTAGGGAAACTGCTTCCCTGCTTTTAATTTAGTCCCTCCAGTAATGATTGCCTGATGGCCTGCAAGCCAACATTTTTTAAATTCATGCACAAGAACCCTCTTTCCTATGTATAACAATATGCTGCAATCTTTTAGCTATTTCAATAACAATCTGATCTTTAATTGTCCTTCAAAAGTGGATGACTACTCATTTATCAACATTGTGCTCTTTCTGCCAAATATTTGCCCACTTACTTAACCTATATGCACTCACTTCAGGTTCTCTGCATCCTTCGCACAATTTGCTTTTCCACTCAGTTTTGTGTCATCACCAGATTTTGATACACTTGGTCCTCCTTGCAAATTGTTAATGTATATTGTAAACAGTGCACCAACCCCTGTCGCACTCTGCTTGTGACTGACAGCCAGAGAAGTAGCCATTCATCCTAACTGTCTGCCTTCTATTGGATAACCTATCTTCTATCTATGCTAATGCTACCAGCTCCATCCTCATCTTATGAATAAGTCTTTTATGTGGCATGCCTTCTGCAAAATCCCAGTGTACAGCTTGTACTGGTTACCCTCTATCCACTGTGGTTGTTATATCCTCAAAGAACATCAGTAAATTTGTCAAGACAGGACTTCCCGTTCCTAAATCTATGCTGTATCTGCCTGATGGCAATTTCCATCCCGATGTCTCGCTATAATTAGTGATAGCTTCAAGCATCTTTCTGACTCAGACAATATAACTGGTCTATGGTTACCTGCCTTTTGCCCACATCTTTTTAACAGTGACATAATATTTGCTGTTTTCCAATCTGTCCAGAGAATTTTGGTATGTTATCACAGATGCCTCTATTGTATCTTCTGTCATTTCTTTCAGAACCCTGGAATACATTACATCAGGACCTGGGAATTATCTACCTTTGGGGCAACTAGTTTTCTCAGCACTACATTTTTCAATGATAGCAATTGTATCGAAGTTCTCAACTCCCATCATATCCACACCACCTCTCTTTGGCATGTTAGACAAAATATGAGGACTGACGCAAAATACTAATTCAAAGCCGTGGCCATTTCAGCGTTATTCAATATTTATTCCCCCTTCTCATCTTCCAAGGGACCAATGCTAAATTCAACTACCTTTCACTGCTTTATAAAAACTTTGTAATCTATATTTCCTTTATTGTTTGCATGGATGTTGCTTGCATTGCAGTTCTTTATTGCATTCCCCCCCGCCCCCCCCATCTTCCAGTTTCCACTATTTTTAGCGACTTCTGTACATAGGAGTGTTTAATTTGATGCTCTCCTTTATGTCCTTAATCCTCCAGGGCTCACTTTACTCACCTTTATTGTCCTCATTTTTAACTGGAATATACTTTTATTGTGCACTGTGGAAAATCTCTGAAAGTTTTCGACTCCAACCATATAATCTGTTTCTCAGTCTACACTGGCCAAATGTTTCCTCGCCCAGTTGTTAAGTGTAATACACTGGTTTTAGATCAAACTATTAGACACTCCATTTCTAACAAGTTCAGTCACATTGTCATTACTCTTTCCAAGAGGATCCCTAACTACAAGATGCTTAATTTTTCCTGTCTCATTGCACAGGAGCAGATCTAATTTAGCATGTTCCTATATAGGTTCAGTAAATTATTGATTTACTGACATGTCAGTAAAACCCTAACATCTGGCCTGTTAATGTTTGCAAAACACCTACTGAACCCTGATAATTTTAATGTTTTTTTTAATCAATTAATTGAAGATGTAGCACCCATTTATTGTCACATGTATCAGGAAACAATGATTGTTTTGTGAGCAGTCTAGTTAGGCATCTTATACTTGGTACAACAGATAAGAGTACGAAAATGCAGATTTACAGAGAGATCCGTTTGTGCAAAGCAATATAATTTCACATTTTTGAGATTTGTTCAGGAGTTTAATAACAATGAAATAGAAGCTGTCCTTGAATTTGGTGGTGTGTGATCTCATACTCGTGAGTCATCTTCCTGATGTGCAGTGGTGACGAGAATGTGTCTGGAATGGGGTGAGTCTTTTTGTGTGCTGGCTATTTTTCACAGCAGTAGGAGTCAATGCAGGGGGAGTGGGGTGGTATTTGAAACTGGAGGGCATCTCTAGGTTAGGTAGCATCCATGTAGAGAAATGACAGTTAAAGTTTCATCTCAGAACTCTTTATTGAGACTGCATTTTAATTTGATATGTAGGGATGGCAAGGTGAGGTTGTTTTTAAGTCCCCTGGACTTAGAAGAATACCATGTATTTCAGGGTACGTCGACCACCTTCCCCCCCCCTCTTTTTCAGCCTCATTTTAAGGGTTTTGTGGTATATCTGGTGTCTAAATTGACCCCCATTTTCTGCCTACCTGAGGTGCCCCGTTGAACAATGTATACGTTGTAGATTGCATGGTTTGATCTGGGCGTTGACACAATGCATCATGTGATTGAAAATATGAAGCAAACAGAATGGCTAAGAAAACCATCCACCGCACTGCTGCAAGAAAATTTGATGTATGTGAGAAGTTGGTAAGAGATTGGAAGAAGAAAGAAGAGGCCAAGAAACACACCAAAGGCAATTTCCTTTGAGAAAAGGAATCACTCGTTGGTCAGAGGTGGAAAAATCACATTGCAGAATGGATACGTGAACAGAGGGCAAGATTGCTACATGGTCACCCAAAATAAAATAAGAACATTTGCACTGCAGTGAGCCAAGTCACACTCGATGATTTTGAGGCTACAGTAGGCTGGCGCAATCGTTTCATGAACAGGAAAAAAAATCTTGTATTATGCCAAAAAGCAAAAATTGCACAGAAACTACCAAAGATCTTGATCATAAAGTTGTAAGATTTCTCCAGTTTATTATAAGGAACCAGCAGAAACACCAGTTTGTATTGGCAAGTAATGGAAACATGGACAAAACCCCATGAATTTCAACATGATAGGCAATAGATCAGTGGAATGGAAAGGTGTTTAAACTGTGCAAACCAGAAGTATAGGCCATGAAGCCAAGTTTACCATGGTGTTATTGTGCATGGCCAACAGGAGAAAGTTAAGACCCATGATAATCTTCAAATGGAAAATTAAACCGAAAATGAACTTCCCTGCTGGTATTTTTGTACATTTTCATGA
This sequence comes from Narcine bancroftii, assembly GCF_036971445.1. Classification (NCBI taxonomy): domain Eukaryota; kingdom Metazoa; phylum Chordata; class Chondrichthyes; order Torpediniformes; family Narcinidae; genus Narcine; species Narcine bancroftii. The sequence continues at coordinate 266,606,597 of NC_091472.1, read as the reverse complement.
AAATGGGTGGATGAATGAAAATGGTGTAAAACTATGGATAGACAATGTGTGGAACATGCGGTTTACGCAAAGAATAGAGCTTGCTGGTCTGGGATATGTTTCATAGCCACTTAACTGAGAACAATAAAAGTAGGTTAGCTTACATGGCAGTTATCCCAGGTGGCATGATGTCTATATTGCAACCTCTCGATGTCTGCTGGAACAAGCCATTCAAAGACCATGTGCGCAAGGAGTGGAATACATGGATGTTGAGAGCAGAAAAGTCATTTACAATAGATGGGCAACTTGAGCTGCATCATTTGATATACTGTATAACTGTGCTCAAGGCATGGGACACTTAAAATCACTTAAAAAGTGTGGTATCTCTTATGTAATTGATGGCATAGAAGATTATTTATTGTGGGATACTGACAACGAAGCAGAAACTGCCTTATCAGATACAGACTGGGATCCATGTAATGACTGTTTAAACAAAGTGTGAGAGTATGAATGTGCTTGCTGCCATCTTTGCTTCAGATGATGATAATGAGAGTGCTAATTATGGTGTTGTTTTCAATAAAAATCTTAATGAAAATCTGACACAGTCGGGTTTTTTCTTGTTTTTCAAGGATCAACTTGTACGCCGAATCAATTTTTAAAGGGTTGATTTGTACACCCGATCAGCGCAGATCAGATTTGAGCTGAATTTAAGGTTTCAAAGGTATATCCAGCGTATAAGTCGACCCCATTTTATTTTTTTTGCAAGATCTTTTTGGTTTCACAACTCGACTTGCATGCTGAAATATACAGTAGTTTTATCTCTCCACATATTGTCTCTCCCAATGTCTCTATTGGATAAAATCTAAATATTATGGTTTATTCTTCAAGTAAATCCTTACTAATATTGTTGATTCACTCTGAGTAACTTATTGAGTTCTTCAGTTTTTTTGTGTGGTACCTTTTTTGTGAATGCTTGCTGGTTGATTTTGGTTTTCTTTTGTTCATGAAGGGTCATCTCTCTAAATTGGATTTGGAACTTTGTAATGCAGCACTACAGGCCTTGGGGTTCTGTGTATTTCACAGTAGCATTAGTGCTGCGTTGTCAGGTACACATCAATTTTTTTTTTGCTAAACTTTTACCATTAAACAATGTATTTTTATTTTCTGAATAAATGCATTTTATTTTTTTTATTGTCTAGAAAATAAAGATTAAAACCAGGAGCTTAACTACCTTGATGCCAAAGCATAGATGATAATCTTGCCATACCATTTATTACTATACATAAGATGCACTCATTTGACTTGTTTTCTGATTTCTGTTTTCTCTGCAGCACCTGAAGCTAAACAGTTGCTTTTGACACTCTGTGATATTGCAGTCACCTCAAATGATAAGAATACATGTACAAGAGCACTTTGGGTAATGGCAAAACAGAATTTTAGTCCAGAAGTGGTTGGAAAAGAGGTGAGTTTTCTCTCAAAACTCTGGGTCTAAAATTAAATGGGATTACTTTTTCTCTGATAAATCTTGTGATTTAAAAAAAAAAGTATTGGTTTAATGTCTTCATCTTTTACGGTTGGCAGAGTGGATGGAATTACTGCCTCCTAAATGATGTGCGTTCAGTCTTTGCCTCTGTGCTCCAGTGCTGTCTGCATGGAGGATGCATGTTCTTGTGACTGAATTGTTCTCCCATCTCCCACCCTTACCTGGTACTTTGATTTTTCTTCCAAGAATGTTCAAGTTTATGTGGCTTGCGTACAAATTGCATCTAATGTGGGAGAGTAATCAAAGAATCAGGTTGGACTTACAGACATGTAATTGAGAATGGTTAGGAGATGAGTGAATGGGGTGGCTCAAAGTTGGAAAGCATTTGATGGGTCAAATATTCTTCTGCATAGATAATAAGTTCCAGTTTGAGGAAAAGAATCTTTAGCATGAAATTCAAAATTGACAAACTTCTACCCTTTTTCCTTGGCTGTAAAGCTAGTTGATCTTTTTCAAATTAAAGACTGAAGCTTATTTCAATATTTTTAACAAACTTGAACTGAAATGAGAAATTCAGAACATTTTGAGAAACCATTTGAATTATTTAAACAAAGGAGAGCCTGTTTCTAGGAATTGATTTTTTAAAAAATTATTATTAACAGCCAGGTAGGTGGAAAGATGTTTAGTAAATGGATAGGCCTTTGTGTATAATTTGCATATGTGGGATTCATTATCATTACCCATTTGAGGTTCTGCTCTTTCTTTCTGCTTTCTAACTTTATATCTATTTAGAAAAGCATAGGAAGTGAGAATATGAAGGAGAGAAAGAGGGAGCGGGTAGAAAGCGGAAACCTCTTTTGAACTTTCTACTTAAACCAAAGTGAAGTACACCATCAAACTTAAAATACTTAAAATGGGGTTCTTAACTTGTAGTGTGTATATTGATTTTAAAATGTTTTTGCAATGGCGATTGTATTCATCTAAATCAGAGGTGTCAAACTCAAATTCACAGAGGGCCAAAATTAAAAACTTGGACTAAGTCGTGGGCCAAACTAAATATTTATTGAAAATTTTCAACAACGTCTGCATGTTATCTCTTCTTTCAACGTATGTAATGTTAAACTTTTTCTTATTAAAATAAATGTTTAATAATAGTTTTGGTTAAACTCTTTCCAGAAGAAGCATTAACAAATGAGAAATAAAATATTCAATAAATAATATTTCTCTATAGCCTTTAAGCTCCTTTTAAATGTATTTTTTTTCACAAGCCAACAAGTCAAAAAATTAACAATTTGCTTCAATGAAAATCCAATCTTTCAACTATGAACAGTCAAAAGTTAACCAAAGAAAATTTTAATCCAAACTTAAGCTTGCTACACTGTGATTTACTCTGATGCACCTGGGTTTAAACCAGATACTTGGCATCTCTTCTTAGATGCAAACTCATCAAACTCTGGGGTCAGAGTTTGCCTCCCACCTGTCTTGAAAGGTCCTGTTTTCTGTCTTTCGTTTGGCCATTTTCCGTAAAGGGTTTATTACATGTGAGTTGGGCGACAGGTCACAGATGCTAATGAAAGTAAAGAGAGGAGGTGGGGGCGATTAGCGGGCTGACGGGCCAGCGCCAATGCATTTGCAAAGCATTCTGGGATTTGTAGTATTAGCTGTGCATGCGCTATACTGGCGCGGCGGCCAGCGGGCCAGCTCTAATACATATTTGATATGATCTTGGGGGCCAAATATAATTATATCATGGGCCAAATTTGGCCCGCGGGCCTGAGTTTGACATGTGTGATCTAAATGGTTGTGATATTATCAACTTGATTTACATTCTCTAAATTTCAATTTGAACATTTGTTCAATGCTGACTCATTTAAAGATGAGAACAATTTTTGTAAGTGAATCAAATAATTAAACTAATCATATTTCTTTGATCTATTTAGGTGCCAAATTTACTTCAAGCGGTGGAAACAATATTAATTAGGGATCAACAGTCAATAGTTGTTGAACATGAAGCAGTAAATCTCATTGTGAGGTAAGTGCAGGATAAAACTGTAACGGCATTCAGTTTTTATCTTGTAACATTAAAATGTTAAATTCCCAATGTATTGAAAGCTTAACTTAGGTGCAATTCAGCAGAATCATAAATCTAGTTTAATACCATTTCACTTTTATAATTTGAGAGATTCAACAGAGTTAAGTTATTTTCACTGTATTGTGCAAATAAAAATAATACAAAACTGTTTTGAATCGAAACACCAGTGTTTTGTATGTGTTCACCAAAAGTCCCAGAGTACTGAAAATCTGTGCCATCCAATTAGCAGGAGGGTTCATGGACATTTTCAATCTCTCATTGCTGCAGACAGAGGTTCCCACCTGCTTCAAAAGAACAGCAAACACACTGGTGCCTATTGTGGCAGTTAGCATAGCGGTTAGCGCGAAGCTCATGCTGCACCAATGACCTGGGTTTGGATCCAGTACTGTCTATAAGCAGTTTGTTCGTTTTCTCGGAATGCTGCAGTTTCCTCCAACTCCTCAAAATGTACAAGGGTTGTAGGTTAATTTGGTGGCATGTACCTGTGGCATGGAAGGGTCTATTACCGTGCCCTTCGTCTAATTTAAAGGGCAAAGTTAGCTCCTCAATGACTATCATCCAGTAGGACTTGCATCTACTGTGATGAAATGCTTTCAAAAGTTAGTCACGGCCAGAATTAATTCTTACCCAAGTAAACATCTGAATTCAGTGCAATTTGCCTACTCTCATAATTGCTCCACAGCAAATGCTCTGCATCACCTAGACAATAGCAGTATGTACAGCAGACTGCTCTTAATTAATTACAGCTTAACTTTCAACACCACCATACCCTCAGTACTGGTTAACTAGCTTCAAACCCTGGGCCTCTGCAACTGCATCCTTGACTTCCACATTGGAAGACCATAGTCAGTACAAATTGGAAACAATGTCTCCTCACTGACAACATAGATGCACTTCCAGGATGCATATTTAGCCCACTGCTCTACTCGCTCTACACCCATGGCCGTGTGGCTTGGCACAAATCAAATGTGATCTACAAATTTGCGGATGACACCACAGTCATCGGCAGAATCATAAATGACAATGAATAAGTGTACCGGAGTTAGATGGATCAGCTAGTTAAGTGGTGCAACAATAGCTTTGCACTCATCATTAACAAAGCTAAGGAACTGTTTGCGGATGTCAGAGGTGGAAATGAGAACACAAATCAGTCCTCATCAAGGGGTCAGTGGTGGAAAGGGTTGAGGCCTTCAAATTCCTTGGTGTCAACATCTCTGAATAACTATCCCATGTTGATGCAATCATGAAGGCGGCTTGCCAGCAGCTATCCTTCATGAGGAATTTGAGGAGATTTGTAATGTCATCAGACTTGCAAATTTCTACAGATGAACTGTGCAGAGTATTCTGATTGGTTTCATCAGTGTCTGGTATGGAGATGCCACTGCACAGGGCAGAAAAAGACTACTGGGAGTTGTGAACTCGGCCAGTGCCATCACAGGCATCCATATTTACCCCATTGATCACATCTAAATGAGGTGGTGTCTTAAAACAACTTCTATCTGCCAGAACCCTCACCACCCAAGCCATGCCCTCGTCACACTGCTACCATCAGAAAAGAGGTGCAGAAGCCAGAAGGGAAACACTCAACTGCGTCTTCCCCTCTGCCATCAGATTTCTGAATGGATGTTGACTCATGGACTTTGTATTAGTTTCTCTTCTGTTTGCACTTATTAAATGTAATTTATAGCTTTAGTATTTGCACCCATAATGAACATTTGCATCATTAATGTTGCCGCAAAACATCGACTTCCTTGACATTCATGACAATAAATTCTTATTCTGATGTTAATTTATTTTGCAATTTTGCCTGCAATGTCTCCAGCAAGACTATATCATTATATGTCGAGATTTTAAAATTGTAGAGAGTACATTAGATTAAGGTTGCAAAGTTATCATTACAGTGAATATTTCTTTTTAACCTGGTTTTAGGAGAATATGTTGACTGTGTCTTGGGAATAAATATTTCTGAAGTGCTAAAATTTCAAAATAGAATATGGAGGTACAGTATTCAAGGAGAAATGTACAAAAATGTTGATACTGATTTGCATACCAAAGTTATATTAATCCTAAATGTTCTTATTTCAAAATGTCAGTCTATTACTTCATCAAAATATTACCTTAAGATGGTCCCAAGATGATTGTTACAAGTCTGTGATCATAATGGTACTTTTTATAAATAGCTTAATCTAAGTTGGGAAAAATCACAAAAGATGAAGTTGCAGGGTTCCTGTATGAGGAGAAATCAAAAAGATTGGCCACATTCTTTAAGAGCTGATCACATTGAAAGGTGCAAAGCTATGACAAAGCTTCTTACAATTGTGGATTCTGGTTCATGTGGTGGAGCACTCAAAATACTTTCCTTTGTTTGGTTTACACTTGGGTCAATCAAAAGTTTACATTTACACATTCTTACCCAATACAATTGCTCCTTACATACATCACCAGATTGGCAGCCTCTTATCAGACATTGCTCAAGCTGTTTGGTTCAAAATAAATTCCTATAGTTAGTTGTGGAGCAAATTGGTCCCTTTGTATTGCTTTATCCGCCTTATAATGTTGCAAAGTCTATGTTCTTACTTGCTGTTAACCCCTTCCTTCTTCACCCCCCCCTTTTGTGATTTTTATCACAACTCCCTAAGCGGTCATGGTGGTTTATAAGTGTCATATCCCAACAAAGGGGACATTGCACACTCGTCCCTAACCCACCATCAGCCACTTTCTCACTACCTATTTCCCTTGCTCCTCTGTAGCTGTCTAGTAGGAAGGGGGCTCATCCTCTATGTCCCCCAGCCTCTGACACTCAGCTTCCCAAAACTCCAATTCTCTCTGGTTTAATCTTTTGCAGCATCATAGAAGTGGCTGGGCTTACCCAAGCCAAAAAAAATGTTCTTAATGGCAACCAGCAACATCCGATCAAGAGGATACTTAATACTACAACTACAACAAACATCCCAATCTTTGTAACACCATGAACCCCAAAGGCCAAAATTCGCATCCAACCAATTAAAAAATTCTTGGCCATAGCCAGCATTGTCTTTTAGTTCTCGCTGTAAGTTCTTAAGTTTATTCATAGCCTGAGTGAAGGAGCCATTTGGAGCGGTGTTGTTAGGAATAAAGGTACAACTTTGCTTGCCAAACATGATGCAGACACCTCCTGTTAGCCATTAACCAATCCAAAGCCCGTTGATTCTGCCATGTCATCTTGCTTGTCACATTCAGTGCATTATTCGAATAATTGCTAAATCTCTGTTAGCTATAATAAATGTAATTAATCCATTCTGCATTCTTCGAAATTCCAATTGCTGGTAGTAAGGATTCCCATCCTGCAGCAATCTCATTCCTAGCCTTGGGGTTGTCCAATCATGTCTATTCTTACGGTGTCACATCTGGAGTTATTATTACTTCGTGCATAAGCATTACTCGCGCACATCTGCCTGTCCAATTATATGGGAGGGAATCCCTTAAATCTCCTCCACAGTCCCACCATATATCTGCTAAGGCATGGAGTAAGGACTTCATAATATCAGGAGGGCGAGGTGCCGTGTGCCCTGGGTTGTCTTGTACCCACTTAGCTCAATCCTCAAATTCTCCTGAGATATTAAAAGTGATTTCACACGAGCCTTGGAATTGTCCTTCCTTATTACTACCCTCTCTCTCTCTCATAGCATTCAAACTTAGCCCCTGGAGCCCGTATTACTCCTTCTGGGGGAGTCTGAGTATGGTTTATAGTAGCCTAGGAATCAGAAGAATTGCAGTTAGCCATCTTTTCCCTGAGATTTCCACTTGGGTTTCCATAGTCAGTTAATTGATATAACATACACCACCAGGGGCAGGTAGTTTGTTTATTTTTAACCCTTCCTTTGCAGTTCAGTTCCACCCATGACACGTTTTAGAGTTATATGGGATTGGGCCCTTTAACTTAGGTGGGTTTGCCACCGAACAAACATAACAGGCTGATTGGGAAACCAGGACAGCGGTGTAATTCGTCCACTTTTTCTACCCATTTCTCTCTGCTTGATTCCAGGTGATTTCTCCCTGTCCAGTTGTTATGTCTTGTGTTGTTCTTTCAAAATCTATTGTCCATAGGCATCCATTCCAAATCCACTTCATCATATTTCGTTCTGCTCATCTTCACCTGTTAGAGAACAAAATTCTACAACATATAAACTAGTTAGTATCTTTTCAGTACATTTCTTCTGTCTATTTTTTGTTTCCCATATTTACCCCCCCCCCCCCCCACTCCTTTGGTTGGCAGAGCCAACCAACTTGCAATGCACCCAAGAGTTTTTTTTTCCCATTTTTACTACTGTTGGAGTGATGAGGAGGAACAAATGGGGCCCTTCCCATTCAAGGGTCCATGGAGTCTCTCATCCAATTTTTAATCATACCAAAGGAACCAGGTTGGATAGCTGTTGGTATTTGTAGAGACTTGTGGTTGGAAGCCAGCTCTCACACTAGAGGCAGCTTGTCGAATCGCACGTGTCAGAGCAAGGATATAGGTGACCATATCAGAACTCATGTGATGCAAGGTAACTGGAATGGGAAAATGATTATTATAAGGGGTGCGGAGAGAGTGACCGTAAATTATCTCCGCAGGTGTCAACCCATGACGGGAAGTCGGTTCCGTATGAACTTGGAAAAGGGTGACTGGGAGCATTGCAACCCATGTTCCTTATGTCTGCTTGCATAGCTTTGCCAATTTAGTCTTAAGGGTCTGATTTGCGCGTTCCACCATACCATCGGCCTGTGGGTGATAAACTCAATGGAATTGCTTCATTCCAAGAATATTACAAACTGCACGGTTAACAGCAGCAATAAAATGCGGTCCATTATCTGAGCTAAGGCAGCAAGGAACACCAAGGCGAGGAATTAACTCCTTACATAACACATGCACTACAGTAGAGGTCTTGTTGTTTCTGGTTTGGAAGGCCTCAATCCATCTACTAAAGCAATCTCTTATTACCAAAACATATTTATAATTCTGGCATCTGGGTAACTCCATAAAATCCAACTGCAATGTAATGAATGGTCCTTCTGGCAAGGGACTTCGACCAACCTGGCAAGGGTGTCCTTTACCTGGGTTAAAACAGGTGCAGGTGAGACACCTCCGCTAATATGATCAGCAATTCTTTTGACCTCCGGATGCCACCAAGTCTGTAGGATTTGATGGCATAGTGAAGTCAACCTACAATGAGAGGCATAATGTAAAACAGCAAGTACCCAGGCTGGCAATTGATTAGTCATACAAGTTTCCCCTACTGGGGTTACCCAAAGTGCAAGTACAGCATTATAATAACAACCAGATCATTTCCATCACTCAATTCCTCTATCAGAGGCATCCCTCTGGTGGAGTTTAATAATCTGGATGGAAGGCATAAGGCTCATTGAGGAGGTTGCACATGAGGTCTCATGTTGCACTAAATCTTTGGGGACTCAATCCTGATAACCCTGTGCTGCAGCTTTAACTGCTTTATCTGCTGCCTCATTCAACCTAAAAATCACCTCTTTACCCTGAGCATGAGTTGCCACCTGTTCTGGGAGCTGAATGGCCGTCAATAAGCTCTTAAGCCCAGGTTCTTCCACAATTGGCCAAAATCATGTGCCACTCTAATGGCATACTGGGAATCTGTGTAGCTGTTTACCGACAGGCACACGGAGAGGATGCAAGCATGTACTAGGGCGAAGAGCTCCGCCTGTTGTGCTGAAGGAGCTCCTTCCATTAGCAGCGGCCTCCAACGTTTGTCCATTCTGATTGATCAAACAAGGCATGGCCTGTGCAACCTTGCGAGTCAATGTAAGAACTTCCGTCAGTGTAGATGGACAGATCAGGGTATTCCAATCGGTGGTCAGTCAGGTCCTGCTGAAATAATACTGCAAGTTGGACAATCTGTAAACAGTCGTGATTCTGCTCCTCTGTCTCTTCTGGTGGGTGCATCACCAAGGTGGTTGGATTGATCGTTGTTGCTGTGTGAAAGGACAGTTGAGGATTATTAAGAAGTGCTACCTCATTCATTTTGCCTTGCCGTGGTCAAATGTTGTGTCTGTAGCTTTCCCAGCAAGGCTGTCACCGAAAGTTCTGTATAATCTACTGTATGCTTTTGGAGTGTCAGGTTGGTGGCCAGTTGAAGAGATAAATAGATACCTGCCAAGATCTGAGTACAGTGTGGAAGGCCCAGCATTGATGGCTCCATCTTTGTGGCCTTAATGGAGTCTTCTTCCTGCTTGGTAGTTGAAGCCGCTTCTTCTCTGGTCACTGACGCCAACCTTCCACCAAGCCTTTTCCATCTGCCTTGCTGTCTCAACTTAGGATCAGACATCTTTGTGAGAGGAGCTGTTTGCTCGAGGTCTCTAGCCTGACGAGATGTCCTCTTCTCCATCTGTACACTGCAACCTGTCCTCTTCTGGATTCTTCTTTGAACTGTAAACAAATTTGTATCTTGTGTGGTCCTTTTAAGAGTTCGCCTGGCTGTCTTAGTTCTGTGTTCTGCCCAAACTGGCTGCATTATCTATGTTTTCAATAACTTCTCAAAACATTTCTTCTGGGCTTCCTGCCAATTTGCCTGGCTGGTAGAGTGGCATCTTGTGTTTTTCTGCAGAGCTCTCTTATCACTCCAAGGTCAACAGGTGTCCTGCAAGACTTCTATCCTCACTGAGACTTCAACTTAATTTTAATCCGTGCAATTGCAGACAAACATGTTTTTAACAAAGGCTTATAGAATTTTCTACGGACTTTCCTTAAATCTTAACTTTCTTACTGTGGCCAGATGGTTTATCATGGCTCTGGGTTCGAGCACTAACAGGATTTGAAAATACTTTGGGTACTGCTGGTGCAGAGGAAACCGTTGCTGGGGTCTAGATATGGGCGGATGATATGCTGGTTGTGGTCCTTGAGGGTGGTCCCCGAGGAGTAATCGGGGTCCGTCCTACATCCTCCCAGGGGTCACTCATCTCTCCCTGCTCCATCGGTCGTACAGCTTCCATTTGACTATATAGTCTTTGTTTGTCCTCCATTACAGGAGGTTTCTCCTGCGCCTCTTTCACCTTATCTTTTCTCTCATCTTTCCTTTCCTGTTCTTTTTTATGTGCACTTTCTTTCTGGAGGACCTCCACAGGTTTTACTGTCTCCCTTTCTGTCAATGGGATCCCCAGTTTTATGGTGTTAGTCTGCCAACTTGCAAGCTTGTCTCTCTCTTTTTTTTCTTGTGCCAGTAGGCGCCATTTCCCTATTATATTTCTAATGTTATCATTAGATGTACACTTCCAAATCAACTGTTGTGCCTCTTTAATTAGTTCATCATCCCAGGTGCCTTCCAAAGGCCACTCTGTTTTACCTATTCAAAGCTCCCCACAACCCCCCCCCCCCCGGAAACTTTACGTATAGTCTTTTCATCTTCTGGATATTCCTCACACGTTGTCTGTAATGGTTAACCCCGTTTACTCACTGTATCCATACAGTTACCCATTGTGGTCCCTGACCTTGTCTGAGCTCCTCTTCCACTGTGGTTCCGGACCACCGAGTTTCCTGAACTCTCAGTTCAAATCTGACCTTTCGCTGTCCACTGTTGCGTTCTCAGTTCCCAGCCACAGAATCACACAGAGACAGTTTGTTCAGAGCAGGGAAAATGAAGAGAATAAAGTAATACTTACTCTGCACAGACCCACTCCGCTTCGTTCCGTCCGCCATAGACCTACAGAGCCTTGGGAATCCCACTTCTAACACCAAGTGTGGATTCTGGTTTGTTAGTGGAGCACGCAAAATGACGACACCCAAACTTTCTTCTTGGTCAGACTACTTTATTCTGCAGAATATCTGAGCTATCTGCTCAATGGTGTCACAGACATGCTGTCTCTGTAAGCAGCAGAGTGTTTCACATGTGTTTTACAACTTTCCTTTGTTTGGTCTACACTCGGGTCAGGTTACATTTTTTTTAAATTATTTTGTATTTTTTATTTTTCACACCATAAATCACATTAACCATGATACACACTTTTTCCTTTTCACACATATACAGTGCCATTTTCTCCCTTCCCCCTCCCTCCTCCCATCCCACCCTCCTTACCTCCCCCTCCCGTCCATTTAAGGCACTAGACAAATTAACAGAATGGTATAAACAAGGAGGCTTACAACTGCCAAACTTTAAAAATTATTACAGAGCCGCACAATTAAGATACCTATCAGATTTTTATCAAACAAGGGAAAAACCAGATTGGACTAGATTAGAATTAGATAAAATAGGGGAAAAGATATCTGAACACATATTATATAAATGGGATGAAAAATTGGTACAACATAGAAGTTCTCCAGTATTACATCATCTACTCAATATTTGGAAGAAGATTCATGTAGAAAGAAATAAAACAAATTATCAATTACCAAAACTAATATTGACGCAAAACAAGTTACTCCCTTTTACAATAGATAACCTTTCCTTTAGAGAATGGGAGAAAAAAGGGATTAAAAGAATAGAAAATTGTTTTTCAGGAAATAGATTCTTATCCTTTGGAAAAAATGAAAGATAAATACAATATAACTCAAGATACAGCGCTGGCATATTACCAGTTGAGATCCTACTTGAAGGATAAATTAGGAAGCAGTTTGAGTTTGCCAGAGGTCAGGTTACATTTTGACTCAATCAAAAGTTTACACCACACATTCTTACCCAGTAAATACAACATACACATTAGGTTACAACATAAGATTGGCTCAAGCTGTTGGGTTCAAAATAAATTTCTATAGTTAGTCATCAAGCTAATTGATCCCTTTGTATTGCCTCATCCGCCTTATTATAATGTTGCAAGTCTGGCTTTGCTATTAAACTCTTCCTTCCTCACAAAAGATGCAGGAATGCTTTTCCTGGCAGTGATGTCTAGTGCTAGGAGTTGGTTCAAAATGAAGCAAAAGAGATGTTTCTGCCCATAGGAATTTTCTGCCCAAGCAGTCTCGCGCAAGCTCAGTTGCAGAGTGTTCAAGAATGAGATTCATGAGATTAATAGAAAATCAGTTTTGAGGTAGATCAGCCATGGTTTTATTGAATGCAGGAGCATGAGGGACTGAAAAGGACTCATCAAGCTGCTATTTTAATGCGCAGTCAGTAAAGATCTGTCTAAAAAGTATAGAGTAAAACACAAAAGTCTGCAGACACTGATTGAAGTAAAATCACAATGCTGGATAAATTCAGCAGGTCAGACAGTAAACTTAATATGGCAAAGATAACATTTTGGGCTTCAGCCCTTCATTGATACCTTAATGAAGGCCTCCAGTCTGAAAAATTGTTTATGTATCTTTATCTTTACTATATAAAGTTTACTGTCTAGCCTGCTGAGTTTTTCTAGCATTGTGTTTTTACTTTTGTCGAAACAATATGTTGATTCGTATACAGAAATTCAATATCTCTTGGGAAAATTATGAAGGAAAACATTCACAGTCCAATATAGTATTTTCTGATAACGTTCTTGTAGGGTTAACTGTATTAGATGAAAAGTGAATCTTGATCTGTAGCTAAATAATATTTGAAGTTTTCTTGTGCTTTAAAATGTGTAAAGATGAAAGATTTGATCTTTTGGGGAAACTCCATGCCATTTAGAAATGAAGTTAAAACTATTCATAAATAACAGGACTGTTCTGAAACATTGGTTTTATTTTTAAGGTTGTTGGAGCAGACACCTGATCAAATGGGACAAGATGCCGTTCGATGGGTCAAGCCATTACTTCCTCTTGTAGTTCACGCTGCTCCCAAAGTAAGGTTACGGGCAGCAACAGCCCTAGAAATGGGGCTTCCACTTTTGCTACAAAGGCAGCAGGAAGTGGTGGCTGTAACTGAACCTTTAATGATATCAGTAAGTATGACATTAAAAAATATCATTTTTTTTGCCTTTCATGCAGAATGTTATGATGTAACTTTTCAGGAAAAAAAAATTCAGTGATGTACCAAAAGTTAAACTTCAAATCATTTTGTGTTGTACACTTTTTCTCTTGTGTGATGCAGAAGCTTGAACTGTTGTTGGTCCATCTACAGTCACTTGTGTGATTCTCCAATTCCATTTGGTGTACTGGAGCACTTGAGCAGCACAAGCCTCGTCGGCTATTGCACAAGCCATTCTCTGCTGTTTCTCAGATGATATTTATCCCTCAATACATCTCATATTTAAAAAGACAATATTAAATTACCATGTTGCTGAAGAGGTGATCCATCTTGACTTCCTGAAAACACCTCTATTGTAAAAGGTGATCTTCATTCGATTCAGGCACCAATAAACGGGGCGAAAAAACACAGATCACTGGACTCAGCAAAGGCTGTTACACTTGATGCATCCTAATTGTACTGTTGTGCTTCTGAACTAGCTGTGTTATGAGTCGAACTTTCTAGTGCATGGCCACCTCAACATGCAAGGCATAAATAGGCAATTTCATTGTTCACAAAAAAGATGTGCAAGTCCAATTCAGTCTACTCGATCATAGCAAGATTATGGGCTGTGTCATCAGTAGTTTTTTTTGAACTTTATTTAAGATTTTATAACATCAATAACATATAGGATTACATTTAAAAAAAATTAAGAATAAAATAATAAAATTACAATACAATATCAGTAATCTAAATAAACTATACGTGTCATCAGTAGTATTGTTGATTGGCACTTGGCATTGGCATGCAGCCAGTTGATCGTTTTGAATTTTGCCAGGCCACTTGGTTCCAAATCTCAACTCAACCCTGGTTAAAACATGAGCTCATGTGTTAATTCTAAGGCACAGTGAATGCGACTGCCTTTGAAGTTGGTCAGCATTTGACAGAGTGTGGTGTTAAAGAGGTACCAAGGAGAAAACGCTCCAATTGTTGGGAGCCTTTCCTTGCACAAAGGAAGAAGCGTGTTGGAGGTCAGCATCAGAATATTGCTGGGAATTCCTCATAAAGGTAGGGGTGTGATGTTGGGAAGGTTAAAATTAATGTGGAGTAGGTTTATAGAAGTCAGCACGACATTGTGGGCTGAAGGGCCTGTATTGTGCTGTACTGTTCTTTGTTCTAAATTATCTGCACCTTGCAGAGTTGTTGCAATTTTCACAACTGTTACAACCCTTGCCAATTTCCTTCCAAGTTGCATACTTTCTTTGGACTTGGAAATATACCAGGATCTGTATTCTGGAACGGCCTTCCCCAACAGTATTATAGAAGTCTCTTCTCAAAGAAGGGTACTTTGGTTCACTTCTGCCTTATTGAGAGCAATTAGAAGTAGGCGTTAAATATCAACACAAGTTTATTGTCATCTGATTGTACAAGTGCAACCTGAAGAAACAGCATTCTCCAGTCCTTGGTATAAAATATGCAGACACAACCAGACATGTCCTGCAAATGAATTGTTTGTCTGTATGCGTGTTAAGTATTCTAACTATAAAAAAATAAATATTGTTTTGTGCATATGAGCATCTTGGATGGTTAGTTCGAGCAGTTCCTTTGGTTGTTCAGCATTATCTCTGCCTGTGGGAAGAAGCTGTTCTTCTGCCTGGTGTTGCTGGCTCTGATATGGGGTGGAGTGGATGTGAGGAGACTCCAGTGATCCACTCTGACACTTAGCGTCCTGTGGATTGACCTCCGATCCATTCCTCTGCAGCAACCATACCACACTATGATGCAAGTGGCCAGGATGCTCTTGATAGAGCTCCTATTGAAGGTTGATGGTGGCTGGTAGCCTTATCCACTTCAGTCTCAGATGTGCAGTCACTGTTGCACCTTCTTGACAAGTGAGGAGATATTGAATATCCACAACAGGTAACTAGTTAAGTGAGCTTCAAGGAACTTGGTGCTCTTCACTCTACCACAGAATTGTTATGTAGAGGAAGGTAGTTGACCTAATCCTCCTCCTGTCACAATCATCTCCTTTGTCTTGTCCATCTTGAGACTCGGGTTATTGCTATCGTACCATTTCACGAAATTTTCCACCTCTTCCGTTTAATGCGACGTATCGTTGTTGATTAGGCCAACCACTGTTGTCATCTGCAAGCATGATGACAGTGTTGGAGCTGAATTTGACAATGTAGTCGTGGGTCAATACCATGAACAGGAGCAGGCTGAGCATGCTGCCGCGAGATGCGTCAGCGCTCAGCGTAGTGGTGCTCAACATTCTGCTACCAACCTGGACAAATGGTGGTCTTTCCTTTAGGAATTCCAGGATCCAGTTTCAGAGAGAGGCGTCAAGTTCCAGTGAAGACGGTTTTGCCAGCAACTGATAAAATGAGTAAATAAAAAAACCTGTTTGGTATAAATTTGATTGCGAATGATAATTGATTTCACTCAACAGCAGCTGTAATCAGCTCCAACTTGCTGTGATGCAGATCTGCATTTGCACAGTCTTCAGAATCAATCTTCCATCGCATGGAATATTTTAAATGGAATAATATTAGAATATCAAACATTGCACCACAGTATAGGCCTTTTGGCCCGTGAAGTTGTGTAGACCTACTCAACAATCTAATCCTTCCTAACCTCACACCCATAATCCTCTATTTTTCTTGCAACCAGTGCCTATCTAAGAAATGCTATTGGTGACCAAGGAAAAAGGGCTCTTCGTAATCTTGTATACCTCCAAGTCATCTGTCACCCATCATCACTCCTTTGACTCTGGACACTCATTCTCCTTTTATTCCTGATCAGTCCTACCTTCACTCTAGTCAACTTCTGTTCTTGCACGTACAAAGCCTTGGGGTTTTCTTTAATCTTGCTTGCCAAGCCCTTTTACATTCTTAAGTTCCTTCCTGGCTACCATGTAATTTTCATCAACCCTTCCTGGCATTTGCTTCCTAAATCTTGTGTATGCTTCCTTCTTCCTCTTGACTAGCTGTCCACCTCTCTTGTCAACCACAGCTCATTCCCCATCAATGTAGCAAACCTATTCAGAATCCTGTGCAAATTGTCCCTAAATATCCTCCACGTTTCCTTGAGACACCTGTTCCCAATTTACACCCCCCAAATCCTGGCTAATTTCATTGTAATTAAACCTTCCCCGATTAAACATTTTCTCATTTTGTTTACTCTTATCCTTGTACATAGCTATGCTAGAGGTCAGGGAGTTGTAGTCACTGTCTCTGAAATGCTCACCCACTGAGAATATTCTAATCTTTTTGTGCAGAAAATTATTCCAGAGCTGCAGAAGTTTTTTGCATCAAAAAATGAAACTTACGTGCTGAAGTTGTGGCCCCTCTTTGTGAAGCTTCTGGGAAAGGTAAGATTGCTATTGGTTCTTAGTGCTAGCCTCCACAAAGTAGTAGGGGAATTGTAGAAAAGGGATATATCAATCTTATTTTCAGGTAATGTTGCAAGGAGCACGAAATGCAAGTGCAGCTGTTCTAAAAGACTTTCTCTTAAGTGGGGGCTAAGGAAGTTTAATGTTTTAGTTTAATAGTCTTTTGTTATTGATACTGCATCTTGTCTAACACCAGTAATATCTTTTTATCAGAAATGATAAAAGCTTGTAAATGAAAATCAACAAAAAATCTTTGTGCAAATCTAAAATGCAAAATGCTTCAAACATTAAAGTCCACTTTTTTTCAAAAAAAGTAATTCTGGGGGGCGTGGCAAGATGGCGTAGAGTCTAGACGTGTAATCTCGACCTCTCTGGCCGGACTTTTAAGTTCCCGTTTTTTAACCCTTTGTTTTCAAGTTTAAACTTCTTAAATTTTAGTTTAAAGTACTAAGGAATTATTATGGCCATTAATGGTAAAAAGATTAAACCTCAAGTGCAGAAGAAGTTACATTTTCGAAGTACTGAAGATTTGGGGCCTAAACAACTTGCTACAGCCTCAGGTTTAATTTCTTCAGTGCCTAAATTACAAAGCCTGCCTGTGGGAGCTGAAAAAAAATGTCTACTATTCACCAAGTGAAGGACAGCGCTGGAATTACCCGTTCTCTGGAAGAAGGTGCGTGTTCCCATGTAGTGGATCCCGATTCTGGCAGCCTGCTGATTTTAACGGAGGGAGCACGCAGGAAGATGACTCCATTACTTGAAATGCTTCAGGAAGTCCTCCAACCTGAAGAATTCAACCTTTTCCGTGATTTTTTAAAAAAAAAACGGCGAGCTGCAGGGGGAGACCAGCGTCGACCCCCTAAGGAAGTCGGGGTGCCGTCGCTGGGAGTCCAGACCTGCAGTAAGACTGTTAAACTGCCTGTTGTTGAGTTGCAGCAGGAGCTGCAGTTACCTGGTTCTGCCACTACGTTAGCGAAAGCAGGGCTGAGCTTTTCTGAATTACAATGTAACCAGTTAAATGCTGTCATTCAGCCTATAATGAATGAGTTGGCTCAAAGGATAAGTTCAGAATTGAATACAGTTAAAACACATGTAGAGGCATCTTGTGAAGATTTAAAAACAAATTCAGTCTGTTTTTTCTTTTGGAATGTCAACAACAAGTGGCTTCTAATACAGAAAAAATGTTGAAGGTTGAAAAATCAGTTATAGAATTGAGAGAACGTGAGAAGGAGTTTGAGAGGAAAATAGACTATTTGGAGAATCAAAACAGAAGGAATAATGTAAAAATTGTTGGTTTGCCAAAAGGTATGGAAGGATGAAATCAAACATTGCAGATTGGATCCCACAAGTATTAGGGCAAGAATTTTTTTTCTGAAGGCTTGGTATTGAAAAGAGCTCACAAAACTTTACCTGGTCAGCCACCGAGACCTGTAATAATTCGATGTTTGAATTATTTGGATAGAGAAGCAATACTTCGACTGGCAGTGCAAAATGCGAGAAAACGACAAACTCTGTTATTGATTCATAATAGCAGAGTTTTTTTCTACCCTGATTTGAGTCAAGAGGTCATTCAACTTCGACGTCGATTTAATCCAGTGAAAGAAGTTTTGTGGCGTAAAGGTTATAAGTCTACTTTTCACTTTCTGGCAGTGTTGAAGGTGTTTCATGGAGACTATCAATCTCGGT
The DNA here is from genome assembly GCF_036971445.1 of Narcine bancroftii. Classification (NCBI taxonomy): domain Eukaryota; kingdom Metazoa; phylum Chordata; class Chondrichthyes; order Torpediniformes; family Narcinidae; genus Narcine; species Narcine bancroftii. The sequence continues at coordinate 266,588,124 of NC_091472.1, read as the reverse complement.
TTTTTGAGGATGATCATGAAGCAATGATTTTTGCTGATTCATTGCCTGATATAAGAGGACAAAGACGTAGCCCATCACTGTCTCCTAAAGAAAAATCTGGTTGTTCTGGAAATGGAAGAAATGGGAAAAACGGGAATGGAAAGAGTCCAACTTCTTTTGAAATGTGATCTTCGAGTTTGGAACCTCTTGGATGAATAGCAGAATCTTTTTATTCTTATTTTATTTTTTATGTTATTATGATATTTTGAGATTATTATTTTTTTGTTCGGCTGGGGAGGAAGAGATTTGTTCTAGGTTCTATTAGTCATCAGCCACTGGTGGGTGATCCACACCCAAATTTTGTTTAGGGATTACTACCTTTTGGTAGTTTTTTGGGGGGGGGGGGTTGTTAATTATTTTCTTTTTTTAATTTTAATTTTATCTTGCTTTTACTTTGTGATTTTTTTTTTCTCCTATTGGAGGTCCTATATACGATGATTTGAGTTTTTATGTAAAGATATTATTGGTCTTTAGTAATATTAGTAGATATGTTAAAGTTGAGGTTTGTTACTTTTAATGTTCGAGGTTTAAACGGTTCGATTAAGCATAATGATGAGGGACAGCTATGGCATTGATAAGAATTCTTTGTTTCTTTATTTTTAAATTTGATCTTTGGTAAAATGTGTGTTTGGTAGCGATATGATTTTATCTGAAATGATTAAATTTGAGACTTTTCTATGAAGGTACCAGAGAAGGGTTATATTTTATTCATGTATTAAATATTATAGGATGGTATAGATAAAAAGGGTTGGGATAAATCCAAATTTGTATAAGATTAAAATACCTTTAGATCTGATAGTATTTTTATTGGGCAGTTTGCAACCTCTGAAAGGTTTGGATTTAGATAAATTTCAACTTGGTTTTGTATATTTAGCATTATTTGTAGAGGAAAAAATGTATTGTTAGTATGTGGAATGATACAAATATGATTGATATTAATAGATGGCATAATGAGATGACATAATGGAAAAAATTACACATGTTTCGCGTGATAACTGTAGCTTTTTTATTAGTAAGTGGTTGTTATATTCAGAATATTTACATTTCGATTTATGTTGATTAGATTTAATATGTATGTTTAATTTTTCCTTAATATTTTTTTTCCCCTTTATGACTCTCCTAAGGAGAGCTGGCTGAAGAGGGAGAGTTCTTTTTTTTTGTTTTTTTTTCTATAAAATATAACGTTCATGTTTTTGGTTTATTGTTGTATATGTTATTTACTATCTGTATTTTGAACGAATAAATAAAGTTTAAAAAAAAAAAGAAATTCTGCCATTTGGACTACTAAGAATTGTATCAGAAGTTTGAAGTGGTTAGACTGATTGCACAGGTTTTGAAAACAGTTTAAAATTTCTCGTCTTACCAAAGCAATCTTTCTTTCTTTCTCCCTCCCCCCCCCCATTGCTTTCAAGTCATTACATCGTGGAGGTAGTTTTATTAATTCTCTCCTGCATTTGGAGGAGTTGGGCTTTCGTAGTGGCTCTCCAGTTGTGAAGAAAATAGCTTTCATTGCTTGGAAAAGCTTGATTGACAATTTTGCTTTAAATCCTGGTATGTAAACACTTGCTTTATTTTTGTGTTGAGTAAATAAATCTAAGTCCACGTTTTTAGTACAGTACAGCTCCAATTATCCAAAATGGTTGCAACAGGACCCATTTCAGATGAGTGATGTTTCAGATAACTGGTCATTTATTTTTAAAAACAACTCAGTAGCAACAGCATATCACTTATATCAGTCTTTAAACAACAAAGGCGGCTTTTTAAGCATGAATAATGTTTAATTCTCACCAAAAAAAACTGAACAAAATAAGATAAATCCAACACCAAAAACTCAATTCTACTCAGAAGTTTTTCTAAAAATTTTTTGAAACTGTGATGTCAGTTCGGCTCTGAAAAAAAATTTTGGATAACTGAGGAATTCTGATTCTGATATCCTCATTTATTTGAAAATTTTCAGAGGCCAAATTATATCATAATTTATTCAGATAAATGAGGATTTTTAATTTTTCTGAAATGCTCAATTATCCAAAAAAAAATTGGCTCTGAACAGACGTCATTTTCGGGTCCAAAAAAATTTTGGATAATCGGAGTTGTACTGTACTTTGTATTTAAAGTAGGATGAAAACATGACATACCTGTCTTTGGATAAAAATTATTTTCTTTATAATTTCTGAGTGTGTTTACAAGCTGGTGACAAGACTGAGAGGAGATGCATTATTGGGTTTATAATACCTGAGAACTCTCAAATGAGTTTGGGCTTTGTCCTTTAAAATGTAGCTAGCTGATAATGAGATAAATGTAGATGAGAAAGGATATGACTTTGTCAGTGTACAAATGCTGTGGACATTCTCCATAATAGCATTCCATGGGCTTTTGATTAGTTTTTGCTTCCCTGCTGCCTTTAGCTTGCTCTTTGTGTGGGAAACTGATAGAAGTTATTATTTTTAAAAAAAAATTCAAGTTGTTTGAGACCTCTATCAGCAGACACTGATTTATTTGGATCAAGTTTCAGTACTAAAATATATAATATGCAAACAGAATTTTAAAAAAAACAAACAAAATTTCAGGAATTTTACTTCTGATGGTTATTTCTAATGCTCTTGATTTTATGTCCACCCACGCCCTCCCTTCATTAAATTGTATTTTTCTTTTTTTTTGTGCAGATATTCTTTGCAGTGCAAAAAGATTGCGCTTGCTCATGCAGCCATTAAGTTCTATTCATGTTAGAACAGAGATTCTAGGCCTTGCCAAGCTAGAGGTTTGGTGGTATTTGGTTCTACGTCTGGGTCCACAACTTTCTGCCAATTTTGAGCAGGTGAGAAGTGCCAACAGGTTTCATTCAAAGGAGGAGGAAAGTCCCCCTTGACTTAGAACTGTTTGGCTACATGATTATTGTTGGCTCTTTGTGCTTTGAATGTTTCATGTATTAATTTATCAATGCAGGATTGTACATTAACATTATCCAGGACTTATTCAATTTGATATCTCCGCAGAAACCAGTGCCAGGGCACTCATTGACATGAATGTCCCAATTCAGGGACCCAGAGAACCTAACTTCAGATGGGAGACATAATTCACCTCTGGGCTCTGGGCAACACTGGCTAACTTTTTGGGGACACAGCTCCACCACACCATGGCAGATCACCATCAGGCCAATGGTAGCCCTTTTACAGGCATCTCAAGGCAGTCTTAATGGTCTGGCTCAAGGGTCCCAGCTGAGTGAACGGCCTTGGGTCCTGTTGTGATTCGTACTATGCCAAAGGAGGACTTCAATATCTCAGCAGCAGAGATGGTCCTCGGTGCGCCTTTGATCATTCCCAGGGAGTTCCTAGCTCCTGACAAACACCCAGAAGACTCTGCGGCGACCCTCAAGAACTTGCAGCGAAACCTGGGGTCTCTGATCCCTCGGCAGGCTCCACCATACTGCCATCCCAAACATAACATATGGGTCTTAAAAATTTGTCAGTATGTATTCATGAGAAAGGGTGCACACTGGCTGCCCCACAACCCTATGAGGGGGCCCTACAGGGTCATTTAAAATTTAAATATGATCTTGGTCACTGGCAACATAATAGTGTTGCATTAGCTGCTATGCTAACCATGTCGCCATCATAATTAACCCACACTCCTGTATGTTTATAGCTAAAGCCTCTCTAATATACCTAATACAAATAAAGATTCTTACCAAACAGGGATAGGGAGGCACCTTGGGAATGTCACCCCAACAGTGAATATATTCAGCCAGTTCTTCATCCTGGGTACTTATTCAAGAACTGCTTTATTCAAACAGCTTCTGTAGGCAGAGCATGACCAGGTCACTCAGTTGGCTGAATGTTTGCTGCTGTCTTCAAGGGTTTGTGTGATGCTTTGGAGAACGTTTAATTTTACTATTATAAGCTTTTATTTAAAATGTTATTTATTTTTATTTATCTTGAATTTTATTAATTGCTTCAATTTTTTTTTGCTTGCTGGTTATTTTGGTTTCTGGCAGTGGAGATTCGACTGTATATTTAAAAGAATTCTTATATTATGGCAGGTCTGTGTCCCATTGTTGCAGAATGTTTTTGGCGCTGATGGAACTACATATTTAACAGGAACACCTGGCAGAACTTCAATCTGTCCACCTACAACCCCAGCCTCTGCTCAAAAAGCAGGTTAGGATTTGTAAACCGTGTCCATCATTCAGACATAATGTTTATGCCTTTTAATGTCCTTGCTTACTAATGGTCATGAATATAACTTTCCTTCAGCCTTTCCTTTGCCAAGTCCTACCATGTCAAGAATGCAATTGAATTCCAGCCTATCTACACTGCCAATAATGCAAGCCATGCAGCTTGTGGGAGTTGAAATATTACTTCACTTCCTTGTGGGCCCTTCAGTCACAGATCAAGTTAAACAGAACAAGCTTCAGCTTAGCCTAGGTATGTGTCCTTCATGGTGTCATTATGTATTGGTATAATTTGGGTGACTTTCATTTAATGGTGCTTTGTACCTATTATTGATCAGAAAACTTGTGCCATCTGCAATTACAGATTCCTTTTTGTTACTGTAAACATGTACTTTTCACAGTGAGGTTACATTCCTTTGCCTGTTTTGGACCTTTTTCGTGGTTTTAATGGACAGGCCAAGGCGGATGGATTAGTTTGCCAGGGACTTGCATTGAACTTGTAAAGCTGAAATTTGAATGGATAAGGGTTAAAATTTTCATGGCTTTGATTTGGCCTTTAGAAGGGGTAAGTTGATGCTAATCCCAATTTCTGTGGTATCCTGTATGATGGTGCAAATGCTGAATGCCCCAGGGCTCTCATGGGTACTCTTGTTCAAGGCTGTGTAAACTTGCGAAGAATCTTGCTCTTCAACTGAATGTAGTTTAATTGCACTAAGATGTAAGTGCTCTCCTGAGGAATTAATTTTAAATTCTGGTTTTTTGTTGTGCCTGAAGATGCATCTTTTAAAAAATAAATAAATAAATCGATAGATAAGGGTTTTTTTTAAATATATATAACAACACCTTGTGGAATTGGCTGCTAAAGGTTTTAATTTGGCTGCATTGAAGCATTTCAAATATTAATTTGCAGGTTTATACATGTACATTCTAATGTACCTTTTCCATTATCTTTGCCGATGATGTTGAAACTGCTTTCACATTCCCTTATTAATTTGTACTTCTGTTTCCTCCAGACCCTCTGCAGCATCCATTAATTAACAGCCCTTCGTTTTTTTGCAAGCATGCTGGCATTTTCATCAATGCAGTGAAAGATGCATTTGTCTCTGTTGGCAAATTGGGTGAAGGTAACTTGTTTTATAAATTGATGTACTTTATGTCCTAGTTGTTCTCATGCAGCATAACTAACAACCTAGTCTATCTTTCTAATCTATGTTTCATACCTGGTTCCAATAGATGTGTGATTAAACAAAAGGTTATTTGAGGTAAATATTTGAAGATTTGAGTTTTGGCATTTTTTTCTTTCACATAAGGCAATCGGGGAAGGTGGTTAATTACAGGGCAGCATGCTTTACGTTAGTGGTAGAAAAGTGATGGAAAATTCAGGGATATGATTGGAAAGGCCGAGATTATGGATAATGGGAGATCCTCTCTGACTTGAGAGTATTTTTTTTGAAAATGAACAAAATATGTTGAGGGCAATGTAGTTTACATGAACTTCAGTAAGGCTTGTGATAGGGTGGAAGTTCTTGGATTACAAAATACAGAACTGTTGTCACACTATTAGAATGTTGTGAGCTATTGTAGTAGTGGTGCAGAGATTTAGCAGTATGGTGACGCTTGAGATGTAATGTTTGTAAAGCAGGCTGGATAGGCAATGTTTGCTTTCCTTTGAGTAGAGGGCCATGATTGGGAACCCAAAAAATAACATTGTACAGAATTATAAGGGACGTCGATAGGATCTTGTAGCAAAAGTGTCTAACTAAAGGGCATAGAATTTTGGTAAAGGGCAAGATGTTTGCAGATCTGAAGATTTTTCATCAGGAGGGGAGTCAGAATCTTGGACAATGCCAGATAATCTCACAATATTTAAAAACTATTTGAAGGAACACTTGAATTTCCATACCACAGACCCCCAGCTAATCAAGTGCTGCGAAATAGGATTTGTGCAGTTAGCTGGTTTTGATTTTTGTATAACTTGTTGAGAGTTAATATTGATTTGTTCACAAAATTCAACCTAAAGGGTTATCTGTTTCTCATTTTTCTCTTAATTTGTGCAAAGTTTCAGAATTTTAAAAAAAACATAAACAGTATTTTATTTTAAGTGTAATACATGTGCGTCAAGTTTTAACTTTTCATTTTCTATAGATGTCATGCTTAACCTAATCTGGAAGCATCTCATCAGTTATGTGAAAAATGGGATTGAGTCAGGTTAGTTGAGTTTCATGTATTTTACTCCATTTAAATGTATTTTTCTTCTGGGTTACAATCAATCTATTTATTAATGGCACCTTCGCAAATGTCTAAAACATCCTTAAGCATGCTCTTGGCAGTTAAATAGAAAAGTCCTGGAAACTTTAATTTTTTGCACAAGAATCCAAAAACCTTTGTTTCTAATTTTAAGATGTATTTTAACCCAAGGTTCAAAGAAGGAGCGACAAGTATCGGAGATATTGACACTGTTACTACAAGCATTACAGCAGATGATTAAGTCAGATGCTGTCACAGAAAATCAAGCCTTAGTAAGTACATAAAGTTGCTTGGGAAATGTGTAACTTGCATACCTCATTTTATGTTATCCCACAGTAGCAAAGTATTTTATTGCTCAGTCCACCACATTTCAAAGGTTCTAGCTCAGAAATAGGCCATTTAGCCCATAAGATCCAGGTCAGCTCTATGAAAGAGTAATGGTACTATGTCATCTACAGTCTATCAATATCTTTATTCTTTTAACCACTTAACTAGTTCCTTCTGGGAAAACCACAATTAAATCTATCTCTATTGTTTCCTAGACATAGTACTTTCCAGATTTTAATCAGACCATATTCCATAGCATTCATCTATGTTCTCCAAGTTCTTGACTTCTATAAATAAAAAGTTATTGCCTTTATCTGCTGTCTATTTTATTCCATGGGCTTTGCCAAAATTATTATTATTCACTATGATTAAGGTACTCTTTAAGATCAGCAGAAGTTTCTATTTTTTTATTTTGGAAATTGCAGGTGAAATCATTTGGGCAAGTGATTAATGAAAACAAACCAATCCTATTCATTGTGGCAAAATTCTCCTCAATGTGCCTAATTTGTTTTCCAGACCCTTTAGGCTGAACTGCAATATGAGTCTATCTTGCTGTTGGGTATAAGCCTGCCCTCTGCTGGACATCATGACACCCATGTCATGATGTCACCCTTCCACACACATACATATATATATATATATATATATATATATATACAAAACCCTGTGTGTCAGTAGCGATGTAAGTCTAATAGAAGTAAAGGATGAGAAAGCATCATGTCTTGAGTCTTAATTGTGTGAGTGCATACACAACAGTGATGATGAGGAACTAAACGAACCCTTAACATACTCCATGCACCAATTTTGAGAAGGAAAACAACAGAAGAAATGCAGAAAATGACTATCTAACAACCCAAATAAATTCCCGCCAAAAGATCAAGGCGAAAGCACACCAAGATGGCGAATGGAAAGTTTGGGGAATTTAACAAAGTAGAAGAAAGTTGGGATAACTACGTAGAACAGTTTAACTACTATTGCATAGCACACAATATTGTGGAAGGTCCAGTAAACCGCAAACATGCCCTCTTCCTCAGTATAATGGGCAGCAAAACATTCAAACTCTTTAAGATCTTTCTGGCCCTGGAGGATCCAGGGACGAAGACATTCAACGAATTATGCGCAGTTCTAAGGAACCATTTAAGTCCCAAACCACCAGTTATGGCAGAAAGGCAACAATTCTATGGAAGCAGACAAGGACCAGGAGAAACAGTAAGTGAATACCTGGCATCGTTGTGTAAACTGGTGGAGCAGTCATTTTGAACAGTTGCTAAATCAGGCACTGAGAGGCAGATTAGTGATGGGGCTGGCAAATCGCCAAGCAAGGCAAACATTTTTAGCAATGAATGAAGATGTTGCATTACATATGGCATACAGTGGGGGTTTGCCTGCAGCTCTAAAATGGCAGATAAAAACTTGGATGTGGGTCAACCAGACCTACTGGTCGGGAGGTCTTCCCGCCAATAATGCGTCCGTTGTGGGAAGTACAACCACCGACCAGAAAACTGTTTCTTCAAAAGTTCTAAATGCAACCATTGCAAAACAGAGGGACACATCAAAACTAAATGTTCACTTTTAAAAGCTCAGGTGGCCTGCAAATAAACAGAGAGCTAAAGTCAAAACAATTGCAGAGAGAGGCGACTTAGCAATGATGATAACAGCCCAATGACTGACGTTGAGCGGCGGAACACTCAAGCTCCTGAAATTTCAGCTCCTGAGATGTTACACATCCGAGGAATAAAAGAAGGAAGCACAGTAATGTTTATACATCTAAACAGTGATCTTCAGGGACACCCCCTGAAGATGGAGTTGGGCAGAGGTGTCCCTAATGCCGTTACATGTAAATGAACGTTTGCTACCACGCTTCCTGGTTAAAAACAACTGAAATAACTCAAGATCTGTTACTGGAGACAGAATCAAAGTGTTTGGGAAAATGTAGAGTCCAAGTACAATACAAACAACAGCAACTAAAAACATTCTGTCTGTGCCGTAGATACCCAGAGACCTGCACTTTTCGGAAGAAACTGGCTACAACACATTCCCCTAGACTGGCTGGAAATTGGTTCAATACCAAATGTAAACCACACAGATATCTCCCAGCCGGAACTCGACCAAATTCTCAACAACCACGCAGTGGTTTCCCAACAAGAATTGGGGAAAATCAAAGGTGTTCAAGCCAAACTGCAATTAAAAGATGATGCAGAATCAAAATTCTTCAAAGCCAGAATAGTCCCATTTGCTATGAAATGGAACATTGAGGCTGAATAAACAGACTAAAACATGAAGGCATATTAGAACCAGTACAATACAGTGATTGGGCAGCGCCCATTGAACCCATACAAAAACCAAACTGAGATTCGCATTTGCGGCGATTGCAGTCACTATCACTTAAAATCCTCGAACACCCCATGCCAAAGGCAGACGAATTGTTCCAAACACTTGAGGGCAAAAAATTCATAAAACTAGATTTGTCACAAGCATATCAATAGATAGAATTAGACAAAAAAAAAAATCAAGGGAAGATGTGACAATCAATACCCACCTGGGACTATTCACCTATTACACACACCTGCTTTACGGAGTTTTAGCAGCGCCTGTGAATTTTTTTTTTTTGTTTTTGTTTTTATTTCAAGCAAAAATGGACAAATTACTACATGGACTCTCAGTTGGGTGTTCATAGGCCGAAACAACAATGAACACTTACAAAACCTTGAAAAGGTTTTAACCAGACTACAACAGTCTAATGTACAATTACAAAAGGACAAATGTGTCCTCATGGGCCCCTCAGTAACATATCTTTTACAATCTACAACGATGGGGTGTGAATGAATCCAGCAGGAACAAGCCGTTCGCAAGGCCCCATACCCAACCAACAAATCGGTATTACAGTCCTTCTTAGGACTTGTTAATCACTACTGAAAACATATCCCTAATATGTCTACACTATGCAGCCCGCTGAACCAATTACTCAAGAAAGATTAAACATGGTATTGGAACGCAGAAACTAAGAACAGAGTCAATCAACTAAAAGAAATAATATCATCAACAAATAAGGTACTGATCAACTATGACCCTAGTAAAGAAGTTACACTAACTGTGGATGCTTTACCAGTGGAACTAGGAGCGGTACTATCCCAAATCACAGAAAAAGGTGAACAACCAGTAGCGTATGCTTCGCAAACATTAACCACAAGCGAATACAATTGCGCCGAACTAGAAAAAGAAGGATGGGCAATTTTTGGTGTATTTAAAAAAAAAAAAAAAACTCCACCATTACCTTTATGGAAGAAAATTCACCCTGATCACAGACAACAAGCCTCTTAGTTTAATCCTGGGGCCACACTATGGTATACCAGTATTAGCTGCGGCCAGAATTCAAAGATGGGCCTGCTACTAGTGGCGTATAACTATGATATAAAACATAAACCAGGAACTCTCAACAGCCAGGCAGATGCCTTATCACACATGCCACTATCCGAGACAGAACAACGAGAAGAGATTATTAAATGGAGAGCAGAGGCAGCAGCCGTCAACCAAGAACAACTTCAACAACTGCCCATTACAGTCCAGATGATCACAAAGGAAACCCGAAAAGATGCAACATTAAGCAAGATCCTATTCTTCACCCTTAATGGGTAGCCCAAATCTGAAGTCATCCCAGAAGATCTAAAACCTTACCACACATGCTGCCATGAACTACCACTTGAAGAAGGATGTTTACTATGGGGTACTGGTACAATCATTCTGGCCAAATGACAAACTATCATGTTATCAGAACTGCATCATAACCATCTGGGAATGATTCGAATGAAGGCACTGGCCCAGATGCATGTCTGGTGGCTCTCCATAGACAGACATTAAAACAACAGTAAGAGAATGCAAAGTATGTCAGTCTATGCAGCCAAAAATGCCGCAAGCTGAAGCTAGCCCATGGAAATGGCTATCCAAACCCTGGTATCGGATTCATGTAGACTTCGCTGGACCATTCTTGGGTGAGACTTTCCTAATAGCTCTGGATGCACACTCCAAATGGTCAATAGTTTCACAGCTGAAAAACAGCAAAGCAGATCCCATGATTGAGTATGAGCTATCTTTGCCACTTTCAGATTGCCTCATGAATTAGTTATGGACAATGGGACTCAATTTACTTCGGAATATTTTAAAAAAATTGTGTGACAACAATATTAGACATATTTTGTCCACACACTTATCACCCAAGTACTAATGGGGAGGTGGAACATTTTGTACAAACATTCAAAAAAGCAGTGAAAACCATGAAACTTCTAAATGCCTTCCTGGACACACAAAATCGCAGGTTTGCTATTGGGGTACAGAAATACACCGCATTCTACCACAAAATTACCCCAGCAGAACTAATGTTTGGCCGCAACCTGCAGACCAGGCTATCCACAGTTCATCCAGATCTGGGTCTCAGATCGTAAAAACAGCATCGCCACAAACCTCACCTAGAACATAAGAGCTATATAAAGGTAGTAGAAGTAATCTTAAAAAAATTGAGACCCTGCTCATACTCACTTCTAGTGGGGGACCAATTGTGGAAGCGATACATTGACCAAATACGATCATTGACTGACACTAAGGTCCATGAATTGCCTCATGAGCTGGGGGAGGTGGAACCAGATCTGCTGTGCCTGCCCCAACCATTCCACCCCTCAGGTCGAATTGGGGGCGTGGGGGGCAGGGGGTGCAGAGACTGTTACGGAGTCCAGTAACTGAGCACAACCAGGATGGCAGCGAAGGTGAGCAATCATTGCCGATCCGACTTTCTATGGGTCCCGAGCAAAGACTGGCGCACCAAACCACTCCAAGGTGGTCCAAAAGAGAAAGAAGACCACCTGAATGCTTTAAGGACTATGTGCCCTGATTATTATTTTCCCTTTTTATAATTATTATTCATTAGATGTATTCTAATTCTCACTTGTAGTCCTGGGTCCGATGTAATCTTATTAGTTTGAAGGGGCCCAGTCACAATTTATCGCACGGTCAGGGAGGGGGGGGGGTGGGGGGGAAGGAGAAGTGTGTTGGATATAAGCTCACCCTCTGCTGAAATATATATATGTGTGTGTGTGTGTGTGTGTGTGTATTATATATATATATAACCCTGTGTCTCAGTAGCCATGTTAATCTAATAGAAGTAAAGGATGAGAAAGCATCACATCTCCGAATCTTAATTGCGTGAGTGCATTCAAAACACTTGAGAGTAAAGATCCATATTCTTTTGCATTTTGTTTTTAATGTTAAGCAAATTAAAATGATATACACGTGACATCTTGTTAAGGATTTGTTAGGGTTTTTTGCTATTTTTTTTTTAATTTTCCTGAATTACATTAACATGTCTTATCTGGTACTATGTCAAGGGGTTCATTCTTGAGCCTTGGGAGAGCTACTTTGGAGGTGGTGAAAGCAAAGATTGAAATCTTAGTCTGGCCTAAATCAGTTCAAATTGGAAATTCGACCTGAAACTTTGAGTCAGTGAACACTATCTCTGCCAGCAGAGCCACCTAGAATATTGATAATTTATCTGCACCATTAACTTCATCTTGTCCAGGAAACTTGAGAAGCCTGTATTTTTTCTGTCCTGCATTGAATTTTGCCTGATTAGAGCAACAAGTTAGCGCATTGCTAATGCAATGCCAGTGACCAGGTTTGAATCTGCAGGGGTCTGGTACTGTTCCATTATTACATTTTAAAAATAAAATAAAGATAGACAGATATACATTTTACAAAGGTAGAAACAAATTGTGGAAAGCAAAACATTTTATGAACATGAGTGTTATTGACTTGTTTTTGTTTTCTTTATAGGGTCTTATAGAAGTAACTGTCAAAGGGCTCCCTGAAAAAGTCTTGGGATCACCAGCATACCAGGTTGCCAACATGGACATTCTGAATGTATGAATGTACTTTGTGTTACATTGTGATGTGACTAGTAAAGGTTGTGCCTCAAATGGTGTGTTTATAAAAAAAAAAGACAAGTATGCATGAAGATGTTGTGGAGTCGCTTGTAGAAGGAAATGTGGTAAAAAATGAGTGGATCGTTTATTAATGGTGTACAAGAATTAGCAGCTTTGAAGCAATGTGACATAAATATATTAGGTAGCCCACGATTGCAGGTCTTTTTTTTTCCAGATTGTCTATGATTGTTCATTCTATTTAATCAGCACCATTTTGTATTTTCAGGGCACTCCGGCACTCTTTCTGATCATTTTGCTCTTTCACAACAGATTAGTGGAATGTTGTATGGTTGAAGAAAGGTATATTTCCAGTAATGTGATATCATAAATGTATTGATTTGTGTTAAGGTTGCTGTGTTAGTTTGATTACCTTAGTAATATGTTCTCACTCTCACACTCTCTGTTCCTCACACACAATCTCTCTCCCTCACACTGTCCCCAAGGGTTTCGAATAAAGGATTGTGTACCTGTATGTGAGTGAAAAGAAATCACTGGGTTACACTAATCCATTAGTGGTCAAATCATTTGTGTTTTTTTAAGCTTAATTTTTGAGCCCAATTTTCCCTAACCCCATCCCAGTTTACATTCATTTTTTTCATCATTAAAACAAGTAAGCATAGAAATGGGCCTTTGGGGCCCAACTCAATCAAGCCAACCAGTAGCCACCTTTCTCTATTAATCTCCATCACTTAGCACTTGGTCCAAACCCCTCTGTGCTTAAGTGATTCAAGTGCTCTTCTAGTTGCTCTAAAATTCTGTCATCAACCCAGCGTAACTATTTCTGTGTAGTACATTCCAGGTACTTACCATTATCTGAGCGATGGAGGCATCCCTCAGATCCTCTATGGATCTCTTACCTCTTGTCTTAAACCTATAATCCTCTAGTTTTTTTTCCCTCTACAGGAAATCTGTCTTGAAATATCTATTTTGTATTTTTCAATCATATCCCCTCTTTGTTTTCTCTGCTCCAGGGAGAACAGACTTGGTTTCTCCAATCTCTCTTCATAATTGAACTGTCTATCCAAGGCAACATCCCACTAAATCTCCTCTGAAACCTCTGTAGTGCCATCACCTTTACTCGTGGTGTTCTACAAAGATCAGTGCTGGAATCGTTGCTGTTTGCAATATGTATTGGTGACCAGTGTAGTTCTCAATGTAGTTGAGATCTGATCAAGGCTTTACAAATCTGGAGCATAATCTTCCAACTGAATTCAGTGCCCTGATTAATGAAGGCTCATACCCTGCATACCTTCCCATCCACCTTCAAGGATCAATGAACTTGGCACTCCATTCTCAACAATATTTCCTAAAACCTCACCTTTCATGGTTTATGTCTTAACCTCGTTAGCTCTCCTAAAATGCATCTCCTCACATTTGTCTTGATTTAATATACCTACAGTTCTCATGTCCAACTCACTAAAATGTCACTATCTCTCTGCAGCCTACGACTACTTTCCATACTATCGATAACTCTGCCAACTCTATATTATCTGGAAACTTGCTAATGTTGCCTCCTGCTTCTACATCCAAATCGTTCACGTATATTTCAAGCAGCAAGGATCCTAACACTGTATTTTGTAGAACATTAGTCGTCACAGGCATCCAATCTCAAAAGTGATCCTCTATTGTCATCCTTGGCCTCCATTGCCAAGCCACTTTTGTATCTGGTTTGCCAACATGCCTTTGGTCCCATGGCCCTAATGTTTTGAGCCAGTCTCCCTTAAGGGCTTGACAAATCATGTTTACTACACTGATCGATGCACCTTGTTAATCACTTAAATTGGCCAGACTGGCTCTGCCATTGACAAAGTTTCTTTGGCTATCCCTGATTTGTCCCTGCCTCTCAAGTAGTTATTAAATCTCTCCATAATTTTTTCCCACTATTTCCTCCTCCAATATTAGGCTCACATGTCTACACTGTAGTTACCAGGCTTTTCCCTGCTATCTTTTTTGAAAACAAGGTCCATACTGTATTTTCTATCTGTTAGTCATCTGTTCAGTGAAGATTTTAAAATCTCAGATGCAGCTAAAGCCCCAGCAGTTTTTTTTTTCAATCACCCCCTGTAACAACCTGGGATACATCCTCAAGGCCCACTAATACTCTTTCCATTTTAGTCTATTCGCATACTGCATCAAAAAGGTTAATGTGATTTATGGTGTGTGTGAAAAATAAAAATTTTTTTAAAAAAAAAAGCTCTCCTGGACATGTGTGGCTGAATTGTGTATAGAAGAATGTACAAGATGTAACATTTCATTTCTCTGTATCGCTTTCATTGCCACTAAGCCTTGTGACATCTGCAGATGTGCGTACATGGAACAATTTCCACAAGTCTTTTAATTGTTAATTAGGAAAAGGGGACTTTAGGGGAAACTCCTCTATATGTTATTGTCCATTCTGAAAAATGGCCTTTCAATACTACTCTTGCACCATAGTTTCTTCTGAACTCACTCCATTCTTGATCATCCTAGAATTTTTTCTCTTTTGCAGTGCAATATTTACTCTTAATTAGTACTGTAACTCCTTTTTTTTTCTTGAACACCTTTTTTAATCATTACTTCCTCTCCTTGCTAAATGTTTTTGCTAAAACATTGTTATCCCATGCAGTTAATTACACTTGCAACTCTAAGCTTTATTAAATACACTTCTTGAGTGGACAGATATCAACTTGTCTACTCCATCCTTTTTTACTGGTGTGATTCTAAGAACTTCCTGTTACAATTAGCATTTTCACTATTTTTTCCTTAATTCAGTTGCTGAATACTTGTAATTATGATTATAATTGTTAGAGAACGTATCCAAGAAATGTGGAAATCTAATTTTTATTTTTGATCCATATAAGGTTTTTCATGATCCTTGAGACACTTGTTGGTTATGGGTTGTCTGGCCCCACATGCTCTCTGGCATTCAGTGAGTCCGTTTTAAATGTTATTAATCAGTCTGCAGCCCTGGAAGCAAACAAGGAGCACCTTTGGCGAATGTGGAGCATAGTTGTTAACCCATTGACTGAACGGATCACCCAGGTAGATACAAAATGATGCTGCCTTTTCCCATTTCTTCCTTCGTAAATAAAAGTTATCCATCTTGTATTCAGAATGTGTTAAACAAACTGTGCTTGATTTTTTTAAAAAAAGTATCACAATCATTGAATCATTTCACTTTTTGATTTGTATTCTTTATTCCTTTAGACAAATGAGGTTAATCAAGGAGATGCATTGGAGCATAATTTCCGTGCTATGTATGTTGCATTGACACTACCAATCAATCATTTGTTTACCAAACAGAATCTTCCACAGGTAATGTTGGGTACCTATTGAGTTTGGGTGTGGCATGGCAAAACCATTGTCACCATTATTATAAGTAATTGAATTTTTGGCGTAGGATGTGTGTGCGTGAAGTTTCTTCATGACCTTTCTTCAAAGGTTACATCAGTGGTTTTCAACCTTTTTCCATTCCACTCACCTACCGCTTTAAGTATTCCTTATGCCATAGCTTCTTTGTGATTAGTAAGGGATTGTTTAAAGTGGTAGGTGGGTGGAAAGACAAGTTTGAAAACCACTGTTTTGATTGTACCTAATTGACTTGATATGTTTCCTAACTCCAAAGGAAATGGGCCAATGACATTTTTTCTCAAGCAAAATATTTTCGTAACAATTGGGTCTAGAGCAGTGATTCTCAACTTTCCCTTCCCACTCACATACCACCTTAAGCAATCCCTTACTAATCATAGGGCATAGGGATTACTTAAAATGGTAGGTGAGTGGAAAGAAAAAGGTCGAGAACCACTGGGTTCTTTAAAATGAGACTGATGGGGTAAGAATTGATAGTCATTGAATCTATGGTGTAGCATTTGAAAATATTATGAAGTATGGATGTTTGAGGTGCTTTGTAATTTGCACCACGGATGGATACAGGCCTTTTTTATGCCCGTTGCCGCTGAAAGGAATTGGGCAGAAAATTTGGATAGGAGAGTTAAAAAGAGTCAACATTGCTTTTTCTATAAACTGGTTGAGGCATGAATGATGGAAGTGACCATATTCTCTTTGTCCATTTTAAATTATGAGAAATAATTTATATTATATGTACAGTATTTTCCATTAATCTTAATGTGAAAGCTGAACCTTTTTGTCTTCACTCCTTCCACCCTCTTCCCCCCCCCCCCACTTAACTCCCCCTCCACCCCCCCATTAGTCTACAATGAAATCAATGCTAAGAGCATGGACTGAGCTATATAAAACATTTGCACGTTGTGCAGCTCTGGTGGCCACAGCAGAAACCAATGTATGCTGTGAGGAACTAAGTGTCAAGATTTTAGCAACGTTGGATGATGTCTCCTTATCTGTAAGTAAATTTTGAATGCAGCAAGACATTTCTTGCTGCAACTAGTCATTATCCAATATTGAGTTTAGCTCTGGGTACATAGGTTTAAATTAGTTTTTGTTCTGAATAATGTTATATTTTGTAGTTTAATAATTCCAATTTTTAGATTACAGAAATCACTTTCATTTTTTTTAAATCATAAACAGCAAGGATTTAATCTTTTTGAATACTTTATTTTAATTTTGTGATCAAACATGTATCAAGAAATAACCAGTACCTAAATACTCAAGTTGAAATGAGAAAATCAATGGTACAAATCGTCCATATTTCCAAACAGCCTCCTTCCCCACCCCCCAAAAAAACCCTGAAATAGAAAAAGAAAAGGAGAAAACAGATGAGAGAAAGAAGGAGTAAAACAGGAAAAGGGGAAAAAGGAGGAACTGTTGGGATCTGGGATCCACTTCAGAGGATCTCATTCCTTTTCTTGCACAGATCTCAAATAGGGCAAAGGACAAGGACGTAGAACTTAGGAACAGAATAGATATTCAACCCTGCATTCTGCAAGTATGGCTGTGTTGTGAGCCCAGAGTCTCTCTCACTCTGTCTCTCTCACTCTGTCTCTCTCACTCTGTCTCTCTCACTCTGTCTCTCTCACTCTGTCTCTCTCACTCTGTCTCTCTCACTCTGTCTCTCTCACTCTGTCTCTCTCCCTCTGTCTCTCTCACTCTGTCTCTCTCCCTCTGTCTCTCTCCCTCTGTCTCTCTCCCTCTGTCTCTCTCCCTCTGTCTCTCTCCCTCTGTCTCTCTCACTCTGTCTCTCTCCCTCTGTCTCTCTCCCTCTGTCTCTCTCCCTCTGTCTCTCTCCCTCTGTCTCTCTCCCTCTGTCTCTCTCCCTCTGTCTCTCTCCCTCTGTCTCTCTCCCTCTGTCTCTCTCCCTCTGTCTCTCTCCCTCTGTCTCTCTCCCTCTGTCTCTCTCCCTCTGTCTCTCTCCCTCTGTCTCTCTCCCTCTGTCTCTCTCCCTCTGTCTCTCTCCCTCTGTCTCTCTCCCTCTGTCTCTCTCCCTCTGTCTCTCTCCCTCTGTCTCTCTCCCTCTGTCTCTCTCCCTCTGTCTCTCTCCCTCTGTCTCTCTCCCTCTGTCTCTCTCCCTCTGTCTCTCTCCCTCTGTCTCTCTCCCTCTGTCTCTCTCCCTCTGTCTCTCTCCCTCTGTCTCTCTCCCTCTGTCTCTCTCCCTCTGTCTCTCTCCCTCTGTCTCTCTCCCTCTGTCTCTCTCCCTCTGTCTCTCTCCCTCTGTCTCTCTCCCTCTGTCTCTCTCCCTCTGTCTCTCTCCCTCTGTCTCTCTCCCTCTGTCTCTCTCCCTCTGTCTCTCTCCCTCTGTCTCTCTCCCTCTGTCTCTCTCCCTCTGTCTCTCTCCCTCTGTCTCTCTCCCTCTGTCTCTCTCCCTCTGTCTCTCTCCCTCTGTCTCTCTCCCTCTGTCTCTCTCCCTCTGTCTCTCTCCCTCTGTCTCTCTCCCTCTGTCTCTCTCCCTCTGTCTCTCTCCCTCTGTCTCTCTCCCTCTGTCTCTCTCCCTCTGTCTCTCTCCCTCTGTCTCTCTCCCTCTGTCTCTCTCCCTCTGTCTCTCTCCCTCTGTCTCTCTCCCTCTGTCTCTCTCCCTCTGTCTCTCTCCCTCTGTCTCTCTCCCTCTGTCTCTCTCCCTCTGTCTCTCTCCCTCTGTCTCTCTCCCTCTGTCTCTCTCCCTCTGTCTCTCTCCCTCTGTCTCTCTCCCTCTGTCTCTCTCCCTCTGTCTCTCTCCCTCTGTCTCTCTCCCTCTGTCTCTCTCCCTCTGTCTCTCTCCCTCTGTCTCTCTCCCTCTGTCTCTCTCCCTCTGTCTCTCTCCCTCTGTCTCTCTCCCTCTGTCTCTCTCCCTCTGTCTCTCTCCCTCTGTCTCTCTCCCTCTGTCTCTCTCCCTCTGTCTCTCTCCCTCTGTCTCTCTCCCTCTGTCTCTCTCCCTCTGTCTCTCTCCCTCTGTCTCTCTCCCTCTGTCTCTCTCCCTCTGTCTCTCTCCCTCTCTCTCTCTCTCTCTCTCTCTCTCTCTCTCTCTCTCTCTCTCTCTCTCTCTCTCTCTCTCTCTCTCTCTCTCTCTGTCTCTCTCTCTCTCTCTCAGAAAACCACATCCCTCTTAGAACAGTGAAGTGCACTCAGACAGACTGCAGCCTTGGACCTAATCTGATGAGTTTGTTCATCTGTTGCTTTCCAAAACCAAAATCCATTACTCCACTGCATGTCCAATTAACGCCTACTTGTGAAGTCCTTATAGACATTTGTCAAAGTTTTTGCAAGGACACCCAGAGCCTGGACTGTCTGGCTTGAGCAGAACTCTGGCATTTTTAATGAGATCTGTTTTGTAGTGTTTGTATGTGACCTACACTTAAAAAATACCTGCCAGAATTTATCTCCTTTAGAACATATCTATGTACAATATAAAATATTACATAATCTGTCACATTATAATTTCATTTTATGGAATAGTCACTTTAGTATTACCAATAATGAAACAAATGGATTATGTACTATATCCAGTCATTAATGAGTACAACTTTTTTGTTATTAAAATATTTAAAAAATACTTCTTTTAAAAAAAGTATGGGAGGTTTTGTTTAAAATCAGATTTCCATAAGTTGGGTCATCTGTAACCTGACAATGTGTGCTTATTCAGCTGTAAGAAATAGAACTCCAAAGTATCAGCTTCATGTTGCACAAATTTCTTTCCAAGGAAAGCACACTTCAAGTTTACTATCATGTGACTGTACAAGTACAACTGGACGAAAAAATGTTCTTCGGGTCCTCAATACAAAAACATGCTAACAAATGTAGCAAGTGCACATAAGGACATGTATAAAAGTAAAAATTGTAAAATAAATTGTTTGTTCCGGAGATTTAGTCTGAGCAGTTCATCACACATTCAGCAGTTTCATTGTCAATGGGAAGAAGCCTGCAGTCTGAATCACTTATGAAGGTCACTCACCCAAATGTGAAAATTCAAATTTTCTGAGAGTCCCACAGCTTTTTCATTCTGATCTTCTTGCACTTGGATGTCTGATTCATTGAGAGTCCAGTTTTGGAGCACCATCCGTCTACTGACCTTGCTCCAGGATAGATCTTGTGCAGTTTAATTATTTTAGGCAAGGAAAGATTGGGGTGCATGGTACTTGGTTTGAATTCAGTGCAATGTTTTACTTTTATAATGTTTTAAGTTTTTTTTTGCATTGTCTAGAATTGAAAGATTAAATCATTAACAACTGTTAATTAGGGCCTGTATTAACCAACTGAAAGCAATTCTGGGTGTTCCTCCCATGTTAAAGTATAGCATTTTATAGGGCTTAAGGGAACAAGTTGCCAATTCAAATAAGTATGCGTGACTTGGCAGTCATTGAAGTGAACCAAGATATTTTTTTTCTAGAATGAATGTTACTGCAAGGATGTTTATTAACTTGCGTGCAGCAGGTTGATACAGGCTCGGATTAATAGCTGTCAATCATTTGACTATCACCAATACTTAACAAATATTGACAGGTCTTTTGCATTTCCATCATGGAAACAGTGAAAGCTTGGAACTGTATGTACTAGACAATGCAAATCAAGAAGTTGAGACAACAATGTTGTATATTGTATATTGGCTCACAAGACATGAGAAATGTCAGTACAGAGAAGTAGAATCCTTGTAGTTCAAGCTAACAAGACCATGATATGGGAGCCATTTGGCAAATTGAATCCATTTGATTACGGCTGATTTGCTGTTCTTTTCAACCCCATTCTCCTGCTTTGATTCCTATTGTAATCAAAAACGTGTTGATCTCAGTCTTGAATATATCCAATGACTTGGCTTCCACAGCGGGAACAAATTCCATAGATTTGCCACTCTCTTGGTAAAGAAACTCTTTTTCCTCTCTGTTCTAAAGGGACATTTTTGTCTTCATTGGCAGTGCCTTATGGTCCCAGACACTCCACCTTCAGTTTCCTTCTCAATAATAGTGACTAAACTCACTTCTGCCCCTTGACGCTTTTCAATTTCTGGAATACTTCTGGCATATTCCACAGTGAAAACCAAAGCTAAATATGAATTGGATTTGTCTACCACTTCTTTGTCGACGTCCCCATTACTATCTCCATGTCATTTTCAGCAGTTCCATGTCCATGATCTCATATTATCTTTATACATCTAGAAAAAAAATTACTATTCCTTCTTTTGATACTGCGAAGTTTATCTTTGTATTTCATCTTTTCTCTTGTTGCTTTTTTAAAAAAATTCTCTAGTGTCCATTAAAATGCCCCAATCCTTTAGCTTCCCACTAATTTTTGCTCTATTGGTCACACATTTTTGCCTTTATTGCATTTAACTTCCCTTGTCAGTATGGTTGCCTCATGCTCAATCTTGAACACTTCATAAATGATGTGTGAAGTAATTTAGAAGTAGCATTAGCAGTTTGAGTGCACTTTCACCTGAAGCAGTGGAATAATTGGATCATTGTTGGAAAATTAGTTTTTACAAGGTGGATAAGTTTATTTGAGTGAATTGATGCCCTTCATATCAATTGTGTTCATGAAGTCCACAAGTCATACAGCATAGAAGCAGATACTTTGGTCATCTCATCTGTGCTACATGAGCCTGTTCATTCGGCCTATGTTCCTTTAAAACATTCCTGTTCATGTACCTTTTCATTTTTAAAAAAATCAATGTAATTGTCCCCACCTCCAGTGCTTTCTCTGGCAGCTTGTTCAACATGCCTACAGCCCTTTGTGTAAGAGTAAAGGTTCTCCTTTGGATTCCTTTGAAATTTTCCCCTCTCGCCTTGTCTATGCCCTCTTGTTTTATGCTCTCCTAACTGGGGGATAAAGAATGTGACCATTCACCTTAACTATACCCCTCTTGATTTTGTCTACCTCAATAAGGTCCTCCTTAATAGGGGAAAAGAAGTCCTAGCCATTCCCATCTTTAAGGACCAAATTGCTACTTAAGGATAGGTGGCTAGCCTTTCATTGACCCAAGGGTGGCACAGTTAGCATAAAAGGTTAGCACAGTGCTATTACCACACCAGCAAATCTGGATCGAATCTAGTGCTCTCTACATAGATTTCCTCCAGGTGCTTCAGTTTCATCCCACCCTCCAAAAATGTACAGGGTTTGTAAGCTAATTGATGTATTTGGCCAGCACGAGCTTGAGGGCTGGAATGGCTTGTTACTGTGCTGTATCTCTAAAATTTAAAAAAAATTGAAGTGATTCAACTGGAAAATTTTTAATATTCTAATTAAATTCAACTATAGCTTAAGTTCTCTCTCTCTCTCTCTCTCTCTTCAGAGCCCATCCATGTTGGAGGCTATTGTTCATGTGTTGAGCGTGATGGTTGAATGTGTTGACTTTTCTCAGTTTTTAGAGTTTCAACAAAAAGCCAATTGTAAGTACTAATGCTGCAACTTGAACACATTTGTAGGTTGAATTTAATGTAATGTTTCCCATTATTTGAAAACCTGAGGAGAACTACAGTACAACTCTCGACTATGAAATGGTCGGCACTGGTCCTATTTCAGATAAACAATATTTTTGGATAATTGGTCATTTTTCAAAAACAGTTCAGTAGCAACAGTAAATCAATTCTAAGTGTTTGAGCAACAACAAACAAAGGAAAGATCTTAAAGTATGAAATAATGTTTAATTCTCACCAAAAAACAATCTGAACAAAATAAGATAAATCCATCACTAAAAACTCAAAATTCTACTCTGGTCTTTCCAAAATGGTTTCAACCTGTGATGTCAGTTTGACTCCAAAAAAAAAAAATTGGATAACTGAGGATTTCTGGATTATTTTTGATATCCTCATTTATCTGAAGAATTTTCAGAGGCGAAATGAGATCATTAGCTTCAAAAATTGTTGGATAAGTGAAATTTTCTGATTTTTTTTTTCTGAAATGCTCAATTATCCAGAGGGGAAAAACAACTTTTGGACCTGAACAGACATCACTTCTGGGTCCAAAAACTTTTCAGATAACAGAATTTCAAATAATCTGATTTTTGGATAATCAGAGTTGTATTTACTTCCAGCTCTAAATATTACCTGAAATGAAACAAAAAAAGCAAATATCTTGAAGTCTCATAGCAAAATGTTGCAATGAATTTTGTTTTTATTGTACTAACCATATTAAAACGTACCAATGGTTTGCATTCCCAGGGTATTAATCTTGCTCTAATCAAAGGTATAATTTAAGAAAATTACACTTTTATGGTTAACGTAGCAGTTAGTACAACACTAATATAGCGCCGGAGCTAGAACGCTTCCACCAGCGTTGTCTCCGCTCCATCTTCAACATTCATTTGTCTCCGCTCCATCCTCAACATTAATTGGAGCGACTTCATCCCTAACATCGAAGTACTCGAGATGGCAGAGGCCGACAGCATCGAATCCACGCTGCTGAAGATCCAACTGCGCTGGGCAGGTCATGTCTCCAGAATGGAGGTCCATCGCCTTCCCAAGATCGTGTTATATGGCGAGCTCTCCACTGGCCACCGTGACAGAGGTGCACCAAAGAAGAGGTACAAGGACTGCCTAAAGAAATCTCTTGGTGCCTGCCACATTGACCACTGCCAGTGGGCTGATATCGCCTCCAACCGTGCATCTTGGCGCCTCACAGTTCGGCGGGCAGAAGACTGCAGAGCCCACCTCACTGACAAAAGACAAAGGAGGAATAACCCAACACCCAACCCCAACCAACCAATTTTCCCCTGCAGCTGCTGCAACCGTGTCTGCCTGTCCCGCATCGGACTTGTCAGCCACAAACGAGCCTGCAGCTGACGTGGACATTACCCCTCCATAAATCTTCGTCCGCGAACCCAAGCCAAAGAAGAAAAAATATATATAGCGCCGGTGACTTGTGCTTGAATGTGGCACTGACTGTAAGGAATTTGTGCATTCTCCATATCTGCATTCATTCTTCATCCAGATGTTCTATAATCTCAGCAGAAATATTGCTTTTTTAATGTTTATTTCAGAAATTGGATTTTTTTCAAAATTAAAACAAGTAAATTAGCCCTGTAAGATGCAGCTCGGTGATTGGAAATGGTTTCATTTCTTAGTTGCTAAGATGTTGATAGGATGGACTGTTCTTTATATTTTCATGAATCATTACTTTAAAAAACTTAATTGGATGATAAATCTAAGATCTTTTCAGCTAACAAATAAAAGATTATTATGAATAAAACCTCTTCAATTTTTTTCTCCTTTTCTTTAGCTCCACACACTCCTACCCATTGGTTAAAGAAGAAACAGAAGCCCCTAGGAAATCTCACTTCATTGCTTAAGCTTCTAGTGAAAATTACAAATGCTTTTCATGAGCTAAGTTCCAAAGAATCTCAGTATGAAATGCAAAGCTCTAGATTGGTATCCATTGGAGGTGGAATTGTTGGCATTCTCTCAAGTATCTTCACTCACTTGTCTGTGTCATCAGTAATTCAAGCAGTGTTTACCAACTTGGCAGAATCTATTTCTATCTTCTATGAAAGAACATCAAAGTATGTGCAATGGTTTTTATCTGTTTATTATGATGCTTTGGCATTGCACTCAAAATCAGAACTCTGGCATAAAATACATTGTTGCATTGTTCAGTTTCTGTGGTAATGTAGCTGTGAGTAATGATTGTTCATCTCTTTGTGTTGTGTTTAATTGTTGCTCTTTATTCAATGAAGTTGAAAAGTGTGTATCCATGATTTTACCTTGGATTATTGTTCATTGTCAAGAGCTCCATAATTTGATAGCTACCTGAGTGTATAATTAGCAGGTCACCTCTAGATTTCAGTCCCAGATAATGGCCAATTCTCCGTTGTAAAAGGCCAGGAGGATTAGACCAGGTAGAGTCCCTGAACCTTTACTCGCCAACCATATGTTTGAATGTTTGGATGTACTGAATTTTCACAATCAAATATTCTTAATTTTAAATTATTTGTAAGATTTTTTGAATGAATGTTTAATGGGCTTGCTGTACTTCAACCAGGTTAAATGATAAGATGGGAAGTCTGCAAAAGTTGACTAGGGTAGGTGTTTGAAGTCGGTTCTTTCTCTCCAAGCAAAAGGCAATGCTACAGGCTTCTTTTTTTGGGAATGTCTCAACCATAGGCTTGTCTGTGAACAGATCAGTTTAGGTCTTGCTGGAGGATCTTCCCCAATATCCTAGATTTTATTTTAGTTGTAGTTATAGTGGGCTCTTCTACTTTTAAGAGGAAAATTATGTAAATTTTGGAAGTTTTCACGGAGGGTAAAATTACAAAATAAACCCAAATAAATAGTCAAAAGGATTGTATGGTAGAGGTGACCATAACATAACCTCAGTTCAGGTAAATTCTGCTTCCACTATACTTTATCACCTTGTTTGACTGGATTTTAAAGCTCCTTCATTTCTATTGTGCCCCATTAATATTGTTGTGTAGTTGGGTTCTTTTTAATTTAAAGGTATCTTTTAACCATATTCCTCTTTAACAATAGTTATTGCTCATGTTACTAATTTTTGCTCATTGTTTTATTTTTGTATTTTTTTTAGTCCTGTTAATGGTGCTTCAAAGGTGTACACCACTCATCTGTGCAACAAGGTAACATGTTGCATAATAAATATTGAGCTGTTTCTTTTTGTTTTTCCTTTCATCTTTATCCAATGCAATCACATGTGAGTTTTTGATTGAAAAGAACAGATGTATAATTTACTGCAGGATGGTGTTTTGTCTTTAGTTGAGCTGATGGGAGATAGAAACATAGAAGATAGGAGATAGGAGCAGGAGTAGGTCATTCGACCCTTTGAGCCTGCTCCGCCAGTGGGCTGAATGTCAACTCATTTCCCTTTACCCCATTAGCATTATTGCTCAACCCTGATGCAATGTCACCTTCTGCTAGTTGTCCTTCACCACTCTGGGGTCCCTAATTGTTCTGTGTTGTTTTTCCCCTCTCCATTGTAAGATGTACCTGGTACTTTCTCAAGCTTTGACATTTGGCTGCAGCAAACTAATTCTCTTTGGGTCCTCTCAGAAATCTTGCATTGGACCCTCTGATTTTCACCTGCCCTTTCTTTGGCTGCTAATTTGTACTGTTTTAGAATACGGTATTTGGTCTTAATATGTCACTCTGAAATTTACGTTTTCTGTACAATTTCATTGGATTTGTATTGCCTGAAGACAGCAATACTTTGTTCCTGTTAAACTTTCCCTCATAACTCTTAACCTCAATTTTGCCATATCCCACATTTATTGTTCTTCACGATCTTCTTAAATGACTTGAACTTGTCTTGCATTTCTAAATACTTTTTTTTTCTTTAGTCATTGGTTGACCTTTAACACTTAGCAGCTGTTTATGTTTGAATGATTATTGCCACATTGCTAATGTATTCTGGTACAGGTTTTATTCGACTGATCATTGAAAATTGTGACTAATTTCCTTTCACAATTAGATATGCTTAAAATTTTACAAGTCTCTCTTCACAGAACATGAGATAATACATAATTTTTTAAACACATACTCAAAACAGCTGTCAAACTCCCTGAATAATGGAAGTGGAATGTTTGTTTAAAAGAATAACCTAAATTGACAGATGTAATACGAAATAATTGATTTTTTTTTAAGCAGTCTTTGTTTGTAATCATTTTGTAATGTTGGATATCTAGTTGACGAAATTGATGAAATATGTTTCTCTTCCTGCAGTTGGAGAAGTTGCATGCAGACATTATATTTTGTTTGCAATCCCGTTATACTTCTGCCTATGATAGTAACTTGCTAGAACAATTATCAACACTACTCAGCACTACATTTCTCCACAAGAATCGGCAGATCAGGAACCAAACAGCACAATTTTGGAATGCTACTTTTGCTAAAGCCACAGTGCTAAGCTATCCGCAGCAAATGAAGTGAGCATACAATTCAGTGGAGTGGGGTGTGGGCAGTGTATCTAAATTATAATTTATGTTGATCATATTTTATTGCACCCATTTACTCTGTAATGTCTATAACTTTTTAAAATTTGAGCATGCCATTGATATTTTTCCCTTCAATAATTATCTATTAACTAATTTAAGAGTTGTAAATTTGTTAATATAATGTTGATTAATGAATTTTCCTTCATTAAGCTTTTGCTTCACTATAAATATCACATTTTTACTCTAGGCCAATATTAAGTAGGGTCAAGCAGAACACTCCCATAATTTTGCCTGGTTTTGAGGCATTGGACTCAACGGAAGAATCAAGTGGTCCGTACTCAGATTTGGTAAGTTTGTAAGTGTTTCTGCCATGACACAAAGCCAAGAATTCATAGTGAGTATGCTAATTCTATCATGTCTTAAAGTTGCTTTTCATATTTCACCAATAGTTATGAGAATATTCCTTCCTTGGCTGTGGAAACAAAATCTGGCATTCTAAATTGTCACAATACTTAATTTTTATTTTGAGGGGTAAGTCATTGTACAAATTGCAGGACATTTGTTTCTACTTCACCTTCTCTTCTAGTACACAAGTATAGTGATTGTGTTACAAATATTAGAACCCTGAGCAAATTTGAAACAAAAACATCAGCTATGATCATCCTTTGGTACATAAATAATGCTGGTATTCATGAAGGTGACTGAAATTATCAGTTGTAATTCACAAGATAAGAAATGGGAACTGCAGAAGCCCTTAAAGACCTTTGACCCAGCTCAATTATTCAATCAGGTTATGGCTGTTCTTTCTTTGGTCTCCATTCTACTTTGGCTAGTTTTTGTTGAAACTTTAATTATCCCTGTTGTCCAAAAATAATTTTATCTAGCCTTTGATAAACATAACATCAACTCACAAATTTCAAAGATTCCATCCCTTAGGAAATTTCTTCTCTATTTTAAATCGCTGGCAACTTATCTTGAGATTGTCCCCATCCTGTTGCATTCCTTCAGAATTTTATTAGATTGCTTCAGCACTTGTAAATTTCTGTGATGTCACTGATGCATTCCTGACACATTTAATGTTGACTGGTTATGTTTCATGGCTTTCCCTCATGGTTGATGTGACTTTGTGACTGATTTAGATCAAGACTACAAATATTTTTTTCATGGCTTCTTGCAGTTAATATATTAGATAATTTAAGCCAAAAGGGTCTCATCTTCGCGCAGGTCCATGTGAAGTGTATAAAATTAGCAATTTCTAACCCACACATGATGCACATTTCAGATATCCTTGGTTTTCCTTTATGTAATTTATGTGTTGTTTTTCTTTTTGGCTTTGACTAGCTATCTAGTCTCCCTCTGCCTTGACTTCCAGTTATAAGTATATCCAATAGAAAGAGACAGTATTGTGAAAGAAAATCACCTAGTCCCTTTCACTTGGGGGAGAAAATGGTTGGATGAGAAACAAGGGGTAGGGATTTTGCATAATTATAAAGTAAATGTCAAACTCTGTGAAGAACCTCCATTTCTAAGACTTGAATTTTTTTTTAAATATTTTGTCTTACTAAAATACAGAATATATAGGACTCAATATAACAATAATACATTGAATATAAAATCATAGAAAAGCATTTATAAGGTCTGATGAATAAATAAAGGAGAGTCTCTTCTCCCAGCATCTCTTTCCCCCCCCCCCCCCCCCGCACCAGATTCAAAAGAAAAGGAACAGACAACAGAGAATAGAGGGAGATTAAAAAGAAAAGAAAAAGCAATAGGAGAAAGGTTTTGCATCTCAGAGTCACATAATTTTAAAAGTATTTCCAATAAGGATGATACTAATTGACAAATATCAATAAATCATACAACCTGGGCATTTAAATAATCGAAATAAGGTTGCCAAATTTTGATGAACATTCAGTACAACTCCGATTATCTGAAATCAGATTCAAACTGACAGTGGACCTAGGTGGGGAGGTGTTGGTGATCGGTAGTGGCCAGCTATTTTTTTTATTTGGGGAGAATTAAACATTATTTTAATGCTTAGAAAGCCTTACTTTGTTGTTGTTGTTTATACACTGTTACAAGTGATTTGCTGTGCTACTGGTTTTTTTTTTAAATGGTTCTCCGAAAAAAACAAAAAAAACAAAACAAACCATTTATCTGAATTCTCCGAGAAAAAAAAATCAAAAAACAAAACAAACCATTTATCTGAAATGGGCCTGGTCCTGATCATTTTGGATTATCGGAGTTGTTCTCTATTATATCTATTCCTTAGACTATAAGTAATCTTCTCAAGAGAAATACAACTTTGCACTTATATGTTCCAAAGATAAATGTGAAGTAGGGAATCGGATTTCTATTTTACCACAAAACATTTCCTGGCCAAATTCTCCAGAAGAAACCATTCCGGGTCTAGAGGCAAGTTCACCCTCACAATTTTTACTTGAATTTTCTTGATGTCTTTTTGATCCACGACTTTTTTTTTTTGCTGTTTACATGAATACCTTGCTAACTATGATGTATCCTACAGAAAATTCTGTGCATTTAGCTGCATCATTTACTAATTTTAAACCTGTTTTTTGTAGTCAGAAAATTCCCAGTTGAATGCTAAAGTCAGTGGTGTGGAAGTAAATACTATTGGGAAAAGAGAATCATTGCTAGCTAGAGCTGAAGAATTAAAAGAGAAGACCTCCCTTCAAACACCAGCAAAAGTAAGTAAAATGCATAAATGATTCTTGGTGTATAATAATGACAAACGATTGCTATTGTTACGCAGGTGCAGTAAAATCCCCATTATCCAGAATTCAATGAATCGCAAACTCAAACAACTGGCAAAAAAAATCAATAAAAGATATAAATTAAAAAAAATCAAATAAATAAGACTGGGCAGATGGACCCCGCGGGGGTATGCGGAGACTTTGTTAGACAAGCATAGATTTACCATACTAAACAGGCAGTGCTCCTCAATGTGTGCGCATCGTTTTCACTGTCACCACTTGCATAAAGGTGAGTTGGGTTGTCAGCGTGAGGAAGGTGCGCCGAGGGCCTAACCAGGTCACTGGTATGGAGGTAAATCAGGTTGTGCCAAGGGCCTGACCCGGACTCTTGCGGGGAGGTGAGTCAGATTGTCAGTATGAGGAAGATGCGCTGAGGGCCTCTCCAGGACACTGGCGTGGAGGTGAGTTGGGTTGCACTGAGGATCTGACTGGGACACCAAAATGCAAGGCTGGTTGATGCTGCTCATCTCTGGGACAACTCTCCCAAAATGTTACCCTATCCCTGTCTAGTAAGAGTCTTTATTTTTATTAGTATTAGGTATATTGGTAAGGGTTTATCTGTAAACTTAAAGGAGGGATTAATTATGACAGCGGCATAGTTGGCCCAGCACTGTTACAGCACCAGTGATTGGGGTTCAAATTTAAATTTAGTAAGTTACAGGAATTACTTGATTAAAGTAAACTTTAAATTTAGCTTAGACATGCAACACTGTAACAGGACCTTTCAGCCATGAACCTATGCCACCCAATTGACCCACAACCCCTGGTATGTTTTGAACGGTGGAAGGAAACTGGAGCCCTCAGGGGAACCCACACAGACACAGAGAATGTACTAACTCCTTATGGAGTGGGATTCAAATCTCTCCAGATTGCTAGCGCTGTAGCAGCATTTTCAGGGCAACTGTGTTGCCCTTTACTTAATTAAAAACTACAATACTGATTTTTTTTTCCAAAATAATTTACATGTTGGATTGACTTTTGTCTTTTAAATGGTGTATTCTCAATGCAAGTATATTAGTTAGCCATTGGAAGACTGAGTCTCAGTCAACCATTAAATTTGTATATCTGACGTCTGCAATCCCCATTGGTGCTGGATAATGGGGATTTACTGTATTAATTTGTAACTGCTTCAAAGTGGAGGTTCTGAATCTTGTCTACTATTAAATAAGTTATCTTAGTAAATTTGACCAGCTGAATTAATAATAGTTAATATTATAAATGAGGAGTAGCATGTGGAAGATGGTGAATTCAAAGATGAGGAATTGCTAAATGTTATGCAATACATAAAGGCTGCTGAGATTATCAAAGCTGAGTAGGGAGTTCATAACTGGGACCCTGAACAAAACTTTTGCATCATTGTGTTTACAAGTGGGGTACCAAATGCTTGGAGGATAGTTCATGTTAATCCTTTTAAGATGGACAGCAAGGATAAGTCAGAGAATGATACCTGGTGAGCTTTGTATTAGTAATAGGAGAATTATTGGGGAAATTTTAAAGAGCCAGGATTTGTTTCTGGAGAGAGGAACTAATCAAGGACAGTTAATTTGGCTGTGTGGGTCAAATTCTGTCCATTTATTTTGATTTGAAATTTGAGGAGTCAACTAAGCATATTGAAGGCAGAGTAGTTGCTGTTGTCTATAAAGACTTTTAGATGTTTGACAAGATCTTGCTTGGTAGACTTGGAATCAAAGATAAACCAGCATATTGAACCCAAATTTGGTGTACTGATAGGAGACAGAGGAAAGTGATAGTTGGATATTTTAATTACAATTCTGTGACCAATGGTTTAACTGAAGTGATAAATGCTGGGGCCCTTGGTGTTTTTGATATTAAGAAACTTGCCATGAATATACTAACTTTGCCAATAATCTATTTGGTGATGTGGATCTGGAGGAACATTGCCTGTGGCTACAACTGGATATGGATTATCTGGAAAATTGGGTGGAGCATTATCAGATAGATTTTAATCCCAGCAAGTGCAAGGTTATGCATTTTAAGAAGTCAGATAGGGGTAGGGCATGTACATTTAAGGTTAATGAGCAGAAGGACTTTGGACCTTGATCCATAGTGACAATTTTAGGAGAAGGGATGGTGGTGAATGCTTGCCTTCATAGGTTGGGGTATAGAGATAGTAATCCGAACTGGTATATGGGCTGTTACAGATCCAGAGGGCTCTAAAACCCAGCAGCAATAGAAATTCACCAAGACAAATGGTTACTTAAACAAAAGTTGTTTTTAATTTTCTTTCAAACATTAAAAACTGGATCAAACTTTAACTTATTACTATTAACTTAACCTAACTTAAACTACTTCTAATTCTAAATGCACGTGTATGTAATTTGTATATGTTCAGGAAAGTCCTTTCATTCACAGTCCAATCTCACTTCTCCAAGTTCACTGGTATCAGGCAATTCTTATACTGTGCACAGCATGTAACATTTATGAATTTTCATCAGACTCTGGTGCTTACAGGTAAATGGTTACCACTCAAGAAGGTTCTAGTAGGTTTCAGAAAGAGATTTGTTGCTCGTTGGACACATACAAACTGATTCCCTCTGATCAGCCACTTCAGAGTCTTTCCAAAGAAACTTGCCCTGTCATGGGTTTTGTAAATGATAACCTCTTCTTCCAGGTCACCACAGAGTTCCTCTTATTTGTTATTTCAGGAGAAATACTCTAGCCAGCCATTTCTTCTTGTAAGGACTACAAGGGTATTTCAACAGACTGAACTCAGAACTCACAACCCATCTTCAAAATGGGCTTTCAACAAGCTTTTGTGACAGATTATAGATGTTTAAGGAGATATATTGGGGCAGGTTTTTTTTTAGTGTAGGTCAAATACAAACACTTTAAAACAAATCTAATTTAAAATACTGGAGCTCTGCTCATGCTAGACAGGCTGGCTCCAAGAGCCTTTGCAAAGGTTTGGAGACTGCCCAAGAGACTTCACTAATGGATTGTTGGGTACAAAAAGGCAACAGATGAAAGAAATCATTGGAGCCACACACTGAATGGAGTGGAACTTGCTGTTCTAAGAGGGTCATGTGGTTTTGCAAGCAGAAAGAGTAAAACAGACTTTTTCTCAGAGAGAGGGAGAGATTAATTCTGTAGTTTTACAATCAGTAGCAGCAGCTGAGACTGGAACAGGACAAGGTGTCTAACTTGTGGAAAACCCCATTTGGAAGACAGGTTGTGGGTGCTTGGTTCAGCCTGGTCAAAGCCCTTTTGGTTCATGGAAGAGGAGAGGACAGGCTGCCTAATGTTCCACTTGAAATAAAAGAAACAAAAAGGAACTCTGTGGTGACCTGAAAGAAAGAGGTTATCATCTTGAGAACCCTGATGGGGCAAATTTGTTCGACAAGGCACTGAAGTGGCTGGTTACAAGGAATCAGTTGTGGGTGTCCAGCGAACAACAAATCTCTCTGAAAACTGACAAGGACCTTCCTGAGCAGTAACCATTTATCTTTCAAGCACCAAAGCCTGGTGAACTTCATAAATGTTAAATTCTGTGCACAGTATAAGAATTGCCTGCAACCAGTAAACTTGGAGGAATGAGAAGTGAGGTTGGACTGTGAATCAAAGAACTTTTCTAAACTTACACACACATTACATACACATGTGCTGAGGATTAGAAGGGGGCTAAGTTAGGTTAGTTAAGTTAAAAGTGATAAGTTAAAGTTTGATCCTGTTTTCATGTTTAAAGATCATTAAAAGCAACTTTTGTTTAAGTAACCATTTGTCTTGGTGAATATCTATTGCTGTTGGGTTTTGGGGTCCTCTGGACTCTTCCAAAAGCCCCTCCCTCCCTCACTCTGAAAGATCTTATCAGCACTTGAACCCCTGACTCCTCGTTTGCACTTGCTTTTGAAAGTTCCTTTCAAAGCAGTCCCATTGTCTTTTGCAAAGCTACTGGTACCTGCATGACTGGCTTCAGCCAACCTCTTGCATTTTAAATGAGATGTGAAATGTTACTCTGTTTGTTGTGACCTACACTAAAACCCCCACAATATTTCTCTAAAAAAAACATTTATATGTAATATAAAATATAACCTGTCACAGGGTACATAACTTCTCTTTCAAACAAAAATACCATTTTTCTTTATAGTTAAAACTAGATTTTTCTCCCAAACCACCACAACGGGAATTACTTCTCGAGGAGGAGCAGTCATTGGATTTTGTGTTTATACCACCTGAACCAAAACAGAGGATACTGACTGAGCATCAAAAAGAGGTGTTACAGACAAAAAGGTAGGTAAAAGAAATAAATGTCAATATTTTCTCCCCTAGTTTCCAAATGGTTACTCAAATAGGATGCAATTGCTTTTCCCTGGGTCGAGAACAAAAAAAGAAATAAGAGATCATTGGACCAAGCTTACATTCTCAAAGATTCCTTCTACTTTCCATTTCAGCAGTAGTTGCAGTCAAATTGTTCTGCAGGAATAATTCACCATTGGCCTTAGAGTTTTTATCATTTTTATTTGATCAATATTTTTTTTAAAAGTATGGAAATCTTAATATTGTACTTTTTAAAAATAAAAGATGTGCCCTTTTTTGATTTTTATAGATGTGAACAAATTTGGGCTGTTGCAAGAAATCGCTTTGGTTCTTTTAGCATAAAATATTTTTTAAGACTTGTACGTCTGCCTTATAGTGCAACTATTAAAGTTACCAGGTTAGCCACTAGAGTTCTGGGTCACCGATCCAGAGATGCATCAATAACTCCCATTGTGGCAGGTTGTGGAACTTAAATTCAAGTAATTTTAAGTCCAGATGTGTGAAAGGAAATTTGACACCCTTAACCAGTTTGATCTTCATGTGAAATTTACAAAAAAAAGGCTGGTAAGACTCCAGTCTGCTTGCATCTGTATTCATTCAGGTTGATAAACTTTCCTCAGAAAAGCGTGTGAATGTGTTGGCACAGTGGGGTGGAGGTGAATGGTGACAGAAGTTGTAAAATGGCATGTCTATGATGACAGTAGAAGCCATGCTTGGCCAGGTGACAATTGCTTTAGTGACCATCATGGAGGGGGAAATTAATGCTTGTAAATAGCCAATTTTCTCTGGGGGAAGCATCAATAGAGGGTGATAAGTGAAGCCAATAAAAGGGGGGGGGTAGAAAAGCTGCTGGAACTGAGAAGCAGAACACAGTAAGAGGAAATCTAAAATAAGAGGATAATGAAGGCTTATTAGATAGTAACTTTGAAGAATGAATAAAGGTAAAGATTCCATTATTGTCATGCAATACTATGTAACATGCATGAAATTCTTTGACTTGTCTACCGTAAGGCAGACTGAGTCGCTGCTTTGTCCAGCACCCCCTCCCATCCAAATTGATCAATTTTTAACACAAGCAAGACTTGCCTGAAATTGTTGAACTGTATTGATTTCAAAATCATCACATTCCATCTGTGTGGAAAGTGAGGTGCTGTTCCCAAGCTTGTATTGGGAGTTATGTAGGAATCTTATGGGAGATCAAGGAGAGCAGAGTGCAATGGGGAATGAAAGTGACAATCAACTAAAACAGTGGTTCTCAACCTTTTTCTTTCTACTCATAGATCACTTTATATAATCTTTGTGCCATTGGTGCTCTGTGATTAGTAAAGGATTGCTTAAGGTGGTATGTGAGTGGGAAGGGAAGGTTGAAAATCACTGCTCTAGACCCAATTGTTACTGAAATATTTTGCTTGTCATTGGCCCCTTTCCTTTGGAGTTATGAAACAGTGTACATAATAAGTCAATTAGATCTTAACGGTGGCTTTCAAACTTTTTCTTTCCACCCACATACCATCTTAAGCAATTCCTTACTAATCACAGAGCACCTATGGCATAGGGAATAATTAAAGTGGTATGTGAGTGGAAAGGAAAAGGTTGAGAACCACTGGACTAAAAACTAAGGCTTACACTAGCAATCAGAGCTTGTCCTCTGCAGCACTTCTGCTCAATGTTATTTGGTCTCCAATGTAGAAGATTTTGCATTTTGAGGACCAAATGCAAAATACTAAATTAAATCAATACTGCTTCACCTGGACGGACTATTTGGTCCTTGCATAGCAGGAAGGAAAATGGTAAAAGGCCAGCTTTTGCATCTCGTATGCTTTGTGGAGCAGTTGGTGGAGAGGAAGAGCACACCATGAATTTCAGATTTAATGTCAGAGTACATGCATAACATCACATACAGCTCAGAGATTCTTTTTCCTGTAGCTGAGACACAATTACCACTTTTGGTAGTGCAAAAAAAAATGTACTCAATGTACACATGTCAGCAAACAGCAATACAGAGAGAGAGAAAAGTAGAGTCCTTGAATGAGTTCCCAATTGAGTTTGTTGTTGAGTCTGATGGTGGAGGGGTAGCAGCTGCTCTTGAACCTGGTGGTGCATGTCTTGTGGCACCGATGCTTCTTTCCTGATGGTGCTGGGTGGGATGGATCTTTGATGATTGCTGATGCTCTCTGTAGCATCCCTGTAGATGTTGTTGATAGTGGGGAGGGTTTTGTGATGTCCTGGGCTGTGTCCAGGACTTTTGCAGGGCTTTACACTCGGGTATTGATATTCCCATACCAGACCATGATCCAGCCGTTCAATATACTTTCCCCTGCATACCTGTGGAAATTTATCAGGGTTTCTGATGTTATACCAATTCTCCACATACTCCTGAGGAAGTAGAGGTGCTAGCTTTCTTTTTTTTTCATGATGCCATTAGTGTGTTGTGTCCAGAAAAAATCCTTTGTGATAGTGACCCCCAAGAACTTAAATTTTCTCACCCTTCCCACCTTTGATCGGTCAATGATCACTGGATTGTACACCTCTGGTTTTACCTACCTGTTGTCAGCTCCTTGGTTTTGGTGACCTTGAGTGTGAGGCTGTTGTTGGTGCACCATTCAGCCAAGTTTTCAATTTCCCTCATATGCTGACTCATTGCCCCTTTTTGTACAACCCTCTACCATGGTATCATCAGCGAATTTGTAGATGGTGTTATTGCTGTACCGAGCCACACAGTTAGATGTATAGTGAGTGGAGCAGGGGGCTAAGAACATAGGCTTGTGATGCTGTGTGAATTTCTGGACTGAATTGTGTCTTCATCATATGAAGAAAGATTTGGGTACAGAGAAAGGGAAGATGTGTCTAATGGTGGAATCTTTTGACAGAGACTGTGGAGGGTGACCTATTGAATGTTAGGACTGGTCGGGTTGAAAGTGAGGATGGGAGTCCTCATCTAAGCTTTGACTTTTTTGAAAACTTGAGAAACACCACTCCCACCTGGGAAAATTACAACCATCATAATTAAACGCAATTTCTCTTAAAGAGCCTTGCCTGTTTGTGTTGGATCTGGCTAGGACAGATGTGAAGAAAATCTATTTGTAACATTAGCTGAGTTTTTCATCCAAGAGGTGCAAATGATTTGCTGAGCATTTCCATTATTTCAAGTATTCGTCCTTTAGTTGCTGTTTGGTGTATGACTTGAGGTATCAATGTAGTTAATTGCCTCTTTTCATTAGGTCCAACTGAGGATGGACAATAAATACTGGCATTGCCAGCAGCATTCCCATCCCATGAATGAATAAATTAATTAACTAATAATTTTTAAAAAGCATCTTTATTTAAAGACTTGTTTTCCACAAAACAGGACTGGCATTCCTACAATGTATAATAACTTGGATGCATCTCAGGATTCCCACTTGTTTTCCCAGTCTCAGGAGGAAAGTTTGTAAGTAGAGATCATCATCATCTTGCATGTCATCTATTTTATTTTGAGCAACTCTAAGAGTAAAGAATAATCTAATTTTGTTAATCCCATACTGTTACTATCGAAGTTATTTTGATAAAATATAACAAACAGTAGAATTATCACTTTACTTATTGGGATGCATAGGGCTTTGTCTGTCATAATGGTAAAATATATATTAGTCCAGGAAGAGTTTGTTCAGGCCACCAGGCTTTAATGCTAAAAGATTTACACTTATGTTCAGTCATGTCCAGAATTTTGTGTTATGATACAAACAGACCATTTATTGCATTCCCATCTAGAGTCACTCGCCTTCTCTCCACTTTAAACAGCCAGTTGGAGCAAGCAAACAGGTGGAGGGGTGAGCAAGTGACCCATTTTAAACGGCCATGAAAGTGAGGAACTGTGTAGCAAAGCAGTTTTCTTCAGAGTGGACTGAAGCAGAGTGGTAAGGCTTTCCCATACAGACTTTGACGAGAACAGGCAAGAGGCGAGGGTTATTGTAGATATTATTGAACACGTGTTAATAGATTAGCTATTATGACTGTCGGGTCCTCTGGGTTAAGTGGCAGATGTGGGGTTGCTAGGAAACTCTGAAACTCCCTGATGCCCACATCTACATCTACTCCTAAGAGACAGTGTTAAGGAACAGGATGTGTAGCTTGATCATCTACGGCTCATTAGGGAGTTTGAGGAAGTGATAGATTGGAGCCACAGGGTATACATGGAAAAGACCTCTGTGGCCATCTGCTCAGCAACCGGTTTATCGTTCTGGATAGCGTTGGGGAGGATGACCTGACAGAGGGTGACCCTAGAGATCAGATCTCTAGCACTGAGCATGGCTCTGTAGCTGAGAGGGCAAAGAGGCATGCAATAGTGATAGGAAATTCCATTGTGAGGAGAACAGACAGGAGATTATCTGAGCTCGATAAGACACCTGGGTGATGTGTTGCCTCCCTGGTGCTAGGGTGCAGGATTTCTCAAATCTGGTCCAGAATTTGAGGGGAGAGGGTGAAGGGCTTGAAGACTGGGTACATGTTGGGACCAGTGACATAGGTAAGATAACTCAGGAGGTCCTGAAGAGGAAGTACAGGGAATTAGGGAGAAAGCAGGACCTCCAGAGTAATAATTTAAAGAATACTGCCTTTGCCATGTCCTAGTGAGGACAAAAATAGTGAGATCAGGCTGAGAAACTAGTGTAGGGGGCAGGGCTTCAGATTCTTAGATCTCTTTTGGGGAAGGTACAACCCATATAAAAAGGATACAATATCCTGGTGGGCAGGTTTATATAGTTGTTCGTCAGAATTTTAAATAATTTGGCAGGGGTTTGGGATCCAAGGGTCCCAGGGCTGAAGAAAGGGGAAACGGCAGTAAAATGAAGATAGTGTGCAGCAAGGATGGCAGGCAGGTGACAAGACAAAATAATAGCCAGAGGGGTGACATAAACACAGTACCTTCAAAAACTGCCCCCTGCACTAATTTCTCAACCGAATGGAATTATAGTTAAATGCACGGAGCATTAGAAACAATGTAAATCGTCTTGCTGTACAACCACAGGTGTTGGTAGTAATATACTAGCCTCCAAACAGCAGCTGGGATGTGGACTACAAAATACTATTGAAAATAGGTAAGACCTGTCAGAAGGACAAAGTTATGGTAATCATGATGGATTTTAACATGAAAGTAGATTGTGAAAGTCAGGTTGATGCAGGATCTCAGGAGGGAGAGTTTGTGGAATGTCTAGGGGGTGGCTATTTGGAGCAGTTTGTTGATGAGTCCACCAGGGGATTGGCTGTTCTATAATAAACCAGAAGTGATCAGAAACTAGTGTAGGGGGCAGGGCTTCAGATTCTTAGATCTCTTTTGGGGAAGGTACAACCCATATAAAAAGGATACAATATCCTGGTGGGCAGGTTTATATAGTTGTTCGTCAGAGTTTAAAATAATTTGGCAGGGGTTTGGGATCCAAGAGTCCCAGGGCTGAAGAAAGGGGAAACGGCAGTAAAATGAAGATAGTGTGCAGCAAGGATGGCAGGCAGGTGACAAGACAAAATAATAGCCAGAGGGGTGACAGAAACACAGTACCAGAAGTAATAAACCAGAAGTGATCAGAAATCTTAAAGGTAAAGGAAGACTTCAAAGGTAGTAATCGGAATATGATTGAGTTCACTGGAAATTTTAGGAGAGGGCTAAAGTTCAATTTGTCGATATTTCAGTGGATTAAAGGAAATTGCAGTCACGTGAGAGAGAAACTGGCTAAAGTCGATTGGGCTAAAATGAATGGGGAAGACTACAGATCAGAAATGGCTGGAGTTAATGTGGGAACTGAGCAAAGTGTACAGGCAAAAAAGAAAGAAAATGATGAATGTAAAAATTGGACAATTAATGGTTGACGAGAAAAGTTAAAGCTAAAGTAAAAGCCAAGGAGAGGGCATACAAGGAACCAAAAATAAGTGGGAAGATAGAGGACTGGGAAGCTTCTAATAACTTGGAGAAGACGACTAACAAGGTGATTAGGGAGAAAAAGATTAATTCTGAAAGGAGGTTAGCAAGTAACATTAAAGAGGATGCTAAAAGCTTTTTAAAATGTATGAAGAATAAAAGAGTGACTAAGAGAAAATGTTGCTGGTGAAATTGCAATGGGGGGAGACAAGCAGACGGCAGAAGAACTGAATGAATATTTTGCATCAGTCTTCACTGTGGAAGTCATTAGTTGCATACCAGCTCTCTTGGCAGAGAAGTGAGTGGGGTCAAGATCATGAGGGAGAAGGTACTTGGGAAGCTAAATGGTCTAAGGATAGACAGGTGTCCTGGACCTGTTGGAATGCCCTCTCATGTTCTGAAGGAGGGAGCTGAAACTATTGTGGAGGCATTGGTAATGATCTTGCAGAAATCAGTGGAGTCTGGCATGGTTCTGGTGGACTTGAGGATCATGAATATCACTGATGTTCAAGGGAGTGAGGCAGCAGAAAGGAAGTTATTGATCTATTAGCCTGACATTGGTGGTTGGGAAGTTCTTGGAGTTGTTCGTCAAGGATGAGATTTCAGAATAGCTGGAGTTGCATGAAAAGGTAGGCCCAAGTTGGCATGGTTTCCTTAAAGGAAAATCGTGCGACAAACCATTGCAATTTTTTAAAATAAGATTTACAAGTAGGATAGACGGGAGCAATGCAGTGGATGTTGTGTATTTGGACTTCCAAAAGGCCTTTGACAAGGTGAGATCCCATGGAATTGCAAGAAGGATACTAGCATGGCAAGAGCATTGGCTGATCAACAGGAAATAGAGAGTAGGAATGGAAGGATCTTATTGTGGTTGGCTATCAGTTACCAGTAGTGTTCCACAGAAGTCTGTGTTGAGGCCGCTTCTTTTTATGTTGTATATAAATTATTTGGATTATGGAATAGACAGCTTTGTGTCTAAATTTGCAGATGATACCAAAATAGGTGGTTGGGGAGGTGGTGCTGAGGATACAGAAAGGCTGCAGGGAGACTTGGATAGATGAGGAGAATGGGCAAAGAGCAGGCAGATAAAAAAACAGTGTTGGAAAGTGTATGGTCATACACTTTGGTAGATGAAATGGATGGGCAGAAATGTATTGCGATTACATGGAAAGATAAGGTGGAATTGAATATGGTTCATTGGCATAATGAGTTAAGATCCTGTATTTATTTGGAGAAGATAACGTTTAACTTGTATAGTAATTACTATTTTTTCGTTAAGGTGTGGTCACCTTATTTGAAATTTATGGGTTTGGAAAAATCTTAAATCTTTTTCTCTCTGGTATTGTTAGTTTGACACATCTCACAGCGGATGTAATTAACTGATGTATGGTTTTCTTTGAGGGGTTAGTCTAGGTTGGTGGAGGTGTAGTGGGGTTAATTGTTTTTTTTTGTCTATGTATGTTAAATTTATAAATAAAGTTTTCAAAAAAAAGAAATAGATGGACAGGCTATCATTTAGATGGGGAGAAAATTCAAAATTCCGAGGTGCAAAGGGACTTGAGAGTTCTTGTGCAGGATACCCTAAAGGTTGACCTCCAAGTTGAGTCGGTGATGAAGAAGGTGAATGTTAGCATTCATTTCTAGGGGGATAGGATACAGGAGTAGGAATGTAATGATGATACTCTTTAGGGCACTGGTGAGACCTTATTTGGATTACTATGTACAGTGTTGGGTGCTGCTTTGGAGAAAACATATGCAAAGAGGGTTCAGAGAAGATTTACTAGAATGATACCAGAAATGGAAAGGCTAGTTTACAAGGAGTAATTGTCGGCTCTTGGACTGTACTTGTTGCAATTCATAAGGATGAGGGAGATGTCATGGAGGCATTTTGAATGCCGAAAGGCCTGGACAGAGTAAAAGTGGCAAGGATGTTTCCCATCATAGGGGATTCTAGGATAAGAGGGCTTAATTTCAGGATAAAAGGCCGTCAATTAAAAATGTGGCAAAATTTCTTTAGTTGGGGGTCATGAGTCTGGAACTTGTCACAGGTGGCTTTGGAAGCTAGGTTGGTTGAAAGGTATTTCATTATTTAGGGCATCAAGAGTTAGGGTCATGGGGCTGAGTGGGTGGATTAGAATGGTAGAACAGACTCAATGGGCCGATGGGACTACTTCTGCTCCTACATCTTGTGATTTTAATGCTGTCAGTTTCCTCCTATTTCTTTCCTGTCGTTATCTGACATCCCTTTTCATTCCACTTGTTCCATGCCTTAAATTGATGTATTTTTAGTAATATTCCAGTTATAAGATTAATACTTCATTTAAGCATTTTATATTTGAAGTTTAGGATTTTTAAAGAGAGCCCAATATTGGCAATGATGCCTATATTTTTTAAATATCACTTTGAAGACTGAACATTTTTTTTTAAATCCTACAAATCCTGATTTACTGAGTCAGAAATTTCATACAATTAACACTGTCAACTTCTCTACTGCTTGTTTTATCTCCCCCAACACATTTTAGAGAACAACCAGTTAGAGAGGTTGAGGAAATGGACAAAACCTCTGATGAGAGACAGCAGGTGAGTTGTCATTTTGCTTCTGAAATTTTTAACTGATTATCTACATTGTGCAAGTAGGCCACAAGTTAATGGGATGTGAACATTTGTAACATTGGGAAGACCAATTGTAAAATTGACTTATCAGAAGCAACTTTGAAACAATCAGCTGAATAATTACAAGCTACTTAGGTCATGAATCACCCTACTTCACTGTATCAATTTGGGCCTTAATTTCACAACAAGACTCTGAAATGGGCCACAGAGTTGCCATTATAGTTTGTTAGTATCTACTTTGTAGCATTGTAGATGAGGTACAATGCTGGTATCCAAATAAAGTCTAAATACAAGGCACGTATATGAATTCGGTTAGTTTGGGGAGGTTGCACATTTACACTGATTCCTTTGTGAGGTGAACACTGTTGGAGCAAAAATTAGTTTAATGGATGGCTGTATAGATAAAGATTGTAAAATTGTGAAATGCGTGCTTCAACTTCCATATTTTAAGTTTGTGAACCTTGTCTGGTGAATAATTCTGTTTGGAATATTATGCAATGGGTACCATTCATTTGAATTTATGGCATTATAATATAAAAGGACTGATTGCGGCACAAGATGTAAAGTTTAATTGATATAGCACTTTTGAAACAAATCACATTGACCCAAGTACAGTACAGATTATAAATCACATCTTAACTTAACCAGCTATTAAGTACAGTATAAAATGTGCTCGAAGTTGAGAAAAATACATACAACATGGTAACAATCACCTCAAAACACTTCTGAGTGAAAATACAACTTCAATCTGGGTTTAAGAGTTAAAGGGAGGGGCTGATTTGATGGAGGGAGGAATATTGTTCCACAGTTTTGCGACTGCAAGAGTGAAGGCGCAATCTCCCCTGAGTTTGTGATTTGAGCACAGAACAACCAAGCGCCCTGAATTGGCCGATCTGAGGGGGTCTTGAAGTGGAGTAGGGCATTAGGAGATCGGTGATGTAGGAGGGGGCTAGTCCATTAATGGCTTTGTAAACAAACTGGAGAACTTTAAAATCTGAGCCATACTGGTAGCTAGTGGAGGGAGGCCAGAATAGGGGTGATATGGTCACTTTCTGTCAATGGGATAATGAAGTCAGACTAATTCCTGTATGTAAAGAGTTAAGAGTTTTCTAAACGGGAGAAAACGAGGGTGTGGATAACTTCCTCAGTCTTTCAGTAACTGGAATGATTTGATTTTATCCTGATTGGTATGTTTTTGAAGTAATCGCATATCTTAAATTCTACTTTTATGCTCCTTCTGTAAATTGTATCATTTAGAAAAATTCTCTTTTTTTTTTAAGGACAACAATAT
The DNA here is from genome assembly GCF_036971445.1 of Narcine bancroftii. Taxonomy (NCBI): domain Eukaryota; kingdom Metazoa; phylum Chordata; class Chondrichthyes; order Torpediniformes; family Narcinidae; genus Narcine; species Narcine bancroftii. Next base: position 266,544,295 of record NC_091472.1, on the reverse strand, counting down.
GGCAACAGAAGATGAGGTGGTTGCCCCTTTAACAACAGAAACCGGCATTGAAGGCAAAATGCATGATCATGAAACAATGCAGGATCCTGCTGATCACGAAAATAATTGCAATCAAACCACCCCAGATTCTAAAGAGTCTGAGTACAATGACAAACTGGAGGAAAGTATGGATGATGTAGCAGACTCTGAAACAAAGTATATTGACGCTGCTGCTGAGCCATTCAGTCATGGAGACGTCAGTGGTGGTTCCTCCTCCTCCTCCGATGTTGTTTCTGCGACACCTCAAAAAACCAGCAGCCGTCGGCAATCGTTTATTACTCTTGAGAAGTTTGATCCGTCCTCCCCGTGCTCCTTTAGTAAACTGCCAGTAAGTAAGTTCACACAAGCAGCTGTTGAAGCTCTTAGGCCTCACCAAGGCGAAGCAATGGAGGTGGAAGATGCACCACAACTTGAAACAGATGAGGTTTGCCAGGAAGTCTTTTTGAACACCTCTATCACTAAGCGTAGACGAGGTAGACCCAAGGAAAATAAAACTGAGCAGTCAGTCAATGAAAAGCCAACTAAACGCACCAGGACTTCCAAAAGCATTAAAGGTTCTGAAAATGAGTCATCTGATGCAAAAGAAAATTCATCAACTAATAATGAGCACGCTTCTAAAGAAAAAGAAATTGATCTACATAAAGTGGACTGCTGCCAAAATTCTGACGGTCAGACAGACAAAAAATATCAAGTAGATATTGAGGAGAAAAATGTAGCTTCTACTGTCATCTCAGAAAAGAAATTGTCATCAGAAAGTCCTCGGAATGAGAGTGATGCAAAAAAGTCTAAATTACTGTCAATGAAGACACGAAGGAATTCTTTTCTGAAACAGTTGGAAGTGATAGGTACTGAACAGACAAACAAGCAAGCAAAAAGTGAAGGTTGCAAATTTCGAAAAAAAACAAAAAGTGAGAGAGTGGCGTCTCTTCAGAATGAGCTTTCTCAGAATGGAATGTCAAAAGAGAAAAAGAAAACTTCCAAGACATCATCTGATAATTCTGAAACTGAAAGGAATTGTGCTTTAAAAAGTGATTCTCAAGAACTTGCTAACAAATGCCGTCCTCGCTATTTCACCCGTAGGTCATCCCAAAGCTTCACTGAAGCAGAGAGTAGTTGCTCTGAAACTGGGAGTTCTGAAGGCAGCTCTAGACCTCAAAAGAAAAAGAGAACATTCAAGGGGAAAGCCAAGACCAAAGAGCTGTCCCCTGAGGATAGCAAGACAAAAGTGGTGAAGGAACATGAACCAACTATAGGCAGCCAGCTCTGCTCAGAAAATGAAACTGACAAGGTTAAAATTTTGAAACTTGGAGAAGAAAAAGAGATGGAAAATCAGGAAGATGCAGTAAGGAGTCAAACTGAAGACATGAGTAAAGTAAATTCTTCACCGATAGCTGCAGCGGTTCAGACAGCTGAAAACACTAGTGTGGAAAAGGCATCTGATGAGAAAGAACAAGTTAAAGCTATTGCAAATATGAAAATGGAAAGCATTGTGGAACAGAACAAATGTCGGGAAGCCTGCCAAGTGATCAGTGTTGAACCTTTGCCCTTAGAGACCGCAATTTCAGCCACTGAAACGTCAGCTAGTGATTGCTCAAGTCCTCTACTTGTGCAGCATGCTGTCAGAAAGAACCAGCAGTTGAAAGAGTGCTACGTGAGAAGTAAAAGGACTCGAAAAACTAAGAACTGTGATTGTTGCCAGAATCCCTTGCAACAGCAGGGGAAGCCACTAATGGAAAATAAAGAGGACATCCCAGAGCAAGATCTGCATTCTAATGAACAGAGTGATTCGCAGGTGAATTTTGCAGTATTGGAAAGTCCCAAGTTTAATAACAATGGAAGTGGTGACAAAGGACCTTGTTCATTCAGCACACCTTTAACTGAGACCAGCAACATACCTCCTTTTGGTCCATCCTTCAGTACTGTTACATCTGAAGTGGATTCAACAGAAGAAAAAAATGTTTTACCAATCATTGAAACTCCTGCAGAGCAGAAAATGGAAACTGATTCTGCAGAACAGAAAATAGAAGAAATTTTGGATTTTGGAAAGAGTGATCAAGTGGAATTGTTGGAGGAAGCTAAGGCAGGTGATAATATAAAAGTACAAATGTCAGAAGAACCAGTGACAGATAATGCTGGTAAATCTGCTGCTTTGATAGGGGAACAATTAGTACATAAAGAAACTGAAGGTGACACCTGTGAATTAGACGATGATCATATGAGTAGACCAAGTGTTTCTGTCCCATTGAACAAAGTGACTAATGTACTGGATGGGTCAGATAAGATCGGAGAGGCAAGTGCCTTAGACAAAAAGATGGTGCAAGGTGAACCAGTAACCACAATGCAGTTGACAGAGATGGAGTCTGACAAAAAGGAAGAGCCTCCACCTAAGGCAGAAATAACAACAAAAATTGATCTCGTCAAGCCTCTGATACCTGATGATAATGAAGTTGTACACAGGTCAGAACAGCTCCTGGAATCCCCACAGAAGAACAAAAATGATAGCACATTTCTGATGGGTTTGATGCATAGTCCTTCAGGAATGCAGGCATGTTGTGTCTGGTCACCTACAGCTTCACCTTCTACAAGTATCCTTAAGAAAGGAAATAAACGACAATCTGAGAATGACAGTCCTTCACCTGTGAATAAGGTAATACAATATAAAGACTTTCAGCTTAGAGATGTATACTTGCAAATTTATTTAGTGACGAGCTGAACTCTGAATGTCACCATTTTGTTATTTGGCCTTTGGGAAAACACTGGAAACATTCACATCCTTCAGAAATTGATTTATTTTGTCCTGCTTGATTCCTACTTGCTGAAATACCTGCTTATTCAGTCGTAGAATTGTCTGTCTTAGGAAATTAACTGGGAGCATTCATTTTATATCCTTCATGAGTTTAAATATCCCTATAAACTCTCTCCTTGGCTTCCTATAATCTGGGTAATAAAGATCCATAGTATCTAACCTGCGTGGAACAATTGGCTCAAAAGCTTATGATGGATGGGGTTCATTTTTCGAAACACTTGTCTTGTTTCTCACAAGTTGGTATATTTTGATTTTTTTTTAAATATATAGGTTTTTTTGTTGGTATTTTGGTAGTTTGTGAATCTTTAAGAAAATTTGGCAGTATCACAAATAACTCCATTTGTTCAGACAACTTGAGTGCTGCTTTCTGTTGGTTGAATTTAATTTGTATTAATGTTCTATTCATGAAATATTGAAGTGCTTTAAATTGAGTAAGATCTGTCCTGCTAATGTACAATTTGTACTTTTAGTCAATGATATTTAAAGATCTAGCAGGTGAACTCCACCATTTGGTAGAATGCTGTGCAAGACATTTATTAAAAGAAATCTAAAGCCTATTTAATTCGAGCAATTGCTGAAAAATGGGTAATTTTGCTCTGTGTGTTATTTTTTTGAGATGAGTCAATGTATTTTTCTAAACCATAATTTTTTTTTATATAGATCCGTCGAGTTTCATTTGCAGATCCAATTCATCGGGAAGGCCTGGCAGATGACATTGATCGTCGTAGCCCAGTAGTGAGATCCCATTCTTTAGGAAGTTCCCCTGGGTTAAATCATTCAATCTCCAATGGAAATTGGTCAAGTGTTCAATCTAAGGTAAGGTATATTTTCAAAGGGAAAACACTATTGCATCCAACTTTAATGTCCTACCTACTCCAGTCACTTCCAGTGCCTTGCAAGTGTATGTATTTCAACCTCTACAGCATTGTTCTGACCACAGAACTCTTTTCTAAATCATTCTCCAGTTTCTAAAATTTTAATTCGAGTGTCACACTTGATTTGGAATATTATGACTAACTTGCATTTGGATTCTGAATTCAAGATGTTCATTTAAATTAGAAACTGGAGGAATGCCAATATTTTTGTTATACATCCCATAGTATGTTCTTTTAATATTACTGTCAGGCGTAAATCAATTATTTAAGTTTCACTTGCACCAAGCCCCACTTTGGGTTAAGACCTTGGGTTCAATACATTTCTTACAGTCCTTCTCCAGGTCGGAAGATATTTTACTTTTTACAGATAGCCTGTTTCAGTTTTGTCCATAATCGAGAAACTGTACAAATCAGTTGCTAAAGAAAGCCACCTCTACGAAATTTATCATGATTTGCGTCAATAGCACAGAAGACTGATAAAGAACAATTAGCAAAAGTGCTGAGAGGGGAAGTTAGTTGTGCTAAATGTAAGAATTGGCATATGTGCTTCCCATCAGGTTGTTGAATCATATAGGAGCTCACTCATATGCCAGGGATTTGTAATGGAGAGTCTACCTGTAAAAGTGTCATATTTATCCAAGAAAAATATTCAACCAAGGACCAGTTAAACTGTTTGACACTAGTTTTATCCGGACGCTCATGTTCCTCCCACTGTTCAAAACGTACCAGGGGTGTAGGTTAAGGGGATGTAAATTAGGTGGCACGAACCCATGGGCCGAACTGGCCTGTTAACATGCTGTACATTTAAAATAAAAATTTTAAATATATTGCAAACAATATCAAACAGTGTAGCTGCACATTAAACTCATTGTTGGTATAAATGTAAGTTACTGTGTTTCACCCATAGAATTTCACTCACTCTTATTGGAAATTATAAAGTTCATTTGGATAATCAATTCCTTTTTAAAACAAAATTGAACCATGTCTTTGGATCTGCCAACCAAGATTGCCCATTGATGTGGTTTTTTGGTTGCTTTTTTTTCAATCTTGCTGCACAGGTACCCTATAGTTAGATTTAATTTATGCCTGATGTCAACGTATTTTGAATGTCACTTCTTAGTTGTTTCCAATCTATAGAGAATTATGTTTTTATTACAAAGCAGAATCTCTGAATCCAGCAGTTCCTTCATAATGACCATCTGTTAATTATATTTTATGATTTTAAAAATTAGAAATAATTGTGAAGTACTTGCATCTTAAACTTGTGCTTCCTGTCTTTTCAACATAGAGAAATTTCAGAAAATCAAAACATTGCAGATGCTGAAATGTGAATGTATGTTAACATCTACAGATGCTGGAGTCTAATGCTATACACAAAAGTTATGTAGAAACTCAGCAGGACATACAGCATCCATAGAAAGCAAAAAGTAGTTGACATTTTGGGCCTCAGTCCATCATCAGGAGTGACAAAAGTCTGGCAAGTGAATAAAAAGATTAGGGGAGGAGGGCCAGGACAGATGAGTGGGAAATAGAGGATGTGTTGGTGAAGGCTGAATTAATGGCAGTACAGGGGAAGCCCTGTTTTCTGAGGAAGGAGGACATCTTGGATGTCTGGAATGGACAACTTCATCCTGTGAACAGATGGTACAATTGAGAAGGAATAGAATTCTTGCAGGAAACGGTTGGAAGGTCAAGGTAACTATAGGAGTCGATGGGTTTATAAATGCTGACTGTAGATAGTTTGACTCCCAAATTAGAGATGGGGAGAAAATGGACTGTGAATGAGAAATCAGGATGGAATTTGGCAGCAAAATGGATAAAGTTGATGAGTCCATCCAGGTCGCAAGAGCCATCACCAAAGTCACTAGTGTAACGGAGGAAGGGTTGAAGAGTCTTGACTGTGTTGGCTTGCAGCAAGGATTGCACCATCATTGCCCTCCATAATGTTTGGGACAAAGACATTTTTTTTTTCCTTTATTTGCCCCTGTACTCCACAGTTTTACATTTATAATCAAACAATTCACATGTGATTAAAGTGCACATTCCAGATTTTATTAAAGGTTATTTGTATACGTTTTGGTTTGGCTATGTATAAATTACAGCACTTTTTATACATAGTTCTCCCATTTCAGGACACCATAATGTTTGGGGCATTTGGCTTCACAGGTGATTATTCAGGTATGCTTACTTGCTTCATTGCAAGTATAAGACCTAGACTTGTTTCTGATCACCTTTGGTGTTTGTAGTTGCCATTTTTAAACATGAGGACCAGAGTTGTGCCAATGAAAGCTATTGAAGCTGAAAAACAAGAATAAAACAGTATGAGACATTGCCGAAACCTTGGATTACCAAATTCAACTATTTGGAGCGTCATTAAAAAAAGAGCATACTGAATAACACAGTAATCATAAAGGGACTGATAGGCCAAGGAAGATCTCTACAGCTGATGACAGAAATAGTCCCATAATTTTTTTAAAAATCCCCAAATGCCTGTGTGACAGACCAGAAACCCTCTTCAGGAGGCAGATGTGGATGTGTCAATGACTACTGTCCACAGAAGACTTCATGAATAGAAATACAGAGCTACATTTCAAGATGCAAACCACTAGTTAGCCACAGAAATGGGATGGTCAGAATAGTTTGCCAAGAAGTATTTAAAAGAGCCCACAGAATTCTAGAAAAAGATCTTGTGGACAGACTGATAGTAAGAGCAAAGTGAGACATAAAAGAATTGCCCAAGATCCAAAACATACCATATCATCGTTGAAACAGTGGTGGGGATGTTAACAGCCTGGGCATGTATGGCTGCTACAGGAACTGGCCCACTTCTTCATTGACAATGGTGCCCAGAAACATCTGCTCAAGTTCGAGCAAAAACTCATTGGATGATGCTTCATCCTACAGCAAGACAATGATCCCAAACATACTGCTAAAGCAACAAAGGAGTTTTTCAAAGCTAAAAATTAGAAAATTCTTGAATGGCCAAGTCAGTCACCCAATCTAAATCCAATTGAGCGTGCTTTTCATATGCTGAAGAGAATAACCCCCAGAACAAGCAGGAGCTGAAGATGGCTGCAGTAGAAGCCTGGGAAAGCATCACTTGAGAAGGTGTTTAGAACCTGGTGATGTCTATGATAATTACAAGCTTTAAGCAGTCATTGCATGCACAAGATATGCAACAAAGAACTAAAGATGACTACTTTACTGTGCATATCATTGCTATGTCCCAAATATTACGGTGCGCTGAAATGAGAGGACTGTATAAAAAGTATTGTAATTTCTACATGGTCAAACCAAATACCCTTTAATAAAATCTGGATTTGCATTTTAATCACATGAATTGTTTGATTCCAAATTAAAAAACTGTGTTGCACAGGAGCAAATAAAGAAAAAAATCTAGTCTAGGCAGGGTAAAGCTTAGTCTGCCACACTGCAAAAGAATCTCCTTTGTCTGTAGATTTGATAGTGTTGTTGGGATTGATGTGGTGAGAATGGAGGGCAGGGCATTCAGAGGGGATAAGATTGTAATAGGTAAGTAGAGTGATGAAGTTAAGATGGTTGGTGTGTCGCTGGCAGTTGGAAATCTAAAGATCCAGAGGACGCAGAGGCTAGATCGAGGCCTGCTAGAGAAGGAAGACTTCAGGCAGGAGAAGGAATCCTCAGTGGGGGTTGGCAGAAGAAGAGTTCAGCATCATGGTGTGTGTGGAACTTGGTGAAGGTGTGGGCATAAGGGTTGCAGATAAAGGCTCTACTGAGGAAAGAATGTTCTGATTGGATTGGTGGAGGTCAGAAGGGATGGTGAAGTCTCAGCAGGAGTTAAAGTGGGACTGCCTTTTGCTTTCTATGGGTTCTGGGTGACCTGCTAAGTTTCTCCAGCACTTGAAATCTGAATGTAAGTAATGCTGGAAATATTCTGTATGAGGTGCAGAGGAAGCAGTAAATGTTTGGATAGATAGAGAATGATTAGGGATAGTCAACATGTTTACTTATTCGAGTTATTCCAATTTTTTGAGGTTATCAGGAAAGTAGATGAAAGAAGGGCCATGGGTGTTAGCTATATGGCCTTTGACAAATTCCTGCAAGGGAGGTTGGTCAAGAAGATTCATTCACTTGGTATTCAGGGTGAGTTAGTAAATTGGATTAGAGAGTAGCTTGCAAGAGAAGCCAGAGAATAGTACTGATAGACCCTGACTTGCAATGTTCCGCCTTACGATATTTCAGTTACGATGGTCAGAATCCATTTTTAATAAGGTAAGTCAGGGTTTACCTGTAACAATGTCGTTGCTTTACCTTCTCTGAAGGAAATGCTTCAGTCCAATCAGCGCACGCAGATCACTTCCCACGGCCGCCGCCCCGTAAACTTCATTTTGGTGCTCCTCTTGAAGTGACATCAAGAAAACGTGCTTTGAAGGACCAAACGCTGTTTTTTAAAAAAAAAAAGTGATTTGGAATGCCATCGCTGGAGAGGGAGAGAGAGTGACAGTAGTCTGCACATGCATTCCAAATCTCAACGTAGGTTGTGATGTGATGCCGCTGCCCCTAGTTACCTGGTGCCAAGTCAGCCTCCTGGTAGGAGCGGGGATCTCTGCCTCCCATCCAGGACAAGGCAGAATACTACTTGTATGGGGAGACCCTGACTTAAAATAATTTCGACGTGATACGAGTCCCAGAACCGAACGCCCATCGTAAGTCAGGGTCTTCCTGTAATAGATGATTGCCCAGAACCTGTGACTAGCGGTGTGCCTAAGGGATCAGTGCTATTTGTTAATTATATCAATAATTTGAATGATAATGTAGTAAACTAGATCAGCACATTTGCAGATGACACTTGGTTTGATCTGTAGTTAACAATGAGGAAGGCCTCCAGCTGTAAAATGGAATGCAAAATAACAGATGGAATTTCACCTCACTTGTGTGAGGTGTTGACTTTGAGAGGTCTAACCAAAGCAGGATATGCACAGTAGAGTGTGTTAGAAAAGAGTGATTTGGGAATACAGATACATAATACTTGAAAGTGGCATCAGGTAGATAGGGTTGTGAGGAGTGTGATGTTTATGGTGAAATTGTATCAGGCATTGCTAAGGCCAGATTTGGAGTGTTGTGTATAGATTTAGTCACTTATCTCCAGGAAGGATATCAACAATATTGAAAGAGTGCAGAGAAGATGCATAAGGATGTTGCTGGGATTAGAGGAAAGGAATTGTAGGTTAGGACTTTATTCCATGGAGTGTAGAAGAATGAGAGAGATTTAATGGAGGTATACAAAATTATGAGGGTATAGAAAGGGTTGGAGTTAAATGCAAGCAGGCTTTTTCCACTGAGGTTAGGTGAGAGAAGAACTCAAACACGAGGGTTAAGAGTGAAAGGTGATTTTATTTTAAAGGGACCATTAGATGAAACTTCATGCAGAGAGTGGTAAGTATGGAACAAGCTGCCAGCTGAAGTGATGACTATGGGCTCCATTTTGACATTTAAGGAAGGTACATTGATGGGAGAGATATGGAGGGCTATGGTCTGGGTGCAGGCCATTGGGACTAGCAAAATAATAGTTTGGCAGAGACTAGATGGGATGAAAGACTTATTTCTGTGCTTCAGTATTCAATGGTTCTATGATTTCAAGTCATTATCTTGTAATTGGATTTTTTATGTTTTAGGTTGCTAACCTTTCAACAGGAAAACTTGTTTTTCTTCTTTATCTATAGATATTGTCTGACCTGAGTATCTCCAGTTTTCATTGAACTTGTAGAGTAATTTTAAAGCAAAAGAAAATAGTTGATTTTAGCATAATTTATGGTAGTGCTATTTCCTTTGTATTGAAGCTTATGTTTTGGGGTTCTATTTAAAAGGCCTATCAATATTTAGCCCTTAAATAACTAGGGGGGAAAATAAACTACATGATCTTTTACGTTTGCACCTTGTCCACACTTTGATAGCATGCTGTAATTGTACCGTGTTAATTCATCCTCCATTTTTTAATTTACAATGTTCTTTTGAATGTTGCATATTTTTTCTTTACACAGTTTCATATGCCAAAAGGGTAAGATTTTTGTGTTCAAATGAAAACAAACAAAAATTGCCAGAAATATGCAAGAGTTAGTATCAGCACAAAGCAAAACCATTCATATTTCCAGCTGTAGATCATTGGTCAGGGCATGCTTTCTTGCTGTATATTTGGAGTGCTTTATTGGAGTCATGTTTTAAAATTATCTACTTAATTTCCTCAGTACAACACTACTCCGACAAAAGGTTTCCTGAGTCCAAGTAATCGCAACTCGGGCTATAAAAGTTCAAAAAAATGTTTGGTAAGCCTTGATGAAGTTTGTCCTGTAGTAAATGACTGCATTAGATCAACGTTGTTTTATTTTTCTTTCTTTATACAATTAAATATATATGGTACCACCTATGGACGCAAATGCCACCCAGTGCCTCACACTCCATTCCTTAAGTGCAAGTTATAAATATTTTAGAATTAAAGGAAATAAGATTTGCCACACAAACAGTTCATATTATTTGTTTCAATCAGAAATAATTTCCATTTTTAAGATAGCTTTTTGTACAGTAAAATATTCTGTGGTGTATCAAATGTGTTGCTAAATGAGATTTGTCAGCAAACCACATGTCAAACAAGAATGACTGAATGTTTGTAAGGTCATTGGATATTATTTGGAGAGCTCATTGGATAGTAATTCTGCAAATAAATTTTAGCTGATTCTATCACTTCTATGTACTCTCAAGCAGCTTAAGTCAGCTATCCAATTAAAATTACTTAACACTACTAAGTCTGCAATCAGATCTTTAGTGTTTTTCATTAATTGATGATTGGAGCTGAAAGCAATGGTTTCAGAATTAACTTGATTTGTATTTGCAGAGACATTGAAGATTTTTGAATGGTCTAATTATCCTTGATATTGTAAGAAAACAAAATACTTGAATACAACATAATCTAATTATCCTTTAATTTTCCTAAGATCTCTGAGATGAGCAAAGAGTCTGTGACATCATCCTCAGCACCTGTATATCCTGCTCTGGTCAGTTGCACTTCACCAGTCGAGATCATTCTACCTCAGCTTGTCTCTAACATGTGGTATGTAAAGGCACTTGTATATGATGCATTTAGTAGCACTATTTTGTAACATAATTTTAAAGTTTTGGAATCCTAATTTAAATCTAAAGCTGTTTCGATGGTAAATTACCTGTAGTTCTTTCACTCAGTAAATTGGTCAGTGTGAGATCATGTAAATTGCTTCTTCCTTACCTTGTCTTGACAAACCTGGTTTTGTTCTTTCTAACAGGACGCGAGGTTTCGGCCAGCTTGTTAGAGCTAAAAACATCAAGACTGTGGGTGATCTGAGCTCACTCACAGTGTCTGAAATTAAGTTGCTTCCAATCCGTTCTCCAAAGGTCTTTGTAGTAAGAAAGACTCTCAGAGCTTTTTATGATCAACAGGTGAGTTGATTTCTGTAAACTGACAGATTTTATCTGAAGTTGCAATTTGCTAATATTTAACTCACATCCCCAAAATGAGGTCAAGTGCTCTGATAATTTGTTTGAATACTTTCCTATGCTTTTGAAAAGAAAACAGAATTTAGAGTGCCTGATTAGACATTGTAGACTTGGTAGTCTAAAGGAGTTGTCTCCCTACTGTATAAATTCTGACTGGTATGATACTTCTCTACTATTATTTTAATACTTGATAAGTTTAGGCACTATGTGGAATAAATCAGTGTATAGGGATTTTTGAATACAGTTAAGTAGATGAGAAAGTCTTTTGGTTTGCTTTAACATTTATCTCTTGTGTGTTCTTAATACCCAAGAGGATAGGCAAAATAATTATGAATTTATAACTCCAACTGATATTTTAAAATGTATTTTTAATAATATTTAAATGTACAGGTACACAATCCTTTATCCAGAACTCTTGGGATACAGTGTGTTCTGCATTTCGGAAAACCAGATTTAAGCCCACCCGAATTGTGCTACCGTATCCACCCCACCCCCCTCCAGAGGCACTGCTGGTCCCCCCCCCCCCTCACACCACCGACTCGCACTGTCCGTCTCTCCCCCCTCGCCTGCCCAACTCGCGCCGCTGGTCTCCCCTCCCCCACCCGACTCGTGCCGGGTTCTTCCCCTCGTCCGCTCGACTAGCACTGTCAGTCTCTCCCTGCCCGCCTGACTGGTTTTAGACTGAACTATTCTACCCTCCATTTGTATGAGAAGCTCAGTCATACTCTAATTATTCTTTCCAAGAGTATCCCTAAGAACAAGATTGCTAATTTTGCATGCTTCATTGCACAGGACTATATCCAGGATAGCATGTTCCCTTCAAGAAAGCCATCATGTAGTCCTTTAATTTGCCTCAACCATCCTGATTCACCCAGTCTATGTGCATTTTAAAGACCCCCCACGATAACTAGTGTTCCATCCTTCCAACATTTCTTGGTTTATTGCTTTTGTCACTGTAATATTATTGGGTGGCCTATAGACAGCTCTCACCAGCTATTTTTGTTTCCTCCCCCCTTGCTTTACTATCTCTACCCAAATTCATTCATCATTTTGCTCCTTAGATCTTGCATCATCTCACACTAGTGCCCTGATCTTATCCTTAACTAAGGGCGTTATCCCACTTCATCTTGCCTCCTACATCTGTACTTCCTGATGTCCTTGAATATTTAATTCCCAATCATACCCTGCAACCACTTTTCTATATGGCCACTAAATCATGGTGGTGCACCAGGTTGCCCCAACCACTTCGGCCCCTCACGATGGTGAAATCCCAAGCCCACTACGTTGTGTCCATGATCAGGGAAACACTCATCACAATACAAAACACGGACCGGACTTTCAAATTAGCCAGTTGGATCGGTAAGATTCTGAGCAGTTTAAACCTGAAGTAAAGAACACAGACTGCTTCAAACTGTGGAACGAATCACGGTCATCAGAAGCACTGCTGGAGAAGCCAGAAGCATGGAAAACTGGTCAGCATCGGGGTTAGGCTGAGAGTTAATCCCTTCAGATTTGCACTCCTGACATCTTACTTTTAAATGTAAGGTAACTGGAGAAGAAAATGGATTATCTGAGGCTACATCTGAACCAGAGAGAATTGCAGGGCTGCTGTGCTCTGATGATGACAGAAACGTGGCTCCAGGACACCATTCCAGACTCAGCGATCCGGCTGGATGTCCTTGTCTCCTTCAGGGCAGACAGATGTTGCTGCTACTGGAAAGTCTCGAGGAGGGAGACTGTGCATTTAGATCAATGAGAATGGTGCACCAATGTCTCTGTTATGAAGACATTCTGCTTAGCAGAGTTAGAGTACCTCCTGGTGAAATACAGACCCTTCTACCTGCCCAGGGAATTCCCAGCCATGCTGATAACTGCAGTCTGCGTTCTACCTTTGGCTAATGAGGGTGAAGTCGTGAAAGAGATTTACAGTGCCATCCTGACTTCCCACCTTGATAGTGCCATGATTATTGTTGGTGACTTCAATCATGCCAACCTGAAAGTAGTGTTACCACAGTTTCGACAGCATGTGAACTTTGCCAACAGAGGAGAAAGCACCCTGATCGGTTATCACCAATGCTCTTGGTGTGTACAAGGTTGCATTTTGCCCCCACCTTGGTTAATCAGATCACATATCCTCCCTGATAATCTCCCCCTCCCCCACAAATTGACATGATCTACCAGATCGTTGTCTGAAGAGGGCACACAAAATCATTGAGGACCCCTTCCACCTTGCACACAGCATTTTTCAGCTGCTCCTGTTGAGGAAGAGATGCAGGAGTATCAGAGCTAGCTCCATCAAGCTGAGGACCAGCTTCTTCTCACGGGCAGTGAGAATACTGAACAACTAAAGGAACTGCTCACACTAACCATCTGGTTGGTACTCTCATCTGTATAAAACAATATTTATTTATTTATTTGTATGGATGAAATACTTAACCAGACATAAACAAACAGATAAACAATACATATGCTGAACGTGTGTTTGCACGTTTTGCACCGTGGACTGGAGAACTCGGTTTCATTGGGTTTAGCTTGCACAATCATATGACAATAAACTTGATTTGACTTGATCATACCCCTTTGTACTAATTTGTGCCACATGTTCACTGACCTTGTTTTGAATACTATGGGCATTCCAATAAGCTGCCCTTATATCCATTGTGCATTTAAAATTCTGTAATCTTTGCTTCTTTTGCACTTGACTTTAATCCACTCTATTCTTACTTTCTTTTTTAACTCTTGGTTTTACTTTATCCACACTTTTCTCTTTCATTTTATCCATCCCTCTCCAATGTGTTAAACCCACCCTCTACTATTTAGTTTAAAGCCCTGTCTCCAGTCCTAGTTGTGTGATTCACCTTGATCCAGGTCCCAGTTCAGATGGAACTCATCCCCTTTGTACAGTTCCTTCCCCAATACTGATGCCAATTTTTCATGAATTGGAACCCACTTCTCCCACGTCGATCTTAGAGCCACCCATTTAACTATCTAATTGTCTGGACCCTGTGCCAATTTGCACATGGCTCAAGTAGTAATTCAGAGATTACCATCTTTTGATTCTGCTTTTTAATTTGGTCCCTAGCTCTTTAAATTCCCTTGGCAGAACCTCTTTGTTCTACCTACGTCGTTGGTACACACATGGATCACGACAACTGTCTTTCCCCTATCACTGCAAATTCCTCTGCAGGTCAGGTAAGATGTCCTGAACCTGGTCACCAGGAAGAAAACACAGCCTTCGGGATGCTCTATCCTTGTGACAGAGAACTTTGTCTATTCCCCAAAACTATACTATCTCTGATTACCACTACATTTCTCTTCTCTCCTCCCTCTTGAATGGCTTCCTGAACCACAGTGCCACAGTTAGGTTGCTCATCCATCCTACATCACCCCACTCTTATCCACACATGGTGTAAGAATCTTGGACTTGTGAGACAAGATCAAGGTCTGAGGCTCCTCCAGCATTGTCTTGGATCCTACTACTGCCCAACTCCAGTCACACCTTTGTCCCTGACCGCAGGCTGAATTTGAGGCAGTTATTCTAATGGGTGTGACTGCCACCTGAAACAGTGTCCAGGTACCTATTCCCCCTCCTTGCTGTGTCTGTTTGAAGCTCAGATTCCAGGTCACCAATTTTGAGCCTGAATTCTTACTTGCTGTAAATGTAGTCATTAGGAATCACAACAAGGTCCACTTACTCCCACATTTTGCAGCTACAAAACATCACCTGATCCTGTGTCTATTTAATTACCTCTAATTTGCTGACTTATCTAACCACTACAAGAAACAAAGCTTTGCTTGTTCCTCACCTGTTCCTCCTCACTGACACCTCTCAAATCAAAGCTACACTGAGCCACTCTGCTTGAGCTTCCCTTTGCTTTATCTGTTATTGGCCCTTATCTGGAGCACAACTCCAACCAATCACCGATTTGTTTAATGTTTAAACTGTCCTCTGGTTTTATAACTTGAAGAAAGCTTCAGTCCCGACACTCTTTAGTCGCCAAGTCCTCCCTCTGACTCTTACCTATTAGATTTGTCGCCCAGTTTTTCTGTTTATGCAGGTATTTATCATACATTCTTTTATTGCTTCAGTTTATCCTGCTAGATATTAAATTAGGAAGTGGCAACACCAAGAGGAAGGCCCTTATCATTCGTTTTTGATGTTATAAATGCTTTAAAAATAGTTCTAAAGTGGAAAATTTAAATAACACATCCAATAGAAGGATGTGTTGATAACTTGCATAACTTGCTAATGATGACGGGTAGTCCCGAGTACAAGCTTGTCATTTCCCCCAGTGTGTATATCTAATCTTGTCTGTAGTCTCTTTTTTTTGCATTGTCAACAAATTTTAAGAGCTTGTGAGATGAGCTGGCTCTATGGATTTATATCCTCAGTAACTCTTCAAATTTCTCACTCCCAACGTAAATCAGGAAAATCTAATGCAATGAAAGATATTTCATGGTGGCACATGCATTGCCAAAAAAGTTGTTCAGTATGGGTGATCAAAAAAACTTGACCAAAGGTTTAGAATTTTAGGGGAGAGAGTCGTGGAATCAGAACAGTTTGGCACAAAACCAGCATTTCAGCCCATTTTGGCCATGCTGAACAAGTTAGTATTCTGAACTAGTTCCATTTGACTGCATTGGGTCCCATTTCCTTCCAGGTCCTTCCTATCCATATATTTGTCCAAATGCCTTTTGAATGGTATAATTGTACTTGCTTCCTCTGACGCTAACCCTAACCCATTCCAGCCCATTCCAGATTTGGAATGGAAAAAGTTGCTCCGAGGATTCCTCAAGTCTATAACATCTAGTTTTAGAATATCTACCCTGCGTAATGGAATATGAGCATTCACTTTATTGAAGCCCCTCATGATTTTATATACCTCTAAGGTCACCCTAAGCTCACAGGAATAAAGACGTAAGCTTTCCAACCTCTCCCTGTAACTTGAGCTCTCCAGTCGTGGCACCATCCTTGTGAGTCTCCTCTGCACCCTTTCCAGTATTGATATTCCTCCTTCAGCTAGATGACCAGAACTGAACATCATACTCCAGATGTGGTCTCACCAACACTTTGTATCATGAAATACAACCTTGGAAGTATATAAACATAGGAAGGATGGAGGAAAATAAAAGCATGAATGAATATTTGAGTCAATGTTGAACAACAACTGTCGAGATGGTGAGTTGTGGGTAATAGCTTAAAAATAGATATGTTGCTAAACTACCTGATGCTTTCCCAGAGAATCCATGTCTTCAGCCTCAAGTTAGTTGCATGGATCCTGATGCACTATAAATCTTGAATAATATGACCAGTGAATATTTCTTCAGTTTTGCTCTTCATGTGATCTTTCAACATTTGATTTTTTTTTCCCTCCTCCCTTCCACCACCACCAGAAGAAATCTCTTGGTGTAGAAGAAGATAATGTCTTTGAAGGTGAAAAATTGGTCAATGGAGCAGAGGACACCAGTTGTTCTAATGCTGATGAAGAAAAGCTGGCAACAGGTAACAATGATTTACCAGACAGTGATGGGCGGAACAAGGGGTGGCCTCTTAAAACATAGAGCATTACAGCATAGTATGGCCCTTCGGCCCTCAATGTTGTGCCGACCTATAGTTTCCTACCAAAATCTGCTAAACCCTTCCTACCTTGTATTTCCTTACATCCATGTGACTGTCCAAGAGTCTTAAATGTTCCTACCAAAATCTGCTAAACCCTTCCTACCTTGTATTTCCTTACATCCAGGTGACTGTCCAAGAGTCTTAAATGTCCCTCATGTTCCATCCTCCACCACCATTCCTGGCCAGGCATTCCAGGCATCCACAACTTTAAAAAAAAATACTACCTACCCCCTTACCCATGGAGTCTCCCTTAAACATTACTCCCTTCACTTTGTAGACATGTCCCCAAGGTTTTATATTCCAGCCCTTGTGTATGGCGGGGGGGGGGGGGGGGGGGGGGGGCGGGGAGACATTGGCTGTCCACCTATGCCTCTCAGTATCTTGTAGACCTCTAATGAAAGTTTCTTCTCATCCTCCTTTACTCCAATGAGAAAAATCCCAGTTCTGCTAACCTTGCCTCATAAGACTTTTTTTCCAAACCAGGCCATATCCTGGTAAATCTCCTCTGCACCCTCTCCATAGCTTCTACATCCTTCCTATAATGAGATTATCAGAACCGAATACAATGCTCTCAGTGTGATCTCACTTTATTACCTCTCTTCAATATATTATTTGAATATCAAATAGCTATTTGTGTTTTTAAGCTGAAGCATTGATAGTAAAAAAAAATCAAACCTCAGTCAATCAATACGAGTTTTATGGAGACCATGGCAGGGTGTGTGGTACGGACCTTTCACTTCCTATGTCTCAGTTTCTCTAATGAGGCTAAATCATGGCTCCTGTTTCAGCAGGCCCACCTTAAAATGATAATTCTTGCTTTAAAATCGCCTCTCCCTCCATTCTCACCTAAACACTGTGCTTTTGTCATCTTCAAATAAGTAGAGCTTGTTTGCTCTGCCTCTCTTTGAAAATAACCTTGCCAGAGCTTGATTTGGGTTTTGCAGCGCTTCAGAATAGAAAAGTTAGGGTGAAACAAAGAAGATTAAGTGGAGATTTGATAACAGTACACAAGATCCTGACAGTTTCAAGAGAATTATCAGAAGAAAATTATTTTCATTAGCTCTCAGAAAAGGGGATGTGGAATGCCTTCTCATGGGAATTAGATTGACAAACGAAAGAGAATAATTTAGAATACCATGGTATTGCTCCACTTCAATGGGAAAATAGCTACTTATCCCAAAGCATTTTTATACTCAGTTGACCTCAGTGCAGCCTTGCTTTCCAGGAGTATGGATGCTCTTTACGTGAAGGCAGCCAATGTACAATTACTGTATTCATTAGCTCGAAAAAAAGTGAAATCTGAAATTTGAAGGTTGCACTAATAGAACTGTACAAGTTGTGATTGCTGATGGCTAGTTATCTTAGCCTAAACATCATAGGGTATAGCAATGTTGTTGACACAACCAATTTCTGCTACTAAATCAATGAACTTTAGGAAAGGAACGTTTTTAATGATGGCAATACTTGATTTTATTTATCCTTGTATATGGCCCAGCAAGTCATTGAATCATAATCAATACCATTGAAACAGAGAAACTCTGTATCAACTCTGTTGATACATGGAAAACAAGCATTGACCTAAGCACCAAATTTAGACAGGATGAAGTTGCTGTCAACTTGTTCAAGTATGCAGAGTGATCCTCACAAATATCCAGAAACTGGTATCTAAAAGTGGGAGAGTTGTACCACAGACTAGCTGAGCCACATCTATATACATGCCAGACCCCTTCATCACTGTCCCTACATTTGGCTGTTCCACCTGGAGGACAGACCCATCAGAGGTATACCAGTGCAAGTGGGAATTTTCAGCATTGATCCAAATGCCATGAATCTCACTGTATCATGTCAAATGTTCTTCTGCTTATCACCAATCATCCTCTGACAGCTGATGAAACAGTGCTCCATCAACTTGGATAACAGCTGGAAGAAACTTTGAAAGCAACAAGGGCACTGAATTACCTTGTGTACTGGTTTATTACCAAAGTGGCACCATGCTTTCCAGGCTGATTTAGCTCTGAAGAGATGTCATATTGGGACTGAGGCAGATTGTGAGTGAACCACTGCAATAAATAAATATATACTGACTTGGAAAATCTGTAAGGGGAGTGAAAAATTGCCTGTATTAAGCTCTGAGTAATGATTGCATTTTATCCATCATTACACTGAGGCAAAGGGGTAAATAATTAATGAAATTAAGGTGCTCAATTATTAATGGAATGCACTGGAGATGGCAGATGCTAGAATCTGAAGCTAAATATGATCTGCTGTATGAACTCAGCAGGTCGAGCAGCCTCATTGGGAGAAAAGGAATGGTCAATGTTTTGGGCTGGAACTCCTCATCAAGAGTGAGAATGTGGAGAAAAGAAGCTAATGTAAAGAACTTGTTACACTGACTTCTCCACCTGAAGAACTCAATCGGTCAAGTACTTCCAGCAGATTGTTTTGCCATTGGTCAATTTTTATTTGGACTGGCTGCTGATTCATGAACAGTTGACTCACAACATGATTTAACTTCACTCAGATCATTGCTGGGGATTAACATGGAACATCCTTATTCGTGAGTAGGACTAGATAGGGACGTTCCATGTCACCAAAACTAGGGAACTGATTGGAGACCTTGTGAAGGGAAAACCAGAGGTGAAAAATCTAATGATCATTGGGGGATTTAAATTCCAGAGAGTCGCTACCTCAGAGGCCCTTTCCTGTTCCCAACATTAATACATTGTGAAGAAAGCACGTCAGTACCTCTGTTTCCTCAGGAGTTTGCAGAGGTTTGGTATGGCGTCAGAAACCTCTACAGATATGTAATGGAAACTGTGCTGACTGGCTGCATCACAGCTTGCTCTGGGGGCATTCTGATAGGAACGCCCTGAAAAAGATAGTGGACATAACCTAGTATATCACAGGCAAAACTACCCACAATCAAAAATTGAGATGGCATTGGAGACCAGCAGCAATCATCGAGCATCCACACCACCGTGAACATGCTCTGTTCCTGCTGGTACTATTAGGAAAGAGGTATAGGTGCTGCAAGACTTGGAAGGGTTGCTACCACCATCGGACTCCTGAACAACACTCAGATTTATTTAAGGACTCTTGCTTTGAACATTATTATTAAATACTTTTTGCTGTATTTGCACAGTCAGTTTGTTTACAATTCTTGGTTTTCATTTTTCTTTAGTATTTATATCTTTTTCTTGAGTGCAGTTTACACCAATCATTTTTTTTCAACCTTTATTTTTTCCTATGGCCCTCTTCCCTGTGAAGTAGCAAAGTTTTAGTTTCTTCTGTATTTCTCTCTCCTGTGGGGAAAAGAATCTCAGGGTTGTCATTGATGTTCTTTTACAGTAAATTTGAATTTGATTTGTATGTTGCATTTAGCAGCAAATCGGGACAGTACTTTGTGCTTGCTTGGTTCAGTGTAGAAAACAACTAATTTAGATTTTTTATTCTTTCAGATTTAATTGAGACTGGTGCACCTCCTGTTACTCCTTCCCTGATTTCTGATGTTAATGCCCTTTCTGCACGCTTTTTCTCTGAGGATTTGAATCAACACACTGGCAGTCAACTCTTCACAATGCACCAGCAGTTGAGTGGCATGATGGATTGTATCATGGTAAACCTGCAGTCTCGCTGGAGGTCCCCACCGCATGAAACTGCAGACTGATAAGTTGTCAAGCTGTGTCAAATGGGATAAAATCATCTTAAAAATGGAGGAGATTGAGCTGCCATGGCCCATTCCTCTTCCTCAAATTGTTACACTTTATTTGATCTTAATTATTTGCCATGTACTGGCTTTGTTCTTTTGTACACTATCAACCTTGTACTGTGTTTGGATGTGTCCTGCTGCTGTTTCCATTTTACAGATCACGACCTTGAACCTGAGTCTTGTCTGCTATTCAAACTTCATTTCTCTTGGAGGATATCCTGACACTGGTCACTGGGAGTGGGAATCCAGTAGTGAACAGCACCTTTCCTTTAAAAGCTTGTTCTCCTTTTGACTTGTTTGGTTTTGGGAAGAGCACCCCTCCATGGTAAATAGAGGGTTGATTAAAAGGAGATATTGTTTAAAGGAGATAAGGACTGGCCTACAAAATGTTGACTCGACCTTATTTTGATAGCTTTATGGAAAGAAAAACCAAACTCATTGGTGGTAACTGCAAATCAACATGAAAATGGATAGAGTGATCTTCAAAGCAGTGGGGTAGAATAATATATACATATCTACTCGAGATGTTTTCAATGAGGGTCTCATTGGCATCGTGTACATTAGGAGAAATGTTTTTTAATCTATTGGAAATTTTCTGATGTTAAATTATATTATTTTAGCAATGGATGTGTGCATTTCTTTGAGCAGAAAGCGGCAGTTATATCTTGCTGTTATATCTGCATCTCTGGGCATTATTTAGCCTTTACAGTGATGAATATGGATGCCGGAATGGAATTTGAGCTGCACGTTTTTAAAAAATCTATTTTTTTAAAACCTGTGCTTGAGCTCACCATATACTCTTGTACAAATAAAAGCAACTACCATTTATTTTGTTAATGTTTTGAATTGTGCTTGCAAGGGTCACTTTCCTGTAAACAAGTAGATGTTATTTCAAGTCAAGAGTTAAGTTGCACTGGGAATGTAAGGGTTGACTGTGTTGAGGCAGCATCTGGCACCCTGCTATCAGAAAACCCAGACTGGGAAGGAACCTTTCCACTTATGCCTAGTGGTATATGATTGTGAAAGCCAATGGTCTTTTAACTGTCAATGTTCATGGGCAGGATTCTAAGGTGGATGCTAACTTAAACTGAAAGGAAAATTATTTGCCCTTGAAAACATAACCTGAACCACTATTTTCTTCCCCTCCTGTAACTAGGTATGAGTATAATTGAATACCTGCCTTGATGGGTTCAGTTGTTACCATACTAGTGCAATGCAAGGATGTGTTTCTATAATTTTTCATAGCATCTTAAGCACCTCCTTGGAAACCTAAACACCAAAAAAACCCAGCAGAGAACTTTAGTCCAAGTTGAAGATGGCTTAATACATGCTATTCATTTAAGTAACAATATAAGGAGTTCCTTCTCTCTAAATGCTGTTATTCATGAGCCTTTTTGATACCTTTAGAGAAATCTAAGGATGTGCAATAAATCTTGTCATTGACAGTAATCATTTTCCCATATTCTCAGTTTACCTTGTGTTTCAGAAGATAGTGGATAAAGTAGCTTGCCTAAACTACCAAAATCTTCCTATTGAATTAAATGTCTAGGGTTGAAGGGCTATACTTGTAATTAACTGTGCATTTTTTTCCCCTACAATGTTGAGGTGTGCTGTACTTTTGAAGGTGTTACCTTTCAGGTGAGTTATGAAAGTGGATGTAAAATATCTATCATTGTTCAAAGAATATACAATTTTTTTTTCAAATGTTCCTCATTAAAACAATGAGCATGTCTCCTCTGATTCAGTGCTTCCTTAGCCATGTATTGTAATATATAGCAGCAATTTAAAGCTAATCAAATGCATCTTGTACAGAATAACAGTAATATTGGTTTTATGGATAGTCTCGAGTTACTGAATTTTTCCTGACTACTCAAAGCAAGCAACAAGAAATGTTAAGCTAAACTCAGGGTTTTCAAACTTGTACACAAAACCAAAAAATGGTAGAGATGACTTTCTAGATTATTTTAGCTATATCAGGCTGTGATTGTAAGTGAACCATTTAGGGTGTGTGGTAGTTCACTGATGTGGAGGCCATGGGAAAATTAGAACCCACTCTCCCAAGCCATTAAAGAAAATATGGCTTGCAACATCCTGAAGGAAGAATATGATAGGAAAATCAAGGATCTTTTGAGAGAGTATAGAATTCTGAATGGAGAAACACATACTATGGCAAGTACTATGTAATAATTGCTAATGTTAAAACTTCAGATCACCAAGTTATTACAAGGATTTTTTTTTTGCAGAACAGCTTTATGTGGCCTCACAGCTGGTTCACAGATGATACATTAGTTTGAAGGTTTTAAATTTTGGTGTTATTTTTAAATTCCAATTAGATACAATTTCTTGCATGTGAAAGAATTTGTTAAACATTGACTTCACTATTGAAGGGGCTTTTCACTGGGAACACTTTCACATCTGTGTGGGTTTCAAAGTGCTAACAAGTGGTATGCTGGGGGGAAAAAACTGGAAGAGAAGTGTCTTTTTTCACTTTTATTTACTGCATAACCCACCCTGGATACAAAATAAGAGAATTCAACTTTAGAGGATCAAGCAATCAATTCTTTATTACGTGACTTGCTTATTGTTTTGGAGTGGGGAGGTTAAAGTATCTTGGAACAAATTAGCCTGGTTTATATGGCTTCCACGTAGTTGGCAGGTAGCATGCCTGTCACACTCGTCCTTTGCACAGTTCCATACATCCACCCTTCATCAATGGATTGAACATTCATAAGGACATCGCCATCTTTAAAGGAAACTTCATCTGCATCTGCTGCGACATAATCATATATGGCACGGTAGGTTTTCTGGGGAGAAAAGTAGAATTTGTATTTACTGGCATTTAACAGGCTTTATTATCCAATTCATTTTATAGTCCCAGTATCAGTCATATTATACAAGGAAATTACTGATTGAAGTGAAAGAGTGATGATTGCAAATGTGTAAACCTGGGCTGGTTCACACAGGTAAGTCTTTGATTGCTTTAGCACAGAGGTTCTCATCCTTTTTCTTTCCTCTCATATACCACTTTAAGTAATCCCTATGTCATAGATGCTCTGTGATTAGAAAGGGATTGCTTAAGGTGGGATGTGGGTAGAAAGAAAAATGTTGAGAACAACTGATTAAATCAAGTTGATAATAATTACCATGTTAAAACAATGCTGGAGAAAATCAGCTTATGCATCTTTGCTATATAAAGTACACTGTTTTGGACTTGTGCCCTTCAAGGTATGAACAAAACAGTGAGGGGGGGGGGTAACAGGTGGATCAGGTTGGGAGGAGTTGAGAGCTGGAGGAAATAAGACAGGGAACGATGGGCAAGAGAATAGATTAGCAGAAACCAGAGAAGTCTATGTTAATGCCAACCAATGGAGAGTGCTCCTCAAATTTATGGGTGGTCTTGGTGGAAGTTGGGTGCAGAATTGAAGTGGTTGGCCACTGGGAGATCCCAGACATTGATGCGGAAGAGCAAAGTGATCTCCCAGTCTCTGATGTAGAGAAGGCCACAGTGGATAACATCTGCGGATAGACAAGTGAAATGTTGCTTCACTTGAAAGAATTGTTTGGGGCCCTGAATGGTGGTGGGGCTTTACCATGATGGCCCTTGATCTTGTAGGAAAGAAAAAGACAGAGCATGCACTAAGTTGGTCATTACCCCCCCCCCCCCCCCAACCTGTTCTAATTAAACTGATGCCCTACATCAGGGGTGTCAAACTCAAATTCACGGAGGACCAAAATTAAAAACTTGGACTAAGTCGAGGGCCGAACTAAATATTTATTGAAAATTCTCAACAACATCTGCATGTTTTCTCTTCTTTCAACATATGTATTGTTAAACTTTAGGATATAACTTTAGGAGGATAATGTTACAGATCAGGAGTAGGTAGCTCAAGTTCAGCTTTGCTTGACCTGAGGGAAACCTATTTGGTCCCTGTGGAGATGTAGTCAGCATTCACAGGCTGTGTCCATTTTGGCCTGCATCAGCATTTCCTGCTCACTCCTCAGGCTCTCGGCCTCTATTCACCCTTGACCCACCATCCCTCTACCTGACCAGTCCTTTATCCAACCTCTACTCACCCCTCACTCCATCCTATACACGCCCCTCAACCTGTTCCTCCCTCTACCTGTCTCTCACCCTCTAATCGCCCCTCCCCTTTTACCTCTTCCCTATCCACCCCTCCTTCTACTCATCCCTTCCTCTAACTGCCCCTCGCACCACAATAACTTCCCCTACACCCTCTGCCCACCCCTGCTTACCCACCCACTCAGGCCCAGCGCGCTGCCGATCAGCCTTTGCAGACAGCCACCATCTCTCTCTTCACGTGCAGGGCCGAACCAGCCATCCCTGGGGTCCGCGCGGGTGCAAGCTCTGAAGGGTGTGGCGACCGCGAGAAGTGCGCTCGCACTGTGGAAGGGCCGTCCAGTGCCAGTCGCATGGGGCTCGCGCAGCCTGCCATGTCCGACGCACCGACAGGAAATCACAGGCGCTCGACAGGTGGGGGAAGTGACTGGTTGTGCGGGGAGCCTTCCAACTGGCTTGCCGGCTGATGACATCGACAGACTTCTCGTGTTACAATGGGGAAGGATGTGCAATGAAGGGGGAGGATGGTGGGGGTGACATTACCAAAAAATAGCATCGGCTCGCTGCAGGGCGGGCCACCTCTAATACATTTTTGAAATGATCTTGCGGGCCAAATATAATTATATCACGGGCCAGAGTTTGACATGTGTGCCCTACATGAAGACTAGGCTGGCATTGCTTCTAATAGGAGAAACAGTATAAATATGTTTTGGGCTCCAAAAATGAGAAAAAAAAACCTCCTTTCCTGCATGTTGAAAGCAGTTGAGAATAACCCAAGGAACTGATCATGACTACAACCTACATAACATTCTGTTAAAATTAGGCATTTGCTAATGCAGTGCGAGAACCAAAGGAGTTGACAACCATTGTTGTCCTATAATACAACGCAAGAACACAAAATGTTATGTCATCTTCCAGAATGGCTAGTGTGCAAATTAATTGGGAGCTTGAATGACATCCAATAAGACAATAAAATGAAATTAATCAAGAATGGGATATACTTAAGATTGCTCCAAAGGGAAATGGAATCTTGTAGAATGGATAAAAAATGCTGCCATGAGAATTTCCAGCTTTTAAGATTGATAACTTCATTAAGAAAGATGTCAAGGGAAGTGCTCAGTGGAGCGATCTAAAAGAGTTCTGAATGTGTTGTGACATCTGGTAGAAATGATGGTGTTGATGGCAACTACTCAATTCTCTCACCTTTGAGGTTCATGTCAATTTGGCCAAATGAATGAAAGGCAACATCCTAGGAACTGAAGATAATGTTCATGCACTTATCCTAACAAAATTCTGTTTTTCAAGGAAGCACAGTACTAAATAACTGAGCTGACTCATTATAAAATGCATTGTACAGTTGTAATAAAGCTTGGATTACTTTGTAAATAGCCATTAATTAAGCATAAATTGCAGAAGTCACTTACACCAGTTGTTGAAGGGTGAGAAGGAACAGATGACACTGTAGTCTGTTGTGTAGCAACAGAGGATGATCTCTGCTGTGGCAGCACTGTGGTTTTGGTGTGCTGGTAAGCTGAAATAAACCATAAATAGATTTAGAAATGGAAACAGATCAAAAGAAAACTACTGCTTTCTTAAAAGCATGGTTTTTTCCCCCCCCCCCAACTTAAGACATGTTAAAGAATGCTTTGCCCCAAGGGTCCAATGATACTGCCCTGCCAATTACTAAGATGTTGGTTAATCCAGTACTTGCCTCTAAGGGTAACTTCCATGGATCTTGATCTTGAAAATAATAACATTTTCAAAAAAATTGCAGCCACCTGCTTTAAGACATTTCTTACTTCATTCATAAATGTCCAAGGCCGCCTCTGAAACTACATCTTTAGGTTGAAGAGACACCTGAATTTATCCCCATTGAATCTTGTCTTTTTCAAAGTAGACATACTGATATTTTGGATTAGTGTGAAGATCAGGGGGTGGCCATTCAAAACTCGGGTGATCAGTGGAAGGTGTAGCTGAATATAATATGTACAAGTAAATTCTTATGGATAGTTATTAACAAAATCTAGGATCTATATTTATTACAGAAATGTAATGTTAAAGGGGTTTAATAGGCTACTTATTCCATACTGCACATAGCCAATATTTTGCATTACACTCTCATTTACATATCCAAATATTTTTCCATTCCTTTTGTGACAGCTTAAAATTGAATCCAAGATATCCTACAGTGAAACTTTTAGTAACATTGCGCTAAAGGAGGAGACAGTTGACATAGAACATACTCCTGTTCGTAATACTGTAGGCAATTTTCAACATGGTTACTTACTGGTGGTGGCGGATGTCTGGAAGAAGCCGTTTCCATTGTAATAGGTAATAA
This sequence comes from Narcine bancroftii, assembly GCF_036971445.1. Lineage (NCBI taxonomy): Eukaryota > Metazoa > Chordata > Chondrichthyes > Torpediniformes > Narcinidae > Narcine > Narcine bancroftii. The sequence goes on along the minus strand of NC_091472.1, from coordinate 266,517,327 downwards.
TGTGGTCAGGTTCCGAAAGTTCTGATTTCTCATCACCTCCACTTAGGCTCAGGGCACTAGCAGAGCGAGAGTGTTCACGGCTGCGACGCTGAGCTTGAACTGTAAAGAAGCACATCACAAATCAGTGAAATAATGGTTCTAATGATATCTAACATCAGAAATAGATTTGCCCATCAGCAGAATGTTCAGTATCTTTAAAATAGAACCATTTTAGCTTGATTAACTCTATGGTTAACCATAATTGCAATTTATCAAGTTTTAATTAATTTTTATGAACAATTGACTAAATTTAATGTAGCTCTACACCATCTTGCAAATTATTCTGGAAAATATTGCATGAAGGAAGATGCCATTTCTGTCACACACAAAAACCTGGAGTGAACTTACTGCTCAACAGGTGCAGACTCCGGGATTGAATATTGTCTTCAGCCGGATCATAGTCAAAGACCGATCCAGGGTTGGTGCGCCATACACGCAAATCTGTAGGCACAAGGTTGAAGGGGTTAATTTATCCAAAGGTTCAACGCCAAATTAACAGAAAATGTTGGGAACATTCAGCTTTTGTAGAAATAATTCAGTTATTTCAGGTTGAAAACTCGTGGCTGTATGATTGGAGTAATAACATGTAGACTTGGACGCCAGCTGGTGATGTTAAATTCAGTTAACTGAATTATGGTGATGGTGCTGCAAAACATTTTGTATTGATATATTTACAATTGTTATCCTTTACAGAAGAACTGCTATATTTTCCCTTCCTGGTATGACCAAAGTGTCCTTTTTTAAAAAAAAAATCTGTCTAAAATAGCTAGCAAGCCAGAGGTTGAACAACTGCTGGCCTTACCAATGATGCTTCAATAATTGCAATGGATATTGCTTTAAATAACCCCATTTCTTTCATAATTTGCTTTAACAGAATACAATATAAGACTGAAATTTGTGTATTAATGTACACCAAGTGCTCTTTCTGCAACTCCAAGCTAGACCTTCCAGTTGCCAACCATTTTAATTCCCCTATCTTCAATCTCATCCATTGGCAGGATGAGGCCATTTGTAAACTTGAGAAATAACAGATCATACTCCCACTTGTCAGTCTTAAACATAAGGGCATGAATATTTTTTTTGTGGAATTTCAGGAGACCCTTGCCTCCAATTAGTTTCACCTTGTTGCTCCTTCCACACAGTTTCTAGGCCTTTTTAACCTACGAGTGCATGCTGCTCGATTTACACCCAATTAACTTACACGCCTGATATGTTTCGAACAGTGGGAGGAAACTGGAGCCCCCAGTGAAACACATGCAAACATGGGGTGAGCGTACAAACTCCTTACAGACACACAGCGTGGGCACTTTAAAGGTGTGCTAACTGTTATGCCATCCGTGAAATGTAATTTATAGCAATATTTTCTCTAATGCTGCCATAAAACAAGGAATTTGGTAACCTGTTCATGACAATAAATTCTGAAAAGTTCTCAGTTTGGTATTGTAAGCAGAAACATTCTCATAAGGATTGTTTCAGGTAATGAACTGTATATGAGAAGAAAAAATTACATCAGTAACAAAGTTGAAATGGAGACCTCATTTTAGCTTGAAGGGAGTGGAAGCCTAATGACATAACAGGAAATCACAACCCAAATTTAAATTATGAATGCTTGACACCTGAATTTTAAAAAAAATTGGAAGTACACAGCAGGAGTGGAAAGAAAAAGTTAACATTTCAGTTCAATGACGTTTCATTAAAATAAATATGAGCAGGAAAAGTCCACTCAACAATTTTTCCCCCAATAAAAATAAAAAGAACAGCAAAACCTTTTCTGATGAGCACTTTAAAACTAAATTCAACAATTTTGGAAAATTGGCCTTCCACTACTTTCATTTAATCTTTCCAGCTAATTCACTATTCCCTTATGTCTCACATTCTTGCCCCACTGTGAGCTATCATTTCTGATATTGCTGCTTCTTCCATCTTTCTCTGCATCATAAATCCTGCTTTACCTCTAACTTTCTCAGTTCTGATTAAAAGTTACCAACCCAAAATGTTAAGTCTGATTTTCCTTCTGTTGACTGGCCTGCATATTTCCATCATTTCAGGAAATAAAACATTTACCACTAACAAGCAAGACTTTTAGAATGTCAGAAAGGAGGATGTCATTAAAAGTCTCTTCCCGTTCATTTAGATCACAATTTAATTTATCTGCCTCAGTTTCATCGCTCCCTACCCTAAATCCTGGACGTTTTCTGATGTACCAGACACAAATCCTTCTGGGAAATAATTCCAGAAGTTTACTACACTTCGTGTGAATGAATGCTTCTCAATTCGCTCTTTAATAGCTTGTTGCAAATTTCATAAAATTCCTTTACATCTCTACCCTGTGAAGCCCTTCGATATTTTTAAACACCTTAAACAAATCACTTCTCAAACACCCAGTTTTGAGGGAATAGTTGGTAAAATGTATCCAAACCATTCTGGTTTTATAATGTTATGACTGAATTAAAATGGATTGCAAAAGTGTTCATGCCAGCTAATGACCTGTCAGGCTTTCTCCTTCATTTTCCACTCGTCGTCTCTGCATTTCCACAACCCGTCTTTGGATTCCACGGTAGCTGATGTCACTAAAGTCTTGCATGTTCTTCTTCACACGCTCCGTGATGGGGTCATTAACGACAGGTGTGAAGCTTCCCTTGGTCTTCTCGAAGTCTTCATGATATTTTACCTTAATATTGGAAATGCATTTCAAATGAATATTGATTTATACACCTAAAGTAGACTGAACCTCGTGTAAAAACGTTACAACAAGGCTATGAAAGGGTCACCTATATAAGAATGCTCAAACCCAAGGCAGCTGACTAGAAGGAAGATTAAGCTGACCATAAAGACCAAGTGGCACCGAGAAAAACAATTGCTTCATTTGTATACAAGTGCCCAATTGCAGCTACACCAAGCAAAGTACGAAGAATATTACAAGGATACTCATTACATTAACAATTTCTGGGCAATTATAACTAAAGAGACTGCAGATGTTGTAGTCTGGAAGAATTCAACTTGCAAAAAGGTGCAAGTTAGCATTTTTTAAAAATAAATTTAAAAAATTCAGTAATTTAAAATTGAAACCTAGCCCTTTAATTGCTCTTTTTGGAACATTCTGAGCATTTTATCTTTGATTTCATTGATGGGCAGATGTGCAATTTTGATTAAATGGGAAGATAATACTCCATCCTTGTTTAAACTTGGAAAAAATGAGAAATGCAGTTAATAACTCAAATATTAAATTTCAAATGATATAGGATTCATTCTTGGACTACTACCATAATCTTAAGATCTGGATTCTTGGCGATGTGTTGTCCCTCTCTACGACTGCCACCTGGATTTATGAATGTTAATCTTCAATCTTGTTTAGCGCTTTGAAATTTCTTTTAGCATCTTGAGTGCACTTTGGAACTTGTATTTATGATCATTATTGCACACTTCATAATTGAACTCTTCAATTTTTTGTAAAATATTTAGACGTCCAGCAAGTTAAAAGGGTCTTCTGGCCCATGAGCCTGGGCCACCCAACTACACCTAGTTAATCTAGAACTCCTATACATTTTTGAAGGGTGGGAGGAAACCCACACAGATATGGGGAGAACGTACAAACTCCTTTGTACAGCACTGGATTCAAACTCTGGTTGCTAGTGTAACAGTAGTACGCTAACCGCTTTTGGATTGAGAACCTGCTTCAGGATTGTTTGATTGATTTCTTCCAGCACTGCCTTTTTTTTTTCCTGATGGAGTATATATATTCCCTGGATTGTAGAAGAATGAGTGGGGATTTGATAGAGCTATTTAAAATTATGGGAGATATACAGAGTAAATGTAAGTAGTTTTTTTTTCCATGGGTTAAGAGTGAAAGGAGTAAAGTTTAGGGGGAACTTCTTCACACAGAGAGTGTTGGGGGTGTGGAATGAGCTGCCAGCTCAAGAGGTGAATGCGGGCTCATTTTTAACATTTAAGAATTTGTATAGGGATGGGAAGAGTGGGACTAGGCTTAAAAAAAAATGGTTCGGCACAGACGAGAAGGGCCTGTTTCTGTGGTGTAATGTTTATGGTTCTATAACAAAAAGTATGAAACTAACTGCTGGAAGAATTCAGAGGATCAAGCAGGCATTTGTGAAGGCAAAGGATTTGTTAATATTTCAGGTTGAGATCATAACAATCCTGATGCAAATTCTCAGCTCAAAATGTTGTCTATCCCTTTGCTTCCACAGATGCTGCCTGGCCCACTGTGTTCTTCTGGCAGTTTGCTTTTTGCTCCAGATTACAGCATCTTCAGTCTTGTACCTCCAGAAGTTAATCTCAGCTAGAGTGCAGGGAGGGAAGTTAATTATGATTATAACTCAACATATAGGGTAGAGGCACATTTTTGGGATTGGAAGCCTGTGACCATTAGTGTAAGTGATTGTTCTAGACATTAACAATTTAGTGTGAATGTAGAAGTCTTGATTTGTAAGTTTTCAGATGACATAAATTGGTGGCGATATTTTAAGTTAATTTATTGTCATGTGTATCAAAAATGCAGCAATAGACATGGTTTTGTGGACAGACCAATATACAAGTACAGAATTACACAGAGAGCACTTGGTGTGGATCAAAGGCAACATCGTTTTATTATTTTGGGTTTACACAAAAATGCTGGAGAAACTCAGCAAAAGAATCAAAGATGAAGATACATAATCAACATTTTGGGCTTGAGTCTTTCGTCAAGGTGTGAGCAAAACGCAGGCAGGCACCTGAATAAATATTTGTGGGGGGGGGGGGGGGGCAGGTGGAAGAGCACAGGCTCACAAGCAAGAGATCATAGGTGGATATGGGTGGGAGGGTATGAGAGATAAAAGCTGAGCAGTGTTGGGGTAGGGACAGCTCTCTCAATGGAAAGAGAAGGGAGTGGAGAGCTGGAGGAAAGGAGACAGAGATCTATCAGAGACTGGAGAAGTCTTTGTTAATGCCATCAGTTTGGAGAGTGCCCAGATGGGATTTTAGGCATTGCTCCTCCAATTTACGGGTGGCCTCGGTTTGGTAGTGCACAAGGTCAGGGACAGACACGTTCCACCTTTCTCACTTACACCTTGATGAAGGGCTCAGACCCAAAACGATGGTTATGTATCTTTGCTGCTGTTTTATTGCCGAGTTTCTCCCTCATTTCAGTGTAAACTACAATCATAGAGTCTGCAGACTGTTCTTTTACTATTTATGGGGTTTATTTGATATTGATGAAATGGGAAGAGATGTATTTTGGAAAAACTAATAAGGCTATGATATGCATAATGAATGGCAGGGCCCCAAGTGGGTATTGAGGAAGAGATGAACCTTGGTGTAGAATGCATATCAGATATGACTTCTTTACCATAACAGCAGGGAGGTTGTGGTAAAATACTGCTTCAGTCACAGCTGAACCCTCCATTCATTAAGAGAAATAGGTGGGAAAGAACATTTCACCATGGCAAACATATCTAAAACAAGGGTACATGGTTTTAAGGCGTAGGATAGAAGGTTTAGAGGGGATCAGAGGAAGATTTTCATCCAGAGGTTGGATGGATTCCTGGCCACACTGCTTGATGGGGCAGTGGAGGCAGACAATCTCTTAACATTTATGTACCACCTAGATAAGCACATGAATTAACAAGCAATTGAAGGCTATGGGCCAAGTACTGGAAATGGCATTAGCTTTCTTTCCATACTATATGATTCAACAGAACATGAATCCTATGGATACTGTGCTTGACCTGCTGAATTTCTCCACCACATATTCAACATGAGCATGGCCAGACTTCATTGTTTAAATCTTTGGCAATAGGTCTTGTTCAAAAGCTCCATCTAATGCAATAACCAAATTCATGTTTAAAACTTATGAGACATTCATTATTAACAGTCAGTAAAGAAGACATTGCAATAGCAGCTGTTACCGTAGATATGTTACGCTGAGAATCCCGTACACGCCTCATCTCTGGTGTGTCCAGCACATAAGACGCCCTGCCTTGCACTTGCTTACGGAAACTGTCGGAGTACAGAATCTGCAAAATGAAGAGTAAAATGCTGAGTGGAGCCTCCACACAAGGAACCTCACACAAACCTAATTTCTCTGCTCTGGGTGCTGGGTTAGCAGGCTTGATGTTAGGAATATGAATGAAGCAAGTTAATGAGTTTAATTTTTTTTTAGCTTTTGACTTTAAATTACAAGAGGGAAAATACAACAATTTGACTCCGATTTAAATCCTGATGTTTCATGCTTGATTGGCTTGTGTTAGGTTGTGGATGTGCAAAATCACATATCATTCTGACTTGTGATGCTGATGTAGTTTCTCAATTTTGAAAGCCTTAGGCTCAGTTATTTGAAACTGTAAACCACAAAACCCAAATAAACCAGAATGATAATGTCTTTCATTCCCTGAAGCCAAGTGGATATTTTTGTTTACCTAAGAACATGCTTTGAAACTGCAAAAGGCACTTTCTTGCATTTCTACCAATGCCTATCTTGCTAGAAAACATACGATTCTTTCATCGTCCTGTAATTGCTCTATCTAGTACTGCTATAGCAGGGAGCATTGGAGTGCCATTGGACGATCGGTAAGGAACCCATCTTATAACCATATAACAATTAGAGTATGGAAAGAGGCCATTACGGCCTCTCTAATCCACACCGATTTAAGTGAACTCCATTACTCCCACCTACCTGCTCCCTCTCCAGAACCCACCAATCCCCTCACATCCATGTACGCATCCAACCTTCTCTTAAATGACAAAATTGACCCTGCTGCAACCACCTCTTCCAGAAGGTCATTATACTCTGCCACCACTCTCTGAGTGAAGAAGTTTCCACTTATGACCCCTTGTTCCAATCTCACCTACCCTCAAGGAAAAAAGCCTATTCACATCTACTCCCCTCATAATTTTAAATTCCTCTATCAAATCCCCCCTCACATGAGAATCCACCTTTAAAGAATGATGAACCATTATTCCAAGATCCCTCTGTTCCTGTGCATTCCTCAATGCCCTCCCCTTCACTGCATATGTCCTGTTATGATTATTCTTCCCAAAATGATGCACTTCACATTTATCTGCATTAAACTCCATCTGCCACCTTTCAGCCCACTCTCCTAAGCAGTCCAAATCCTTCTGCAGTCCCCGAAAACCATCCTCACCATCTACAACTCTTCCTATTTTTGTATCTTGTGCATATTTACTCAGCCAATTTACCACTCCATCATCCAAATCATTAATGTAAATGACGAACAACAAGGGACCCAACATTGATCCCTGAGGCACACTGCTCGTCACTGGCCTCCATCCTGATAGACAGGTATCCACCATGATCATTAGGAACCTCATAATTAATAGCTTTTAAAATATTGGGGTTGATATGACAGTTTAGAAAAATAATTAAGTACTCAATTATATATTTTTTCACTGCTATGTTATAAAGCTCAAATATTTTATTGATGAGAGAATTTAAAAAAAGGAAAAAATGTGAAGGCACTATGAAAAGAAACATTTTAAAAAGATATGGAAAAAGGGCTTCTTTAGAGGGAAAATCACAATTGGTGGAATTTCCTCCTGGGCCTCTGTGCATGAGCAAGTTTAAGAGAGAGCCTCCAGTAAAAGGAAATCAATATCAGGAACAATGTGCTGTGTGTGCCAGAGGAATTAATTCACTTTTGGTTGCTATTGTGAAGCACAAGTGGCCACTGATTAAAATCACCTCCGGACTTCCATAAACAGTACTGAATGGATGGAGGCGAGTACAGCAACGTGCATGTTATCTTCAACGACCAAAGATGAAATGTCCCATCTCCTTGGCAATGAAGATGCAAGATTACAGTGGGTATAGAGAATACTAGAGGAATAAGATTTGGTGGGTGTAATGGCATCATTCAATTTTCTTCTATTCTGTTGGTTTACCCTTCTACATGCATGGCATTGGCAGAGACCACTTAGCTGAGAATGGTTTGAAAGGAAACAAGTCAAAAGAAAATGAGATTGCTAAAGAACTGGAAAGTTTTAATAGCACTGATATCTTTTCTCCATGTTTATAGTTTCAACGCATTACAACGATTGCTTACTTCAGGTTTAACATTTCCATAATTCTGTATCTGACAACCAACCAAATAATAAACACGGCAGTAAAAGATCTCTTTGACTAGTCAACTAGCACAAGTTTAAATGCTCTTGGACAAGTTCAAAATTGCTTTTATGTCTGATTTTAGTTAATGTCAGTGGGGATTCATTGATTCAGCCATTAAATGTATAATGCTTTGGTCATTATGGTAAAAGGGATAAAGAGCATTAGGAAAATACTGGTTAAAATGCAACAGAAAACACTGAATATGGTTCTTTTCTTAAAGAAAATACCGAGCTAATGTTTTCTTGATTGCGTTTAACGCGTTGCATCTCTGGTGTATACACCACTGAGGTCCCTTTACCCAGGTTTCCTTTGTACAAGATCTGTAGAAGTAAAGCACCCAAAAATGACAAGATTAAAAATTCATCAGTCTTTCCTTCATTGTGCAAATCTTAACAGAAGTAAAATAAAGATTAAAAAGTTAAAAACATGATGTATTAAAATTAATTAGTTTCAATTGAGAAGTGAGTTTAGCAAATAGGTAGTAGATGAGAAGGAACTCAGTGCTGTGCCAAAATTCTTATTAGAAAATTACCGGCTCGTAATAACGGTTACCAAAAATAACTTGCAAAGTTTTCCCAAGCAAAACTTTGGAAAAATAAACAAAAAAATTGAACTATTTATAGATCAGTTAATTATTTAGTAATAAAGGCTTGCATACATGGATGAGATGACTCCAGATGTCTAATACTGCACTTTACAAATAGAAGAAATGAACTGAAGAGGAAGATGCCATCAATCTGACTGAATCTAACTGGAGGTTCAAATTTCAGCAAGCTCCAAATCCAGCAGAAAGGAATTCAAGAGGAGCTTGTCTAGTGGATGACTACTCCCAGAAAAAAAATCACAATTCCAATAAAGATTTGTTCCAAAGAATTCAAAATTCAACAGAGGATTTGTAGTAAAGCAACCCCCATACAAATCTAGTGCAGAACAACTAAAGTGCTGGAGAAACACAGCAGGTCTCGTAGCATCCATAAGTAAAAGGCAGTCGACGATTCAGTCTTCACTGCCTTTTACTTCCACTGGGTGTTGCATAATCCTGCTGAATATTTCCAGCATTTTTATTGTTCTGTGTAAGCCGCAGCAGTTTGTTTCATTTATCTCCTTTATAGAATTATAGGATTACTACAACTGGTGGAGTTGTAAAGTTTTTCAAATCCAGTGGAAGCATCATTGTAAAATATACCAAATTTAGTTGCAAATTGGTTGTAAAGGATCCCAAATCAAATGGCTTTCATACAAGTCCAATGCAATGGAGTACCTGCTTCAAAGTAGTATATCATCGTTCTTTGGTTATGGTTTTACATTAAATAGTCGCCTAAAAAATAATGCATATTCCTGCAGGCAGTTTTCCATTCCATATAAAAGTATTCTTCATATGAATTAGCACAGCCCCCATACAAGTTATACAAAATGTCACTCCATTCACAAATTAGCACATTGAAATTTTTTTTAAAAAGCAGGATGACAAAGCAAGAGAAATATCATTAAATTGTGCATCTTGTGTTTAGTTCTGTTGTAGAAGGGGTTGGGTAGTAGGGTGAAATGATGAGTTAGCACAGAAATCAAACCAGCAACTACCGAGCTGATGTTCTTCTGTGTCTCCTTTACACGCTGCACCTCAGGCAGGTCAGAAATTGCAGTTCCATGCCCAATCCCTTCCTTGTATTTGATCTACAAAATGTGTAGATCAGAAGAGAAAAAGCAAACGGTGAGCACTCAGACAGGTGAAAAATGTAGGCTAACACCAACTGCAACAAGCTATGTAGTTCTGAAACAGGAAACCTTGACCAATAGATTTGACCAGTGGTTCTCAACCATTCGTCAGCCACCCATCATCTCAGGTATCCCTTTACTTACCAAAGACCACCTAAAGTTGACCTTGGGGCCATCAGCAATGAGGGCGAGGGTAAACTGATCAGCTCAAGCTGCTGCCCATATTTTTGTTTTGTATTGGTGTAGAAAAGTTTTGAGAATTTTCAATTCTTGTCAACGCATTTACAACCTTGATTTACATATCACTTATTTATTGTAACAGGTATACAGTAAAAGTCCATAAATCCAGATGCCATAAATCTGGACTTTCCAAAAACTCAAACTTTTAAAATGTAACTGGCTTTTGTGTGCATGCATAAGTGCCACAAATACTGAAATGAACAAATACATATTTATTTGTTTTGTACTTTGCATTTTATATAAAAAATATTTCATTAATTAAACTATCAAAATTTACCTGTTCAATCCTCCTTAAATTTGAATTTTAAAAGTACTACCTGAGAATCCAGATTATCCGAACTGACCCATTTTACAAGCAGTCCAGATTTTAGGATTTCTACTGTATTTAGCTTTGTCACTGCAGGTCACCTATTACAAAGTCACAGACCACCAGAAGTACGCAAACCTCAGGTTGAGAAATACTGGATTGGATTATCTTGTAGAAAACATAAGCAATAAAAAAAAAAATAAGGAAAAATTAATCAGACCTTCTGTTAAGAAATAAGATATGTTTAAAATTGAAAGTTGTTAGTTAGAAATTGGTTAATTCAAATCAAATGTTGATCATGAGGTACCATTTTTAGCTACATATTTAGTTAATGATTATAAAAGGATGCCAAAGTCAGGCTGAAATTGATGCCATAGTTGTACCTGATAAACCCTTTCAGCACCAACTCTAGTTTGTTCATTCAGTAATGGCACAATTCATTAGCACAAATCAGTTTGGTGAAGTACCCACTTCAAACACTTCTTCAACAGCCACAGCTTGTTAAGGTGTAACCTTCAATTCACCAATAGGGCTTTTGCTTAGGTTTGTGATAGTCAATGTTTTTGCACCCATCAGGGGAGAGCATCTATTTATGATACACCAGATAACCCCTGCGCTTGGGGTCAGGAAATCTCACCTGATTGAGATCCTACCTATGCAAGGAAAGTTAGAAATCCCCATACTTTAAATATCAGTCAGAATTTTCCCCAAAGATTATGGAAAAGCTATGATTATGGAAATTGTTTAATTTGAAAAAATGCCATAGATCTCGTCTTGTATTCAGAAAGGTTTGCATGATCATGGCCATTTCAAGTAAAGGGACTCTTATATTACTGCTTAAATTAATGTTTAATCACTCTGGATCTTCAAATGTGAAGGAATGCAAAATGAAACTGTCAACTCAGTTAAATAATTTTATGGTTTTCAGATGGTGGAGTTGAGGCACAGATGATGTGTTTCAATTAGTACACAAGAGGCTTAAACACTGGTGCTATTGGAGATCTGACTCAGTGTAATTTATTAAAGTTTGTCATGAAGAATTCCACGACTGACAACACAATCTCTTCAATTCTCTTATTCCTCATTTTAAAAAAAAGTTTTTCATCTCAGGAAAATCAATGTCAAGAAAAATTGATACACCTCAGTGGTAAAAAGTTAAAACATTGCAATAATTAGGAAAAACCTGTTAAAATGACTGAACAAAAAAAAAAATCCAAACATAAACTGTTAGAAGGGATCAGGCTAGAAGGAAGGATTTCAAGTTAACACTGGAATCAAACCATCAACTACCGAGCTGATGTTCTTCTGTGTCTCCTTTACACGCTGCACCTCAGGTAGGTCAGAAATTGTCGTTGCTTGCCCAACATTTTCCTTGTATTTTATCTATAATTAATGTAGATCCAGAGAAAAGACAAACCAAAAGCACAGAACAGACACCAACCAACAGACATTTTAGATTTACATCAAAACTTTAACATAGTAAAACAGTCCAAGACATTTCACAGCAGAGGTTGTTTGAAATCAAGTCATGGGAGGAGATATTAGGATAGACAGGAAGAAGTGAATGAATGCATTAAAGGAGAAAAGTGAGATAGTGGAGAAGAGGTTAAAGACATAATTCTAGAGTTACAGTAAACATGTAGAATTTATACCAAGATCTTCAAGCCACTGAATGCACCAATTTGCATAGAAGGCTCTCTTTCATTGATCTAGTTAGTAAAAGCATTATCCAATCTAGTAAAAAACCAAACAAATCAAAAAACAGCTTTGCTTTGGTTCCAGATGGTGAAATAATAGTCTTGGGAAGATTTGAAAAGCTACCGTTGATCAAAACACCCCAGAAAAAGGAATGGAAGAAATAAATTTTGATGTTGGTCTTTGTTGAACAATTTTTTAAAATTTCAAGACCGAGTTTTACAGTGATGGTACACCAGCCTCTTATGTGATAACTTGATATGTGACAAGTTGCCTTTTCAAAATCTAAATCTACAGGGTCTTCTCTATCCACTCTCTCTATCACATCCGCAAAAGAATTCAAGGAAACTTGTCAAACATGATTTGCCTTTCAGAAACCTCTAACTCATCTTAATTCCATTCAATTTCCTAAATAATAGGTTACTTTCTCATTGGTTATTGACTCTAGTATCTTACCAGCAATAATTATTAAACAGAGGACAGAAAGGTGGGGGAAGAATGTGGTAGATAGTACTCCCAACTACGCAACAGGCACAAAGCATGGAGCAACAGGTTATTCTTGGAAATGCCACTTTGGTGCTACTAAATGTGATGCTTTCTGTCTCATAAATTAATTCTATTGATTTCAATGCGCTGAATTTCAAAGCGGTGATGTCATTACAGAGCAAAGAGAGCATTGTCAAACAGGATAAAATTCTAGAGAGCAACTATGTTTGAGTTTCAATTAGCATCCTCAAATCACAAAATACACATGAATTATAGCAAAATATATATACTGTTATGATCTATCTCTTAGAACAAATTGTATATTTAAATTATTACTTCATGAACAGATTTTTTTTTCAAAGTTGTGTATTAGAATCTTAGAAAACTAAATGTAATATTTTTAAGGGAATGTACCTTACTACACCATGCAAATTCTGCAGAATGTTTTCACTAAACTTATTCCAATAGTTTAAATAATACCTACATAATGGCCATGTTTTATTTATTGCAATCTTAAGTTTGGAATAAATGTGAAAGACTTTCCTGATGAAAATCTGGCTTGAAAATCTCAAAATATTAATTTGGAATCAAAGATGTAAAAAAGTTTCCCATTTATGTAACATCTTCCAATCAATTCCTGCACATACAGTAAACGTTCTTTCACCTCAGTAATATGTATTCAGCAAAACTGATGCCTAAAGGGTTATGTAAATTCCACAGATGTGTTTCAAGAATTAGAAGAGTTAAAACTGAAAGATAATATTGGAAGAAACATAATTAATTGTGTTTAGTGATGGGAAGTGGTAGGTAGGAAGGGAAAGGAAATCCAGAAGCTAAAGAGAGGGAATCAAACAGCAACTACCGAGCTGATGTTCTTCTGTGACTCCTTTACACGCTGCACTTCAGGCAGGTCAGAGATTGTTGTTCCTGGTCCAATACTTTCCTTGTATTTGATCTACAAAGTGTGTAGATCCGGAGAGAGGGTGGTGGGAGGGGGGGGTGAAGATAAGCCATATATGACAAACAACAACTAAAATAATTCATCAAGTTTAAAAGGAACAAATATCAAACAAAATACCATATCAACCATGATGAAGGAAAGGACAAGTTACAGGACATCTTAAAGGAAGGCTTGGAGGGTTAGGGAAGGAATTCAATGTCACAGTGACACACAGACCCCATACAAACATTGGCAAGCTACAGATTATACAATTAATTCTGCCCCTTGGTCCAGTAGAGAAGCATGTTTAAGATCAAACAACCCAGAAAGCATGTTTGTTTTAATTCTCAGTCTGTGTGGAGGTACCATACAGAATGTCGCAACTGATCTCAGTATCACTGAGACAGGGAGGGAAATAAAATGGGGTGAAGGCCCCATTTATGCAAAGTCGGGATAAATCTTGACAATGATGGTCCTTGTTGTTGCACAGCCTACTCTTCATCTAAGTTCACAGAAGAAGGGCAACATTGCTGAGACGGCAGGGGCATGAATCTGTTCAAAAATATCTGTCAGCCTCTTGAATCAAGCAGGACAATAAAGAGGGAAAACATCAGACAACCCACGGCGGGCAAAAAAAAAATCAGGAATTGCAGGTAATTTTATATCAATACATGATCATCATGTATCTCAAATATTTACAATGTTTCAATAATTCTTGTCTTTAATCACTTGGAATGACTTATTGTACACTTCCTGCCCAATCATTTTTGGATATCATGTAGTTTGTGAAAAATTCTTCAGAAAAACCATAACATTGATGTTTAGGGTGAAGAACATTTTTATTTAATTCAATGTATTGCTATATCTAAATAATTCCAATGATCTCAAATGGAATTATTAATTTAAAATATTTGCCTGGATTGTGGGCTGCTATTTACATTTTAAAAACGTGAAAAACTTAACCTAGATTGAAATATTGTCTAACTTGTTCATGATTCGATAGAAACAGACAATATTAATTCTGAGGCCTGATTCACATTGCATCAATGCCCATTTACCCACTGTTTTACTTTTACCATGGCATACATTAAATTTCAATAACAGATCTGTGAAAGCAAGGGGCAGGTGGGAACATTTGCTTTTGGCTGCTAAGGGCAAACATAAGAGGTGCAGTGGCACAACTAGTAGAGTCATCCCTCACATCATCAAAGACATGGGTTCAATCTTGTCTGTGTGGGATTGGCATAAACTCCCTGTTTTCTTTCACATCCCAAAGAAGTGCGGGTGCTTAGTTAATTAACTATGGTTCATTGCCCTGGGGGGTAGATGGCAGAGGTCGACAGCATCGAGTCCACGCTGCTGAAGATCCAGCTGCGCTGGGTGGGTCACGTCTCCAGAATGGAGGACCATCGCCTTCCCGAGATCGTGTTATATGGCGAGCTCTCCACTGGCCACCGTGACAGAGGTGCACCAAAGAAAAGGTACAAGGACTGCCTAAAGAAATCTCTTGGTGCCTGCCACATTGACCACCGCCAGTGGGCTGATATCGCCTCAAACCGTGCATCTTGGCGCCTCACAGTTTGGCGGGCAGCAACCTCCTTTGAAGAAGACCACAGAGCCCACCTCACTGACAAAAGGCAAAGGAGGAAAAACCCAACACCCAACCCCAACCCACCAATTTTCCCCTGCAACCGTGTCTGCCTGTCCCGCATCGGACTTGTCAGCCACAAACGAGCCTGCAGCTGACGTGGACATTACCCCTCCATAAATCTTCGTCCGCGAAGCCAAGCCAAAGAATTGCCCTGGGGGGTAGATGAGTGGTAGAATCTGGGAGGAGTTGGTGGGAATGTGGGAAGAATAAAAATAAATGAGGACTAATGAAAGATTAGTGTAAATGGGTGGTTGGTTGCTGAGGACTATGTGGAGTGAAGGGCCTGTTTCTGTGCTATACCATTCCATGTCACCATGACTTTATGTGAGTTGGTCACGATCACTTTTGGACTTCTGGATTCATCAGACCCCTCAAAGCTGAATGTGTGATGCTTCGTACAACCAGCAGCTTCCACTATCACGCGTCGCAACAAATTCTTCCATCTGTTGCTGTTCTGTTCATTCTTTCACCATATACTTCACCACCCAAATTAACTTGCACATCTATCTAATTAATGTATTAATAGGAAATTGAACTACCAAAAAAATCTACACAAACGTTTCAGGAATTAGTTAAAGTTTAAAAAAGACCACATTTATACAAAACAAATGTAATTGTATTTAGTGTTGGAAAATGGTGGGTACTATGGGGAAGGGACTCCTAAATGAATGAAGGGGGAAATCATATTGGCGACTACCGAGCTGATGTTCTTCTGTGTCTCCTTTATGCGCTGCACCTCAGGCAGGTCAGAGATCGCAGTTCCTTGCCCAATATTTTCCTTGTATTTGATCTATGAAATTTGTAAACATGGAGGAAGAGACAGACTGTAAGCACATGACAGACAAACACACCACAATGTTTTCAACAGAGTAAAATATGGTATCTGTTCTTCACAGATTTAAAAAAAAAAGAATTTCACATCAAGCCACTAAAATAAGGTTTTAAGATGTGTCTTAAAGAAGAAAGTTAAGGGAATTGGAGAGATAACATAGTATGCAGACTTTATGCAAACAATGCCCAGTTATGGACAGAGAACTCTAGTGCACAACGACATAAATCTATGGCCAAAGTTTTTGCTTTGATTCTCTGTGTTGAGAAGACAGTCTATAACAACAGACATGGAGCTGCAAGGATGATTACAAGGAGGGAAGCTAATCAACCTCATCACCCAAAATTGGTTGCTGTCAAGAGACCATAATTCAGGAATCAAGGTTTACATTACTGGCCCTGATAGATGAACATACTACTCTTTACCCACTCTCGGAGGTGACCCATGTAAGAATTTGTGCTCTGGGTGATTAGTGTGGGGTGTAATCAATCAAATGTGCACTGAATTGATGGAGCAATCGTGATTTTAATTACGATAATTTTGTTTATGGAACCCTGACTTAAAACACATTGTAGTTTAATTTGTTCCCTACAAACAGTATGTAGTTCAGAAAAGATTTAAAAAAAAAGTTTGTTAGTCCAACAAGTTCCAAGAATCAGCAAAATGTAAAATGTATTTAATATAAAGATGTTAATTTTGTTTAGTGATAGGAACTGAAAGTGGAAAGGCAATGGGCAGGAGGATAATGAATGAAGAAAAGGGGAAATAAAACCATCAACTACCGAGCTGATGTTCTTCTGTGTCTCCTTTACTCGTTGCACCTCAGGCAGGTCAGAGATTGCTATTCCGTGCCCAACATTTTCCTTGTATTTTATCTACAATGTACGCAGTTTGGAGTGGGGTGGAATAGATTGAGAGTAGGAAAGACAAACTATAAGCACATCACAAACAATAACCACTATTTAAATACACATTTAACATTTTAACACAACAATGTCAATCAGAGTTGATAGAAAACACTATTTGATATTGAGCTACTTAGTTAGACATTAGGCACAAAGGGTGAGATTTAAGGAGGGTTTCTTATAGGAAGAAAGAGCTCAAGAGGTTTAGTGAAGTTACTCTAGGAGTACAGCAGTTTGTAAATAACTTTCTTACTTTTAGCTTTTACTTTAAGAATTGTGGCCTGAAGGGCTGTAATGCTCAATGTCTATGACTAATTGCCCTTTAGGCATCAACTGTGCTTGTGAAAAGTTTCAAAGTCCCTCCAATTAACTGTACACCCTTTCATCGAATTTCTTGTCTATTGGTTTCCACATTCTGCAAAAGACTTCATCCGTGGTCTTGGAAGCAAATGAGCACATTCATTCTATTCTGGTGACAAGGATGGGTCAGCAACAAATCAGAGCCATTAGAAGCGACCGATTTTTGGGGATGTCCAGAGGATGCTCGTTTGGGTTGGCAGAGTCCATCTGAGAAGTTCATAGCTTATCGCTGGAGGTCTGAGGTGAAGATTTGAGAATTGAAGATAAAAAGACAAGCCTGAAAAATGTCAAGGAGAAAGCCAGTGCATAATAGATCCTTTAAAATCTCAGTAGATGCAATGATGTGCTAGATCCCTTTCATTTGATTTTTAGCGTGATAGGTGTCAACGAATAACATCAAGAGAATGACAATTCTTGGAGTGGAGCCATATACAAGTGCAAGAAAAGAGCCAGATTCTTATTCCATGTTGCAAATATACTTGCATCCATTAGGACAAATATGTCCCATTTAGCAAATAATAGCAATAAATCTACCGTCATCTACAGAGTTATGTTTGGAACTCAGAATCAGAGGTTGGAGGGATGATTAGCATTTATGGAGAGTCACACTGTAGAGAAGAGGTGGAAAATCTCGTAAAATGGTGCAAGAATAACCACCTCAATCTCGACATGAACAAGATGAATGAGATTGTTAAGGACTTAAGTAGGTCCAGGAACTACCATCCTCCGCGACACATCAACAATGTTATAGTGGAGAGAACAGACAACATCAAGTTCCTTGGAGACCATTTAACAGAGATTTATCATACAACATCTCCTCACTTGTCAGGAAGATGCAACAATGACTGTACTTCCTGAGAAGACTGAAGCAGGCAAGGCTACTGGCCACCATCATGTCAACCTTCCTCAGGAACTCTACTGAGGCCATCCGAGCCGGCTGCAACACAGTGTTTTACTGTATTGACTTGTTTGTCAAATTTGAAGGTGGAATTGAATATCACACCAAGGGGTTTGACATGTGGTTTAATGAGGGTGGATAAGTTACCAAGGGTATTGGAGATAATTTTGGTGGAGTTGAGGGGGCCAAATAGAATGATTTCAGATTTGCCTTCATTTAGCTGCAAGAACTTTTGAGCCATGCAGCACTTTATGTCCTTCAGAGAGTCGTTAAGGCTGGTTATCTTTGTTTGGTCATTGGGCTTCGAGGGGAGATTGCGTAGCAGTGGAAGAAGATGCTGTATTTTTGGATGATATGGCCAAGGGGAAGCATGCACAAGAGGAGAAGAGAATAGGGCCGAGGGGATCCGCAGGGAAGGGAAGCAGAGGGGGATGAATATTTGCCCATGTTGACTGAGAAAGTCCTATCACTAAGGTTTAAACCAGTTCTGCCGGAGGCAATCTATTAAAATAGCATGATCCTCGATATCGAGCGCTGCGCTAAGGATCAGGTGAATTAGAATGGTGGAATGCCCAGAGTCAGTGGCAAAGCGTAGGCCATTGTATACTCTTAGTAAGGCGGGCTCTGTGCTGCGGTGAGCCTTATAACCTGACTGGAATCTCTTGGATATGTTGTTTTGATGTCGGTAGGGCAACAATTGGCTAAGAACAACTTTTCTTTTGAGGACCTTTGACAGGAATGGCAGTTTAGAAATAGATCTGCAATTTTTGGGTGTGATGGGGTTTAAGTTTTTTTTTCAGGAGGGGCTGGACCACAGGATGCTTGAAACAAATTGGAACAGACCCAGTGGCCAAGGAACTGCTGTGCTCAAAACATCCCTCAGGAGGGGAGTAGGGATAATGTCGAGGGGGCAGGTTTTCGTGAACAGAATCTTTTGAAGGGTGGGTAGTGTGATTAGGCTGAGACCTGAAACTGTCCAGGTTGGATAGACAGAGCTGTGGTACAGGTTGGGGGTGGGGGGATGTTTGTCATGATGTTCTCGAGTTTGTTTATTAAGAATTTTAAAAATTCTTCACATTTGGTATTAGGTGTGAGACCAATAATTAAGTTGATGGTATTAAACAAGACCGTGGGAATTTGGAAGTTGTTGGAAATTAGGTTGGCAAAATATTCTGTTCTTTCGGCCTTTACCGCTTCTTGGTATATGTGTAGGTTGTTTTTCAGAATTTCGAGGGAAATTTGTAATTTGTCTCGCTTCCACTTATGTTCAGCTATCCTGCATGTCTACTGTTTATCTGCATGTGTGTTATGACTGGATGTGTTCCTGCATGTTTTGCACCCCTAGGACAGGAGAACGCTGTTTTGTGAGGTTGTATTGGTACAATGGGATGATAATAAACTTGAAAAAACTCTTGTCATGTTGCAACTGAAGTAATTACTGTGAGGTAAACTTATGTGGGACTGATGAACACATCTAATCCAATTTACTGTACATATTAGAACTATTGTTTGAAATGTCAAGAAGGTTTGATACTTTTGAAGGTCTGAAATAATTTTGGCAGGGAGAGAATCCTACTACAAATGTGGTATGCAGACCAACAGCAAAAATCGATGGCAGCAGCTTTGATAATGACTCTGGATCACATTAGGTAAGTTTCACTGAGATCAACCCTCATCCCTCTAAACTCCCGCGAGTGCAAGCCAAAGTTTTCAAAAACTCTCTCTCCTGTGCAATCTTCTCAGAAACAAATGATTTCTTCTAATGCAAAGTCAGGATTAAGATTTACACCTGTAGCCCTGTTTGTTAATTAGCATACTTTAGGTCAAGCTCACAAAAGAAGAGCTTCTTAGATGGAAGGGTGGAGGGCCTCTGGAGCTTTTTATCTCTACCTCACTGTTCATTAGACTTTATAATGATGAAGGCCAGAAACTAGTGGGGCAAAAATAGTACGGGGGCCGGGTGGGTGGGGGGAAGGGGGTGGAGGAAATTGGACTAGAGTTTATTTGGCACAGAAAGCTTTTCAGTAAATGGTGTTAAATTGTTCTCATCCATTATCGGGTGGAGCAAATTATGGAAGGATACAGTCCTAATGCAGGCAAATTGGATTAACACTGATGGGCATAAAAATTATTGTGGGTGTGTTGGGCCAAAGGGCTCATTTCTCCATGATTACAAAATGCACATTATTTTTAATACATTACTAATTTGGAGACTAATGTTTAAGAAAAAAAATTGAACAAATGCATGGATAAGATAGGTTTAGAGAACCAAATGCAGGCAGCTGGGACAAGTGCGGGTGGGACATTTTGGCCAATGTGGGCAAGTTAGGCTGAAGGTCCCGCTTCCGTGCTGCATGATTTTATGACTCTAAAGGAACCCATAATCCAAAAACTAAAAAAATCTATAACCTGGATCAAAATACAAACCGTGGAAGGATTTCATCGGATCAAGCAACATCTGCGTAAGCAAATGTCTGGTTGATGTTTCAGGTCAAGTCCTTGCATCAGATGTTGCTACTCTCGCTGACTTTCTCCAGCAGTTTTTTTTAGTTAAAAACAATTTGTTTACCCAATGCAAATTGCAACTAGTCAGTGAGGGAGAGTTTGGGGAAGGATTTTGATATAGGTTTTCTTTTTTATACAGACTGGTGTGAGCCTGGAATACGTTGCTGGAGCTGGTACAATAGACAAGAAGATTCTTAGATTGGCACATGGTGTAAAAAAAAATTGAGGGTTAAGGGTGTGATTAAATTGTTGCGAAGTAGGTTTTCATAGGTTGCACATCATCATGAACTGAGGGCCTGTACTGTGATGTAATGTTCTACTTGTTCTATTTCATCTCACAAACATGGATTGTCCATTGTTTTTCACTCACTGCAACATCTTTCATGCTCTGCCTTAAAATTACGTACTTTCTTCAACAATATCTGAAGATTGAAGGAGTATGTCAAAAAACAAACAAATCTCTTGGGTAAATGTTAAGAATTAGAAAAGTTTTAGAAAGTCTGGAAATTAATAACATTAATTGTGTTCAGCACTAGGAAGAGCAGCAAAGAATAATTGATTACCATATATGCCATCGTACAGAATGACTCATGTATAGGACAACCCTAGAATTTCCACCCAAAATGTTGGTTTTGAGCAATATCCTTTGTACAAGAAGAAGCCCCACCACCCTCCCCCCAAAAAAAATCTGGCACTGACCGCGAACCAGTGAATGCTGTTAAAAGTAAATAACAATATTATCATTTAAAGGTTTAAATTTTATTTGAATATTTTAAAATAACCACTGTCAGTTCCTGTGACAGGCTGCTTAATGCCTGTACAGATCTGACAGAAGTTGAACAGGCACATGGAGGAGCACTGTGACTTTGCAAATAACTAACAGAGCATGCGGTAGATTGTATCAGAGCTGGCTGGAAGATAGCAGCAGTGTTGAGACTTCGCCATCAAGGTATGGATATTAGACCTTGATTTTAAGGTGACATTTTTAAGCTTCGCGGATCATCCTATATAACGGCATATACAGTAAAAAAAATGGGAATCAAACAGGCAACTACCGAGCTGATGTCCTTCTGTGCCTTTTTAACACGCTGCACCTCGGGAAGATCAGAAATTGCAGTTCCTTGCCCAACATTTTCCTTGTATTTGATCTACACAGGATGTAGATCCAAGAGGAAAAGACAGACTGTAAGCACATGACAATAAAAAACAGACGTAGACTTTCTGCAAACAAAATCCAGACAGACCATGCATCAAACTACACATTGTGCTTTCTCCTGTGGCGCATTTATCAAGCAACCTAGTGGTAAGCCAGAGAAACAAGAAAATCTGGCACATGTGCTGGGAAGCAAAGGCTAATGAAATGGGTGAGGTAACACCTTATTTTCTGTGGAACCCCCTTAGAACACAAAAGTAAGACATTGGCAAAGTTGTGAATCTGAAATAGCATCTGCAGAGTGCCTGAAACTACATTACATTCACAATCAGAAAAAAAGTTAGAGACAAGAATTAATATATAATTCTCCCATTCCTTTGCATCTTAAAACTTGCTTGTCTGAACTTGTTCTGATGGATGATCATTAGCCATTGTCCCTCTCTCCAGCACCTCCACCATTTTCTGTTTTATTCCATTTTAAATGTACAGATTTGGCGACAATTGGACAATTCCAATCCAAGCTGGGATTTTAAACCACAGCAAGTGATATCTGGGATGTGGGCATGTTGTAAAATTACAAGATTTGCACACACCACCTGATCAGAAGGTGGGGCGGAACAGTAATCATAGCAGTTAATGTAACACTGTTATAGAGCCAGCGACCGAGATTTGAATCCCACACTGTCTGTAAGGAGTTTGTACACACTCCCCTTGTTTGTACATACTCTTCCAGAGGTTCTGGTTTCCTCCCACCATTCAAAATGTACAGGGGTTGTAGGTCAATTGGATGTAATTGGGCAGCACTGGTTTATGGGCCAAAAGAGTCTGTTACTGTACTGTATGCTAAAAAAAGGTGTGATAAACAATGCATCCGGTAGAAAGTCTGGCAAAATGAAGTCAATAGGTGAATGAAATTTAATACAGAGAAGTGGGATGAACATTTGGCAGTAAGATGAAGGTGGGATAATAGGTAGAATGTCCCAGTGTTTGAACATCATCATCCTTGTTCTCTGTCCTGGACTCTTCAGCTTCTCTGCATCAAGCATTGCAAATTCTATGAATTCTGTACATTTTATTGGGATTTCCTCTCACTTTTATAAAAATGAACACAATCCTAATCTACTCAATCACCTCTCAGACATCACATCCACTTTCCCTGAATATCTTTGCAGCTCAATCATACAGGTACATGTTATAATCAAGACTCCTACAGTATTTTCAATGAGACTGCTGAACCATACAAAGCAGGGCCTGGGGAACTGCAACACAACTCAATGTCTTGCCATTACGAAAAGGGGTAAAAGTCAGTTTCTTACCGCCATTCTCCAGTAATTTGTTTTTAAAAGATGAACATCTTACCAAGTTAATTTGTTAACACAGACAATAGAAACAGGAGTATGCCATCTGGCCTCTCCAATCTGCTCTGCCATTTAATATACAGGAATGAAGGCTGCAAATCCTCCAGTTCTAGGTTTCCAAATTCCTCAAGTTCCAACCTTTCAAAAATGAATCTACCTCCTATTTTAATACCTCCAGTGGTCCTGCCTTCATAAAGAAATCCAAAAATTCACCACCCACTGCAAGAAGAAATTCCAACAACCCTCAATCTTAAATGTTGATGCCCGTAACTATGTCCCCTCATTTGAGACTCTCCCACAAGTGGAAACATTTTAACCATCCATCTTGTCATGCCCTCTCAGGATCCACACCCCTCATTCACAAGATGAGGATGGAATGCACTGGAGGATTGTGTAACTTAAAGTAAATTTTGAATGGAGGAAAAATGATACAGTGTGCACAATGAAAACAACAAACACAACCATAGTTTAGGTATATCACTGCCTTGCACTTTCTCTGTATTTCTTGAGAGGCAAATGACAAAGGGGGCCAGGATTTTACAAAGGATTGTATTGGATGTTTGAGAGAAACAACCCATTTCATCCAACTGGTCCAGGTTTTGTTCAAAGTACATCCTCCTGTCTTTCCTCATTTAAATTTTTAAGCATAATGTATTCCCTTCATAAGCATCTCCAACCTTCCTTTATACTTCCACCTGAATGACTCTCTAAGACACTGAGTTCCATGTGCTCATCATTCTCTTGGTCAAGAAGCTTCTTCTGAGTCTCTCTTGGATTTCTCATTTACTATCTTGTATTAATAGACTTGACAATGCTCCGCTACTGGTGGAAGCAATTTTTTCCTGCATTCACTCAATCAAAGCATTGTTTGAAAGACCTCCAGTGGATCGACCCTCAGTCTTCAGTTCTCTAGAGAAATTAATTAAGCTGATCAAGACTTTAGTTAAATCAATTGAGATTAAAAATTTTTAAAAAATCAAAATCAAACTGAAGAAATTTACTGGAAAAAACTTATGTTTAGTGCCAGGAGAGATTCAGTAGTAAAGGTGGGTTATGGTGTAACACAGGAAATATCAAACCGACAGCTACCGAGCTGATGTTCTTCTGCGTCTCCTTAACACGCTGCACCTCAGGCAGGTCAGAGATTGATGTTCCTTGCCCAATACTTTCCTTGTATTTGATCTACAAAATGTGTAGATCAGGGAGGAAAGGTTATATTGTAAATTTGTGACAAACAATGAAAAAGACAAACTGCATATCACAACATTTTAGACACTGCAACTAACCACACAGTTCACCAAACACTTTCACTGCACAGAGCAAACATGCAACTAATCAGCTATTAACTTAATTAGAAATTGTTCTTGTACTTTTATGAAATTTAGAAGTGGAATTTTAGAAAATGGAGATACCAAACAATGTTTTTTCTTACATAGATTGTTTATTTAGTTTTAGCCTTGGGATGATTTTATGTCAAAATGAATGCATAGATTCAGCTCTTACATTCAATAGCAATATAATTACAATAAGTTTAACTATCTTCTTAAATAAGATTATAATTTCCCAATTTTGAAAAAAAAAAGATCCTTGGCCTGAATCATTAACCCTGTTTTCCTCTCTCCACAGGTGTTGAGAAAATACTCAGAATTTTCTATTTTAATTTAGTTTTTCAATTATGGTTTAACACAGACCAGTTGAAGAGTTGAGCAGAGCATCCTAAACTAGTTGAAATAATTAAAAAATCTGCACCATTGACTTCTTTTTGAAAGAAATTGTTAATTAAGATGACATAAAATCCTGAAAAGAAGTTTTTCCTTTAAACAGGCTTGCAATAATGGACCGACTTCAAACACTAAATCGACACAGAGGTTTGTTTTAAACATTCAAAAGCAACTTTTGAGTTTGTTTTTGAATAATTATACTTATTTGGAGATCTCAGGTGTGAATCTGTTTTGTAAATAAATAAATTACAACGATAAAACCTCTTTATGTGACTTCAAGAGTGAAAAAAATATTGAATCCTGATTTGGAGCTTTAAGTATTCAATGCTGATTTGGTGTTTTAATATTGAATCTTGGTCAACTTCTCAATAATTTTAATGTTAAATCTTAGACTTCTTAATAGCATTTCATATTTTGATGATCTCACAATTGAATCCTGATTTAGAGATCCAAAAGTTGTAATCCAAATTTGATTTCGAGGTTCTGATTTAGATTCCTCCAGTGATCTTAAATGCCCCACCTATTGCCTTTAAACCATGATTCTTTTGGTTCCATCATCCTGTAATATTGCTACTTGCAGACATGTGAATCTGTGACAAAGATTTTCTACCATTCAATCATTTAGTCTATTCACGAGTCAACTTCTTGCCGATTTCTTCCTTCTGTTGTTTAACAAAACCCATAAAATTATTCAAAAATTACAATGAAGTTAAAATGAAAAGTAATTGGAGAACAAAATGAATAGTTTAGTTTAGTGATAATGACGGTTAGGTGGTGGAGATGAAATAATGGGATAACACAAGGGAATGAAACCAGCAACTACCGAGCTGATGTTCTTCTGTGTCTCCTTTACACGTTTCACCTCAGGCAGGTCAGAGATCGCAGTTCCTTGCCCAATACTTTCCTTGTACTTGATCTACAAAGGTGTAGATCATGGAGGAAAGTATAAACAATAAGCGCAGAGCCAATAATAGATACGTACATTTTGCAATCAGTTAACCACATTAAATCACAGACACTGTTGGATCACAGACTGCAAATAACCTCACCACACACCAGTAACTGGATTAGGGATAAATTTGCGCACTGCATTTGAAAGAAGGATCAAACATGTAAACTGGTCTCCAAACATCAAAACTCTTCTGATAATAACATTTGTTTTAAGATTATGCAATTTATAAAGCATTGGCATTAATAATAAACTAAAAGTATAATTCAGCTCGTGCTTTTGAGCAAAATTAAGATTCAACTTTGAAGGATAACATTAGATAAGTGGTTTTCAAACTGCTCCCCTAAACTCACTGGTGGACCATCAATTACTTCAAAAGATTGGGTGTTAGGCAAGACCTGACAGACTTTTATTCAAAATACAATGGAGGCACATCCAATGCTGGTTGACTGTCCTGGGCTGGGGAGGGGGCTGTGGAACAGTCATCTTTATTCAGGAGTCTGTGGGTGGAGCCACAGGTCGAGTCAGCCCATGGGAGTCCACGAGAGATAAATATACAAACAGTGTAATTTGTAATTTGTTTTATCCCTATACCTTAAGTGCTCTGTGATTAATAAGGGATTGCTTAAGGTGGTGTGTGAGTGGAAAGAAAAAGATTGAAAGCCACTGTATGAATTGTACCTAAATGATGTTACGTGAATAGGAAATGGGCCAATTACAATTTTTCTGAAGCAAAATATTTCAGTAACAATTGGGTCTAGAGCAATGATTCTCAACCTTCCCTTCCCACTCTCATACCACCTTAAGCAATCCCTTACTAATCACAGAGCATTTATGCCATAGGGATTACTTAAAGTGGAATGTGAGTTTAGGGGGGCAGTTGGAAAACCACTGCATTACATGAAGTATTTTAGTTGGAGGCACTGAGGTTAGAAAAGTTAAATGTTGCATTGCCATTGACTGACTGCACTCATTTATAAAGAAAAGGGTCAAAATTCTGCTCCTCCTACATAACTTAGCTATAAATGTTACAAACATAGGGCATATCAAGTTTAAGTTGCAAATGAGGACGACGCAGGCTTTCATCATTGATAGAGTAATCCAGGATCTGTTTAAGTGCGATTAAAGTTTGAGTGTTCTGTGACTTTTAAAGCAGATGACTATAAGTAACTGTCCCGTACAAAGCCTCCTCCACTATTTATTTAATGTTCCTAGGGCAACATTTGTGTTGGTTGGATTTCTTAGCTTATATATGATTTTGTTTACTAAGATTAACAAAGGCAAGGTTTGTTTATGGCTTGTTGTCTTCATGCATCAGCTTTTTATTAGGACCAGTTTTGATTCAGTTTTTGGATGATGCACTGTACTAAACTTCAGGTTATCTGGAAGGCTCTTAAAACTGCATTTATGACTTGGAAGTCAGTTACTGATTTGGGAATGGACAGATGGCATGCAGAAGTTCGGAGTTGTATTCCACTTGAGAAAATTAGTTATAATTTAAGAGATAAATATCAGACATTTTGTGAAATATTGAGTCCATATTGACAAACTGTTGGTGTTACAATATAAATGAATCTTGAACATTCCCTTTCTCTTCTAGGTCTCTATAAATATTTATATGTTTATAGGTATTGGAAAGTGAAGGACTCCTGTTGTGTTTTATTGTCCCTCTTTTTTTAGTTTGTAGAGGGTTGGGGGATTTATAGGAGGTTTTTCTTTCTTTTCTTTTTTTAAAAATAAAATACCACATATATTTGGATTAAGTTTGAAATATTTTCATGTGTTTGTTAACTGGTTTTATATTAAATAAAATTTAAATAAAAACTGCGTTTATGGCTGTCCCTTATGCATTGTGCGGGATGACTTGAGAAATAAACACAACATTATATTTTGTTTGTTATATTCAGCTTGTGTGACCAATCCTAGATTTTGCTCTGAAAGTGTCAGAAATGCTGATGCTTTGAATGAGCTTTGCATTTCCTGAGGAGTGGATAAAGCATCTCAAAAGCACATTTTTTCTTAAAATCTAGGCTTGTGCCTTTAGAAGCAAATTTTTCCAAATGATCCTAGTATTGATTCTGCAGCCAGGAACCTACATCTGGGGAAAAGGGGATTTGTAATTTGTTGCTAGCTCTAAACAGTTGTCAGTGCTTTAGCCACTTGTTTTATGGCTTATTCAATATTTGGTTCCACTGAAAATAATGAATCGAATATCAGGAGAATAGACCAAGCATTTGATGCTATAGTCCATGGTTCCATCTTTAGATTTTTAGTTGGCTACCTACACCAGGGGATCCAGTATTAACTGGAATCCTGAAGAAAGACATGATCAACACAGTACAGCAATCATTAATCATTTCTTCTGAAATGTTTCAAACATTCCATAATAACTGTAAAGTCACAGAACAAAACAATAATGGTGTTGTGAAGACTGATCTGTAAAAAAAAACTAATTGATTTAAGTGCTTGTTCTCAGCATAGGCAAGACTTACATTTATTGAACTTTCTCAGATGCCTGGGGAATGTGATCAAAAACATTTGATCCAACTAAGTGAGTTACTACAATACCAGATATAGGACAAAGAAGGAATGTTTTACATGTTTCCTTCTTTCAAGACATACTGGCTCTTCTATTGATATCCATGTTTTATTTTATTTATATTACTTGTTTTAAATTCACAAAGCGCACAGTGGGATTCGACTTTATGTTTTCTGGTCAACGAGTGCAAGCTTCTGTATTGCAGTACTATAATGTGCAGAGACCTTTGAATGTTAGAATGTAAACTTGGTTACAAAGGCACTCGAAAATAACCCTTCAGCATTATTTCAACAAGGTATCATAAATCCTAGCAGCTTCATAATCTTGGGTTATATGTGAATGCAATCGATTCAGTAACTGTTTTAGTCAGAAAGTCAAATTTCACACGAGTGAAGATAGGAGTAAAAGGTTGGGAATATTATAATTGGGGATTGTCACAGATGAGGAAAAGAGCCATTAGGGACTATACCGAGCTAATTGCCTCTTGTGTCCTTTTGACTCTCTCCATCTCAGGTGTTTCATTAATTGATGTTCCAGTACCAATATCTTCCTTATATGCGATCTTTATACATAGAAGTAGGGTACAAAAATGAAGGTCAGAATAAAGACGGTTATCTTATTTGCTTATTTTGGCAATTTAAATGAAAATGCTCAAGCAGAGAGCAATTTAATAACAAACTGGTAACAGTCTACAAATGACAGACAATTGAATCAACAAAGTTCAACAGAGCTGAAAATAATTAAGACAGTAGCATTAAGTGTGAACCAACAAAATCACAAATTAAATGAGGAAAAGCTCCAGCAAACATCACAGGTAATAGTAGATGAGGCTACTGTTAGAAAATATACAGTATGCTCAACTGTGGAATAAAATTAAATGGATTATTGTTAGATTACTGAATATTGATGAATTTTGTTAAAAAATTATTTGCTTATTTAAAAAGGAATGGAGAAAATTACAGATGGTCAGTAGGTTAGCAGTGGAGAAGTATTTAGGTAAAAAAGTACCAAGCTGAAATTCTTTTGGTTTTCTTTAGCTCGCAGGATTTCAGGTGTGTCTTTTATTGTGGTGACCTTTCCTTTAATATTTTTAAGCTCTGAGGTATACTGAAGCTATAAAACAGAGTGAAAATCAACAGTGAGAAAACAAGAGCAACAGGCAAGAAAACATTGAAAAGAGAACAGAGAGAAAGTGATCTGCTGTCTCCGGCAGTGGATGCAAGCCACCTGCTGGATTCAGATCCTTTGACATCATCAGAACCGATTGGACAGAGGAACACAAAGCTTGCATCAATTTACCACTGATGACAAAAGATGAACATCACCCCAGGATCAAACTCTGGAATTTCAGGGCTGTAACAAAAGTTTTAGCTTCATGCATCCCAAAGACACTGATGAGATAGCTTGGGGAAAGGGGGCCGACGTCCTTGCACTCGAGTCACTGAAGTGAAGGAAAACAAATTGAGCTGCAGATGCTGGAATCTGAAACGAAAGCTGAAACACTGGAAGGACTCAGCCCATCATTCAGAATTTGTAGAAAATGAAATCTTCCCTGAACTGAAATGTTGACTGGCTGAGTTCTTCCAGTATTTCTGTGTTTGCTAAAGATAAGAATGTGTGCATACAGCAGGTGATTAAGGGGGAAAATTCCATGTAAATCTGCAATGTGAAAGGATCCGGGTATAGGAATGGGACACTTTACTGCAATTGGACAGGCATTGGTGAGATCACACCTTGAGTATTAGGTGTAGTTTTATCTCCTTATCTAAGAAAGTATGCTGCAAATCTCCACACTGTGGCTGTTTTTGGTGTATTATGTATGAGTTGACTAACTGGACAACTCGCAAAAAAACAAACATTCTCACTGTACCTTGGTTCAATTAATCTTGAACTTGTTATGGAGTGCAACAATGTTGGACTGGATTGAGTCCTGGGATGGCAGGACTAATTCATGAAGACAGATTGGGTCAATTTGGCTTCCATTCATTATAATTTTGAAGAATGAGAAGAGATCTCATCCATACCTATAACATTTTTTAGTAAGATTGGACAAATACAGGAAGTATGCTCCCAATGACTTGGAAGCTAAAGATCAGAGATCTAAGGATAAGCCATTTTAAGGCTGAGATAAGGAAAAAAATCATTTTCCCCAGAGTGGAATTCTTTACCATAGAAAACATTTGACACCAAATCATTAGACATATTCAAGGAAGAATGGATACTTCGCTTTGAGCTCGAGCAAACATGAGTAATGAGGACAAAGCAGGAACCAGGTAATAAAATTCGAATGATCAGCCATGATAATCTTGAATGGAGAAGTTGAGTCAAAGGGCCAGATGGTTTATTCCTGCTCCTTTCCTCCATGGTTCTATACTTTTTCTACCAGAGGATGAGAGATATAAACTGAATGATTAGCTTCTATATATGTAGAAGTTCCACACCAGATAAGAAAAGAATGACAATCTTTATGTTAGCTCACTCTTTATCAGATCTAGTTTCTCAATCTCAGATTTTAAGAAATGACGAGGAGTTAGTACATGGGAAGGTTTGACAATGTGGAATTCTTGCTGATTTCAGGAATTGGGAATATTCTTCAGTGATATCATTCATGATGCCATCAGGTCAATTGGGCCAGTGCGGTAATTGTATTGGATCATCCTAGCTAGAGGCAGAGCTAATTTTGGAGTTCAAGTCTTCAGTGCCACACCTGAGATGTTGCCTTGTCCCTTGAGCTTTCTAGTGACCTCAATAATCTATTGAGGATTATATCATGAGGGGCTATTAGACAGAGACTTTCTTGATATCTCTCTTGATCATGGTATGTCACACGACGTGAGTTGGAGAGGCAGGGGTGGGAGACTTAAATCAGTATTAATTTAAGATACTGGGAGGGAAAAGGGATGAAAGAATTGTCCCTCCATCTTGAATGAAAATAATATTGTTACAGTTCTGTTGAATTCCATGAAAAACTTACAAAGCAAATAATATACACAGACAATATTATGTTTATCATCTCAGATAAACATGTTGGACACCAATTGTCCAGACAATAACAATATCAGTCTTCACCCTTCTAGGACAACAACACTATTGCACCATGTCCCAAAGCAAAGTGAGATTTGTAACCTGAGTCATGTGTTACAGTGAATGGACACCATGTCAGCTGTGCCTTGTTCTGTTTCCTTCCTACGGTCTATTTATTACAGTAGAATAGCCATTAACTAAAGACAGGTTGACCCAAGGACTTGGTTGGCACTTTAAAACAGAAACCAGAAACAA
The DNA here is from genome assembly GCF_036971445.1 of Narcine bancroftii. NCBI lineage: Eukaryota > Metazoa > Chordata > Chondrichthyes > Torpediniformes > Narcinidae > Narcine > Narcine bancroftii. The sequence goes on along the minus strand of NC_091472.1, from coordinate 266,485,641 downwards.
AAAAAGTCTTGGATCCTGGAGGAGTGAGCTGAGCTGTGTGTCACTGAGATGTTTTTGACTTACCGTGCTGATGTTCTTCTGGTTCTCCCGCACTCTCTGTATCTCAGGCGTGTCAATTACCGGGACGTATTGAGACATGGTCTTCTCTGCTTCAGATTTGTATTGTTTCTGGGATGGAAATTCAGAGCACCATGAGAACCAGCAACAAACAGCACATTTCTGTCTGAGCTAGACAATTTGTAATGTTAACATTCAGTCTGAAAATAACCGATGACAAATAGGAAGCCCATACCAAATTCTATTAAATAAGGAACAAAATTATTTTGCACTTTGTGTAATGAAGATGCTTGCTTGATACACACTGATCTTATTCAAATCGAAGCAAAGGAATTTTTTCCAGAACAAGGATGTTTGCTACCAATAAGGAATTGCAGTAATTACATATAAGCCTGCCATGTGGCTTACTCCTGCTGTTTCAAATACTTTTATGAAACATAATTTTAATGTATTAGAGATAGACTTCACTCATTCACATTGCTCTATTTCACTAATGCCAGGGAAATATTATAGCCCAAATTATCTAAAGATAGCAAATTGTCACCGTTAAAATCTCACACCATCCTGTCTCCTTCATAGTTGGTTTAAAATTTCAGGCTATGTTGGTTCTGTATCTTTGCTATCTAAAGTACATTGTTTGACATGCTGAGTTTCTCCAGGATTGAGTTTTTTTTTCACCTCAATCACGGTATCTGCAGACTTTCGTGTGTTACTCCAAATGTAGTGCTAATCTGAGCTCGTCCCATTTGGCCCATATCCCTTTGCCATTTGTAAAGACAGACAGCACAAGTCAGAGAGCTGAAGATCCATTGTGATTTACTCCATTTATTGATGGAGGAACATCAGGAGAGATCACCAGTATGTGGAAATTATCCCCGTGTGCCAGCAAAAATTTACTTTCAAAAAACATCACTAAGAAACTTCAGCAAGTGGAGGCATTCGCTAATTATTAGTTCACGATGGAAATGCCCATGAGACTTAATATTTTGAAAAGCAAATCTGATAAAACCTATTACTAGAAATTTTATGCTTGTAATTGCTATTATAATTGCTATTGTAATATCATCTCCTTTTCTGTGCAGAGACTGCAAGTCAGCAAAATGATTTTCAATGAAGCAAAGATTTGATTTTAATATTCTCTTCTTTGTTTTAAAATCCACCTTCCCTCACCTGTCCCTCCTGAACTGTAGAACTTCCTACAGCTGTTTAAACCTGGTATAGTTCTGGCCTCTTGGTTCTACTCTTTCACTCACATTGATACACAAGACTCAAGTCCAAAGCAGGAATTTGGGGTAATGGACCATTTTCATCAAATTGACAGGTGACAGGGCTGGAGACAAAGGAAAGATGTGCATTACCTGGCTGCTCAGGTACTTCACATTTTGAGCATGAATAATCTCAGGTGTGTCAACGACTGTGGTGTAGTTAGATTTTCCCCTTTCAGCCAAATACTTGTATTTTACCTAAAAGTGAAAGATCAGACATTAATAAACACACAAGTAATATTTCAGTCAGGTAATGAATCAATTCAATTGACTGGCTGTCCTAGGTGAAACAAATATTCAGCCGAATGATCTCAACCCCAAACATCGACTGTCCATTTCCTGCCATAGATGCTGCGTGATCTGCTGAGTTTTCGGTATCAGCTGGTTTTTGCTCCAGATTGCAGCATCTGCAGTCTCTTTCGACTCCACCAGCTTAAATCTGTTGACGTGTGAAAGACTACAGATGCTGGAATCTGGAGCAACGCACAATTTGCTGGAGGAGGAAGGCAGAGGGTTGAAATGCATCAGTGGGTGAAAAAGATTCTTCAATGTTTCAGGTTGGAAGCCTTCATCAATTCTGAGAAACAGCTGGACAGTATAGGAGGAGTTGAACGGGGGCCAGTGGGGAATTGGCAGACCAGGGAGAGGTGATGAATGACAGACAGAGACAGTTGACTGGCAGATGCTAGAAAAGGGAGAGAGGCAAGAGAAACAAAGGATGAGTCACACAGAGTGGGGTGGTCGACAAGAATTGACAAAGGTTGTCAGTGCTGAAATCTGATAAGAAAGGATGACAATAATCAGTTGGAGTCAAAGGAAGGAAAGAATCCAATGGGGAAAATGTGTGTATAGAATCAAAAAGGGAAAGGAATGAGAATGGGTAGGGGACTAGATGGAAGAATGGACAAAATTGGGGGAAGGAATGGGAAAGGGATGTGCGTGCAGCCTCAGGGTGTGCACATAGCCTCTATATATCGGGTCGCCGCTTTTGTCACATTTTTTAGAAAAAGGAAAAATCCTTTCGGAAAAAGCAAACACAGGTTTCTTTGTAAAAGTGAATTTGTGTAAAGCAAGAATTCGTAAAGCAGGGTATACCTGTATTTGGTTGGGCAGAGAAATCTAGGAGCACAGGTGCATAGATTCCTTGAAAGTGGTGACTCAGGTGGACAAGTTGGTAAAGAAGCCACACTCACCTTCATTAGGTAGGGCATTGAGCACAGAGATATTAGGACTACATGAGATATTAGGTGAGACCACACTTTGAGTACAGTGGGCAGTTCTAGTCGCCTAGCTTTTGCAAGGATTAATAAAATGGAAGGAGTACAGAGAGGATTCACCAGGATGTTGCCGTGTCTGGATAGCTTGAGATATAGGAAGAATTTAGATGGGTTGGGTCTTTATTCCTAGAACGAAGGCTGAGAGATGATCTTTTGGAGGTTTATAAAAGCATAAGGTTAATGAACAGTCAAAATGAACAGTCACAGTCTTTTTTTTTGACCAAGGTAAGTGATTCTAGAACTTGAGGGTGTAGGTTTAAAGTGGGAGTGGAATGATTTACAAGATTTTTTTTCACTCAGAAGGTGTTCTGCATCTGGAGATGGTGCTTTCACACTGCCCCTGAAAGCTGGTATTCAATCGCCTTTTTACCATTTCTCTTACTTGTATGAACACGACCAACATAGTATGGGGTTTTCTTTTCATCCTGGTATTTATTATCTGAGGTAAGTAGTATCAGAACCAATGCGTTTCACATCGGCTCCTGCGTAAAAGGCTTACCTGCCTTCCTAGGGATGCTGACGCTGTAATGGTGCAGGCTCCGTCTCCTTTTGCTTCGGGATGCTGATCCCAATGTAAAAGTTCACACTGAACCGGCTTTTCTTGGTTCAGTGTGAACGCTCTGATCCAACCCGGTTTTAAACACGGGTCGTTGACATGCTAATTTACTGGGATCTCAGTGTGAAAACATCTAACTGCAGAAGGTCGTAAAATAGCAATGTTCAAAAGACATTTGGACAGATCCATAGAGAGGAAGGGTTTATAAGAAAATACAGGCAAGTGGGACTAGCCAAGGATGATTAGCATGGATAAGTGAGGGCGAAAGTCCTGTTCTCTGCTGAATGTCCTAATGACTCTTTGTGTCAGAGGATGAACTTCAGTTGACAAACCTTGAATAACAACTCAAAATAGTTGCATGCAAGTGAAATTGTTTCTAATAATTAAACAAAACAATTTCAACTAAAACAATTATTCATTGCATCAGACAAAAACACAATTGCTCCATATTGATTGGATCAATAAAATTATGGACATTAGATGAACACATTTACTTTATTTTCACCATCACTCACCTGGCTTAAAATATCTGTGGCATTCTTTGCTCTGGCAAAGTCTGGAGTTTCATTTGCAAGTGCCACAAGCCCTTTACCCTTTATTTCTTCTTCCAACGACCTCTTATATTCTTTCTGAGGTAAGGAGAAAGAAGAGGCTATTTATGACATTGCCTCAGACTTCTTGGAATAAAAATCTGTGGAGAATTTAGAGCCATGAAATATTTGGGAGTTGTCTAAGCAGAATTGTGTTGGTTACCACACAAATTCTGTTTTGAGTTTGAACAATTTTTCATGTTTTGTTCTCTGACAGATATTTTAAAGCTCTGTTGTATAGGGAACCTTGACATACTTTGAATCAAGTCAAAACACAGAAATGCTAGAGAAACTCAATCAAAGAGGCAAGGATATATTACTGATGTTTCAGGCCTCAGGCCTTCCTCAAGGTATGAGGAAAAAACATAACTGTTTGTATTAAAGGCTGGGCAATAAAGGGGAAAAAAGAGAGAGGGAGGAGTAGAGACCCATAAATAAAAGGTGTTAATTGGAAAGAGAAAAGGTGAGAATTGATAGAGGAATGAAGACATGGGTTAAGACAAGGGGAGGGGTGAAATGGAGACTGAAGAAGTCGAAATTAATGCTATTTGTTAAAAAGGTGCCCAGACAGAATATGAAGTGTTGTTCCTCCAATTTGTGAGCTAGCGGTGACTCAAAGGGCTGAATCTCCTTCTTCTATGCCATTAGGAATTTTTGGGCCATCAACCAATGTACATACATTAATATGAAGGACTACATTGATAGAGAATCGTTTGCTTTCACAACTATGCCATTCAAAGCCTGACAGACAAGGCAGATGAAATGGTGATGTACATGGGATTGGAGTATTCTACTTAATGCAGAAACATGGATAAGGGATGGGCATGACTGGCAGCTATATGTTTTTGGGGTACCAATACTATAAGTGTGATAGAGAGGAGGGGAATTGTACATTTGATGAGGGCATCATGGCAGTGCTCAGAGAGAATATTCTAGGGGATCATCAATGAATAGGATAATTACTTTGATAAGATTATATGAGAGGAATATTAGCAGGAATTAGAGGTGCAAATATACAAGGAGATCACAGATAGCTGTGAAATTAATAGGCTTGTAATAGTAGGTGATTTTATTGGTGAATGCCTTTTGTGCTAAGTGTTTGAATGGGGTGGAATTTGTTAAGTGTGCCCAGGAAATATTTTGTGCAAGTACAAGAGGTCAAAACTTCAGGCATATGAGAGACTGCAGATGCTGGAATCTGGAGCAGCAAACAATCTGCTGGAGGAACTCAGTGGGTCAAGCATCAATATAACTCTATACCTACCTCATTCAGAATACAAGTTGCATTCTTTGCTCGCATCATTTCTGGAGTTTCCTCTAACACGGTTAATCCTTTTCCCTTAACTCCTTGTTCCAGATCCTTCCTGTACTCTTTCTAGATAAACAAATTAAGAACAGGAAAGCTACAAAGATACTGGAAACAAATGTGACAACTCAGTGAAGTGTTTGGATGACCATTAGAGCAGACAACTGAAAAGCAGACACATCTTCAATGTATGAAAGTGGACAAGAGACTGCAAGCACAGTTATAGGAATTCAGGGTTTCACCAAAAAACATTCACATATGTATGTTGGATGAGTTTTCTACATTATTGTTAAATCAAAAAGAGGTTTAATAGTTTTGTTAAACATTTATCAATAATTGACTATACAAGACAATTTTTCAAATTGTTCAAAAAATGTAGAAAAATCTTTTCCATGATTTATCACAATATGTATTTCAAAGTTTGTGTAATTTAACAGTATATATTAATGAGGTTATACTTTCAAATTGTTAAAAGGAAAATGAATAAAAGAGCTGTCTACCTCACAACCTATCTTAGTTGCATATCGGACATGTAACATTGATGGTGTAATTTCCAAACCAGAAAGGTTCCTTCCTTTTATGTGCTCTTCCAAATCCTTTTTATATTCTTTCTATTGATATTTTGGAGAAAGAAATAAAGTAGAGATAACATTTTTAACATCAAGGAAAAATATGCTCAAAGTGTGAACAACAGACATTCAACAATCAGAATATTCCTTATGTATTTAAAGATGCTGAAGCTGGTCATATATCATCTGTTTGGAAATCACTGAAATGCAAGTTTAAAAGGTACATCAACAGCAAAAGAGAATATAGAACATTACAGCATAGAAAACAGGCCCAAGTATTATTCTGCCTCGTCTCACTGGCCTGCACCAGTCCATAACCCTCTATACTCTTCTCATCCACCACTTCTCTGCATTCACCACTTCTGTTAGCAATTCATTCCACACTCGCACTACTCTCTGTATGAAAATAAATTCCCACTAATGTTCCCCCTAGACATCTCCCCTTTCACCCTCAACCCACGTCTTCTGGTTTGTCTCTCACCTAACAGTGGAAAAAGCCAGCTTGCATTTATTCTATCTATACCCACAATAATTTTGTATACCCCTATCAAATCTCCCCTCTTCTACTACTCTTCATGGAATAAAGTCCTAGCCTGTTTAACCTTTCCCAGAAACTCAGCTCCTCAAGTCCTAGGAACATTCTAGTAAATCTTCTCTGCACTCTTTCAATTTTGTTGCTATGTGTAAAAATTATTGGACTTTATCTCAAGTTGGCTGGAATTCAAAGATGAAACAGAAAGGTTTCAGTTGCAGGGATGACAGTATTAGAAGACAGAAGGTCTGAAAAATATGATGTGATGAGACTGTATCTGAAGCAGGATGCGGAAGAGAATCCATGGAACCCAAAACGGACCTTTCATATAAGCAAGTGTTCACGGTCTGATGAACTCATTCTCAGGCCCAGGAGTCTGGGTTTTCAATTGTCCTATTTCTGCTTCTAATTTTGGTGTGAAGTTGTTAATAATTAGAAAATGCTCATCATTACACTTGGGAAATTTTGTCAATCTGAAGAGTAGGCCATTGGATAGTTCAGATTTACCACAATAGAAGGGTAGTCTGTCATCTCAGTCCAACCCTTTAACTTATAGTGTCAAGTTGTGAGACCAAACTTCACAAACTTGGCTTCTATTCCCTTAACTAGTTGAAGGGTGGCACACTTGAATTAATTAGAAACCTAAAGCAATTTAACTGGAAAGATACAGGGAAACCAAAACAGGGGCCTCATTATTCATATGTGGCTGCCTCCAATAGAACCATGATTCTTGTGCCTTCCTTAAACTTGGACTATCTGCCATTGGAATCAACTAGCTTAGGGTTTTATTAAGGTCAAATAGTCAGAGTTAGACCCTTCAGTACAACTTATCTAACCCAATCTAGATGGCATTCTGGGCTCGTCCCATATACAACCTGTCACATGTATTTGTTCAGCTGTTTTCATAAGGAGTACCGCCTGTGACAGATTATGTTATATTTTATATAAAAAGTTTTAAAGGAGTTAAATTGTGGCAGGTTTTTTCAGTGTAGGTCACATACAAACACTTCAAACAGATCTCATTTAAAATGCCAGAGCTCTGCTCAAGCCAGACCATCAGGCTCCCAGTGCCTTTGAAAAAAACTTTGAAGAGTGCCTATAAGGACTTCACAAGTAGGTGTTAATTGGACATGCTGTGGAGTAATGGATTATTGTTTTGGAAAGCAACAGATGAACGGACTCAGAAGATTAGGTCTGGAGCTGCAGTCTGTCTGAATGCAGTTTGCTCTTCTGAGAGAGAGAATTCAGTCCTACAGTTCAGCAGCAGCAGGTGGGACTGGAACAGGACAAGCTGGCAAGCTTGTGGAAAAACCTCAATTTGAAGATGGATTATGAGTCTTAGTTCAGCCTGGTCAAAGCCCTTGTGGTCAATATAAGAGGAGATGGGTGGCTGTATAATGTTTCACTTGAAATAAGGTAAACAAAAAGGAACTCTGTGGTGACCTGAAAGAAAGAGGTTATCATCTGAAAAACCTTGATGGGGCAGGTTTCTTCAGCAAGACACTGAAGTGACTGATCAGAAGGAATCAGTTGTGGGTGTTCAACAAGCAACAAATCTCTCTCTGAAAACCAACAAAAACCTTCCTGAGTGGTAACTGTTTAGCTTTCAAACACCAAAGCCTGGTGAAAATTCATAAACATTAATTTATATGCACAGTATAAGAATTGCCTGCAGCCAGTGAACTTGGAGGAGTGAGAAGTGAGATTGAATTGTGAATCAAAGAATTTTTCTGTACTTGCGCACACATTAGATACATGTGTGCTTAGAATTAGAAGGGTGTTAGGTTAATAGTAATAAGTTAAAGTTTGATCCTGTTTTCATGTTTAAAGATAATTAAAAGCAACTTTTGTTTAAGTAACCATTTGTCTTGATGAATTTCTATGCTGCTGGGTTTTGGGGTCCTCTGGTCTCATAAACACACCTCTTGGAGATGAGGAATTATTGAGCTTTCAATCCTGACTTCAATTATGTGGGGCACTGATGAGAAACACCCTGAATATTCTGTATAATGTTGGTCTCCCTACCTATAAAAGAATATATGGGAAAGGAATACAACAAAGATTGGGCAAACTGGTTTGTGGGATGGCAGATTTGCCGTGAGAAGAGCAATCAAATCTACCAGTCCTGTGTACCCTAGTGCTTAGAAGAATGGGAGGTGATCTCATTGAAGTTTATGAAATTCTTACGACAAATACTATATATTCTCCCTGATGATGTCCAGAAATGGAGTCATCATTTCAAAATAAAGGGGAGGCAATTTAAGGCAAAATTAGAAATTTCTTCAATTTACAACAGATTGAATTCTCCAACCTAGAAGGTTGTTCAATTATTAAATTCAAAATGAAAACATTAGATATTTAAGGATATAGGGATAGAGTGGTTGAGGTGGAAGGTTAATAATTATTTTATTGAAGATCTTATTTGGAATTCACATTTAGATTTATTTTTCTCCAATTAAATAATTCTGTGCCTAGCAGTAGATACTAGCTTTAACAAAACTTTGAACTTAACAATAAAACCCTCTTCATGAAAGGAGCCAGCACTTCAAGCATTAACAATGTTTAAAAGACACTTGAACAGATTCATGGATAGGAAAGGTAAATGGGCATATGGGGCAAATGGGACCAGCTCAGAAAAGCTCCTTGGTCAGTGAGGATAGCTGGGCTGAAGGGCTTGTTTCTACGTTGTGTAATTCTGACTCTTTGAATACTTTATGTAGCTGTTTATGGAAGCCTGTTTAAGATCGAGAGCACCTAGAGAGTAAGGACCATCAGCACAAATTAGTATAAAATATTGACTACCCTACAGAATTCAGAGCCCACTTATAGAACCCCTTTTCAAGCTTTCTTCTAGTGAACAAGAAGCACCAGAATTCTAATAGTCTCATGGAAAATATTGAGTCACAGTGAGAGCAAGAGATCGAAATAGTTGAAAAGCAGAAGAGACATTAGGAAACAAAATTAATAGTTATAAAGCTTGAATTTTTCAGCCTTTACTTTTTGGTTTGGTTTGGGATTTTTATTTTCAGATGCTATTGTTTGGCAAAAATCAAATACTTACAATGAATAACATTTAGATAAATACTTTGAGTTTCAGTAAATTATAACTAAATTGTTAATGGCAACATTCATTCATAATTATCTATTGCTCATCACAATATTACTAATCTCACCTTTCCTCCTCAGTTTCCCAGTTGCATTACTAGCCAATTTATTCCTTTGTACTCCACAAACAAATATGAAAAGTCAGTCATCTGCACAACAATTTTAGAAGATGCATTCTCAAAGCAAGAACCGTAGTTGATATAGAATCTGTAGTGATTTTAGTGGTATGAAAATAAATTTTAAGCCCTCATTTTAGAATCAGTTCCTTAGCAGTTTTGTTCAGTTGTTATTAGTGAGAAGCAAACATTTCAAGCCCTAAATATTTAAAACAACGGCATTGTACAGTTATAAAACTTAATACAAGTTTGACAGAACCTGTATGCAAGCTTCATTCTAATTTCCAAACATTAAATCCTTCAAGATATGGTAGTGGTTAGTTACTAGAAACTTTGCATTGTTTTTTTTCACAAACAGTGCCCATTGGACAATGCTACCAACAGCAGGACACAAAAATTGAGCGGGTTGTCAGAGCTGATTTCCATTTCCCAGACTTACCTCACTCTGCATGTGCTGGGATTCCTTAGCGGTGAGATAAACAGGTGTTTCAAAGTCCAGCATTGCTTTCCCCCTTTCCTTCTCATATTGTTCCTTGTACTTGACCTGAAACATTGTGCATTGCAGACACTCTCAGCAAAAGATAAGTGAATTACATGTTGCTATTACATTCCTATGTTATGTCATACCCCATCCCACGCGCTTGGTAAGTAATTCTTTCAAAAAGTAAATGTGTTGCACACATCTTCAACTTCAATACTTCATGAAAGAAAAGAGAACACAGCATTTGCACAGAGACAGAAACATATTTTGTTCTTGGTTCAAAACAAAATGATTCAGAAAAATAACGATAATTAATGTGGTGCAGTATTAACAAAACAAACATTGATTGCACTTAAAATAATAATAATGCCAACAATTTTACAATCCAGCACGTCCTGTTAATGCACAACGATTTGCCAAAGAGGTTTGAAATGGTTGTGGACCAAAAGTTTGAGATTAAGTACCAAATTATTTTTGTTATGTAAGTAGTTCTGTTCCTAGACAAAATTATCATTGATAATTGGGCAGAGGGGAGCAGGAGGTCTTGGTTTCAGTTGGTATCTAAATGTAAAGTGGCACTGCTGTTCCACAGCTCCACAGACCCTTGCATGCTGGCCATGTGCAATTCTTTGCTATCCCTATGGGTTCCTGCTGGGTGTTCCACCTTCTTCCATGTGTGAAAATGTGCATGTTGGCTGCAGCAAGTAAGATTCTCAGTGCATATATGCAGTGTACAATGTGTAGGACAATATTAGTATTACTACTACTATAGCTAAGTGACAACAGCATCAGAGGGTAGATGATGGGCATGAAAGAGACTAAGTTGCAGGGCTAAGTATAAGAGAAGGGGAATAGGACTGATGAGATTGCCCTTTTGGGAGTTCATATGAATTTCGTATGCCAAATAACCTCTTTTGTTTAATAATAAGTATTCTGCTATTAAACTTCCTAAAGTCAGCTTGATACTCAACATATTGAGTAGGATAAAGTAACACAAACACATGCCCAGATTTGAACAGACTTACGTGACTCTGTAACTCCGTTGCCTCCTTCACATGAATTTGCGCAGGTGAATCAGGCACCAGTTGGTAGTGACCCTTACTCTTCTCAAACTCCTTCTTGTACTGGTACTATGGAGGGTCAAAAACCACCTCAACAACAGAAAGGCTATAAAGTCTAAACAGTGTGACCCATCTAAAAAAAATGTGCTAAAAAATGTTCATAACCAATAAAATGTGAAAAGCCAAGTAAAGAAATCCAATTAAAAAAAAAACAAATGTGGCAGATAGATTGAGTCACATATAATGGTTGTGGACATTTCCAAATGGAAGGCGACAGATATACTGAGAAGCACCTTTTTTTTTGGTGGAGCTGACACATCAACCATTAATAAGACAATTCCCTCTGAACTGATCATAGATTCGTAGAGTGATAGAGTAACTGAGGCTTATTTGCCTGCATTCAGCCCAGACCCCTCTCATCCTTTCCTATGAATGTGCCCGCCTTTTAAACTGGCTGCCTTTATTACTTCCACTGGCAGCTCTTTCCATAAGTGCCCCTAAGGTTCCCTCAAAATATTTCTCTCTCACTTTTAATTTATGCCTTCTATTTTTAAATTCTCCTACCATGGGAAAGACACTACGACTATTTACCTTATGGCTCTGATGTCAATTGGACTGAATTAGAAACCTTAATATTGTAAAGAAAACAAAAAATATTTTAATCATATAAACATTTTAAGGATATGATTTCTAAAACTGATACATATATTATTTATTTGTGAACCTAATATAGTTGCTGAGAAAATTTAATAGGTTTATTTTAAATCTAGCTATTGTTGGAAATGCTATGCAACATTTTAAAACAAATTTTGAATATATGCATTTTTTTCTTAACTCCTTTGGTGTTATTTTTGTGAATTTATTTTCTTCTCTTGCCAAAAGTTGAAACAAACCTCTCCTAATGAAGAAGCCAATATTTTAATCAAAGATTATCGTCATATTGTAGTTCTCTTTATGCGACTCAAGGCCACATTTTCTTGCTAATCACTTTCAGAATTCATTGTGGAATTTTACTACATTAACAATGCATCATCAATGTCAATTTGTTGTTAAATTGCTGTAAAACTGATTTTGAGAATTCTTAGCTACTACGTTCTCCAGTATTTATTACAATTGATTTCCTCTTCAATTGTAATTAAGAGCCAATATCGCACCACCTCCCTCAAGAATATGAGAGGAATGGAAATTCAACAAATCTGAACACTTCTTAATGCCTGATTCATTGAGAAACTCTGCTTTATTAATGGTTGGTCCACCAACAGGCACCATGCCATTTTGGGTCAGTCACTGCTGCCCTTTTCAATCCAAAAACATGGATGTCCAAACATCTGAAAATGTAAATGTTCACATCTGACAGAACAATTTCATTCGCATCTTGAATCAGAATAATCAGATTGTATTTTTTAAGAAAAATAATTATTTGTTAGAATTCAAAAAAATATTTTCTTTAGGGAGGAAAAAAAAGTTAATATTTCCAAGAGGTGGAAAATTAGTAGTTTCATAACAATGGGAAGGTTTTTAGACTAAGAGAAATGTGCCAAATATGATTATGGCTGATGAGTAAAACTGACAGCAAGAGATGGTAAGTAGGTCACTACCAGGGTGTCCCTGAAATGGAGTCAGTTTTAGATAGGGAAAAATGTGTTAAAGTTACAACACATAGGAAAGTAAAGAAATTCAATTAAAAGTGAAATAGGAATGGGTTAGGATGTAAATATGGATTTGTTAGCTCAATTGCTTACTTGACTGGATAGCTTGCTAGTGGAGAGATTATGTTGCATTTGTAAAGATTCAGACATATCCGTCACAGGCTTGTGCATCTTCTTCAGATCCTGCTTATATTTAATCTAAATGTGAAAGGCAAGAGTGAAACAATTAAACTCTTGACCGCCATGAAAGTATTTTAGCAGCAGGATATACTATCAACTGTACAACAGTTGGGTAATTCCTCTCCAAACACCTGAAGGCTTTAGCATCAGCTTTCATTTCGAATACATTTGCACCAAAAAATAAAATGATCTATTTTTTTCTATCATCCAATCTATGAAACAGTTGGGCCTTAGGTCCCTTTTAAATTTTTTCCCTCTCATTTTAAATCTATGCTCTCAAGATTTGGAGTCCTCTACCCTTGGTGGGGGGGGGGGGGGTTTGGGAAAGACTATGTCCATTCACCTTATTAATGCCTGATTTTACATACTGTATCCCTAAGCCTCCTAAGGTCCTGGAAAATTTTAAAAAAATGTTCTAGCCTCTTCAGCCTCTCCCTCTAACTCAATCTCTTTAGTTTTTAGAAATAGTTTCAGCAACCTTTCCAACTTCATGATATCCTTCCCATGTAATCAGAACTGTACACAGAAGTGCAAGTACAGTCCCACCAATATCTTACTGTGAAATTATGCTGCAATTCTTGTCCTCAACAGCCTGTCAATGAAGGCAAACCTTTTCAAATATCTATGATGCCACTCTTAGGGAACTATTTTGCTGTACTCCTCGATCTCTTTGTTCCTCAACACTCCCCAGGGCCCTGCTATTTACTGTGCAAGTTCTGCCCTGATTTAGTTTCAAAAATTCAACACCTTCCACTTGTCCAGGTCAAATTCCATCTACTATTCTATGTGTTGCTGTAGAACTGTATTTGTTCATCTGTTGCTTCCTAAAACAATAATGTATTACTCCACAGCATGTCCAGTTAATACCTACTTGTGAAGTCTTATAGCAAAGCAGTTTCCATTGTCTTTATGAAGGTACTGGGAGCCTGGAGTGTCTGGCTTGAGCAGAGCTCTGTCATTTAAAATGAGATCTGTGTTGTGAAGTGTTTGTGTTTGTTTATGACCTACACTTAAAAGAACACCATTTATCTTCTTTAAAACATATCTATATACAATATAAAATATAACATAATCTATCACATATGTCATAATGCTGTTGTGAGGCCTGGCCGTTCCCCTGGCAATGAACTCCTGCAGCCTGGAACTTCTGCACGATGGGGGGAAACCCCTGTGCCCTGCCGCACTGGCTGTTCGTTACAGCGATTTGGCCTGTCATGTGCGGGTTGACCCAGCCCACTACACCATCATATATATCTTTGCACCTTATTGCAATTCACTCCCCCCATCCCTAATTATCCTGCCATCCTTCTCCAGAGTCGGGGGGGGGGGGTAGTGTAGTGGTAAGGAAGCTAATATACCATAACCCATTTAACCTATCCGTGCAATTGGGGTGTTGGACAAAACTGGAGCACCAGGAAAAAAGCACATACATTCACACTGAAAACACACACAGGAGGCCAGGATTGAAGTTAAACAAGAAAATCTGCAGATGCTGGGGTTGAGTGCAATGTTTAAAAAGTGCTGGAGAAACTCAGCAGATCATGAAGCATCTATAGGAAGTGAAAGGGAATTAATGTTTTCCGACGAAGGACCCCAGCCCAGAACATCAATTAATCTTTACTTCCTATGCGTGCTCCATGACCTGGCAAGTTTTTTCCAGCATTGTTGTGCATTGCACAAACCAGGGTTAAACACGGGTCACAGGAGCAGAGAGGCTGCAACTCCACCAGCTCTGACACTATGCCACTTCACTCATTTGGTCAATTTTAATAATCTTTGCCACCACTGAGAAAGTTTAGACCATCCAGCCATTCATTCTGGCTTTGGTTCAGAATTCACAAAGCTAAATGTTCCCACGCCCATTTCGCTTGGCAGTCTGTATCTCTAGAACCTGGAATATCCAAGGGTTGACTTGTGAATACACTTGCAGCCTCAAATGAAGCTGTTTGGTTGGTCCTACTCTGGGAGGACCAACCAAACAGCTTCATTTGGGCCATTTTCCCCTCCAGATCCTGTTGTAATCTTGGATCAGTGTGACCATCAGCACAGATCTACTAGAAGTCTGTTCATAAGCCACAAAATTTCACAGCCCATGTGATAGTGGAGCATGCATAGGAAGTAAATATTAATTGATGTTCTGGGCTGGGGTCCTTTGTCGTGAAACATTAATTGCCTTTCACTTCCTATAGACGCTTCATGATCTGCTGAGTTTCTCCAGCACTTTTTAAACATTGCACTCAATCCCAGCATCTGCAGATTTTCTTGTTTAATTTCAATCCTGGCCTCCTGTGTGTGTTTTCAGTGTGAATGTATGTGCTTTTTTCCTGGTGCTCCAGGTTTGTCCAACATCCTGATTGCACGGATAGGTTAAATTGGTTATGGTATATTAGCTTCCTTCCCACTACACCAACCCCCTCCCCCCGAGAAGGATGGCAGGATAATTAGGGATGGGGGGGGAGTGAATTGCAATAGGGTTCAAAGATATATATGATGGTGTAGTGGGCTGGGTCAACCCGCACAACACAGATCTCATTTAAAATGACAGAGCTCTGCTCAAGCCAGACAGTCCAGGCTCCCAGTGCCTTCATAAAGACAATGGAAACTGCTTTGCTATAAGACTTCACAAGTAAGTGTTAATTGGACATGCTGTGGAGTAATGGATTATTGTTTTAGAAAGCAACAGATGAACAAATTCAGTTCTACAGTTCTACAGCAACAGCTGGAACTGGAACATGACAAGCTGGCGCGCTTGTGGAAAAACCCCATTTTGAAGACTGGTTGTGAGTTCTTAGTTCAGCCTGGTCAAAGCCCTTGTGGTCCATACAAGAGGAGATGGCTGGCTGTGTAGTTTCGCCTGAGATAAGGGAAACAGAAAAGGAACTCTGTGGTGACCTGAAAGAAAGAGGTTATCATTTGGAAAACCCCGATGGGGCAAGTTTCTTCAGCAAGACACTGGAGTGGCTGATCGGTAGGAATCAGTTTGTGTCCAAAGAGCAACAAATCTCTCTCTGAAAAATGACAAGAACCTTCCTGACCAGTAACCATTTACCTTTCAAGCACCAAAGCCAGGTGAAATTCATAAATGTTAAATTCTGTGCACAGTATAAAAATTGCCTGATACCAGTGAACTTGGAGGAGTGAGAAGTGAGATTGGACTGTGAATCAAAGAACTTTTCTGAATTTACACACACACATATTACATACACGTGCGCTTAGAATTAGAAGGGGGTTAATCGTAATAAGTTAGAGTTTAATCCTGTTTTCATATTTAAAGACAATTAAAAGCAACTTTTGTTTAAATAACCATTTGTCTTCGTGTATTTCTCTTGCTGCTGGGTTTTGGGGTCCTCTGGGCCCAACGGACATCACTCCCATGAGCCTGTCACCTCCCCTAAAAAGGAACGTTTGTGGTTTGAATAAACAACAGTTACTGGTTGGTGTGGACAGTATTTATTTCAGCAGCTCTTCCTTTGGCAGTGCTACAATGGTGACCCCGAACAGGTTTTAACATTTTTAGAACCCACAAGATGCAGCAAAATGAATCCTGCTGACTAATCCACAGCCCAAGCGGCTGCGAACAACAGATCTCCCGTGGCAGTTTATGCCGTGAGTGTCCACTTGCCGCCATTCTGGACAAACCAGCCATGCAGCTGGATGCAACTTGAAGAATCACAGTTCACCTGCAAGAAATAACAGCCGAGGACACAAAATTCTGGCACATGGTCAGTGCCCCGAACCCTGCCACAGGAGTGAAAGTCAGCCGTTTGTCAACAACCCACCCATGGATGGCAAGTACATGATGTTCAAACAGATTTAGCTCAAAACATTTGAACTTAGCCAGCATGAACGGGCCATTCACCTGCTTAACACACAGGGCCGAGGTGATCACGACCCCTCAGAGCTGATGCGGGATGTAGCGGCCCTTGCAGATGGACAGTGTTTCCTGTTTGAGGCACTGTTCCTTTTCAAGTTGCCAGTCCACGTTGCTGTCGCCATCTCCAACATGGACTTTGCTGAACCATACCTCGTGGCGAGTGAAGCAGGCCGGTTCTTCTGCACTCCGCAAACCAACTCCATCCACGCACAGCCCATTTGCGCAGTGGGAGCAACAGCACAAACCTCGGCCACCTCGTGTGGCCCCATGGCAGCCATCACAGTAGCCCTGTCACAATGCAGTGACCAAAACAACACTCTCCAAAACCAAATTCCTGGCACAGACTTACCGGATCCAGACTTATCCATCGAAAACGACAGGCAGAGGGCGCAGTGCTGAAACAGTAGGTGGATCAACAGTTCTGGCCACTTGCTTTCTTCAGCAAACACCTCCAACCACCTGGGCTGAAGTACAACATTTTTGATTGCAAACTGCTAGCAATATACCTGGCCAATCGCCATTTCCGGTATATCCTTGAAGGTTGAGTGTTCACGGTCTACATGGACCACAATCCACTGGTGAAGGTGCTGGGCAAAGTCTCGGACCCCTGGTCAGCAAGGCAACAACGGCATCTTTCATACATCTCTGAATATACAACGGACATCCACCACTTAGCGGGGAAGTCCAACATGGTAGCTGATGTACTGTCCAGGCCAAAGATCTCCAAGGTGACAGGTGACATCGACACAGCTCAGTGCACCAGAGACCAGGCTGAAGATGCCGACACACAGACATACCGCACCGCCATCACCAGCCTAAAAACTGAGGAGTTCTGTGCAATATGTCTACAGGCCACCCCAGGCCAATCTTGCCCGTGACTTGGAGACGGCGGGTATTCAATCAAGTGCATGGACTCTCTCATCCTTCCATCTGGTTAATAGTCCACCTCATTTCGGACTGGTTCATATAGCATGGGCTTCAGCGCAGTTTCACTTTGGGCAAAAACCTGTGTACAATGCCAGCGAGCCAAAGTCCATTTTCAATCATGTGCATGTGGACATTGTAGGGCCCCTTCCCATCAGCCAGGAGATGAGATAACTTTTCACTGTGGTCGACTGCTTTACATGCTGGCCAGAGGTGGTGGCCATGCTGGCCTGCGACACGGAGACTTGTCCGAGGGCCATTACCTCACAGTGGGTCGCCCTTTTTGCTGTCCCTTCCCATGCAACTTTGGACTGAGGAGCCCAGTTTACCTCTTCCCTCTGAGTGACCATGGCCAAATTCTGCGGCAGCCAGCTACACCACACAACCACCTACCACCCCCAAACCAATGGGCTGAAAGAGCACTTTCACTGCCATCTAAAAGCAGCCATCAAATCATGGCTGCATGGGCCAAACTTGATGGATGAACTCCCATGGATCCGGATGAGCATCTGCAAAGCACCTAAAGAGGGCCTCCCCACCTCATCGGTGGAAATGGTCTATGACATACCGCTCTCCACCCCAGGCGACATCCATTTCGGCTCTACAGAACCACCACCGAATGCCCTGGATGTCCTACAGTGGCTAAGGAACCACACCACCTACCCACATCCTCATCCTACCACCACCCACGGGATGCCAACCAGCCAGGTCCCACAAGAACTCAAAGCTGCGACTGTCTTTGTAAGATTGGAAAAAACCAGTTACCTCCCTGCAGTGGCCTTATGAAGGGCCTTTCAAGGTACTGAGAAGGGAGGGGGTTGTATATAGTCTAGACATTGGAGGCTGGCACGACATGTTTACAGTTGACCACCTCAAGAAACCCACTTGGACTGCTCAGAGCCTTCCCTGCCCCTACATTATGGTGCCAGGGGCACCCGCCCAAAGACAATCTCCTAAACCTCACCTAAAGAGACTGTGATTTTTGGAGGGGGGGGGGTGGTGTAGTGGACCAAATCAACCCCGCATATGATGGGCCAAATCGCCATAGCAAACAGTCAGCGTGGCAAGGCACAGGGGCTTCCTCCCCACTGCGCAGAAGTTCCAGGCTGCAGAAGCGCATTGCCAAGGGAACGGCCAGGCCTCATAGCAGCATTATGACATCACTCCTGTGAGCCTGTCAACTTCCCTAAAAAGGAACGCGCGTGGTTTGAATAAACAGCAGTTACTGGTTTACTTGCTTGGTGTGGACAGCATTTATTTCAGCAGCTCTACCTTATGGAATGGGATTGATGAGATTGTTCTGAGAACTGGCATAGTCCCAATAGATGAATGGTTTCCATCTACATCACCAGAAAATATGAATATTCAACCATATTCTCAGCTGGTTGATTTTCCTCGTCTCCCCCCCATCCATGTGTGTTTTAAACTAAACAGTGATGTGTTTGAATTCATAGCATTTTTAATCTTGAGAATTCAGCTGGTTATTTCTTATTCAATGATTCCTTTGAAATGGCAACATTTTTGATTCCAGGACATGACTGAATCTTCAACCAATCCACAAAACATAATTTGACTCCAGAAAGAGAAGTTTCTCGATACTCACTTCACTGGCAAATATGGTTGCATCTTTCATTGACTGGTACCCCGAACTCTCTTTCAAATCAAACTTGGGTCTCTTTCCCTTCATCTCCTTATCAAACTTTTCTTTGTATTTAATCTACACAGGAATAAAAAATCAATGTCAACATGGCATTCCCACTATGGAATTATCAATCTGTCCAATTCAAGACAATAAAAAAGTATACTGAACGAATCCATGGTTGAACAGTTTCAGACTGATAAAGGTTTGGAAAGTGGAAGACATGTACAGATTCCATTAGTAATAAATTTCAAAGAGAAGTCCATTCAGAATCTAGTAAACAACAGATGAGATAAACAAATGCAAATAGAAGTGAAGGATGAAATATTTATAGGAATTCAAAGTGCCATGTTCAGTCAAAAAACAAGCTATAGAAGATATAGATATAGAAGTCTCCCCAGAACCTTGCAAGGAGCTTGGCACAAATCTTGATGCTGGAATTTTAACTTGAGCCTTTTCAAGTTGTTCATATTTACCTCTACTTTCTTAATATGTGAAGAGATTAAATATCATGAACAGAAAAGAGATTGTTTAGCATTTCAGTCCTGATTACAAGGCACAAAATGTACACAGCAAACATCTTCAAAAAGCCTCAATTCCAAAAAAAGTAAGTGTGAACATTTCAAGAGAAGGGAGAAAAGCTAATTCAAAACAGTTCACTTTGGAAATAAAACATGTATCCTTTACTCTGCATATCCCAGCACTGGGTCAGACAATGATCCAATGTAAAGGTTAAAAAGTCAAAAAAGAGATATTTCAGAAATTCTTTCACTGAACAGAATCACATACAGAATTTACAAATTCAAGAATAAGAATAAGGAAAACCAAGCCAAAATGTTAAAAGGGAAAAAAAAAAAGAAAATGAGGTCAGAAATGGATTAACATATCAGAACGTTTACCGATTGTTGCTTGCCATAGAGACATAAAGAGAGGGGCTCTGACATTTTCAGAGTTCTTTAAGAAAGAGGAAAATATTCTTGCCTGATAGATGATCCCTCATGACTATATTGAAGTACAGTATGTATTCACAGACCAAAGCTCAAGAAAGAAAAAAAGTTTTCCCTTTTTCTTGGATATTGGACCAAAATGACCATCTGATATGGTGTCTGTTGAATTATACAAAGTAAGTTAAGCTGCATAAAATGAGTGAACACAAAAAGATGGGTCCTTGCTTGTTCTTCCCTCAATTATTTCCATTGAGTATTCAACTAAGCTACCTTCTTGACAAATATGTCAATAGCCTTGGACTGTAAAAACTTATTGGAAGGACAATTCAAAGAAAAAGCTTATTAAGTCACAGGGTACAATACAAACCACAGATCTGCTATACAGGGACTTTTGATTCTAAACTTTGTCTTACATCACTTGTGAGTATATTTGCTTTCTTTGCAATCCTCATCGTGGGAGTGTCATATGAAGCAGCTCCATGGCCTCTGAGCTTCTGTTTGGTATATTCCACCTATGAAGTTCAGCAAGATGGGCATTATCAGAACAACATTCAATATTTATTCAGGGGCAGCCCAAATACAATTGCCAGCATGAAATAGCCTTGTTGCAAAGTATTAAATTGAGAGCAGCCATTTGCACCAAGTCAGTAAATGATAAATGGGAAACAGTGTACATACAGGCCAGTTCGACCACAGGAATAAACACAGATTATTACTTTTTATATTGCACCTTCCTGTTTATTTCACTCAGAATCGACCTCTGAACTAAAATGGATTGAAATGCAATATTGCAAACTGAACTACCACCAACACTGCTCAAGGGCATTTCTGTGTTCAATGTAATGAGTGTTAGCATTCTTAGATGCTTTACAGATACAATGTTTGTTTCCTTACAGTTGCAGAGATTGAAGTCTTTGCTTAATGGTTGCAGCAACTTCATTCCAAAGTACTGTGACGCTGGACAGTGCAGCATCGTGAGATTTAAAAAGTCAGAAGCAACGGCAAAATATCCTCATGAATCTAACAAACAGAATACGCGAAGCAATAATGCAGCAGTTTGGTTTGAAGTGGTTCACAGCATGGGAGGCTGTTCACTTTGTTAGTTATGCATAACACCTTTGAAAGAGAAATTCAATTTCAATTGAATATTCTTGCACTTTATTCCCATAGCTCCACAAACCTTTTATTTTCATTGCACATTTCAAAAGGTGGTGTTGTACATTGCTCTTAATTACCTATCACCCTTCTTAAATGTATTCCATAATGCAAAACTGCAGCTGCAGGCAAAAATGATTTTGCTTAGTGTATTTTGTTTTTGCTTGACACATCAGTTCATACTTCAACTTGAAATCCTGAAGTTTAAGATGAGTAGAATTCCACTTAAATCAAATGGAAGAAAACCATTCATCTCACTGAATCCATACTGGCTCCATATAACTAAACACCATCTGCTGGAGAAACTCGGTTGTTTTTCATCTTGTATTCATATGTGTGAGTTCTTAGACAGCACATGGATGAAGGAAAAGGTTCTTTACTTTAAACTTGTTGTAAACAGCACCACGAGGTAGGCCATGATGCAAGCCTCCATTACAAATCCAACATGCTGTGTCTCCTGCTCTGTGTGTCTGCCCCCTGTTGACAACCAAGTCTAATCTAACAGTAACTATAATCAAGGCCTTGCTAGTGGCTGTGCAAACATGATCACTATCATTACATCTCCCTTTCTTAAAGCAAAAGTACTTACTTTTAACTAACATGTTTTCTTTGTTTAACTCTGCAATTTAAATTTTAACATCAGGAACTTACATTTTCATTATTATCAACATTGTTAACATTTTGTAAACTTGTTTTGTGGGTTCACATTTACATAAACTAAAACTTGAAGAGGGAATAAGATAGCACTACTTCATTCTATAAAAGGAGTCTTTAAATATGCTCAGTGAGACTCTTAAGAGGATTCACATGTCTTGACCATCTCCTGATTGATTGTCCTTGAATCTGAGTTGTTCGCTCAGATGATATTTTCTCAGATGTGTATTCAGGTTGTTCAACAGTATCCATCTTTCCATTGACTGTGGTTGGAACCATTTGAAGATCTTGACAATTTCTTCGCAGAACAGCAACTTCATCTGTCTTAATGGTGTATGATCTTGGCTGGACTTCACTTCTAAGTCCATAAGTTTGTTTTGTCTTTTAGCCTTAGTTGGTCACCCATGTCGAGTTCTGGTAGGTTTTTTGTCAAAGTAATACTTTTGCTTTGCTTTCTGTTGTTCTTTGAACTTCCTCACTTTCTCCCACTCTTTTGTTTTTAGGAGGTTCTCCTGAATGGGCAGGTTTGATCTTGGCCTACATCACATAAGAAGTTGTACTGGTGACATAACACACTCAAGAGCATTGTGTGGTATACTAGCATGCTCTGGTAGAAGTCTGTTCCACTGTCTTTTGCCTTGTTCATCAGTCTTTTCACTGTCTGCACTGATTTTTCCACTAGACCCTTGGATTGTGGAAAATGAGGACGTGATGTGGTGTGTACAAAGTCCCACTCTTTGGCAA
The DNA here is from genome assembly GCF_036971445.1 of Narcine bancroftii. Taxonomy (NCBI): domain Eukaryota; kingdom Metazoa; phylum Chordata; class Chondrichthyes; order Torpediniformes; family Narcinidae; genus Narcine; species Narcine bancroftii. The sequence goes on along the minus strand of NC_091472.1, from coordinate 266,462,960 downwards.
ACTGTCGGAACTTTAAATTGCAAAACTGGGTTCCATTGTCTGCGAAGACCTCGCTTGCCATGCCATGTCTGGAGAAAATGGCTTTCATACCTGTTATTACAGCATCTGCAGTGGTGGTGTTCAGTTTACAAACCTCTGGATACAGGGAGTAATAGTCTGTGACTACAAGATAGTCTTTCCCTTCACATTCAAATAGGTCAGCGCCTACCTTCTGGTAAGGACTGTATGGTGCTGGGTGTGGCTTAAGTGGTTCTGCAGGATTGCTTGCTTGATATTTATGGCATATTGTACAGTTTAACACTTCATTTGTTATATCATTGTTGATTCTTGGCCAGTACATCACCTCTCGTGCTCTTTTCTTATGCTTTTCAATTGTGAGATGTTCTCCGTGGATCCTTTTTAGCATCTCTTTTCTCAGACTCTTTGGGATAAGGATTTTGCTTCCTTTGTAGATGATGTCTTCAACCACTGATAGTTCCACCCTGCAGTTCCAGTACTCTGGAATGACAGGTGAGCAGTCCTGCTTCATGTTGGGCCATCCATACAAGATGTTTTTTTTTTCTCAGTTGTCTCAGTGTTTCATATTTGTTTGTCTCTGACTTTATGAGCTCCATTTTTGCATCTAATATGGGCAGTTCACTTGTGATCATGTCCACGAAGGCATTCACATCTTCATCCATTTTGGTGTTTGCGGGCTCTCTGGTGCCAACAGCTCTAGACAACATGTCTGCTGTGTACATTAGATTACCCAGAGTGTACGCCACATTCAGTGTATATTGTCGCAGCCTAATCATCATTCTTTGTATTCTCAGTGGACATTCATTTAATGGTTTTTGGAACAATGCAATCAAGGGCTTATGGTCAGTCTCTACACTGATTGCTTGTCCTGATGCAAACTGATTAAATCTTTCAGAGGCGTATGTGATGCTGAGCAGCTCCTTTTCAATTTGAGCAGATAGTGTCTCCGTGTCTGTCATTGAGTGTAATGCATATGCAATTGGTTGTCAGTCATCATATTTTTTGCAGAACAGCATCAAGCGCACTATGTGATGCGTCTGACGATATTTTGATGGGTCTCGCTGCGTTGTAAAACTTCAGAACTGGTACCTCTGTGAGCAGTTTCTTTAGTTCCCTCCATGACTTTCCATGCTCATGATTCCACTCCCATTCAATGTTCTTTTCTGTTAGTCTTCTCAATGGAGCCATCTTTTCTGAGAGGTTGGATATGAATTTACCCATATAGTTGACCATTCCATTAAACCTCTGCATGTCCTTTTTGCATTGTGGCTTTGGCATGTTCCCAATGGCGGACACCTTTCTGGGATCTGGTCTGATGCCCTCAATGCCAATAATATCTCCTACAAATGTTAGTTCTGTCACCCCGAGCTGGCATTTCTCTCTATTCATTTTTAGGTTTGCTTTCCTTGTTGCATCCAAGACTTTCCTTAGTCTCTGATCATGCTCCATTCTCATAGTTCCCCATGCTATTATGTCATCCATTGAGGTATCAACTCCATCCAGGTGCTCATAGACCTTATGGATAGTTCTGTGATACACTTCAGGAGCTGAGGCAATTCCGAATGGTAACCTTAGGAATCTGTATCTGCCAAATGGACTTTTGAATGTGCACAGTCTTGAACTTGCTTCATCCAATTTTAACTGCCAAAATCCTAATGATGCATCTAACTTGCTAGAAAACTTTGCATTTGCAAACAGTGACATGTATTCTTCACAGTTTGGAAGCTTAAAGTGTTCTTTTTTTAAATCGCTCTGTTTAGATCTCTTAGATCCAAGCAAATTCTAAGCTTTCCATTCTTTTTGTCCACAGTGACAAGTGAACTCACCCACTTATTTGGCTCATCTATCTTCGGAATCACGTTCAAGCTTTGCATCTTGTCCAACTCTGCCTTTAGTTGCTTTTGAAGTGCAAATTGAACTTTGCTGCATGGATGTATTATCAGTGGCACACATTAATCCACTCTGATAGTGTGTTCTCCTAGAAGGCAGTCTATACTCTGAAATAGGTCATTGTACTGTTTCATGAGTTCATCATAGACTGTCTCTCCTTCGCTTTCCACAAAGAGGATTCTTTTTACCAGGTTCAGTTTCTCACAGGCTGTTGAACTTAGAATGGCCTGTGCATCCTTTGGTACCATGATGAATGCTAGCATATGCTCTCTGTCCTTGTCTTTTACTTTGACCATGCATTCTCCTTGCATTGGTATATCGGTTCCTGAATATCTTGTCACCTTCACTTTTGTTCCACACATATTTGGTCTAATCTTCTTAAAATCAGTCTCTGATATTACATTAATTTGTTCTCCAGTATCCAATTTAACTGAAATATATATTTCATTTGCTTTTAATCTCAACATCCAGTCTGTTTTCTTTCTTGTTTTCAGTCACAACATCTACATAGAATTCCTCTATCTCCCTTTCATCTACTGCATGAACCTTGCTTTGTTGCATTTGGTTCCTACAGCAATGGGCATAATGTTTGCTTTTGTGGCACATATTGTATGTTTTACCATATTCTGGAGACTTTTTTGGTAGGTGTTGTGTACCGCATCAATGACATGGCTTTTGATTGTCCCTTTCATTTTTGTTTGCTGGCCACTCCTCTCTTTCAACTATGGCGCACTTTTTCTTAAACTGTTTATGTCTGTTCTTGTTCACTGCATCCACGATGCAGCTAGTTTCACTGAACAGCTCTTTTGCCTGCAATTTTACAGTTTCTTTAGCCCTACAGAGTGCTATAGCTTTTTCCAGTTCTAGATTTTACTCTCTTAGCAGTCTGTCCCTTAGACTATTATCTGGAATACCACACACAAGGGTGTCTTTTATCAACGAATTGGTCAGTCCACCAAATTCACACATTTTGCTTCTGTTTCTCAATTCAGTCACATACTGATCACTAATTTCTTCCATTTTCTGTACGCATGTGAAAAATCTGTGGCTCTCAAATGTCACATTATGATTAGGTATGCAGTATGCCTCGAACTGTTCCATTATTTTTCTTCCATTTTCATTTTGAAATTTTCCCTTTTAAAGTATTTCCTTCATCCCACTTCTGACACCATGTTTCATCTTGTATTCATATGTGTGAGTTCTTAGACAACACATGGATGAAGGAAAAATTTCTTCACTTTAAAGTTGTTGTAAACAGCACCATGAGGTAGGGTAAGAGGCTGCAAGCCTCCATTACACATCCAACATGTGGTGTCTCCTGCTCTGTATGTCAGCTCCCTGCTGGCAGCCAAGTCCAATCAAACAGTAACTAAAATCAAGGTCTTGCTAGTGTCCATGCAAACCTGATCACTATCATTACAATTGGGTTAAGAAGCATTGGTAGGATAAAAAGAAATGTTTGATGTTTGAAGCTAAGACTCTTTATTGAGAACCTCTCAATTAATGGTTTTGACTGAAAATGTCAACCATTTTTTGTCTCCCACTGAAGCTGCTTGACCCACTGAGTTCTTCCACCAGATTTCAGTTTGCCTCACATTCTAACATCTGCACTCTGCCATGTAGCTCCTGGCTCCATGCAAGATCTAGCTCATCCCATTTACTCACTCACTCCCATGAGCTCTGCAAATTACATTCTTGTCCAGATGCTTTTGAATGACAATGTTGAATCTGCTTCACTAGTTGTTGTGGTCGCGAGTTCATTATTCTATGAGTCTTTTTTGAATTCCCTGCTCTCTGTTGATGTTGCATTTTGCTCTTCTGAATACACACTTTAATTCTATTAAAACCATTTGCTAATTTAAAAGCCTCTATTAAATCAACCATCATCTATGTCTTTGCTAACCCAGTCTACGATGCTTATTGATTGCCAAATAGCAGAACAAGTTTAGTGTTACTGTGCATCTGGCTACATTCTTGGAAAATGAAATCCAGGATCTCCCAGAAAATGTACAGATTGATGGCAAATGTCCTACACTAATAAATATTATCAGGGAAGAAGTGAAAAGATTGGTTCAAGAAAATAAGTTACAGATTTCAAGTTAAAATAGAAGCATGCAGAGAAAAATATATATGAATTCCAGAAAGTTAATACTCATGATTTGTGATTTTTCTTTGTCACTCTAGCCAAATTGCACTCTTTTCATTTTCTTGACTTGGTTTTCATGCTTCTTTAGTTTGTCTTGTTAGGATACAATTTGAAATAGATGAACACAACTTTCAAACCACAACTTTCTGGCTTGAGATGATCTGACATGGTCATTGAAGCTGATTTGTTTAACCTTATCTGTAATCACACTCCTCATAAACTTGTCCAGTTAATAAAATCTCAGTGTCGTGTTCACAATTTTACCTGGCTGGTAATCTTGCTCACTTCTTTGGCAAGTTCAATATCTGGGCGTCCAAGGCTGATTATCCCACGACTTGCCTCCTCACGTGCTTTTGTTCTGTATCCAATCTGTTGGAACACAGAGAACTTATATACTGGCCTGTACTAGAATCTAGGCAATGATTTATAGAGTATTGCATAAAAATGTGAAACATACTTACATCACTTATCAACTTGGCAGCTTCAGTAGCTTTAAGAATATCTGGCCGATCTGCCACAGAAGAGTAAGCTAGTTGGGATTTCGCATCTTTCTTGTATTGTACCTGAAATATGGAGAATATATTTTCATTTCCGCCAGAGAACATTCTGAGATTGCTGCTTGATAAATCATTTCTGTACGATAAATCATTTCTGTACAAACTGCTCACTCTTCCTGTCTGAAAACATTTGCCTTGTGTCCATGGAGAGAAAAATACACATCAGCCTCTTTGGGTTTATGATATTTCAATACTTCAAAGGCAGAGGACAGGGAAAGTAAATAGAACTCTATTAGGAAATGGACACCAAATCATGTTGACAGACACGAAATTGGCTGATGGCATGTATTATGTTCTACATTTGTGACTTTTCATTGATTGAAATGAAATATTATCTCAATATTTGATCAGTTTTCGATATTGCCCGATGCTGAATATAGTCCAGTGGGTCTGGATTTCCAGTGGGAAGTGTCGCTGCTAAATTATTTTATCACACATCTGTGGCAAAATAAGGCTCAGCGAATGTTATTAACTGAGTCTTTCTTCTCTTAATGCTGGCCCAATCCTGCCTATGCTGAGACAAAAGTTAATAGTATGTCATCTGAAGGCAACCAACTGATCCAAGACAAGTTCATCCATGACATTAACCAAAAAATGTTGTCCTTAGCCCATGAAAATGGATGTCATACCTTCACCCTTGTTTGTAACTACAAAGAAGCCTTGGCAAAATTCTAAGGATGCGTAGTGAAAATTGTGCTGACCAGCTGATCATGGATGGTATGGGGGTACTAACAACTCTGAGCTGAAAGTCCTGAAGAGGTAGTGGATCACAGGCCAAACTGTCCCAACCATCGAGGGCATCCAGGGGGAATGCTGCCATCGGAGAGCAGCAGCAATCATCAAGGATCAATGCAAGCCAGGACATGCTCTGTTCTCGCTACTGCCGTCAGGAAATAGGTACAGGTGCCACAAAGCTCGTACCACTAGGTTCAGGACAAGTTGCTTCCCCTCCACGATCAGACTCCTAAACAACATTCAATCAGAGACTCATTGAAAGACTCGTACTTTGCACATTATTTATTTCGGAATATTTTTTCTGTACTTGCACAGTTTGTTTATATTTTATCTTTATTGACATTTCTCTCTTTAATATAGTTTATCTATATTTTTTTTTGAGTACAGTTTACAGCATAAGTAGAAATTCTTCCTGGCTGTTGGAAAAATAATCTCAGGATTGTATTTTATGTCATATATGTAATCTGACAATACATTTGAACTTTAAACTTTGAAACAGATTATGAATAAGGATTTGATTGCTTACATTGCTCTGAGTCTTGGCTACATTCATCGCGTGTTTCACTTCAGGAGGCTCCAACATAATGGAATAGGAGGACTTGCCTTTTTCTTTCTCAAATTTCTCTTTGTACAGTTTCTGTGGTCAAACAGATCAGTGTTAACTTTCAAATTATGGTTCCTTGCATCTTATCATGCCTTTTATTTCAAATTCAAACTTCCATGAGAAATGGAACAATATTAAAGTTCAAGAATGTTAAGAAAATTGTTACTTGGTTTGTCTGCTTTGCCCATCATTGATTCTTGTGCATGAGAAAGTTATGCTGAGTTACAGGAAAATTATAAGTCGTACATAATACCCTCAATTTTACTTCAGCTTGTTGTAGGGCACACATGTCAAACTCTGGCCCGCGGGCCAAATTTGGCCCGCAATATAATTATATTTGGCCCGCAAGATCATTTCAAAAATGTATTAGAGGTGGCCCGCTGGCCGCCGCGCCAGTATAGCGCATGCACAGTAATACAACAAATCCTAGAATGCATTGGCGTCAGCCTGCTAATCGCCCCCACCTCCTCTGTTTACGTTGCAGGGTCTCACCGTGGACTCTGGTTTTGGGGCCTGGCCGGTGTCAGGGGAAGCCAAGGCCGCTTCCTAGCGCCCGGAACCGGAGGCCTCGGGCCTGACCTTGCCAGGACCGTTGCCCACTTCCCCTCCCTGCCGCAGGCCGATCCGCAACTCACGGTGACGGGGCCGCTGATCCGCCAAGATGCCGCCCTGCAGCGAGAGCCGATGCCCCTGCACTGTCGTTGTCCAACCCGATCGCCCGCAAACTCCACCCTCCCGCACACAGGCCTGAGTAAGTATTATGAACTTTAATCTCAGGAGAAAACGATCTTCCAATAATTTCATGTCACAGTGATAAATATATTCCTGGTTAAAAATGGTCCTGCACCTGGATACAAGCTCATTAGGCATAAAACTTTAAAAGTGTGTAAATCAAAGGACATCTGTACCAATGGAAAAAGGGCATGGCAAATAACCCTGCTAGAGTTCATGCCCACAATCAGTCACCCATTTGATTGTTTCAGGAATCATGTTATTCTCCCACATTCTCAATAGCCCTCAGATTTTACTATTCGACAGCACACTAGCAACATTTGACAAATCCTCTATAGAAAAATATTATTTATCGAATATTTTATTTCTCATTTGTTAATTCTGGAAAGAGTTTATCCAAAACTATTATTAAACATTTATTTTAATAAGAAAAAGTTTAATATTACATATGTTGAAAGAAGAGAAAACATGCAGATGTTGTTGAAAATTTTCAATAAATATTTACTTCGGCCCTTGACTTAGTCCAAGTTTTTAATTTTGGCCCTCCGTGAATTTGAGTTTGACACCCCTGTTGTAGGGGAAGAATAGTGAGGTCTGTAGTTTGTGAAGAGGGATGGTGATTCCGCTAATGTGGTACCAGAAACAGGACCAAGAGTAGAGTCACGGAATATAGCTGTGACGAGAGCCAAGTTTCAGGAACATTATTAATTGTGTTATAGAGGGTATCCTTTGCTGTTATAAGAAATTGTTAAGTTACAATCATAACATGCACTCATTGTTGTAATAGAAACAGACCCATTGTTAAACATGGATAATTAAACATCCTATTCTGTAATCAACATTTATCTTGCTAGTAACTAGATCTTTGTAACTCCCATTCTGTAATCAAAACTAAGTTATTAACATTTCTGTAACCACGTCCAATGAGAGTATAAAACCTGCAGCAAAATCACGATCAGAAGTTGGCCTTGACTGGCCTCCTGATGCGCTCAGTTTTAATAAATCATCCATTATTTGAACCCAATTCTGCAGGGTGCTTCTATTTGCTCCTCCATAGCTGCACCAAGTTGAAAGACAAGAAGCCCTGCATCTGAGCAACCAATCCAATTACTTCCAAGACATCCTATCAAACGAGACAGCAAACACCTGTCAAGGTGGCATCTCAGATTCCACACTCCTTAAAAGGAAACAAAGTGGACCAACAAATAAATAGCATTGAATATGGTCAGATTTCTGGCTGGAGAGGAGAGAGTGGATTCAGTCGGGCATTTTCAAATCTTCATCATCATTTGATGAAAAGTCACATCATCAGAACTGCCCAGTAGCACTATATACAATCTGGATAATGATGAAGAAGGTCCTTCCAGCATCTTCAGAATTTTGGTTCAATTTGAAATTGTAATTGAGATCAGATGATGGTTGATCTCCTGATGGACACCCCCATGCCATGCAAGATGTGAAGAGTGAGGGGAAGGTGCCACCTTGTTCATCCCCAACAATTTGCTATCAAAGGGCTCTGAGCTCCATGGGACTTGCACCAATACCTACATCAAAATCTGCTGAAAGGCCATTAACTTGCTGAAAACTCTGACATCTGTTCCACATCAGATGGAATCATCCACATCCCAGTGTTGTTGATTTGCACTTTCCAAGGCCCCGGTGTAGGTGGTGCAGGATGCAGTCGAGTGAGCTGTGATCCACACAAAGAACACATGGAGGAAGGCTTCCGAACAATGGAGGAAGGCTACTAAACAATGCTACTCCCAGTGAACTCTCTTTTACTCAGTGTGTAAGAGAATGTAATGCAGGTGCTCCTGTTACAATAAAGTTCACTTGATGCCTCAATATAAGAATGCAAAGGGCAATTATAAAAACTGTACAAAGGGTATAGATAGAGTAAATGCAAGCAGGTTTTTTATTTTTAAATGAGATTACATGAGACAAAAACTAGAGAACATAGATTAAGGGTGAAAGGGGAAATGTTTACACAGAACATTAATATAAACTTTTTAACATGAAGAGTCATGAGAATGTGGAAAGAGCTGCCAGTGGAAGTGGTAAATTTGGGCCAAATTTCAACATTTAAGAAGAATATGGATAGGTACATGGATGGGAGGGGAATGCAGGGCTAGGTCTGAGTGCAGACTAATGGGAATAATAGTTTAGCATTGAGTAGATGAGCTGAAGGGCCTATTTCTGTGTTGCAATGTTCTATGGTTCCATAATTCTATGCAAATATGTAAAACATGGCTACTGTAGGCAAGAAGTATTGTGATAGAATATATAGATATGTTTTTGGGAGATAAATTGGGAAAGATTTGTTAGAGTAGGTAACATACAAACACTTTAAAACAGATTTTATTTATAATACATGAACTCTGCCCCATGCAAGTTATATCGGCTCCACAGCTTTTGCAAGAGTGCTCAAGAGACTTCACTAATGGATTGTTGTTTACAAAAGGTAACAGATGAAAGATCTTGTTGGAGCCGTAGATTGCCTGGAAGAGAACTTATTGTTCTAAGAGGGACGTGATTTTGCAAGCAGACAGAGTCATACAGTCTTTCTCTCAGAGAGAGAGAGAGAGAGAGATATCACTTGTACAGTGTTACAGCCAGCAGAAGCAGCTGGGACTGGAACAGGACAAGCTGGCAAGCACATGGAAAGCCCATTTGGAAGATGGCCTGGTCAAAGCCTGTGGTTCGTGCACGACGAGAGGTCTGGCTGTCTAATGTTTCACTTGGAAAAAGAGAAACAAAAAAGAACTCTGTGGTGATCTGAAAGAAAGAGGTTATCATCTGGAGAACCCTGAAGGGGCAAGTTTCATCAGCAAGACACTGAAGTGACTGATGGAAGTACATCAGCTGTGGAAATCCTGGAATCACACCAGCCTGGTGAACTTTATGAATGCTAAATTCTGTGCACAGTGTAAGAATTGCCTGCAACCAGTGAACTTGGAGGAATGAGAAGTGATATTGGACTGTGAATCAAAGAACTTATCGAAACTTACACACATACATTACATACACGTGCGCTTAGAATTAGAAGGGGGTTAAGTTAGGTTACTAAAGATAAAGTGTGATTCTGTTTTCATGTTTAAATATAATTAAAAGCAACTTTTGTTTAAGTAACCATTTGTCTTGATGAATATCAATTGCTGCTGGGTTTTGGGGTTCTCTGGGCTCGTAACAGTAGCAAACACATTTTTTATGGAAATCCTTTCCAATAAGCAAAATTAATTTTGTAAAGTTCTGCATCCATCAAAGCAGAATGAAAACTGAAGTGAATGAGTCCAGGTAATGTATGCTGTGATGCTCATGTTAAGACTAAAAGCTGTAGTTAGCTTTAGGCCTTGGTGAGAAGTGGGGAAACATAACTTTTTAGAAATTGGAGATTTATGGAGTCAAAGGATTAACCTTGAACTGGTTATGTGTAAACATGCTGAAGGAGGCATTGAGGAGTTTTGGGGCCCATTGAAGACACACATCTGTTGAACACTTACTCACTATGCAAGAGAATCGAGAGAAAAAGTCATAACCAGACTTAATCTCAGAACAATGGCCATGATCCCCAGATCCTCACCTCTTATTTTCTTATTGCAAGGACATAATGATATGAGGTTGGGAAGGAAACATGTTGACTATTTCTATGCCACAGTTGAGCATGGAACAGTCAGTGATGTCTCCAATTTTTTTTCTTAGATGAATGACACAGAAACTAATATATAATCAAGCATGGCCACAAATTACTGATAGGTTAATTAAACCTAATCCATGGAACAGTACAGCACAGGAACAGGCCCTTTGGCTCCCAATGTTGGTGCCAAACATGATACAGTTAAACCCCTGGTATCCGGCACATCTGGGGATGGTAGATGCCGAAGAAGTGAATTTGCCAGTTACTTGAGATTGCATGTTGTGTAATTAGCAAACTGACCATTAGTGGGTGCAAATTTTAATCTTTCATATTTGTTACCTATTTATTTTCTGCATTTTTTTGCTGGTTGTTTGAGGCTGCCAATTGCTTGAATTCAGGATAATGAGAATTTTACTGTACCAATTAAAGTAATTGATCAGGCTTTAACCAAAACAATTAAGAGAAATTCACTCCATCTGCTGCAACAACTAGGATTTCCCATTTCAATTTCACTTGCTATTCTCCTACTGACATATCTGTCCATAGCCTTTTGTACTGCAAGGTTGAGGCAACATTCAAATTGGAGGAATCGCACCATATATTCCAGCACTGCAGTCTCCAACCAGACTGCAATGACATCCATCCTTAGAACCAAAGAACACTACAGAACAGAAAACAGGCCATTCTCCCTTCTAGTCTGAGCTGACCATTATTCCAGTAGTCCCATTGCACTGCTCCCAATCCATAATCTTCCAGACCTCTTCCATCCATGTATCTAACCAATTTATTCTTATGATCGAGCCTGCATTCACCACATCAGATGGCAGCTCATTCCACATTCCCACCACTCTCTGAGTGAAAAACTTTTCCCTAATGTTCCTCCAAAACCTTAAAAGTATGATCTCACGTAATTATCTCCCCCTATCTAAGTGGAAAAAGCCTACTCACATCCACTCTGTCTATACCTCTCATAATCTTGTAAACCTCTATCAAATCTCCCCTCATTCTTCTTCACTCCAGGGAATAAAGTCCCAACCTGTTTAATCTTTCCCTGTAACTCAACTCTTGAAGACCCGGCAACATCCTAGTATATCTTCTCTGCACTCTTTCAATCTTATTGATATTCTTCCTGTAGTTAGGCCAGAACTGCACACAATATCCAAATTTGGCCTCACCAATGTCTTAAACAACTTCAACATAACATCCCAACACCGATACTCAATACTTTGATTTATAAAGGGTAAGATGCCAAAAGATTTCATTATAACCCAGTCCACCTGAGATGCTACCGTCAGAGGACAATGTATCTGTATTCCCAGATCTCTTTGCTCCTCCGCACTTCTCAGTGCCCTATCATTTACTGTGCATAACCTACCTTGGTTAACTTTTCTAAAATGCAACACTCACACTTGCATGCATTAAACTCCATTGCCATTTTTTGGCCCTTTTTTCCCAGTTGGTCCAGATCCCTCTGCAAGCTTTGAAATCTTACTCGCTGTCCACAACTCCCCTTATCTTTGTGTCATCAGCCAACTTGCTGATCCAATTACCATATTATCATATTATCATCCAGATCATTGATATAGACAACAAACAACAATGGTCCCTGCAGCACATCACTTGTCACAGGCCTCCAGTTTGAGAAGTAAGTATCCACTACCATGCTCTGTTTTCTCCCACACAGCCAATTTCAAATCTAGTTTACAACCTCTCCATAGATACCTAATGTCTTAATCTTCTGAACTATCCTCCCATGTGGAACCTTTTCAAAGGCTTTACTAAAGTCCATGTAGATAACATTTACAGACTTTCCTTCATCTGCCTTCTTGGCAACCTCCTTGAAAAAACTCTACAAGATTCATTAAACACAACCTACCAAGCACAAAGCCATGCTGACTGCCCTTAATCAGCCCATGGCTGTCCAAATATCTTATCTCTCAGAACTCCTTCCAATAATTTACCCACTACTGACATCAGGCCCACTGGCCTATAATTACCTGGTTTATTTTTGGACTCTTTTTTAAACAATGGAACAATATAAGCTACCCTCCAATCCTCTGGCTCCTCACCCTTGGTTAAGGATATTTTGAATATATCTGCCAGGGTCCCTGCAATTTCTCCACTAGACTCCATCAAGGTCTGAGGGGAATATCATATCCAGCCCAGGGGATATATCTACCTTTATTTGCTGTAAGGCAGCAAGTATGTCCTCCTTGATCTCCATATGTTCCAAGACACTTCTATTTGTTTCCCTTCCTTCCTTAGGCACTATACCAGTTTCATGAATAAATACTGATGCAAAAAAACTGTTAAGATCTCCCCCATTCATGAGGCTCTACAGATCTTTGACCACTCTGATTCTCAAGGGGACCAATTTTGTCCCTTAATAACCTTTTTATATACTTGGAGAAACCCTTCGAGTTTTACTTCACATTATCTACCAAAGCAAGCTCATGTCTTCTTTTTGCCTTCCTGATTTCCTTCTTGAGTATTTTCTTGCATTTTCTGTACTCTTCAAGTATCTCATTAGCTATTTGTTGCCTATACCTGCTATACACCTCCCTCCTCTTATCCAGATCGCCAATATCCTTTGAAAATCAAGGTTCCCTAAGCCTGTTAACTTTGCCTTTAATCCTAATAGGAACATGCAAACTCTGCACTCTCAACAATTTACCTTTGAAGGCCATCCACTTACTTAACACACCCTTGCAATAAAACAATTTCTCCCAATCCACTCTTCCTAGATCAGTGGTTCTCAACATTTTTCTTTCCACTCACATACCACTTTAAGTAATCCCTATGCCATAAGCGCTCTGTGATTAGTAAGGGATTGCTTAAGGTGGTATGTAAGTGGGAAGGGAAGGTTGAGAATCACTGCTGTAGACCCAACTGTTACTGGAATATTTTGCTTGAAAAAAATTGTCAATGGCTCATTTACTTTGGAGTTATGAAACCGTGCACATAACGAGTCATTTAGTTGCCATTAAAACACTGGTTTTCAAACTTTTTCTTTCCACCCACATACCACCTTAAGCAATCCCTTACTAATCACAGAGCTTCTATGGCATAGGGAATACTTAAAGTGGTATGTGAGTGGAAAGAAAAAAGTTGAAAACCACTGACCTAGATCCTTTCTCATTTCCACAAAATTGGCCTTCCTCCAATTTTGAATCTAAACACGAGGACACAGACTTAACCTTTTCCATAATTAAATTGAAGCTAATGACATTATGGTCACTGGACTCAAAATGTTTGCTACACATACCTGACCTGTCTTGTTCCCAATAGGAGATCAAGTCCTGCATCCTCTCTCATTGGAATTTCTATATATTGATTTATAAAACTTACCTGAACACATTTCACAAACTACTACTCATCCAGTCCTTTTACAGTATGGGAGTCCCAGTCAATATTTGGAAAGTTAATATCTTCTATTATCACAACTTTCTGTTTTTTTCATCAGTCTGCTATCTCTCTACAGATCTGCTCCTCCAATTCTCTCAGGCTATTGGGCAGTCTATAATATTTAAAGTTCCCCTTGCTTTCTGTAATCTCTCTTGACTGATTTCTCCTTCTCTTTTCCTCATCTTTCCTTTCCCCATTGTCCATACTTTCCTTCTCCAGCTCCCCACCCCTTCCATTCAGGATGCATCTCCCTCAACCCTCTGCCTCTTTTTTCTGTTACCTTCTCATTTTTGTTCCCATTTCTTTTGCCTCCCACTTGTATCAACCTATCATCTGCCAACTTGTGCTCTTCACCACATTCCCCCCCCCCCCACCAACCCTTTTATTTGGGCTTCTGCCTCTTTCTTGCCATTAGTGTTGAAGGACCATGGTTTGCGATGTCGACTGATCAGAGTGTTATACGGTTGCTGTAGAGCATTGGATCTGAGGTCAATCCACAGGACCATAAGAGCAGCTGGGGTCTCCCACCATTCCACTACCACTCCCCCCCCCACCCCAATGACATGAACTAGCAGAATCGTTGTCTGAAGAAGGCTTGCTAAATTATCCCACACTCATCTTTCAGCTGCTCCCATCAGAAAAGAGATACAGGAATATCAGAATATATACAGGAACCACCAGGCTGAGAAACAGCTTCTTCCCAAAGGCAGTGAGAATGTTGATCGACTGAATGAGCTGCTCATTCTAACCTTCTGAAACTCTTCTATTCATTAAACAATATTTATTTATTTTTATATATGTATGCACAGTATGTACTGCATATCAATCATTTTTCTGTATGGATGTTATGGCTGATGTGTTTGCATGCTTTTGGACCAAGAACCAGCAAATGTTTCATCAGGTTGTACTTGTACAATCAGATGATAACAAACTTAACTCGACTATCTATTGCCTTCCATGGATGCTGCCTGACATGTTGAATTCCTCCAGCATTTTATGTGTTTCTCCAGTTTTCCACCATCTGCAGATATTTTTTCTCATTTACCTACACTAATCCCATCTGCCTGCACATGATCCATTTCCTCCAATAGTGCCTTTATTGTATCTGCTTCCACCACACCCTGGCAGCCTGTTCTACCATGTACTGCTTGCTGTTTAAAAAAAAACTTGCCCCGCATACTTCTGCTTTAAACTTTCCTGCTCTCACCTTAAGGTTATGGCCCCCAGAGTTTGACCTAAATCTTTTCAATTGCCAGCACTTACCCCACTGAGCAATTTGGACACCTCCTTGACATGAGAAGTTCCACGAGTCTCAGGTAGCTTCATGTAAGCAGCATGGGGGAGTTCCTTCTTAACAGCCTCTTTGTATTTTTTCTAAAATGGAAGAACGAATGAGTAAGCCAGGACAGCTTGAAACAAATGCATTGCACAGAGAATTATATGGGATGAAAATGACAAAATAATTTTAATGACTTGAACAAATAACAATAATTCAACACTTTAACTTTCTCAAAGCGGGAACATGCATCCACTTCATCAGAATTACCAATTTCAACTCTTCTGGAGAAATATAAGATTGGCACTTGAACTTATGAGAGTAGGAATCATTGTCAGGAAGGCTAGGTTTGCGAGAAATGCAACTCTCCAATTTTCTGCCCATTCACCAATTGATAAAATGAACAACTCATTTTGTTTCCCTCTGCTATGTCAAAAGATGTGTCCAGAGGAGTTAACAAAACTTTTCTTTGAATTCCTCCACTTGCCCTGTTATAGAAAAGAAAATTAGATTGAAGGAGACATATTCATCCTCTGTTTCTTCAGAAGAGAGAATGAGTCTTTCTGATCAAACTGTGACATAACTGAAGATTCAATTATATATAAATGGGAAGATATGAAAATTATTGATCGATTAAAATAAACATTAAACATATGAGCTAAATATATGGTCTCCCGATGTGGAACAAGGTTACAGGTTTGTGCAAACTCAGAGATGTCTGATGGTATTTGAAGTTTATATTTAAATTTAGATGTACAATACAGTTACAGGCCCTTCCAGCCCATGCCCCCCAAATACAATAATTGACCTACAACACCCTACAGCCTCTGTGGGAGGAAACCAGAGCACCTGGAGGAAACCATGGGAAGAATGTACCAACTCCTTACAGACAGCACCAGAATTGAACCTGGATCATTGGCGCTGTAATAGCATTCTGTTAACCGCTCTGCTAACTGTGCTGCGCTGGCGATTGTGACAGGACTTAGTTTGCAATTTGACATCCCATCTTTCCACCTCTTTAGACAAGCTTGCAAGGTGCTTTTCATCATCTCGTTTTAGATCTTTGTTCCGGTGTGTTTGAGAAAGGTTTGTGGAGAATTGTTTTAGATTCTTGTGCCAGCACAATGGTTGGTAATCTGTAAACACGTGATCCACAACAGCAGACACTAAGGAAAATTTTCATCTAATCTCAAAAGCACAGGGCATGAAATCACAAATGACTGAATTAATGAAGGTAGCACCAAAGAACGATGAGGACCATTTGTTTATATACCACACACACATATCAATTGATCAGCGAGTAATGGCTATTGTATCTTGTGA
This sequence comes from Narcine bancroftii, assembly GCF_036971445.1. Taxonomy (NCBI): domain Eukaryota; kingdom Metazoa; phylum Chordata; class Chondrichthyes; order Torpediniformes; family Narcinidae; genus Narcine; species Narcine bancroftii. The sequence continues at coordinate 266,446,640 of NC_091472.1, read as the reverse complement.
CTTTACTGAGAGACGTTAAACTTTCAGCAGCACGGATATACGTTGTAAACAAGAACCTCTTTTTAATAAAACAACGGCAAAAGCAAAGATGGTCTATTCAAAAGCAACACAACCTTGTCAGGTCTAATGAAGATTTAATGGTAAGTAATCACAGTACCTCAGACATGAGGGTAGAGACAGATTTAGCGTGGAGCATTTGTGGAGTGTCTGGAACTGGTTGGTAGATACCTCTTTCTTTTTCATGTTTCTGTTTGTATTTCACCTGAGAGTGGCAGCAAGCAATTATTATATTGGAATTCAAGACACACATGCAGAATTACAATATCATATAGTGAAGAAGTCTGCCCTCAGGCCCATGTGATCTCTTTCCCCTGTTCTAACCACAGATCTTTTCTCTGGCAAGCTAGGTGATAATGGTGTCTAAGAAAGCAGCCTCACCCACCAGGCCATGCCCTGCTACCATAGGAAAAAAGGCACAGAAGCCTTAAGACCAGCACCCAGCAGCACAAGGACAGCTTCTTCTCCGCTGCCATTGGATTCCCGAATGACCAATGAAAGACACTGTCTTAGTTTGACTTTCTGTGCATTATTTATTTTTGAAAGGTGGTTTATATGAATGTTTGCCCCGTGACGCTACCATAAAACAACATATTTCATGATAATAAAATTTGATTCTAATGTTAATGGGAGAAGGATTTGAGAATGTTTCCTGTATTCTGTCTCTTTACTGAAATTGAAGCTGTTTTGTAGGTAGCCAAATTGAATAATGGAGTTCTTTAACACATTGGCTTATCTTCAAGTACACTTGATATAATAGCACTTCTCTCCTTGCTAAAAACTCAGTGGCATGGGAAATTTTGCTCAGCTGCTTAGGCGCAAAGAAAATTGCTTCTTTTAAACCTCTGTATTTGGGCAAGTGTTGTTGAGTTGGGGGAGGGTGCTGTGTGTAGCAAGATAGTCTCTTTGATGCTTTGAGTCCCTGACAGAGAACTGAAGGCAATTATGGTTTTGCCACTACACGGGCAGACTAAAAAGTAATGTCCAGCAATTTTAAGTCAATTCCTGCACTGCAATTTATCCTGCGGGACCCCTACAACTTTTTGGAGAAAGCCTGCAGAGTAAATCATACCCCAGCAAACTGCAGCAATTGGATGATGGTTTAGTAAAATAAATATGCACAGGAAATGTATTCCATCCAGAGCAGTTCAACATTGTCTTCGAGATTAGAAACATTTTCCTTTGTCATAAACAAAACAAAATCAACACAAGTTAGAATGATGACATTTAACATATTCCTCTCCAGAAAGGTCAGGGCAAATATAAAAACTGTTAACTCGGCTGTGAGATTCTGACTAAAATCTAGCTTTGTTATTATTTTTATTCATCCATGCATTGGCTATAAGGCCAGATTTATTTTGCCTTCTTAATTGCCTTTAAAAAGATGAATGCTCCCTACTTGAATCACTGCAGTCCATGTACTAAGAACATTCTCATTGTATGTAGAGGTCTGGGGATGAACCGTGACAAGAACCCTTGCATCCTTTTCCACCCATTCTTAGCAAATCTCCATCACAATCATCACGGGACAAAGTGCGCTGTGGGTGATGTTCCGACTGTACAAAAAGGATCTGACTAGGATTGTTCCTCTCACCACCAGCCAGACCAAATCCTGATGCTTGTTTGTGAGGACTGCCAATTATTAGAGAAATATGGAGCAGCTTCAGCATGAACTATATTGACTGTGTTCTTTCCAAATAGACTTTGCTGTAACTCATTGAGTTTGCTCTAAGTGTCCCCTCTTTCCAGCTCCAACTTCACTGGCTGGTACATTTGTGTCAATAGAAACTGCAGCATGAGTGAGATGCAGTACATGCTTTGTTCATTTTATAATAGGCTTTGATCCCCATTGCAGAAGAGTAGCCCTGATGCTCCAAAGTAATTTTTCTCTTCAATTCTGAAATCAATATAATCATTTATTAAATTATAGTGGTGCTGTGCAATGGATTCAAATCCAAATGCAGACTTTTGCACTTAGTTCTCATCGAGGCAATGAAAAATTTTAATTTTGTCAATCCGGTCAAATGGTGTGGAGGATCCAAGTAAGTTATGAAAATCAACACTCACTCCACTGGCCAAATCTGTATTTTCCACAGCTAATATCATGTTCTTGTCCCCGAAAACAGGCACGGAGATTTTGCATCCCTTCAGATTTTCTCTGTCCAATTTGTAGTCCACCTATCACAAATAAAAAAAGAGTTTGAATGAGCAAATCCAAGAAAACATTAGTGTCACTGTTGAGTTTTATTGTGCAACCAAAGTGACTCAGCTCTTTACCCAAGACACATAGTGTCATATTCTTTAAACCTCAAGAAAGTTTGATACAAATTACTTGTGAGTACTTGATTCTGAAACAGTGGGAAGACCTCAGATGCTTACAATGGGCAGCCAGTCATAAATCTTTTTTTTTTTATTGGGCATAACTGTTTTTATTTAGACATGTCTACATAAAATTTACCTGCAGGCACACTTTAATATCACAAGAGATATTTTTAATGAGCATAAACTATTCCATTATCCATGGTTTTTAGTTTAATCAGGAGAAAGGTCTCATCAGCACAGAAATTCATGAATTTTGTAAACATACTTATTTAGATATTTTCTATTAATGTGCAAAAATGCCATGAGGAGTCAATCGGCCATTCACATACCTCACTCTGTTGCTGTGAAGCCTTGTATGCCTGCACAAAGTCAGGTCTGTCCATAGTCCATATCCATTTTGCCTTGGTAGCCTCATATTTCTTCTTATAATCAAGCTGCAGGTCAAGCCAGGAAAATAAATGCATGGCCAAAAATGCAATACAACAAATAATGAATCTCAGCTAAGGTTAGCCTTCATATTTGTCACTGCCAACCATCCTGTTCCAACACCCACCTCCTTACCCAACAGTGAACCCAATCCTATTCTCCATCCCCTGACAGCACTAACTGATCCTTTCCCTCACACCTCTTCTCATCCAGGTCCTCCTACCTATTCTTTGATCCTCCATTAACTCCCATGATGCCTTCGTATGCTCAAATCTGGCACCCAGTGTCCTCCAGATTTCTGCTCTGCCTTATTGGCAGAGCATCCCACCACTGGTCTGGTGATGCTTTTGTATTTTAAAAGTTTGAATATGGTTTTAAATGAATGCTGTTAATTAAATGCTTTTATTTAATGTTATTCAATTTTTAAAAATGTCTATACAGACTTCAGCTACCTCATTGACCTATATGGAAGGGATCAAGGCAAGTTGATAGATTGCATCCATCGTTTTCTTGGTGATGGATGATAGTGGAGGGTTGCTTTGGATTGGCTTCCTGTCAGCATGGCGATCACATTGTCTCAGCCTGCAAAGCCCATGTCACTTGAAAGAATAATTTAATGGTTGGCTAGAATTTCTAACCTTATGCAGTTTGTACATTTCTATTAGTAAGATACTGTCATCATCCACAGGGTATTGGAGGCAGGATCATTGGAAGTATTTTAGGAAGAGACAAAATTGTGAAATATCAGGTAATTGGGAGCAATTTAAAATTGGCACAAGGGAAAAGTAGCCACGATCAGATGGAATGGTGAGGCAGGGTTGAGCGCCCAGGCAGCCTACTCCTCCTGTTGCTGTTTTCAGCATTCACGTGTTAACAGTTTGATTGCCATAAAGGGCACATTCTTAATTTTTAGTGCATGTCAACATGAAACTTTAAAATAGCATTACAATGTACACAGATGGTTTGGATTTTATGAAGATAAACCAAATTCAGATTTTCTCAAATGAAGCGATAATCTCTCTTACTTTCAAATGTAACATGGATATTTTGGACAATTTCAAACTTATTTGCCAGTCAAAAAGCTCTCATGATTGGATGTATCAAGCTTGAGTTTGTTCTCCATTACACACAAATTCCCATCAGCTATTTGCTTAACAAGCCCTCAAATATTACATGTTGTTATTCACCCAGAGATTTAAATGTTAGTTTCCTTGCCAAAATACATAGCTTTCGGTAATCCAAAAGTCCAATCAATTTGGTCTTCAAAACGAATGTCAAGAAAATGTGAACATCTTTGAAGACTCTGTTAATGCAAAGGCAGTCATGGTTCTATTCAAGGGATATGCCATGTTGAACTTGTTTCTTATATTTACTATGACCAGAAAGAAATAATTTAGCCCATTGGATTCATTTATAACCATAGAACATTACAGGACATGAGACAAGCACTTCTAGTTTGTGCTGAGGTATTATTCTGCCTAGTTATTTTGCATCCAGAAGAGAAATTACATTGGACCTGTGCAATTCATTCTTTTTCACACTTTCCCCATCAGCTCCTCTATTTGGCCTCTGGTGCTAATTACAGAACCCAATCAACATCCCAATGCTTTTCTGGGACGTGAGAAGTAGTAGCAGCACTTAACAGGAGTCTATGTGGTCAAGAAGAAAGAACATGCAAATCACACACCGGCAACATTAGAAGATCCTATACAGGTCCCATCATATTACCTAATGCTGCACTGACTCCATTAGCTATAAAATCCTTTTATAGGCCTAAGATTTATGGAAAAAGAAATAGTAACATAAATCTTTCTCTTACATCAGAGAGTATTGATAACTTACATTAGTCGTGTTCTTGTAGGCACTCTTGGCAGCCTTAATATCAAAGGCGTCAGCATCAACATTAATGTGAGCTTTATTCTTTTCATACAATTCCCTGTATTTCAGCTGCCCACAAAGAAGAAAGTAAAATTCAATTAGTCATAGGAATTTCAATGCCCTGTTTTGAAGAGTCCCTTTGTCTGTTAAGGATTAAGTGAATAACAGGCACACAAACAGCCATGGGATTCATCAAAACTTGACTGTATTTGGAATTGGCTGGCCTACAGAAGCAGAATGTAGTAATAGATGGAAGAATTCTGCTTGGAGGTTGAAGATTATTCTACAGGCATCTGTCTGAGACCCCTGCTCTTTGTGAGTTTGACAAATGGCTTGGATGAAAAAGTGAAGGGGTGGGTTGGTCAATTTGCAGATGGCATGAAGGTTGCAGATATTGTGGAGAGCGTGTGAGGTCGTCGCATGAGGATTAGGCAAGATGAAGAATTTGGTGAGAAGTGGCAGATGGAATTCAATCCGGAAAAGGATGAAGTGATGCACTTTGGAAGGTCGAACTTGAAGATGGAAAATGTGGTTAATGGCAGGATTCTTACCAGTATGGAGGAACAGAGGACCTTAGGGCTTCAGTCTATGGATCCCTCAAGGTTTATGTACATGTCAATAAAGTGCTTAAGATGGCATATGGTCTGCTTGCCCTCATTAATCAAGGGATTTAGTTCATCAGTCATGAAGTAATGTTACAGCTCTATAAAACTCTGATTAGACCACATTTGAAATATTGTGTTCAGCTCTGGTCACCTCAGTAAGGGAAGAATGTGGAAGCTTTGGAGAGAGTCCAGAGAAGATTTACCAGAACATTGCCTGGATTGGAAAACATCTTATGAAGCAACATTGACTGAGCTAAGGCTTTTCTCTTTAGAGCAACAGAGTATGAGTGATTTAATAAAGGTTATGAATTATAAATAGGATTAACAGCCACCACCAGGGCATCAATAGCCAATACCAGAGTGAGTGGAGGAATGTTTAGGGAAGATGTCAGAGGTAATCTCTCTCTCTCTCTGTCTCTCGCTATATATCTACCTCTCTCTCTCTATAGAGAGAGAGAGAGAGAGAGAGATTTACACATACATACATACATACATATATGCACACACATATATATGTAGTAGCTAATACAATAGGGACATTTAAAAGAATCTTCAATAGACACATGGATGTAATAGAAAATAGAGGATTATGGGCTCTAAGATTTGGAAGAATCATATTGATGTGGACGAGGTTTACATAGGATGGCACAACATTGTGGGTGGAAGAGTCGCAATTTTTTATTATATACACACATCGGGATAGAAAGATAAATGCACACACACACACCCCTAGATAGAAAAAAATATATATATACACACATCTGGATAGAAAGATAGATACACACACAAACACACACACACAGAGTGCTGTACTACTCTATGTTCCATGTTCAAACTAACTCAGACAACCAGCAGAAAAAAAACCCACGAGAAAGTAAATAGGAATAAATCTATTTTAAAATAAATGTTTAAAATTGTAAAAATAAATGTTTTCTGAAGCAACACACCACCCCTTGGGAGCAAATTTTCAGCCAGCAGAGCGTCCCAGTCATTCCCTGTCCGTAGCAGCTGTTTGAATAAAGTTTTAATAAGGTTGTGTTTGAATAAAATGGCATCACCTAGGATGAAGACCGACCAGTGCCGCTCATTGCTGGGCTGACTCTCCTAAAGTGTCTCCCTACCCCTGCCCAGTAAGATTCTTTATTTTTAGTAGTATATTAAGTACAATAGTCAGGCTTTATCTGTAAGTGTGGGGAAGGGGATGGTTAATTATGATGACAGCATGGGTTAGTGTAGTGGCTAGTGCAATGCTGTTACAGTAGTCATGAATAGGGTTCAAATTCGTGTTCCTAAATAATTTTTTGACTTACTTGACTTGGTTATATTGTCTTACATATGGAAGGGTAAGCATCCTTACCTTAATAAAGTTCTTCTACAGAGATCTTCTCCCTTCTTTAACTTTATATTTTACTTTTGGGCAGTCAATATACAGTCTTACGTTTTGGTCCTTCTGTCATAATCATTCCATCTGCCCATTATGGGTATCAATGGAGCTGAATTCCCCTCAAATCTTTTACTAATTTAGCGCTTCTTGGCTCTTCACTTCCATTTTCAACCAAGTTAATAGATAATTCAATTGTTTGATTTTCTATGAGAATTTGGGCACAGTTTAGAAAACATTTTGCATTTCATAATTTTTCTCTCTCGTGCCCTATCATTTTTCAACCTTCTTTACATGATGCTACTTTTCAGAGATGGTATAGAGAGGGTATCTAAAGCTTTAAGGATTTGTTCATTGATGAATATTTGAGCAGCTTCTGCTAAATTTAACTTTGCCCAAAACTCAATTTTTTAGGTATTTGCAAGCCCGCCATTTTCTTGAATCACAATTATCTGATTTTCCAAGAGAGTCTGAATCAAATTTTGTAGATGACTTTTTTTAGCTTAACGCCTTCTCGCAAAAGTTTAATATCTATTATTTGTGAGAAATGGTTATGTTTAAATCACACTTCGTTAGTTAAAATCAAAAATGCTTGGGAACAGGATTTAAATTTGACTATATCGGATGTGGATTGGGACACAATTCTTAAACTGGTTAATAGCTTTTTGTTATGTGCTCAACATGGTCTATTACAATTTAAAGTGGTTCAAAGAGCACATTTGTTTAAGGCTAAATTGTCTCGGTTTTATTCTAATGTGAGTCCCTGGTGTGCAGGTGTAAGCGTGGAGAAGCAACATTAATTCATATATTCTGGACTTGTCCGAGTCTAGAAAAATACTGGAGAGGTTTTCCAAACTTTGACAAAAATATTTAATATAGATTTAACACCAAACACTTTGGTGGCCCTCTTCAGTACAATGGAAGGGAATTATTCTTCTTTATCTTTGGTTCTCTTTTGGCAAGGCGTGTGATTTTACTTAAATGGAAGGATGCTGGTTGCATGACATGATGTTTTGTTTGAATATGGAAAAGATTAGCTGTTCAATCAACCAGAAAATTCACATATCTGGCATTTGTGATCCTCATGGGTACCAGATAATGGGGATTTTACATTACATTTTTTTTCAGTTTATGGTCATCAAATGAAAGTGTAAAAGACTTTTGAAACCTTTTGTAGCGAGACTTGGAGAACTATTTTCTGAGTCTATGAGGAAGATTTGTAATGAGATAATAATTTTGCAATTCTAATAAGTGTGATAAAGGTGATTAGAGCATGCCCTACAAGTTAATCAATTACCTCTCATTGGTGTTGAATAGGCACTTAATTTGCAATTCCTTTCATTTTGCAAAAGTCATTAGAAAATTAAGAGGGATGTGCTATTGGAAGGTAGCAAAGGTTAGAATGGCATATATCTACAGGCAAGATATCTGCAACCTAATCTATTGACAGATAAAATATGTACCTCTGGCAGCAGATACTTACAGCACTGATTCTGTCCTTCACCTTCTGCATGTGTAGTAGCATTGGTGTATCATGAATAGAAGTATATCCCTTCGATTTATCCTGGTTGTGCTCCAGTTTATATTGTATCTGTAAATGCAAAAATAAATGTTAATAGCATGCAACTTCGATCAGAATCATAAGCCTGACTCTCCTCCTAGGTTCTAGTCCATAGAAATGAGGTTAAATACAGTATTATGAATATTTTCCCATTGTAGAAAATAATGCATTAATTGTGATGTGAAATATCCAGTGTTTTCCATGCTAAATAATTTGCAGAATTTGGAATGCAATTTAAAAATCTTGCAAAATAACCATGACTGAAAATATATTGACATTGCTGATTCAAACAAAACAACATATTCATTTCATGGTAATAAAATGGCATGGCTTACCATTATTAGCTACTGCCAACTGCAGGAGCTCTGATAATATGGGGAGTATAGGAAGAAGATACGCTCAAGGCATACGAGTTGACTGCAAAGAATGTTACTTTTTCTTTTCAGTCAAAACAGAAGCCTGCAACTCTATGCATGCAGAATACTTGCAAGCTATTTTGTGGTTCTTGTTTCCTGATATTATAGAAGCATGGTTATTTATAGGTGCAAGAGCTATAAACAACTCACATCACTGATGAAATTTGTCACTTTCTTTGTCCGGATGTTGTTGGGAGTGTCCAAAATAGATGTGTATTTGTCTTTCGTCTTTTCATAGCTCTTCTTATAGTTCCACTGTATGCAAGTAAGCACAAGATTAATGTAGAACAATGGACCAGATGTTGATGGGCAATGCATAGGATTATTAAGAGAAAATGAGTGCATATGGTGTGGTCCAGAAGTGATAGCTTGCGAATTATAAACCAGCAAATTTATAGCCTGACTTGGCCTGTTCACTCCCTGGCTTTATGAAGAGAGCATCTTGTTCTTAAGAACCTCCCAGGGATTTTTGAGTTGTTAAATGATTAACACAAATGAACTGTACTTTCAAAATGCTCCATATATTGGTATGAAACAACCCAAATATCAGAAGCAATCAAATTAGTACCAAATGCTGGGCAGTTTTACCTGGCTTCCTGAGACTGTGTTGTACATTGCTGTCAGCATATCAGGACGCAAAAGTTCATTACATCCTCTTCTCAATTTGAGCCTGGCATCAGATTTGTATGTTTTCTGTCAAAAAGATGCAGATGTTATCCAATGGTAATAATAATGATCCTCCATTAAACAATACAAATTAAACTACCTCGAACTCTGTCACTATACCAAGGATAAGTTTCTCACAGATTGCAAAATCCATACCCAACAAATTAGGGGCAACATTCAAGTGCAAGTTCTACCAAGTAGCCTCAGAATTTTTCTCAGAGTTTCTAGGATCATCCAGGACTCAGAGATAACAAGAAATTATATCATGGAAATGTACAAAAATTTGAAGGACCATGCTGCAACTAAATGTTTGCATAGATGATGTAATTAGTATTTCATAACATATACTTTGGAGAAGAGATAGATATTTCATGCTGATAATTTTCAGATATGGAAAATGAAGGGACAAATTTTGATTTATCTGATGACTTGCAATTAATTCCTAAATCTAACAACTATGAACATGCTGTTTCTATATTAATGAGCTTGCAAGTTTCACAAACTTCAACTGTGTTCATTTTTAACCAAATAGCATGCGTAGATCATACCAAAAGGATATGCCTGGTAGGTCAGATAACATGTGACATGCAAATAATTTCCAAACTATCAAAAACAAAACTTAGACAATGGTTGATAGAACTATACAACACAACAGCCCAGAAACAGGCCCCTTCAGCCCTTCTTGTCTGTGCCAAACCATATTTTTTGGCCGAATCCCACTGACCTGCACCCAGTGCATAGCCCTCCATACTTCTCCCAACCAAATTCTTCTTAAATGATAAAATTGAGCTCACATTCATTACCTCAACTTGAAACTCATTCCACACTCCCACCACTCTGTGTGAAAAAGTTCCCCCTCATGTTCCCCCTAAACTTTTTCCCTTTTCACTCTTAACCCATGTCTTCTGGTTTGTATCTCACTTATCCTCAGTAGAAAAAGCCCATCTACATTTATTCTGCTTATCCCCCTCATAACATTAAATCTTCCCCACTTTAATCCAGGGAATAAAGTCATAATCTGTATAACCTTTTCCTGTAACTCAGTTCCTGAAGTCCGGGCAGCATCCTAGTAAATCTTCTCTGCACTCTTTCTATCTTATGGATATATTTCCTGTAGTTAGGTGACCAAAACTGCACACAGTACTCCAAATTTAGTCTTTAGCTTAACATTCCAACTCCTATACTCAATACTTTGATTTATGAAGGCTAATATGCCAAAAACTCTCTTTACAACCCTATCCACCTGTGATGCAAGTTTCAGGGAATTATGTATCTGTATTCTCAGGTCCCTCTTTTCTACCACACTCCTCAGTGCCCTAACATTCACTGTGTATGTTCTTTGTTGGTTTGTCCTTCCAAAATGTAACACTTCACAAATTTCTGCATTAAATTCAATCTGCCATTTTCAGCCCATCTTTTCCAGCTGGTCCAGATCGCTCTGCAAGCTTTGAAAAATTTCTTTGCTGTTCACAATGCCTCCAATTGTAGTGTCATCTGCAAACTTGCTGATTCAATTTACCACATTATCATCCAGATCATTGATATAGATGACAAACAACAATAGCTCCAGTACTGATCCCAAAGGCACAGGCCTTCAGTCTGAGAACCAATCATGCACCACTACTCTTGGCTCTCCCATCCAGCCTTTGTCGAATCCAATTCACTACTTCACCATGAATACTCACGTCTGAACCTTCCTGACTAATCTCCCACATGGGACCTTGTCAAAGACCTTACTAAAGTCCATGTAGACAACATCCACAGTCTTTCCTTCATCAACTTTCCTGTTAACCTCCTCGATAAACTCTACAAGATTGATTAAAGCCATGTTGACTATCCCTAATCAGTTTCTGGCTATCCAAACAATTGTATATCCAATCTCTTAGAACACCTTCCAATAATTTACCTTCTACCAATGTCAGGCCTACAATTTCCAGGATTATTTATGGAGCCCTTTTTAAAACAACAGTTGAGCTCCCTCCAATCTTCTGGAAACAGACCCATGGCTAAGAACATTTGAAATATTTCTGCCAGAGCCCCTGTAATTTCTACACTAGCCTCCCCTCAAGATCTGAGGGAATATCTTGTCAGGCCCTGGAGATTTATCCACCCTTATTTGCTTTAAGGCAGCAAGCACTTCCTCCTGTTTAATCTGTATGGGTTCCATGACCGCACTGCTTATTTTCCTTACTTCCCACAACTCTGTGCCCTTTTCCTGAGTGAATACTGATGGAAAAAAAATTCAAGTCCTCTCCCTCATCTCTTTTGGCTCCATACAAAGCCAACCACTCTGATCTACAAGGGGATTAATTTTGTCCCTTATTATCCTTTTGCTCTTAATATTCTCGTAGAAACCCTTGAGATTTTCCTTCACATTGTCTGTCAAAGCAACCTCATGTTTTCTTTAAGAATTCCTGATTTTTATTCTTGCATTTTTTATATGCTTTAATACCTCATTTATTCCATGTTGCCTATGCCTCTCTCTTTTTCTAAACAGGTCCTCAATAGCCCTCAAAAACCAAGGTTTCCTATGCCTGCTAATCTTGCCTTAAATCCTGATAGTAAAATACAAACTTTGTAACTCAAAAATTCGCCTTTGAAGGTCTTCCACTTACCTCACATATCCTTGTCTGAAAACAACATCCCAACCCACACATTCTAGTTACTTTCTCATTTCCTCAAAATTGGCCTTTCTCCAATTTAGAATCTCATCCCAAGGCCCAGATCTATCCTTCTCCATAATTAACTTGAAACTGATGGCATTACGATTACTGTATCCAAATGTTCCCCTACTCATTCTTCTGTCACCAGTCCTGTCTTATTCCCTAATACGAGATCCAGTATTGCTCCCTCTCTAGTTGGTCCCTCTATATATTGATTTAGAAAAATTTCTTGAACACATTTGATAAACTCCGAGCCATCCAGCCCTTTAACAGTATGTTAATATGTGTCAATATGTGGAAAATTAAAATCCTGTACTATCACAACCCTATGTTTCCTGCAGCTGTCTGCTATATCTCTATAGATTTGGTCCTCCAATTCTTATTGACTATTGGGTGTTCTAGAGAAAAAACCCATGAGTGTACTCATACCTTTCCAGGTACTCAGCTCCAGTCTCAGGAGATGATCAAATAACATTTTAAAACTAATGTATAATTTAAATAATTGTATCAATTAAAAATATTTTTGAGAGCACGGTAACAGGCCCTTCTGGCCCATGGACCTCTGCTGCCCAATTACACTCAATTAACCTACACCTCCAGTATGTTTTTGAAGGATGGGAAGAACACAAGGCCAAATGACACATCTTGTCTGTCCTTGTACACATCTGGGTGTACTATAATTTTTCAATTATAATTTCACCACTTCAGTTTATTCATAGAACTGCACAGAAGTTCAAAAAGTGTTCTGTCAAAACTGAATTAACTGCATTAAGGAAACAAGTGTCTTTTCTCCTGAGGTGAGAAAAGATTTTTTTCTTTAGAGAAAACAGTGTTTTTTTTTAAACTTTATAATAACCGTGCAGCCATTCAAGAGAATCTCAAAAAAAAGTCAGTTTGGGCATAAAAACTGACAAAGACTCAATGGCTTTTTCCACAATTTATTTGAAGCATCTGAATGGACCAAGAGAAAAACACCTCCAGATTCTCAAATCAACAAGAGATATCAGTGCAATTTGAATAGCTTTCTTAGGTCATATGTTGGTCACCTTCAGCTCCAGTAAATATCGCTGTATTGACTCTACACCCTCTCTCCCCAGCTTCACCTACCTCATCTAAAATGGCCATCGCCTCCTTAGCATGCCTAATGTGTGGGGTATCTGCTGTGTATTTGAAGTTGTTTCTGAGCTTTGCAACAGATTCCTGATATTTGTTCTGAAAGAAAGCACATTGTAAACATATTATTGGAATGATACAATAGGCATTAAAGCAGAAAGAAAGAACAAACATGTATTTTATACTTTATCACATGAATTATAAATCAGACAGCATCTTATATCTGAAATCAACAAAATGTGCCACTTTCAGGGATATCAGGCTTTCACTTGTCAACATTGTAGTGATAGGCCTGTGGCTAGGGCTTATAATCTGCAGTGTGTAGAGATATACATGCCTCTCCAAGTTCAACTGTCTGCAGTTAATGATGTTGTAATGTTTCTTCAACAGACATAGAATGAGAATATGGTATGCTTGATCTCTGTTAAAATAGAACATCACAGGACAGTACAGGCTCTTCAGCCCATGATGTTGCAATGACCTATGTAAACATATTCCACAACAGTTTTTAATTCTTCCCTACATCTCACCTCTATTTCTATTACATTCAAGTGCCTACCTAAGAGTCTTTTGAATATCTCTATTGTTACAGCCTCCACCACCTTCCTTGGCAATACATTATAGGCATCTACTACTCTGTGTAAAAAATCTGACATCTCCCCTAAACTGTCATCCACACACCTTAAGCAGATGTGATTGATATTGTCACCCTGGGAAAAAGAGGCTGGATATCCACCCTATCTAAACCTCTTATAATTTCATGCACCTCTAAAGTCTCCTCTGATCCTTCATTGCTTGAATGATAGAAGCCATAGCTCTGTTCTCCAATAAAACATGTTTTCCAATCCAGACTCAACATCCTGGTAAATCTCCTCTGCACACTCTCCAAAGCATCTACATTCTTCCTTCAATGAGGTGACCAGAACTGAATGTAATACTCCATGTGTGGTCAAACCAGATGTTTATAGAGCTGCAAAATTACCTCTCAGCTCTCAAATGCAATCCCTTGATGAAGGAAGGTCAACATATCATACACATTCTTATCCGCCCTATCAACATAAAAGACAATCTTAAGGGATCTATTGACCCTGACCCCGAGATATCTCTGTTTCTCCACACTGTTAGGATCCTGCTATTAACCACAGATTCTGGCTTCAAGTTCAACTTCCAATGTGAATCACTTTACATTTATCTGGATTGAACTCCATCTGCCAATGCTGCTCCCAACTCTACATTCTGTTCTCTATTCTGCTCTCTGTTGTGTTTGCTGACCTTAACTAAGGAAGCATTTCATGAGATCGGGGAGACTCAAAGATCTTACTCCTGAATGCCATCATGACAGGAACACTACCACATGGTTCTAACTCGGAACTCACGAGTGCAACTTTACTCAAAGGACATCAGCAGTTTAAGGGGATGGTTCACTACCACATTCTTAAAGATAACTAAATGCCAGGTAAAGACTGATTTGAGGGCCAATTGCCAAGCTCTAATGTTGAAAAGTTAGCCAAAAATCTCTGTACACCTATTGAAGAGTGAATCAAATAGTTTAGCAAATTAATGATATCCAGAAGGAAAAGTTTGGAAGGAAGGTAAAATAAAGAATGAATCCTGATGATGAAATAAAAATAGGTAGGTATTTTTCTTAAAGCTGCTGTGCTGAATATAATTCATGCATCTTTAGTTCACTGTTTATGAACAGAAATATGTATCTGCAAATAAAGATGAATTACTTTTTAAAAATTACAGCATCCATCATTTTGCCAACTTGTTTTTGCATATATATCAAGATACCTGGCCAAGCCGTGTGTCTTACCTGGCTGTAGAGCACCTTGTTCTTTCCTGCCAGCATCAAATCAGGGGTGTCCCATGTATAGCACCCAATTCCTTTCAACCACGTCAAGTCCTCCTTGTACTTAACCTGGAATAACCATTATTCCTGTGAGTGAAAGATCTTGCACATAAAATATAACATTGAAGATGTGTGTGTGTGTGTGTGTGTGTGTGTGTGTGTGTGTGTGTGTAAGAGTTAATGTGTGTGAAAGAAAGAGTGAGTGAGAGCATGAGTGAGAGTGAGAGAGAGTGAGAGAGTGTGAGAGAGTGAGAGTGAGAGAGAGTGAGAGTGAGAGAGAGTGAGAGAGTGAGAGAGAGTGAGAGAGTGAGAGAGAGTGAGAGTGAGAGAGAGAGTGAGAGAGAATGAGTGAGAGAGAGTGAGAGAGTGAGAGTGAGAGAGAGTGAGAGAGTGAGTGAGTGAGTGAGTGAGAGAGTTAGAGAGAGTGAGAGAGTGAGAGAGAGTGAGAGAGAGTGAGAGTGAGAGAGAGAGTGAGAGAGAATGAGTGAGAGAGAGTGAGAGAGTGAGAGAGAGTGAGAGTGAGAGAGTGAGTGAGTGAGTGAGTGAGAGAGTTAGAGAGAGTGAGAGTGAGAGAGTGAGAGAGAGAGTGAGTGTATGAGCGAGTGAGTGTATGAGCGAGTGAGTGTGTGTGTAAGAGTGAGTGAGTCTGTGTGTAAGAGCGAGTGAGTGTGTGTAAGAGTGAGTGAGTATGTGTGAGAAGAAAGAGAGAGAGAAATATTTTACATTTTTTAGTTTCACAAATTAGCATTAGCCTCTTGGATGCCAAATAAAACCTATTTCACTTTGGGAAATCAACAGCCTTGGGAAAGATCTGAAGATTATAGCATGAATTAACTTTTAAATAAAGCTGTTTAGATTTCTAGATACTGATATCATAAAGATGGTTCTAAAAGTCTTTTTTTTTTAAGTTTTGTGGTATATATTAAGTTGGAAATTAAACAAATAGGTAAAAAAATTACCTTCAATTATATGTCAAAAGAAGAAGAGTATGACTTTAATTCTTCTTGAATTTGATTATATTGATTTCAACGTGTTCAATCATTCAGCACCCCCATGAGAGAACAAATTTTACCCATGACTTTTTAATCAAATCATTTACTTTGATTATATTGCACTGCTTTTTAAAATAAAATCATATCATGTAAGATGCTGACTGAAACTATCATCTTTAGGATTGCCTTGGTCATTACTTTTTCTGTTGAAGTAATTAACAGCTGAAATGAGAGGGACTCACATTGCTGATTGCATCAGTAACAATTCGGTGGTGGAAATGCTCGGGTAGATCGGCAATTGATCGCCACAGCCCCAGTTGTTGAATGTACTTCTCTCTATATTTCACCTAGGATCAATACAAGGAAGATATTAACCAGAGAAAACAACACCTTAGCAAATTACCCTGGGATAAAGAAGGATATCTACTCTTTCCAATCTGGTCTGCTTATGTAATCATCTTGAATGCCCATGTCAGATTGTGAGGTTTAGGACCTTTTCAACACAACAGCATTCAACCTGTGGAAATTTACTCCAACTTCACTCCCACAGACCTCATTAATGATGTTTATTAGACTGAGGGCTCAACAGAAAGAAGAAATGTTAATAATCAAAGATTTAAACAAGATTGGCTGATTTATAATTTGTGACTGTTGTGAAAGGAAAGCTAATAGGGGTGTGAGCTCATTTTCTTCTGGTTTGATGGAGCACAGTGCAACAACAAATGCAGGGTTCACTGCGACTAGATAATAAGACACAAGCCAACCACAGTCAGTTTAATTCCATTGGGGTGGAAAGTATGAAGTTCACTCGCATTCCATTGTGAAAATCATTTTTAATTATTTTGAATGATCTGCAGGAGGAACACAAGGGAAAATTCAATAGCACCATTACAGGGACATTGTCAGGCATCACTAGTGATGCCACAGCCTTATTGCCCCAGAGAAGGTACCAAAGGATCACTTTCATATATCATTAACATCCTTCCGGTGATGGATCTGAAGGATCTCTCTACCCTGCTGTTGACTAGGAGCAGGGAGGTGGCTGGTGGTTCCAGGATTTAGATCCAATGACGATGAAGAAGGAGCAATATACTTACAAGTCTGGTGATGTGTGATTTGAAGGGTGGGGATTTCAGCAGTTCTTGGTGATTTATTTTCAGCTTCTCTCAATTTAACTATGATACGCCAAATACTTGTTGGACCCATTCATCCAATATCAATTTTATAGTTAAAGTACAATCAGTTGGCATATTTCCAGCTGCAAATTTTTTATGAGATGAAGGCAACCAAACTTTAGGTGTTTTAGATAAGATTTTTAAAAGTAACTTTGCAGAAAGCAGACTCTGCTATTGAATTGTTTCTCATAGGCCTTGTTGCAAGCACAATTAGATTGCTCTTTTGACTATGAGAATATTGCCAAACAATTAGGCCCCATCGGATGAGTTTCTGAAGAAAACAATTTCTGTTGTTGACTGATAGAACAGAGAAGTCAATTCGTTTTTGAGAGTGTGCACACTACAGTGCATCTACATTTGCAACTGATGGAAGGAAATTTTGGTTGGAAGTCCTGAGGGCACATGAATTGACCATTCAAACATAGTAGATGTTGATCTCATGATCATTTAGTTTGTCCAACAACTTGACATTGGATAAAAGGTTTAGGTTAAAGGAAAGAGTTAGGGATTTATTTCTGCAAAATTTTATTGCATCAGTTACGATGAAATATTTTCTTGCTGATATATAAAGTGTGAAACACTTATGCAATCTATAACTTCATACATGCACATGATTTTGTGATTATTTCAAGAAAAAACAATATTTAATCTGCACTTTATTTGTCCGAATTTACCACTTGGTGGATCTTTGGTAGCCAAATTCTTGCAACTTACCTTTGAATACATTCAGAACCAAAAAGTTATAACTGAATAAATGTCTGTATAGCTTGTCAGTGATATTTTGAACCGTATTTTGAAGTATAACTTAATGGTTTTGTGAATCCAATCCGATATCATGGTTGGCTCAGTGGTGCAGCTGATAGAGCTACCACCTCAGAGAAGCAGTGACCCTGTGTGGTAAACCACTGCTACACTGTGATTGGCTGCTATCTACTGGACACGACTCCCAAGATAGATCCTACCCATAGTCCTTTGCAGGCTACCCTTTTCCTTTTGCTCTCATCAGTCCAGGAGGTGGAAGGTTGTTTGATCATGTTTCAGTATTTAGCTATTAAAAGCTTGATTGTTTCATTACTCAGGCATTTGTGAATTATTGATGGTACATCACCTGTCATCGATCCTGAACTCAGATGCTGTCTCGGTGGCATGTGGGTTTCCTCCAGGTCCTTCAGTTTCTTAAATCATGTTTGAATTTAGACATACAGCATGGTAACAGGCCCTTCTTGCCCACGAGCCCAAGCCACTCAAATGCACCCAATTGACCTACAACCCTCATACATTTTGAAGAGTGAGAGGAAACCAGAGCACCCAGAAAAAACCAACACAACCATAGAGAGAACCACTTGGTGGATCTTTGGTACATCCCAAAGACATGCATGTAGGCAGGTTTAAATGGCTGTTATAAATTGCCACAAAGTGTGTAGATGAGTGGCAGAATTCCAGGGGGCGGGGTGGTGGTGGGTTTGAGGACAAATAAAAAAATCATTAATGTCATATTAGTGTAGTCTCTGACAAAAGTACAGATTTGATGGGCTATAGGCCTTGTGTCCATTTCTCTGTCAGTGGTTGTGAAGACAACAAGGATAAGACAGACTGCTTGGAATATTTACATAGAAGCCAGCTCATGAAGCTTTCCTGAAAGACAGAAGAACATCAAATGCCAAGTCACAGAAATAAACTTGGTCAAATAACTGCTTTTTCTTTGGGACGATTATGGTTGGCATAGCCGTTAATGCAACGCCTTTACAGCGCCAGCGATTGGGACCGGGGCTCAAATCCCACGCTGTTTGTAAGGATTTTGTACATTCTCCCCATGATTGCATGGGTTTTCCTCCTACTGTTCAAAACATACTGGGGTTAATTGGGTGAAAAGTGGGCAGCATGGACTTGTGGGCTGAAATGGCCTGTTACCATGCAGTATGTCTAAATTTAATTTAAAACTTAAAGGAAAAGTAAAGAGCTGACGGAGTTCAAAAAAATTAAGGGGACAATATGTAAGGGTAATGAATCACACCATTAATATTGATTTCACACAGGAATATTTGAAACTTAATGATTGTCATTTGTCTGAGTTCAGTCCAAGTATTGGCCAAAAAGGAAATGAAATAGGAACCATCAATATTCCCTTATGCTCATGTCAAAATAATTCAGAATTAGGTATAAGGAAGAGCCAAATTGTTCTGCACCATCTTTGAAATATAATCTGGTCCCATACAATGATTAATTTGATGCCCGGTGTGGTATCAAAATATAGTGTTGGATTGCATCTACATTTCTCCAGGGTGCACTCTGATCTCATGCTGATATAAAGCTTCTGATTCTTTTTTTTGGATTGGAAAAATGTCAGCATTGAAAAAACAGACTGCTATAAGCAATTGTTTCTTTTGGGGTGTTCCTCAAAAGAGGACACGATTCCATTTCACATATTGTACTCATTCAGCACCGCCTCCTAAACAAAAAGTTTGAAAGACACCATCTATTTCAAGCCACATCCACGTACCTCACTGATAGCATCAGTGACTTTGCGATGGTAGACAATGTTCAAAGCATCCTTCACTGTCCGGTACTTCCCTTTGGAATGTTCAAAAGCTTCTTTATATCGTAACTATTAGGAGCAAAGAGTATCTGTATCTAATATTTGAAAGGTAACAGATTCCTTTACATTGAAAAACATGAAAAAGAAACATCAATACATACGTCACTGGCAATAATGTAAGCTTTCTTAGTTCCCAACAACATTGGCGTGTCTGGGATAGTTACGTACTTGCTCTTCATCTTTTCATACTGTTCCTTGTATTTTTTCTAGCATGGAAAGAAGAGTTATGAGAATAAATATCATCCTAACATTTTACACAATTGCTATTTATTATAATGGTCACACTGATTAGTGGTAGTCACTGCATGCGCACTTTTAAAATATTTAATAAGTTAAGTAATGGTTATTGCTTAACTTCCTTAGTGTCTTCTCATAGGCTGTGAGATTGATGAATGGAATCATGTAACCTTCGGTCTCTTATTAATGAAATTGAGTAAATTATTCCTGATTATTTATATGCACAGTAAAATCCCCCATTACCTAGAATTCAAGCAACCAGCAAAAAATATCCCAGAAAATAAATAGTTAAAAAATATGAAAGTTTAAAAGTAGCGCCTCTTAGCAGTCAGTTCACATATCCATGCAACACATAATCTCAAGGAAACGGCAAATTTACTTATCTGGCATTTCTCATAGGTACTGGAATTCTGGGGTTGGGGGGGGGTGGGTTTCCACTATATTTATATTATATCTTTTTTTGTATGTATGTAATTATTATGTGCTATGTGTGAAATGGAGAAATGAGAGGTCTGGAGAAATGCCGTTTTGTCTGGTTGTAGACGTACAGACAAATGATCATAAATGAACTTTCATACAAACACATTGGATACTCAGGAGAACATACAAGAAAATAGGAACAGGATTAGTCCATGACCCCACAAGCCTGCCCTGATTCAATAGCATCATGGCTGATCTGTGGCTCAACTACTCTTCTATGACAATTCCCCATATCCTCAATTCTCTGATCTTTCAAGAAAAATTATCCACCTTCGCCTTAAATTGCTTAATGATTTAGCCTTTTCCACCCTCTAGGATAGAATATTTCAGACATTCAATACTGCTGGAGTAGCTTTTAGCAAAAGCAAGAGGAATTTCATGTGAATATTGAACCTTTGAGCAAAACTTAAGATTCCATGTCCTATGGCAAGTCAAAGGCATGTCATTGGGAAGGAAGGAGACCATTCATTCTACTCTTGCAGTGCATGATATTTAACCCCCATACGTTATCTCTTTTGCAAAGTCTTTTAAAAGCCTAGCTATAAGCTGTAATGAAAAAAGGCATTAGAACCATAGCACATTACAGCACACAAACAGGCCCTTCTAGTCTGTGCCAAACTATTATTCTGTCTAGTTCAACTGACCCACACCCAGTCCATACCCCTTCCATCTATATACCTATCTAAACTTTTATTAAATGTTAAAATTGAGCTTGCATTCACCACTTCAGGTGGCAACTCATTCCATACAACCACAATTCTCTGTGAGAAACAGTTTCCCCTAATGTTCCCCTTAAACTTTTCCCCTTTCACCCTCAACTATGTCCTCTGGTTTATGTTTCAACTAACATCATTGGAAAAAGCCTGTTTGCATTTACTCTATCGAAACCCATAATAGTGGTGTAAACCTCTATCAAATCTCCCCTCATTATTTTATACTCCAGGTAATAAATTCCTAACCTGTTTAATTTTTCCCTGTAACTCAGTTCCTCAGATCCCAGCAAAATCCTAGTAAATCTTCTCTACACTCTTTCAATCTTAGTGATATCTTTATTGTAGTTAGGTGACTAAAACTGCATACAATACATTGGTTACACCAATGTCTTATGTAACTTTACCATAACATTCCAACTCCTATATTCAGTACTTTGACTTATGAAGGCCAATGGGTCAAAAGCTCTCTTTACGGCCCTATCTACGCATGATTTCGCTTTCAGGGCATTATGTATCTGTATTCCCAGATCCCTATGTTCTACCATACTCCTCAGTTCCCTACCATTTACTGTATATGTCCTACCTTGGTTTGTCTTCCATAATGCACCACTTCTCACTTGTCTGCATTAAATTCCATCTGCCATTTTGC
The DNA here is from genome assembly GCF_036971445.1 of Narcine bancroftii. Lineage (NCBI taxonomy): Eukaryota > Metazoa > Chordata > Chondrichthyes > Torpediniformes > Narcinidae > Narcine > Narcine bancroftii. The sequence continues at coordinate 266,424,858 of NC_091472.1, read as the reverse complement.
AGCCCATTTTTCCATCTGGTCCAGACCCCTCTCTAAGTTTTGATAGCCTTCCTTGCTGTTCACAAAATCTCCAATCTTTATGTCATCTGCAAATTTGCTGATCCAGTTTACCACATTATCATCCAGATCATTGATAGTGATGACAGACAACAATGAGCCAAGTACTGATCCCTGATGCACACCACTAGTCACAGGCCTCCAATCTGAGAAGCAATCATCTGCCGCCACTCTCTGGCTTATAGCCAAAGTCGAATGCAGTTTACTACCTCACGATGAATATTGAACGACTAAATCTTCCTGGCTAACCTCCCATGTCAATAGCCTTACTAAAGCTCACGTAGGCAGCATTCTTTCCTTTTTTCATCAACTTTCCTGGTGACCTCCTCAAAAAACTCAAATCTTATAGATTTGTTAAATACGACCCAGCATGCACAAAGCCATGTTGGCTATCCCTATATCAGTCCTTGACTATCCAAATACATCTGATCTCTTAGAATACTTTCCAATAACTTACCTTTTACTTATATCAGCCTCACTGGCCTATAATTTCCTGGGTTATTTTTGGACCCTTTTAAACAATAGAACAGCATGAGCTACCCTCCAATCGTTCATGATCTCACCTGTGGCTAAACACATTTTAAATTTGTTTGTCAGGGCTCCTGCAAGTTCTACACAAGCGTCCCTCAAGGTCTGAGGGAATACCTTGTCAGGCCCTGGAATTTATCCACTCTTATTGGTTCCATGACCTCACTACTTGTTTTCCTTAGGCTCTGTGCTTGTTTCCTGAGTAAATTCTGATGCAAAAATCACATTTAAGATCTACCCCATCTTTTCTGGCTGCATACATAGCTGACCACTCTGATCAAGGGGACTAATTTTGTCCCTTCCTATCTGGAAGCCTTTAGGACTTCCCTTCATCTCGTCTGCCAAAGTAACCTCATGTCTTCTTTTAGCCCTCTTGCTTTTCCTCCAGGTTTTACTTGCATTTTATACTCCTCAAGTACCTGATTTTCCTCTTGTTGCCTATAGCTGCTGTACACCTGTCTCCTCATCTTAATTAGATCCCCAATATCCATCAAAAACCAAGGATTCTTACATCTGTTAAATTTGCCTTCAATTTTTCTGACTGGAACATATAAACTCTGTACTCTCAAAATTTTGCCTTTGAAGACCTTTCACTTACTTAGCACATCCTTGCCAGAAAACAACCTGTCCCAATCCATGCTTTCCGGTTCTTTCTCATTTCCTCAAAATTGGCCTTTCTCCAATTTAGAATCTCAACCAGAGGCCCAGTCCTATGCTTCTCCATAATTAACTTGCAACTAATGGCATTATGATCACTGGACCCAAAGTGTTCCCCTACACATACTTCCATCACATCTCCTGTCTCATTCCCAAATAGGAGATCCAGGATTGCATCCTCTCTAGTTGGTACCACAATATATTGATCAGAAAACTTTCCTGAACACATTTGACAAACTCTTCTAACAAATATTGATTTGATCTAACTGAATACAAGCATAAAATTGAGGGGCTGAGTGGCCGCCTGTTGTCCCCATTCTTTTCATGAGCTCAGATGAGGTCAAAGCCAAATTGGCATTTTCTGATAATTGTCCCTTTGAAGTAGTTCTGAAAATATTATTTCAGTTTTAGGAGATGAATAAACAAGTTTTATATGCTTTAAAATATTATTTTTATTCATTTACCTATGGTCTGACAATATGCAAAGTTAATCCATTAAAAAAAAGACACATATCTTTCATCAGGTGTGTCTATAGCGCTTACCTCACTGGCAAAATGTTTGACGTGCTTAGCATGTTCCAAAGACTTAGTTTGTACATGAGGTGTATAATGTGGTCTATCCTTTGTTGCTAATTCAACATACAAGTACTGATGGAGAAAAGAAATCAGAATTAATAAAGGAAATAAAAACAAAGAGCATTTGGCAGGACCCGCTGAATCTATTTAAACCAAAATTATAGCATTGATCCACACGACAGCCTCTGAACGTATATTCTTCATCACGATGCACTTACTTCTTGGAGTTTAAAATACCTCTGACTGGATGAAAGAATCCATACAAGCATCCTGGATCCAAGCAGTTGTTTCTCTGGTCTGTACTAAATTATAAGTCCAATTTCACTGGGCAACTAAGATTTTGCTTCCTGAACACTTCTGGGTATATTTTATGGATTTTGGGTTGCTGATCACAAAAATCACCTCAAAGTTTTCCTATCATGTACTTTTTAAAAAAAGATTTAACTTATTTTTGTGATTTCCTGTCATATTTTAAGTTTACCTCAGCATACAAAACCATGAAGTGAAACATGTCATTGAAAAATCTTTTTCTGCATTCTCACTTGGGACTTCACTGCTGATCTTAGTGCAGTCAGTGGTGAACATGGTGAAATATTTCATCAGGACATTGCGACCAGGTATCAGGGAAAATGGAATCGATCAATGCTGGCTGACAATACTACACGAGTACAAATGAAAATTAGTGGCAACTAGCAGAGAGCTTTTGGTAGCATCATTATGTGATTAAATATGCTAAATTAGATAAAAGTTAATGCAATGTATCTCCAACTTCCCACGTGATTCAGCAAATCTGAAATTATCTTTGTGTTCATCTTGAAGTTGTCTATCATAATCCCCAATTTTATTTCTGGATGCAAATCTTTAATTAAAAATTGTTATCCAGTGTTATAAAGTGAAACTTTAAAATGAGTATGCATTAGATTTAATCTTACAAATCTTAAAACAAAACCACTATTGTAACGTGAATAAAGTATGGTGTGGTTCCACTTCCAGTTTTCATACAGTAGAACTCCAACAATTCGGAAGACCCAATGGCATCTGTTTGCCCTACTGTTCTGCTCCTCAGAGCCCCGCTCTTTGTGTTCTCTTTCAGTTTACTTGTTTCACTGGACATTTATTATACTATTATGTAGTATATAAAAAAGTCCATTTAAAATGTGTTGGTTTATCAATTGAAATGACATCAACAGTCTGGAAAACTTGCTGGTCTAATAACCATCAAAGTCTCAAGCATGTTGGATCATTGGAGTTTTATAATATTTTACCCCCTATACATTTCAAACATGCATTTTTAGACTGAGCCTTGTGAAAGGTTCATTAAATATAGCTCAAATGTCATTAGTCTTGACTTTCAATTATATCATATTTGTCAATCTGTTTGATTGATTTATGTTTCCAAATTAATCTATTTAAAACAAAACTTAAGCTTGTTTTGAAGCCATTACTCATTTAATTTAAATGGAAAATTTCTCAAAAATTGAGTGAGAAATAACATTTCTACAACTTCAAGTCTTAATTGAGTTGTTAATTTTAAAATCGGTCTTAAGGTCAGAGCAAAGACTACAGCACACATTTTACCCACAGCTAATTCATTTACGCTGCAGTTTAATTTAAACAATCCCTCACCCACAAGCACTCACATGTGTGAAAATTCTCTTAATAATTTTCATAGCTCAGTGTAATAAACTTGGTCGAAATCATCCTTATTTCTCATCTGAACCTCTGTACCAAAAGCTGGTGCCAAGGTGACAGTTATACAATTAGGATTTTCACAAAGATGGTCGTACATAAGGAGTGTCAGAAATACAAACGTATGCCTGGGATACATACCTGGCTCTGAATCTTCTGACCATGTTTGGCTCGGTTGAGATCCACAGTTCCAAGTGTTGTTGTGTATTGAGTCTTAGCTTCATTCCCTCGTGCACGGTACACCAGCTAAGATTGGCAAATGTAAATGTGCTATCAACATCTACAATCACAATGTCCTGCTAGCCATTCACAGATCCACAATTAGATGAGTGTTTAATACAGACCAAAATCGCATTTTTACTATCTCGATAATCCTCACCTAGAATCTGTTATGAGCACATGTTATTATCTCCACTCCTAGAACAGACGGAGGTTCTCTGACTGATTTTGGTTGGGTAAAGTTCAAAGGGGAATGGAATTATGACAGGTACATAGTACTCTGTGGCAGATCAGCCCTGATCTAACTGAATACAAGCATAAAATTGAGGGGCTGAGTGGCCCCATTCTTTTCATGAGCTCAGATGAGGTCAAAGCCAAAGTTAAGAGCTGGGGTGGGCAACCCATATCTGGCCCACAATCCAAATTCATTCTGCCACCAACCCCATCCACCCTCTCCCTTGGTGTGGAGTCCCCCAACTCATGGTGCACACCCCCCCAGCTCTCAATGCTTTGGAGACCCCACCTTCTGTTGTGGATAATCCCCCCCCATCCTTTGTGTGAGACTCCCTCCTGCCCTCTGCATTGGAGACCCTCCACCCTATCACCTTATCTGCGTGAAAATCCACATCTCTCTGTCCTCTGTCACTTCCTTTCTCTCTGTGTGTCTCATGCTCTATCTGAGACACATCTCTCTCTCTGTGCATGAGAGACCCCTCTCTTTGATTGATGCTCATCATTTCTTTGTGTGACCTTCTCCCCCTCTCACTGTTGTCTGTTTTGAGGTTAGTTATTTTGTTTTCATTGTGACTAGTTTTTATCTTTTTGAATTTTATGTTTTTTTTTAAAAATTGTGTCATTTTAATGACTAACTCATGATTTTTGTTTCATTTCCAGATTTGAAGATGCCTTTCCTGAATTGAACTGGATCATAGTATCTATCAATCTCATTATTTATTTATTAATTTAATTTGTTTATTTATTTATTCATTTAATTAATGCAGCATCAGTGTGGCCTGACATTCAACCACTGACACACCAACCGGCCCACAGATGGTAAAAGGTTGCCCACCCATGAGATTCCCAAATATTTATGGATGTGTTGTTTATCCAACTCAAGCAATGCAATTTATCAGTCAAGAGCATGCGTTTGCTGTGCATGCCTTGTCTGGGGACATCAGTCTACGCTTTTGGGTAATAGCAGTGTTGGTGTCAAGTGAGGAGGATCTCAGGTCAATGACAAGTTGCGTTGTTTAACCAGGTTAGCTTGCCACTCTAGACTGCTAAGTCTACGGCAGAAAGTGGGTGTATCGGTGGTTTTGTTTCTGCTCCACAGACAGAACAAGGGCTAATTTTAAATTTAATTTTTAAATGTTAATGATACATCAAGGTAGAAAGCTCTTCTGGCCCATGAAACTCAATGCAGTCCAATTAACCTTCCAACCCCATATGTTATTTTGCAGGGTGGGAGGAAACCACCAGGGAAAACCTAAGCAGAACATAAGGAGATTCTACAAACTCTTACAGGCAGCTCCGGATTCGAACCTGAGCTGCTGGAACTGTTAAAGCATTGTGTTAATTCCTGCACTAACCATGTCGCTCCTTGATTGATTGGTATAAAGGGATTTGAGCCTTGATAAAGAGAGAGGATGAGTGAAAGCCCTTCTGAAGCAACACAACCAAGCATAAAATGTAATAGAACATTTGCATTTCTCATCATGACGTGGACATATTTGTTTTTCTTAACTTGCCAGTATTGTGATTCAACAACTACTCCCCTCTCTAAGCTTACCAGCCATAGCATTTCAGCTATATGATCAAGACTCAACTTGCCCCTGCATGGTTCGCTTTCTGCAAATGCCATGTCAAATCTCAAAACATTTGCATCGTGAGCTCCTCCCATTGGTGGAAGGCTCTGTGCTTACGATAGGGCTGAAATCTCAATGTTCTTTGAATAATGTATTGAGTCACCATCACAGGAGGCTTTATCAAAATAATGCACCCATGGTTTCTAGAAACAGAATCTAGATTTCTCTATGCCTGCAATTTAACTTTGCATGGTTACCTTTGCATGCTGCCCTGGGTGAGAAAATACATCTTCCTCAGGTTCCCTCTCTATCTTTTACCCTTTAATCCTATGGCTTTGAGAATCATTTGACTCCATCTTCAGATTTCAGATAACGAGTGAAATAACCAAATGTCCATGAGCTAATTTTAAAAAAAATATAAATGGTACCAGATTCTCTTCTCATTTCAGTACTATAAACTGATACCGTGGCTATAAACTTACATTGCTCAGGTGTGTCTTCAGTTCTGTCACACGTCTGTATTCAGGAGTATTAAGAACAGGAGTATGTTTGTCAAGCACTTTCTTGGCAGCTTTATCATAGCCAGTCTGAAAAAATATAAAATGAAAGCTAAAAGCAAAACAGATTTAAATTGTTTAAGGGCTTATTATCCCGAGACTACATTTGATACAAGAGCAAATGAAAGCTCTTTTTACTGACATACTACTTCTGCTCTCTCTCTCTCTCTCTCTCTCTACAGGTGGTCCCTGACTTACTGAACAATATCACAATTCTAGATTTTACATTTCCAATAAGGGAGGTAAAGGCAATGTAAATGAATTGTGATCATGAGCCATTATTGTTATAACCAGGCCATAAAGCAAGACAACTGGAGACACAAGAGCCTGCAGCCTGGAGTAAAAAGCAATCTGCCCGAGGAACTCAGCAGCATCAGTGAAGTGGGGGTGGGGTGAAAGGAATCGTCAGTGTTTCAGATTGAAGCATTTCCCATTAGATATGCGATCAAAGATTCAAATATTAACTTCCAAAAGACGTGGGGCCCATTTGTGGACTATTATCATAACCTAAAGGATCAGAGTGCTTAGATGCTTTGGTGCTGAGCTGTCTGATTCTGGGTTTTTTCTTTCTTTTTTGTGTGGGAATTTCTTTTCTTTCATTTAATTTTGATAATAGAATAATAACTGTTGTTCAACCGTCAATGATGTAAACATTGATAAAATTATTATAGAAGAAGAGGAGAAGGGAATTGTAAACCTTTTCTGTTGTTAAATCTTATTTTATTGCTGTGACTGTGCTCTGGATTTTGTGATTATGACAATAATCTTTTTCAAATCTTGTAGCACATTGTATAATTGTACTGTGAGAGATGGGAAAATTGATCTAAAATTATGAACATGGAAGAAACTAAAGTTCATCAGTAAAATGGCTGTAACCAGTTCAAACAGGATAAGCTTGGGGCTTAGGATGCAGGAAAGCAGAGTCAGCACGATTAACATAAGAATCTTCTAGTCTTTGTGACAAGACCATAGGACTAAGATAAGGAATGGTAAGGTACAATAGAATGTAGGAAGTTGAGGTAGTCTGGATCAGATAAGGGTCTCCTAGCCCTGGACAGAAGTACCAAGTCATACATTTCTAATTAGCTAACCATACACAGATTTATACATATGAAATTAGCCAACCCTAGATAGAATGAGTCAACTCTGCATATCAAGAGACTGTAGCCCCGAGAATCAGGAAGGTGTGAATAAGGACAATGACATGAAGGGACACCGACAGGATACACCCCCCTGGTTCTCCAAGTATACTGAAATTGCACGTAGGCAGGCAGGATTGCCTAATGCCAAACCTCTCCAGCAGGAGGCAGAAGAATGTAAGGGGGAGGGTATTCCTACACTGAAATCAACTGTATAAAAGTTGGGTGAGCCCCAGTGTGTGTGTGTATTCCCAGGGTAAGGGGAAGCACCCAACTTTGCATTGTTGTAGTAATAAATGTTCTTTGTTCTCAATTTTTGTCTCGAGCAATTTCTTTAAAGGTACTTTAATTCCTAACAAATGGGGGCTCGTCCGGGATCACACTCCCTCCACTGACAGAGTGCCCCGACGACGAGAGTAGGTGCACCCCGGCTGATTCAGCTGGACTCACGGGCGACGGGTGGCTGGTCAGTGGAAGAAGCGAGTGATATCCGAGAAGAGGCATTGAGAACAAACGGCGGAAGGACGCGCGCTAGAGCAGTACTGCCAGAACTCGGTAAGAGTATTTTACTTGTTCCTAAGCATGGGAATAGCGGGCAGTAGAGATGAGAGTCCTGACACAGGACGTGACCACCAGATAGCTACGTACAGCCCGCTTGGGTTGATGTTATCTGAGTGGGGCACAGGAAAGACCCGCAGTAAAGACAAACTGACGATGGTCAGGTATTGTTGTAATGAATGGGTTAAATACCCGGTTAAAGGGAGCTCCGTGTACTGGCCAAAATTCGGAACCGAGGATGAATGGATGTGTAAAGCTTTGAACCTATGGCTCTATCAAAACCAGAAAGACAATGTTGAGAGCAGGGAATATGCAGCCTGCTGGCTCAAGGGATCCATTGAACAGCTGGTTTTGAATGAGAAAGAATCCAGGGATAAGAGAGAGGAGGAACCTTTTGTCCCTGAATCACAGGGTTGGGATGTGTTACATTCCCTCCCTCCACCCTATGTTCCTCCTATGCCAGCTCCTATCTTTCCTTCCCCTCCTATGACCTACCCTTCTGCACCTTCCCCACCTCCCCCACCACTAGAGAAGAGAGAAGAGAGCAGGAGTGGTATGATAACTTGCTCACAAAGCACTCGATTACCACCTCTGTTGGCAGGAGAGAGAGGTAACTTTAATTCAGAACAGCGTGAGACTCTTCAGGAAGAAAGGGCAGAACCCTTTGATTCATTTCCCAGGGAGCAGGAACCCAGACCTAATAAGCCAGAAACCAATTGGATGAGACCACTGCGGGAAGTTCCCATGGGAGAGGGTCTCGGTTTCGTAAATGTGCCCCTGACCAGTACTGAAGTGTGTAACTTTAAGAAAGAACTGACCTCCCTGATAGAAGATCCCCAGGGATGTGCCGAACAGTTAGACCAATTTTTGGGACCAAATATATATACAATATGGGGGTCTCGACATAGAATCCCCAGCAGGGGAACAATTGGTACTAACAGGTTTTGTTACCAACTCAGCCCCAGACATTAGGAGAAAATTACAAAAGACAGAAAATTGGCATGAGCAGGGAATAACCCAGCTTCTACAGATCACACAAAAAGCATTTGTCCAGACATCTGAGGATAAGCAGAAAGCAAAGGCTAACATTTTGATGCAAGCAGTTAAAGGAATAGTAGATGAGTAACATGAAAAAAAGGCAGGGACTGTGTGCCAGCTCCTGAATGTTGGGAGAAGTGCAGGGAGTGGGAGAGTAGAGACCAGAGATAATTTCATAAATCACGACTTCCCACTTCAGTCACTGACCAATATTGATTAAAATTCATGCTAAAAATTAAATGTCATAAATGATCATTTTTCAATACTGTAGAATTAGCGAATTTAACTACCAGTTAATTCCAATTTTTGAAATAAATTGTATTTAAATGTGATTTTGCACAGGGAGTACCTGAGAGTTGAGTGATGTTATAACATTTGCAGGGAGAAATGTTTGCGCAAATAGGGTGAGTTCTATACATCTTAACTTTAAGTGTATGTGAGATAAAGAAAGGATCTGATGTGTAAAGTGGCTGGATCAGCCAGTTGAAGGGGGAGTGTGCATGTCCCTTTAAGTGCACTGTGGCACTTGAAATTGAGGCTTCAGGCTCTTGTCTTGCAGTTAGAGGTATGGAGCCCTATCAACACATTTAATACATTTCTTCTACACATTCAGCAGTCAAGGTCCGTGAGTTTAAAGATCACCCACCTCTGGAGAATAAAGATACCTCTGGGGATTCCTATGGGGATTCCTATAAGTTTAATCATTCATTTCTCTGGTGCATTTTCCTCTGGAGTGAAATTAATGCCTCAGCACAATTTCTCTGTATTGCCGCTGTTATTTAATTCATGATAACTTTCCCCATTCATCAGGTTTATATTTAAATCCGGTAGTGCAGAAGTTACATTGTAAATAATCACGGAGGTAAACCCTGCGCGACTGGATTCAGCTTAATGGAGAAATAAACCTGCGAACTGGTCTATGGTGCTGTGTGAGTATTGCAATAGGTGGAATATGATTTAAATTGGTGGCATAGTTCAGAACAATTGGGTGCATAAGAATAATAATATCATTAAGAACTCACAGATCTTGTACCGGATGCTATTCAGTACATCTTGACTTAAGGACTGGAGAAATTGGCATGTTAGAATGAGATTGGCATGGCACCAATATTTCTTGATTCAATAATGACTCCACAAGCTCCAGGATTCATGCAGCAGAACTTTTAAGTGGAATATAATAGAAACTAGCCTGTACTTAAATTATTGTGTGTGCAATCTTCATAAGAACATCTTTTAACTTTTTTTTGGTGCCTGTTTTACAGACTGTTTTAAATAAGGCCAGCTCCTGTGAGCTGTGGCACAAGGCATTTTACTTAAGGCAGAACTAAAGGTTGAATATGTTTCAAGTTCTCTTGCAGGGGCTCTTGTGCTGCAATGTCTGTTATGTACTCACTCTAACAAATTGGAGGGTTGTGCCCCATACAGACAAGCAGCTCCAACTGCATTTTAATAAGGTCTAACATATTCAAAATCCATGCAAATATGGTTTGTGTTTCATTTTACAATTTTTACACTAACACAAAGGGAAGTCAGATTGTTACAAAGTGCCGTAATTTAACATTTTTTTTCGTTTCTTTAATGGTTTATTCAGTTATTGTTGTATTTTATTGCTGTTTTCAATGAGCTTTACATTTATTGTGGTTTATTCAGTTATTGTTGTATTTTATTGCTGTTTTCAATGAGCTTTACATTTATTGTGGTTTATTCAGTTATTGTTGTATTTTATTGCTGTTTTCAATGAGCTTTACATTTATTGTGGTTTATTCAGTTATTGTTGTATTTTATTGCTGTTTTCAATGAGCTTTACATTTATTGTTGTTTATTCAGTTATTGTTATATTTTATTGCTGCTTTCAATGGGTTTTACTTTCATTGTTGTTTTACTCATTTTTTGGAATATTGTTCGTTAATGTTTTAAGTCCCCCTGGAATAGGGGCAGCAGAGGTTACAATTGTGCTCCTTTAGAATGTAGACAGGGCATAGATTTAATGTATAGTCATAGTGGGATATGGGTTAACAAGGGATTCCAATACGGACCAGGGGAACTGAACAGCTTTAGTGGAGTACATCTAATTTGTATCTTAGCCTACACAGGTATTAAAGACAGGAGTTTTGAAGCGATAGCACAAAGGACATGGTGGGACAAAGACAGACAGAATGGTAGTCAGGATTGTACATGTAACAGAGAGAGAGAGAGTTAATACATATGCTAATGTACACAGACAGGCTGCAACTCACAAGTTCAATGATACATATGCTAATGTTAGCAGACAAGCTGCAACACACAGTTAAATCACAAGAAACAATCCCCCCCCCAGCTTGGTCTCTTTTCATCACCCCGTGAAGGGGAGCACCAGTTTCCAACAACGTGAGCTGCTTGACACTTTAATATCAGGCTCCAAACAGCCTTCGGAGATCGGTGGCCCTAGGGTTCGGGGCTGAAGAGGACATCAGATACTAGCCACAATTCAACGGAACCGCCTGACTACTCGTTCGCTGCTGAAGGCAGCGTTTCTCAGAGACTGCTACTTGTTCGCTGCTGAAGGCAGCGTCTCTCACAGACTTCGTCAGGACAATGCTTACAAAAGTCGGGTGGTTAAAAGACACTGCTTCAATGTTTCAACGTGAATCTGCCCATGCCCATGTTCAGACGTGGCAACTTCGGACTGATGTGGGATGGACTAGATTCTTTACTGAGAACTGGAGCCTGATACTCACAACCCTAATAAGCAGCTGGACTCGCTACTCTGACCTTCATGGTGCTCCCCTACCTAAAGACTTTACACAGGTGTTACAATTCGGTTATTGACCAGCTGGGTAAAACTACACCTTACAATTGAAAGATCAGTATTACTGATCTAAAAGAAGGGTGAGGAAGGGGGGGGGGGGGGATCAGTCACACTGACACTAGTAACCAAAGATCAGTAACACTGATCATGGTGAAAGATCAGTATTACTGATCTAAAAGAAAAGTGAGGATTGTGAGAGATGGGAAAATTGATCTAAAATTATGAACATGGAAGAAACTAAAGTTCATCAGTAAAATGGCTGTAACCAGTTCAAACAGGATAAGCTTGGGGCTTAGGATGCAGGAAAGCAGAGTCAGCACGATTAACATAAGAATCTTCTAGTCTTTGTGACAAGACCATAGGACTAAGATAAGGAATGGTAAGGTACAATAGAATGTAGGAAGTTGAGGTAGTCTGGATCAGATAAGGGTCTCCTAGCCCTGGACAGAAGTACCAAGTCATACATTTCTAATTAGCTAACCATACACAGATTTATACATATGAAATTGGCCAACCCTAGATAGAATGAGTCAACTCTGCATATCAAGAGACTGTAGCCCCGAGAATCAGGAAGGTGTGAATAAGGACAATGACATGAAGGGACACCGACAGGATACCCCCCCCCCGGTTCTCCAAGTATACTGAAATTGCACGTAGGCAGGCAGGATTGCCTAATGCCAAACCTCTCCAGCAGGAGGCAGAAGAATGTAAGGGGGAGGGTATTCCTACACTGAAATCAACTGTATAAAAGTTGGGTGAGCCCCAGTGTGTGTGTGTATTCCCAGGGTAAGGGGAAGCACCCAACTTTGCATTGTTGTAGTAATAAATGTTCTTTGTTCTCAATTTTTGTCTCGAGCAATTTCTTTAAAGGTACTTTAATTCCTAACAGTACTGTTCAATGGTTTACATTATAAAACACCAACAAAAATGCTTTAAAAAGTAAAAAAGAAACTCTTCATCCACCAATGTTACAATTTGCATAATCACAAAATCAACTTAAAATCAATGAACATCAGGAACTACTTCACTAGAAGTTCACTCTTGGCAGATTACATAAAATGCAGTTTGGCAGAGACTATGCATTGATGAAACTAAATTTCACAATCTCAATAGAATTGAATCTGAATATCATTTGCAACCAATACTATGTTGTCAATTTAATGCTATCTATTAAGCATAAATTTCTCCCTCCCCTAGTCATTACAAGACTAAATGCACACGAAAAATGTGTATTTGTTGGGTTACAAAACCACTATTTTTTGGCACAAAACTTAAACCCCATTCCATTGAAGAACCCTAATAGTTCCTTTTCATTTGAGTAATGAAACTCTAGCTTTGCTTTGGCATGTTGGGATTTTAGGGCAGAAATCTTTGCAGTGCAGTGATGCCTCATTGTAGAATCATTTTCCTTTCATTTACAGCACCCGACACCAGCAGGAGCCAGGAAGTCTATCGGATTACAAGAAGAAAGCTTACCCAGTATTTGTGGAAGTCGCGCACTCGGATCATTTCAGGAGTTTCATATAGGAAGCATCCAATGCCCCTCAACAATCGAAGATCTTCCTTGTACTTGTTCTGTTTGTGGGATAAACATAACCTTAGTACTGTCCAGGAAATATTAAAGTAGAAAGTTAAACAAAGTGGACAAGGAAGCAAGAATAGATTTGATGCTTACATCACTAGTTATGTCACCAACATATCGATGATGCAGCAGCTCAGGTGTAAAAGGAAGAGTAATCTTCTGCCCTTTGTTCCTGAAGTACTCTGACTTATAGGACAGCTGAAACAAAAGAAAAAGTCACGTCATATAATTCTTTGAACCCACATTAATATATTTGGCTTAATCGTTGACGCAAATTTAGTTCTGTGAGCAAACTTACATCGCTGATTGCCTCCTGTGTGGCTCTGACTTGACGAATTTCTGGAGTGTCAGGAGTGGGATGAATCTTGTCTTTGTGGGTGTCATATTGTAATCGATACAGTCGCTGCACAAGGATAAAATAGCAAATGAATCATACACGCAAAGTAACATCATTTGTTGCTCAATATAATCAGGCGATCAGTAGGCTTCCAGTACCTGGTTCAGAATGTTATCTGCTTTCTTGGCTGCTGTGATGCTAATAGTTTCAGGGATCAACGTGTAGCCTTTAGCTTTCATATGTTCATAAGCTTCTTTATACTTCAACTGTAAGAAAAAAAAAGGTGTTTTCCTTTAAAATGATTGTCGGCTTCCAAATAATATCCTAATTATAATTAAAGGTTAGAAAATACAGAGGGAAAATATGAATACATCTTTGATTTTATACTTTTCAATGTTGACTGTAAAGGTTAAAACCTTGTGTTTTTAATTATTAATTTTACGCCTGTCTCTTTAAGAGAACTATTGTTTGTAGTGGTGCCCAAGTGACTATGCTGTAATATCCACCCACACTTGCTTTCATTCTACAAGATGTGAAGGAAGCGCGAGCATGAGAAATCCTTTGAATTTGTGTATTTCTTTAAATGCTTTTTATATCATTTGTATCTTCATATATTTTTCATATCTCTATTATTCAGTAAATACTTTACTTTTCATCGGTATGAAAGTCTCAATACAAAGTTATGCAAAATGCTTATCTGTTCTATCAACGAATTAAAACTACATAAAGTAACAACCACGGAGTTTGATTTATTGGATTAAAGAGATCTAAATTTGGGATATCACAGCTCATGCCTTGGAAGATGATACTTTGAATTTAGGATATATTAGAATAAGGAAAGTGACACCTATATTGACAACTTACTGGATTACAGTGACCTCTTATAATATCACTGTCTGCTTTTTTCCATAACAGTTTTCCCAAATTCTTTATGCTTCCTTCTACAGGTTCAGTCAGCCCTTTTCCAGCAGTTTTCACCCACTCCTAGTTCTGTCCCAGGAATCTCTGCCCACTCCAAGCCATGCCCCCTGGAGTCTCCTCCCCATCTTAGTCCCACCCCCTAGTCTCTGCTCACTCCTTGCCCCACTCCCTGAGTCTCCACCACTCCTAGCCCTATCCCCTGGAGTCTCTGCCAAATCCTATCCCAGCCACCTGGAGTCTCCAACTATTCCTTCCCCTGCCACTTGGGAGTTTCTTCCCCCTCCTGGTTCCATACACTGGAGTCTCCTCTCCTTCTACCCCAACCCTCTGAAGCCTCCTCCCATTCAACCCCCAGCCCCTGGAGTCTCTGCCTGCTCCAAACCCCTCCCCTGGAGTCTTTGCCTACACCTCACCCCATCCCGTGGAGTCTCTGTCCATTCCTAAACCAACCTCTTAGTGTCTTTTCCACCTCCTAGCCCCACTCCCTGGAGTCTCTGCCCACTTCTATCCCCATTCTCTGTTGTCTCCACCCACCTTGTCACACCCCTGGAGTCTCTTCCCACTCCTAGCCCCACCCCCTGGAGTCTCCGGCCACTCCTAGCCCAAATCCTGAGTCTCCTCCCCCTTCTAGTTCTGCCCCCGGAGTCTCTGCTCACTCCTATCCCCTCATGGAACTAACTAGCATTCTAATTTCTATAGTTATACTCTCCAAAAGGCACTTGTTAGTTTCAACAGGATACAATGAGATTTTGAGTTACTGCAATGTCAGAACCCAGTTCTTAAATGAAGAAGGTAGCATGTTTTTCTCCTTGTAATCCTGGAACCATTCTGGACATGAGTGCTTCAATTTATAATACAAAATGTTTGTTTGTTATGGGGTTTAGCATGTAGGTAACTTCACAGAGTTACACTTCACAAAAGTGATGTCATTTGAAATGCAAGAGCTTTGCTGAAAGTGAGAAGTTGAGGCACCAGTGCCTTTGCAAAAACAATGAAACTGCTTGAAGGAACTTTAGAAGTAGGTGCAAATGGATCAAAGTCCAGGCTCAATTGCTGATAATGATCTTTCAAATATTTTGGGTTTGCAGCTGTTCTAGTTTTTATATCGGGGTCGGGGGCGGGGGGAGGGCAGAGAGATCAGTTCTGCAGTAGCTTTTTGAGGCTACAACATGGCAAGCTGGCAGGCTTGTTGAAAACCCCATTTTGAAGACAGGTTGTGAGTTCTGAGTTCAACCTGTTGTAATCCTGAAGTAAGGGAAACAAGAGGAACTTTGTGGTGACCTGGAAAAAGAGGTTATCATTTGGAAAACCCATGATGGGGCAAATTTCTTCAGCAAGACACTGAAGTGGCTGATTGGAGGAAATCAGTTTGTGTGTGTCCAACGAGCAACAAAGATCTCTCTGAAACCAACAAGAACCTTCCTGAGTGGTAACCAGCACCAGTGCCTGGTTAAAAAATCATAAATGTTAAATTCTGTGCACAGTATAAGAATTGCCTGATACCAGTGAACTTGGAGGAGAGAGAAGTGAAATTGGACTGTGAATCAAAGAACTTTCCTGAACATATACACATTATATACATGTGCTTAGAATTAGAAGGGGGTTAAGTTAATAGTAATGTTTAAGTAACAATTTGTCTTGGTGAATTTCTATTGTTGCTGGGTTTTGGGGTCCTCTGGACTTGTAACAAATTGAAAAGCGAATTGTAGGATCATGCTGGTGTTGAAATGTCTGTGGCACAAGAGTGAATCACATTCCAATGGAAGTGCTCGGTCACTTGCATATGCTGACAATTCCTCAGGAAATGATCATTAATGTAATTTCCTCAGAGGAAAATCAATCAAGTGTCATGTGGTAATGAACAAGACCAGGCTAAATAACATCATTTCCTGCAAATTGAACATTGGATGGCTCTGGGCCTGTACTCGCTGGAGTGCAGAAGGATGAGGCAGAGTCTCATTGAAACATACCAAATATTGAAAAGGCAAGAAAGAGTGGACGCGGAAAAGATGTTTTCAGTCATAGCAGAGTCTAGTACCAGAGGGTATTGTCTCAGAATGGAAGGATGTCCCTTTTGAACAGAGATAAGGAGATATTTCTTCAGCCAGAAGGTATTAAATCTCTGGAACTTGTTGCCACAGATGGCAGTGGAGGTGAAGTCAATGGGCATATTTAAAGCAGAGTTTGGCAGGTTATTGATTAGTAAGTGTATCAAATAGTATGGGAAGAAGGCAGGAGAATCAAGTTGGAAGCAAAAATACATCCAGCCATGATTTGAATGGCGGAGCAGCCCCAATGGATTAATTTTTCTGCTCTTAAATCTTATGGTTTAATGGTTAAGCCTATTTCAATGTTAAATGAAGAAAAGAAATTAGAGCTGACTTTCGAAAATGCAAGAGTAAACCCTTCTGCTCTTTGAAATGGTGTGATGTGAAAATTGTTATGGTGGTACTGAGAGTAAAACAAATGAGAACATCAGTTAAAAAGCTGTAACCCTCCGGGAAGGGGGGGGGGGGGCATACCACGTGATGACATGGGGTTAGAGTGATAATCCCTGTTCTCCACGAAAAAGTTAAGAAAAAGTGACAAAAAAGGTTATGAAAGTTACAGAAAATATATGAAAGAATTGTCTGAAGACATATAGAAGACATTAATGGCACCAAAGAAGGATAAAGGCCTTACTGTTGTACAAGGAACCGAGCGAGAAAAGAAACAAGGAAGAGAGGCCTATCTTTAGAAAGGGTCCTCGAGTTGTCCGTAAGGTAGTATCCAAAGGAGAGAGGCCAAAAGCCGGGGAGACCTTGGACACTTCTGCACAAAGTGTCCCCAGACAATGGCTGCTGACATCAGGAGAAGAAGTGACTCTGCGCATGTAATATTTTTGTGTTGCAATTTTATCATTTTTATGTTATGGATAAATACTGTATGTGTTTTTGGCGCAAATGGAAAATAAAATTTTCAAAAAAAAAAGCTGTACCCCTTGGTACAAAGAAATTAGATATGTTGGTGCGGTGAACCTCTGCTGTGTCATGTTTGGCTGCTGCCAGCTGGACACACCTCCTGAGACTGATTCTACACTTAGTTCCTTGTATGTTTGCTTTGTTCAGTTGATGAGGTTGTAGGTATTTCCTGTTTTTAGTTAATAAAAGCTTGATAGTTTCACAATATCAACTTTTCATGATTATTGATGATATATCAGTTGGCTGTATCATCAAATCTCAAATTGTGTTTAGTAGATTAAACATTATCTGAAGACATGGGATTGTAACACTTGCATGATTTGGGAATTAAACTATATCTCTGGATGCAGTATTCATGTTCAAAATAAGGAACGATTTGAGATTAACATTTCGCAAGCTATGCTGTTTGTCAGTGAAGTTGATAGTGTGAGGTGTAAAATACACAGTCCACCCTGTTATCCAGAATTCAAGCATCTGGCAAAAAAAAATAGTGGAAAATAAATAGGTTAAAAAAATACAGAAGTTTAAAATGGACATGCCTCACCGTTAGTTTGCCAATCATGCAAAATGCAATCTCAAGCAACCGAAAAATACACTTATCCGACATCCACCAATCCTCATAGGTGCCAGATACCGGGATTTTTAATGGAGTTAGGTAAACTGATCATGTTATGGGCAGCCACAATGGAAAGGAGGTAAGATGACCATCTTTGTACCCATGTACAGGCATTGAGGGTGTAATTTCAATCCCCAAGTGTTACATTTATGTGTTAATTGGACATAATCAAATCATCTGTTAAGCCCAATTGATTAATTGATAAAATATTTTCAACACTGTGACTAAAGGCAATCGCTTTTCTTGTAATACTTACATCACTGCGGTTATGGTCAACATGCCTAGCATGTTTGAAGGATGGTATATCTGCTGGAAGGGTATATCCTTTGGGGAGGTTGCTCCGCCCAACATCACGGTACAGGTTCTGCAAAAAGAAGACAGTCAGCTCCAAACAGAAGGAATGGCTTTGTGACTAAAGAAAAACTGAGCCAGGCATTTACCTCACTCTGTAATTTGTTGGCTTGTCTTGCTCTGTCCAGCTCTACAGTCTTTGTAGTTGGAGCTACCTTGCCTTTAATATTTGTTGTATATTCATTGTGGTATACATTCTGCAAAATAGAAGGTAAAGATTTAGTAACACTTTTGTATTTTGTGGGATAATATCATTCGAACCTACCAATCGTAGACCTTAAGCTGCATTTCTAACAGTAAATTCAGGGTGGGAATTACATTGCACAAATTCCTAAGCTGCTGCTACCCATTCACTGGCAGGCAGCAAAGTTGTGCTCTTGCTATAACTTTCATGGTATAGGAAATTTCTGATATTTACCAGAAAATTAGAGGAACTGCAATAGATTTTTCTTCTTGCATTGGGCAACTATGCAAGAATCAGGAATTTGATAATTTGAAAAGATCTTATAAAAGGTTATTGGTTCAATTCCAAGTTATTTAAAAATATTTCATTGGCTTGTTTTTATACTGTTTAAAGTTATTTTTTGACAATAGGAAGTGTTTATCAGTGTTTCAAGTGATATTAAAACATCTAAAATTATTTGATTTTTCAAAAATATTGTTTAAATATGTTTAAACTCTTCCATTTTATTTACTTGGCTTTTAAAACCTTGTTTGAATGTTTCTGAACATCTTGACAACACTAAGCATGTTTTCAGTCCTCTATTTCAGCGACTCTTGGAAGGAATTTTTAATGTTCTCGAGTCTTCATGGATATAGGTTAACTGGGGTATGTGGGGGACATGTGCTCATGGGCTGTAAGGGTCTAAATTAAAATTAAATTAAATTTGAGCTTCTGATTGGGTAATTTATCAAACTCTTTTTGTTACTCATTTTCTGGTTGCCCCAATGGCTCTCCATCTGAGTGAGGAGGTGTTTTTCACTAGCTGTGTCCCACAGCAGAGGATCTTTCCCATAGTGTCCAAATGTACCTGATGATATTAATGATTGATGTGTTAAGACAGTGATAAGCTGGCAGGACACATTGCTGACTATAAACACTGCCTAATGAATTTTGTATCCTTGGATATGTTTGGGTTTGAAGCAATGAGCTCGACCTGTCTGATTGCCTGGGCCTAGTGCCCATGGTACCACTTCCCAGATGAGGTGGACCAAACTAATTCATTCTCTGTACTCAAGCAGTGGAGTAGCAGAGGTCACAGGCAGGCAGCTTGCAGAAGCTCTCTTCCACATTCATTTTTTTTCCCACTAATTTGTATCTACATGCCAACCTTCTTTTGGATAAAGCCTAAAGGGGAAGATGTGAACTGCTTCCTGATGTCCTCCCAATGCAGTCCTCAATGATATAAGAATTTGGGAAAGGGGAGAGCTGAAATCCTGGGATTGACCTCCAGGTCATTTTGCCCTTCTGTAGCTGATAAGACAATAGATTTCACAGAACTAGCAACTACCACTCAGCCTATTTGGTTGTATTTAAATGATCTGATGTGCTTTAAGAAAACTATTCCTGCCACAAAATTTTACGTAGTTTATCAATCTTGCCTGACCAACTGCTATTAGAATTTAATGGCCTAACTTATTGCTAAATACATCTTCTTTTCATACATTATTTCAGGATGAACTTACATCACTCAGCTGTTGAGCATTGGTAACAGCCTGTCGGTAGACTGGGGTTTCCATGACGGGTGTGAAGTTGGACCTTGCTACCTCAGCTTTGGCTTTGTACAGTATCTGCAGGGAGTAAACAGAATTCACCAAATGATAAAAATCTGTTTCAATAGTGACTCAAGGCAAACCTTGAAATGTCAACATCTTGGAGGAACATACATACATCACTTCGCAGATCATAGGATTTCTTGGCATGAAGAATCAGTGGGGTGTCCCAGACATTGCATCCAATTCCTTTCAGCCAATTAAGATCATCTTTGTATAGAACCTGGAAAGAAACAAAAGAAATCAATTGGTTTTAAGGACCCAGGGAGGAATTTTATCCACCTGAGAAGCCATTTCTTGCTGAAAACATAAACTGGTTGTAGAAATATACAAGGCAATGCTTTTTGATTATGAAAGGCATGTTGTATGCAATTCAAACTGGGCATATGCCAAAACTTTGTATCAAACAGTGAGGACCTTGCACATTGCATGATAGTGTCTGAGGGAGATACAGGACAGGAATATTCCTTCACAGGCCCATGACATTACTCTAGTCTCTGGTGGTTACTGGGTAAATCACCCTCCCCAACTCAGATCCCCGTGAAGCATTGAATGAGGGGTCCAATAACTCACTTCCCAGTGAGCAAGACTATTTTTTTGCTTGCAATTCTTTTCCATTTCAATATTGTATTCAATTTCCTTTTGAAATTCAAGATTGAATCTGTGCCACATTTGCAGGAAGGCTTTTTTAGTAGAGAGATGCTAATAATTTTTTGTGGTTCCTCACAATTTTATTATAACTTAGGTGGGATATAAAATGAAGGCCAGCACTTACATCACTTAGTTGTTCGTTGACTTTCCTGGCATGGATATTAACCTTCAGATCTGGCAGGCACGTCCATTCATGTAGGTACTTGCGATAATCAATATCGCTGACCTTAGCCTGAGTATCTTTGGCAGCAACAACCTCCAACATATCAGGCATGATGTGTATCTTCATCTTGTTCTTTTCATAATTATCTCGATATAGGCGCTGCATGCAACATAATGCAAAAAGGTCAAGAAATACTGAACGTTTGCCCTTTAACCCATTCTTATTAAGTAAAACATCCAAAATTATCTTGTGTCAAATGCAATAAAATTGACCATGATTTGAAGGTAATTTTCTCACTCAGAAACAATTGTATAGGCCACGTCAGATTTGAATTCTTCCTTTGACATGCATTTGTAAATTTCAAGAAGCAACCTTTAATGTATTAACATAAAATAAACAGTAAATTTAGCATTAAAAATTGCCCAAAACAGTTAGGTTTTGAACTTTACAACGAAGGAGAACAGTTCATTTGTATGAAGAATGAGAGCGATGTACTTGTGGTGAAACAATCAATAATTCTAGTTTTAATATTGCCCGGCACCTCCTTACTTTAAGATGGGCAGAATTTGTCAGGTGTGTCCAAGGATTCCAGATGCACTATGTGATTAAGTAGACTAGCGGAGAGGATGGGCTCATGCCTGAAACATTTGTAATATATCTTTACCTCCAATGGACACTGTCAGGCTGTCTAATTTTTAAAAAAAATGTTAGACATACAGTATGGTAACAGGCTCATTTTGGCCCATGAGCCTGTACCACCCAATTACACTCAATTAACCTACAACTCCTCCCTAAGTTTTGAAGGGTAGGAGGAAACCGGAGCACCTTAGGGAAAACCCATGCAAACATGGGGAC
Organism: Narcine bancroftii; assembly: GCF_036971445.1. Classification (NCBI taxonomy): domain Eukaryota; kingdom Metazoa; phylum Chordata; class Chondrichthyes; order Torpediniformes; family Narcinidae; genus Narcine; species Narcine bancroftii. The sequence continues at coordinate 266,403,038 of NC_091472.1, read as the reverse complement.
AATGTACAAACTCCTTGCAGACACCACTGGGTTTGAACCCTGGTCTCAGTCGCTGGTGCTGTAACAGCATTGTGCTAACTGCCACGCTAACCGTGCTGCCCCAAATTCCTCCAGAATTTGAGATTTTACTAATGGAGAGGCCATACTATATCTAGTACTGGGCAATGAACTTGGTTTAAGTGATAGACATCTCAGTGGGGGAGCATTTCAGGGACAGTGACTACAACTTCCTGGCTGCTAGCCGCAGACAAGGATAGAAGACAAAATGGTAAAGTGCTCAAGTGGGGAAGGGCTAACTACATGATGGGATTAGGCAGGAACTGGGGATAATAAATTGGGAACAGATGTTCTTGGGGGAAAGTACAGAAGTAACATAGAGGATATTCAGGGACCAATTGCGCCGGGCTCTGGATAGGTTTGTGCCACTGAGACAGGGAAAATATAGTATGCTAAAGGAACCAAGGTTTACATAAGATGTGAAGCAGATAATTAAGAGGAAGAAGGATGCATATATAAGGTTTAGGAAGCACAAGTTAGACAGGGTCTTTGAGAATTATATTGTAGTCAGAAAATAACAGGAAAGGACAGTGGTGAGGGAGAAAAGGGCACATGAAGGCCTTGGAAAGTAGGATTAAGAAAAAATCCTAAGGAGTTGCATGCATGCACAAAGTACAGAAGCACGGCTGGCGCCAAGGTGGGGGGCATCTATGGACATTGCCACCCCCCCCAATGAGTTATTTTGTTCCCCCGACCTGCAGCACTAGCTTCACTTGTCACAAGTATCCACACAATATAAGCAGTGCGTTTGTCTGTTACGCCGGAGGGAGGGGAAGTGTGACGCCAACACGCAGAGGAGGTTCATGGCAGGTAGGTACCACCAAAACCCCCCCCCCCCCCCCACGGGTTTTTGAATGTCAGACTGTGTCTCTCCCCCCGCCCCCACTTGTGGTTACCCTAATGCCCCCCCCAACCCCCACCGATTAGTCTTGTTCTGATGTCGACCGGTACAGAAGGATAACAAAGTTGAAGGTAGGGTTACTTAAGGATAAAGGAGGGAATATGCCTCGAGGCAGAGGAGATCCTAAGTGAATACTTTGCTTCATTGTTCACCAGAGAGAGGGATTTCAGTCAATGTGATGTCAGTATAGCATAGGCTTGTGTGACAAAAGAAATTGATGAAGGTAGGGCAGCATGTAGATGTGATGTATGTGGATTTTTGTAAAGGCATTTGACATGGTTCCCCCATGGCAGACTCATTCAGAAAGACATGAGCCATGGAATTTATGGAATCTTGGCTGTGTGGATTCAAATTGGTTTGCCTGCAGAAAGCAGAGGGTAGAAGTCAATGCTACCAATTAATGGTAATAATTGAACAAATTTTGGCTGGAGCTAAGTGACTAATGGAGTTCCACAGGGATCTGTTCTTTGCACTTTTTATAAATGACTTGAAGAAAAAGTGGAAGCATGCATCAGTAAGATTACAAATGACATGAAGGCTGGTGGTATTTTGGATAGTTAGAATGTTGTTGTAGGTTACAAGAGGATATAGACAGGATGAAGAGTTGGGCCATTAAGAATAACAACCGCTATTGCAAAACCAGGCAGTAACTGTATCATGTTGGCTGAACAAAATGACAGGGCTCTCTTTGGAGAACAATATAAGTTATTCAGCCACATTGTTCTGATACCTTGTGTATCTGATCAGCTACTTACATCAAGGATTAATTTTCCAGACTTCAGACAGTGTAGGGTACGTGGGTCTTCCTCTACAGAGTGTGGCAGTGTATACAGAGCTTTGAACTTTTCATATTGTTCCCTGTACTTTATCTGAAAGTTTGAACAAATAGTTTTGGTATCCTCATGCATTTAAAAAAAAGAAAAAAAGTCATTTTGGCATCTTTTGATTGTAACCAAGAGCACTTACTCTGAACAATGAGCTTCATAACTGTCCATTTTAGTTTGCCGACGTGGTTGTGATTATCTACTTACCGGACTAAGCACATTTTTCTGATTTTTGGCCAAAGCAATTGAGAAGGAATCCCCTGGGATCCTGTAGCTCGTTGCTTTCACCGTATCCCATGCTTTCTTGTAGACATTCTAGCAAAACAAAATTGAATGACTGATCCAATTCAAATTCATGCTAAATGTTTCATGAAGATAAATACAAATTCTCCAGTGATCGTGATAAAATTGAACATTGATAAACAGAGGAAAATTATTAAGACAACAAATATAAGTGGTTCCAGCATAATCATTATATGGTAATAATAATATTCATGGTTAAGTATCTTTGACATTTTAGTTAAGTATAAGCCAACTACTATTTAACATTTTGCATGACTAATAAAGCCTGCTGGGATCTATATAGCTTAGGTAATGTCATGAGATGCAAGACCATCTCATACTTAAATTATGAAAATGCACAAAAGTGTTGCAGGGAATTTGAAACGTCTGTTTTCTTTGTTCTTCCTATCTTCTCCTTGTCCTAACATCTGCTTCTAATTTTGATTGTAGCTCTGACGGTCATCAGAGGCTCTGTGGGGAGCAGTGTCTCTTTTAGACGAGGACATTGTGGCTTCAAATCCTGTCCCTGCTAGAAATGATACCACATCAAAATTTCTAAAGTTTTCAATAATGTGATGCAAAGTAATCTGACCCAAATTATTGCATTTTCATGTCTGAATAAATCTGATTTGTTCTGGGAGATGGAGAGGAGACACAAGTTGGGGTGGCAGAGACAAAATCTGACAACTCTGCAACACATAAAATATGGCTTTTATATTATTAATGTGAATACTTGTGAGTGACAAAAGTCATTGGACAGACTTATATTGAATTGCATCTTAATCGCGTTACCAGGGATTTCGAGCAGGCTGGGCACAGGTTTGTTACAGGTTTGTCACTGGATTAGAGAGTTGTTGAGAAATTCTATTTGAAAGCCCATTCAACAGCATACCAAATGATTGCTGAGGTAAGTTTGAATGGATGAAGGTGACTAATTAGGACAAATTTTGCTGTGAAATTTCCCAATTTATAGCTTATGTTCAATTTAAAAATATGATCAGCAACTTCTGCCTTATGGTGTGTGACTTGGTTAGACTATTGATAATTTATGATCTAATTTTGGTTCAGTCACTTCACATTCTAAGCATGGTGAAGTAATCTATTTCTCCAGTTTTTTTGTGAATCACCCTCCATCCCCAACAAACAGAAGAATAGAAGATAATAGGATGGCTGATGTGTCCTAAACCTTAAAACCTCACCTCAGCTAGTTCTTCCCTATCCTGCATAAAATGCATCTTTATTTTTTTTCTTTTCTAATCCCCTCACTCCCCAATAGGCTCCAAACCTTACAGAATTTTAGATTCACCACCATCTGCAAGGTTACTGCTGTGGAGTTTTCTGAAGGAGAGGTTTCTTACTTCTTTGGGCATTGGCTTCCATTTGGTAGCAAATCTTAGCCTGAACAGAAAAGTCTTGATCTTTATAGCCAAATGTGGCCTTATGCAGTAATTACTATACTGTGGCCTGTGAAGTGTTCATGTTTTGCCCCTTTAACCATGCAGAAAACTTACATTGCTATAAATATTTTTAAGCTCTTTGATCCTGTTGAAGTCCACAGTCTCTAAAACAGTTGTGTATTTGTCTTTGTTCTTTTCATAGTCCTCTTTGTATTTAACCTGGAAGAAGAACAGTCATCCTCTTGACTAAATGGTGTCACATTGTGAAGTAAACTATAGTAATCGGACAAATAAAAACAATTATTAAAGAAATGACTACAAGTGATACCCAATGGTGACCGTGAATCCTGAAATTTATTAAGAGGGGAAGGCATGCCAGAAAAAACGTCACGTCCCACTCACTTCTTTTGGGTGGATTTGAATGAAGCCAATGCAGAAGGGGTTGAAAGACTGACCACAAACTAAACAATTGTGACACTTTCATTCGAGGAGGCTCTGGTGCAGGAAATGGAAAGATTCAACACTGCAATGAGCTGAAGTAAAGGGAAGGCCTTAGTGTGGCTCAGAATAAAAAAAACCCATTTCATCCCAAGGTTACACTCAAACTGGCAAGCTGTGAACAACGTGAACCACATCTAAGTCTGAGTTAAGCTGGCTTGCAAATAGTCTTTAAAAAAAAAACGCATTCACATGATATGAATTTAAATTGCAGGGCCAGCATTTCTAGTCCATTCCAAATCACCACTGGAAAAAATGACTTCTTAGATCATTTCCAAATTGTCTACACTGGGCCACATACAAGCCAGATTGGATAATGTTGCCAAATTGCCATCCCTAAAGCATACTTTTCAACCCAAGCTTCTTTACAGACAACAATTTTGTAATTTTGTGCCCACCATTATTGAATCTAGCTTTTATTTCCAGATTTATTTAATTAACTGAACTTGTACTCTTCAGTTGGAATATGAACTTGCATCTCCAGGCTTGATACCAATGCAAGTTCTAAGGTACATGCTTAAGTCCTCATTTGTACAAAGAAGGTAGCTAAGTCTTTTTAAATTATTAATAGTGAAAATGTACTAAAATAGTAGGAAGTGGAATGACCTATTTTGTTCACCCACTAACATCACCAATAGTGACCCAATGCAAAAAAGATTCAGGGAAATCTCACAAAGAATTGAAAGTGTGCTGAGAGAATTTTAATCTTGGCTTTCTAAGTCTATCTTTGCAAGACAAGGTTGACCTGGGCTATTAACATTATACTCACATCGCTTAACTGAAGAGCATTCTGGACAGCTGTTGCATAAACTGGTGTATCTGTGACCAAGGTGTAGTTCTCAAAATTCTTCTTTCCATCAGTTCTGTACTTAACCTGTAATAATTTAAATTTCAAATGGAATGTGTTAAACTAAGCATCTTGGAAATATGTAGGTTTAAGACTGTTTATTGAAACCCCATGAAACTTTTTCTCCATCATGAAATTATACATAATTATCTTTGAGTTATTTTTCATTGTTTTAGAAATTTGACTGCATATTTGTCCCTGAAGTGGCAACATTCCCAAATTCAACATTCCCAGCTCAAAGGTCAAGAAATTAAAGCATAAAATTCTAAGAGTGAATGTTAGTAAAAACACAATGCTGGAGAAACTCAGCAGGTCAGTCCACTTTATATAGCAAAGATAAAGATACATAATCAATGTTTTAGGCTTGAGCCATTCATCAAGGTATTGGAAATGAATCTGGGTGAGTACATGGCCTTGTTTGACCTACTGAATTTCTACAGCATGTGTTTTTAGTTCCATTATGGGGTCTGCAGACTTTGGTGTTTTAATTCTTGAGAGTAAATGTTGTTGGTCATTCATGTGGCAGCCTGATTTTTAAGGTGTTGTAAAGTCTGGGACCTCATGAGAGAAAGTTCTACTACTTACTTTATGTTCCTTTGGGCTTTTTTAAAAAATCTGCCTACCTATCCAACTCTTTGCCTAACTGCTCTGGCCTGAACTCCAATCTCCAGTCTCTAATCCCTCAAGCTCTCAATAGATGCTGACATCTCACTCTCCGCTCCACAGGACTCCAAATTTTTGCACTTCCACCCCTGGCAGATGATACTCTAATGGAAGAACTGAATCTCCCTCCCTCTCCTGGCCCCATTGAAGCCAACTGTAGGTTTGCTCCCTTCATCCCCACACTCCAACCTCCCCCAATTCATCTTCAATCCCGAATGACATAGTTGCCTTCCCAATCTCTGTACCATGAAAAAATAAAGACATAACATCAATTAAGTAGCCCTCAATATTTTAAGCATTCCTGAAATTTGCAATGACAGGCTCAGGACCACAAAACTCCATTATTTTCCCTTCTACATTGAATTGCAATTGTTATAGAGTTCTGTGTTGTGTATTGGCCTGTGTGTTGTGTTGTTTTATGTTAAAAAGTGACAGTTTGCCTTAGAGAGCCAAGGTGAAGGTGGACTGCTGAGAGAGTGGGAGACGGACTGAGCATGTGCAGAAAATGATCTAAAAATTTCTGGACTTGGATGATAAACCACCACTGGGTGGTGTTGTGGAGTGGAAGAAGGCCCAGAGAATGAGTCATGGTCTGGAGGACAGTTTAGAATGTTGGGATTCCAAAAAGGATGAACATTCCAAAGGCAGCCAGAAGGATCTGGACCAAGAATGTCCTCTCTCTGCAAGCAACACAAGACGACAACTTCAAATTTTGTGCTATCTCTCTCTCTCTCTCTCTCTCTCTCTCTCACACACACACACACACAAAGATCTTTTACCAAACAAACTGAATTTTGTTTATGATCTTTGTTTCGGTTGAGATTGAAGTTTTGTGTTTGTTTTGTTTTTCTGTGGGCTGGTTGGAAATATAACTTAGACTTTGATTACATATGTTATATTTAGGCTGGGAATTTATTAGTTTTACACTGTTATAGAGATTTGCATAGTAACCAGTGGGCATTGTTATTAAAAAGGGGGATAATTTGAATTAAAGTTTGAAGATGAATTTTTGTTAATAAAATAATTGTTAATCTTTACCCCTGTGTGATATGCCTTCTTTGTGGTTGCTGCTTTGATCTTGTAACACAATCGACTTAACAAATTAATCCAGACATTTGCTCAGATGTTATTTTCATCAAACTGAAGATTTCATGTTTGATGATCCTGAAACTGACACTAATTTGAGATAAGACATATACAATGTGAATATACACTCCATTTAACCATTTTCTCTTTCTATTCACACCAGCTCTTCACCTACCACCAACATTCTTGCCATACCCACCAAACTATGTGATAACAGTTTACAGGAGGTATGGACCATTCTTCGATCAATATCTTGTGATCAGGCCGTCCAAAAGACCTGCCAGTTTTCATAATCTTTTCATCTTAGCATTTCTCTTGGTAGCCTTTGCTGAGGTTGGAATGTCATTTATTGTTAGGTGCAGAATTTATAAGTGAGCAGTTATTCAAGATGTCCTTTTTGTCTTTCATACTTGCCACCAAATTAAGTGACAAGAACAGATTTTTACATTGCAATATGACCTTTCTTTTTGGTTACTTTGTAAGCAGGTCTTGGGACATAACCTAATGCAATTGAGTAGATTACTGTAAGATTTATGTTGTCACAAATTTACATGACTTTGACTTCAACTTTGATCACTTCACTTAAATGGAAGAAAGAGAGTCATACAGCATGGCACTTCAGCTCAGCCTGCCCATCTGGCCAAAATGTTCCCTCTGCATTTGGCTCATATCCCTCAAAGCCTATCCTATCCACGTATCCATCAATATATATTTTTTTCTCTCAAATGTCGCAATAGTACTGCTTCAACGACCTCCTCTGGCAGCTCGTTCCAGACACTTAACACACTGTGTTTAAAAAAAAGTTATCCCTCAGGTTCCTGTAAAATCACTCCCCCCTCACCTTACCAATTCCTCTACATTGGGTAAAAGACAATCTATTCTTCAATGAGATCATCCTCATCCTTCTGCACTCGAAGGAATAAAGCCGTAGCCCGCTCAGCCTCTGCCTATACCTCATGCCCTTGCATTCTGGCAACATCCTTGTAAATCTTCTCTTTACCCTCTCCAGCTTGACAACATCTTCCCATCATACCTCAAGGAAGGGCTCAGATTATATATCTACCTCCTGTGGGTGCTGCGAGACCTGCTGACTTCCTCCAGCTTTTTACTACAATCACAGCATCTGTAAACTTTTGTGTTTCGCAATATTTTTTCCTGTTGCGTGGTGATGAAAACAGAACATAACACTGTACTCCAAATGGAACCTCTGCAACTGCATCATGACCTCCCGGCTTTTATACTCAGTACTTTGTCAATTTGTTGAAAGCCTTTTTAACCACTCTATCTACCTATGATGCCACTTTCAAAGTATCATGTATATGTACTCCTAGATCCCTTGGTTCTACAACACTCTTCAGATCCCTACCATTCACTGTGTAGGTCCTTTTCACATTCACTTCCCAAAATGCGGCACCTCACATTTCTCTATATTAAATTCCATCAACCATTCCTCTGCCCACCTGCCTCACTAATCAAGATCCTGCTGCAATACTTAGCAACAGTTTTTACTCTCTATAATACCAGCTAACCTAGTGTCATCCACGTGTCCACTCGAGGTTAAATAACTCTTACCTCACTCTGTAGATTATAGGAATTCTTGGCTCGTAGTATTTCTGGAGTGTCCCAAATATAACATCCCAAGCCCTTCAGCCAATTCAGGTCATCCTTGTACACATACTGTAATATGGAAAATAAATATTAGTAAAATATTAAGTCTCCCTGCCAGTTTATTTTTAATTGTACCACTTATCAATAATTATTACCAGCAAAGGACAAACATGCTCTGTTTTGACATTTTCAAAGATGGTGAATTAGTCAGAAAATTCCAAAACCATAGAGTCAGAGGCCATATCAATGATTAGTGGTGATTTGGGTGTTTTATTTTGTACATGGAGTGCATTGATTGCCAGCACTTTTCAATTGTCTCATTATTTATGGTACGACGTTGTGAAAAGCAATCTGGGCAAGATTTCCAAGTTGTCCCAGTCATCTGGTTTTCTGCCTTCATAGAGAAACTGGCCCTGCTCCAAAGTGCTGACCACATTCTGCTATTGTTCACTTTTCTTTACAACAGGTTAATTCATATTGCCTAACATTGCATTAAGTAAATTGGCAAGCGTGGTAAATCTTCTACCCTTCAGTGGAAGGAGGCCATTTTTTTGGTTTATAATCATCATTCAAATCATTTGTGAGGTCTACAATTATAACCCTCAACATTGGAGACATACAAAACCAGCCCTCAAATTCCACATTTTCAGTAAATTATACTTTCCTATGCTTAAGATTTGTTTAATTAACAATCAGATACGTACATCACTCAGGATCATTTGAGCATTCTTGGCTCGAATTACGTCATGTTCATCAGGCAGACAGGTCCAGTGATGAAGATAGGTGCGGTATTCAATGTCACTGAGAATCTGCTGGCATTTCTTTGCCACGATGTTGCTTATCATGTCATTGGGAATATGAACTGCAGCCTTGGTATCTTCATAATTCTGCCTATAGTCCAGCTAAGAAAGGAAACAAACAAGATTTTTCTGTGATCACTCAAATAACTACAAATGGATGGATCTAAAGAAGATTCTAAGTTTAAATGCAAGTTATGCAAACAAAATTATATTTATGGAAAACACTCTTTCTAATGATAATTACTTTGCCTATAATTTTAAGAAAAGGAAAACTATTTTAAAATAAACATATTTATATCAAAATAACATGATATTGCAAGATATTAATTCTAACTTAAAATGTAACTTTAAGCACATTACAATTAATCTTTCATATGCATGTTTGGTATTTAATCTGCATGTCCTATCTCGGGTGGCAAAGAGTGTACTTTATTGAACAACAAATACTAGAAAGGAATTCACAATATAATGATAGGCAAAATCCACCTGAATATTACTTACCATATTCCTCATTTTACCCATGGCCATTGCATGGATTATGGCAGGGAAATCCTTGATATCTCCACCTGCCAGGTAATGTCCCTTGAGTTTTTCAAACAGTTCCTTGTACTTCAGCTGGAGAATCAAATTCACAATTAGAATAGCTAATAAAGACTTTGAATGGACATTGGAAACAAATACAAAAAGGGAATACATTTCTACTTACATTACTGTTCACATTTTCAGCATTTTTGGCCACAACCAAAGGAATGTAATCTGGAGGCAAGGTGTAGCCTAAAGCTTTGCTGTTCTCCCATGCATTTTTATAACATTTCTGTAGGGCATAAACCATAGGTATTATGCACAATGTATTGGTTTAGACCAACTGAAAAATATTCAACATGCCTTTCTAAACATGGGTACCAAATGTGACAAATTGTTTTAAAGTTATAAAACAATAGCATGTTTTACCATAATGATATACAATGTGCAAAAGCTTACCTGACTGACATGCTTTGCCATTTCTCTTGAATGTTGCAGTTGAGGTGTGTCAGGGGCACCAATATACTTGCCTTTCTCGAGATTAAATGTTTCCTTGTATTTCAGCTAATGAAAATTGGATCAATTATCTTGTTAGAATTAAGTTATTAAAACAAGATACTAATTTTTTTTAAAAAGCAGAAGAACAAACATAAGAAACCTTCAGCAAAATAAATTAAATCAAATTGAATCAGTAATTTGGGTTGAAAGACTAAACAGCATCTGACTCCACTTTGCAACCATACCTACAAGACCCAACTGATGTTTGAAAATGTCTCCCAATTAATTTCAAAGAATGGCAGATAATCATGGCAACATATGAATCTGTGCAAACCATTCAGCCCTCCAGCATTCATGACTACACTAACTGAATCAAGGCTTGTCTGCTCTCAATTCCTCTCACACACCTTTGCTTTGTTATACCCTTAACCTTCCCCCCCCCCTTAAAAATCTGCATATCCCAAGCTTGAAAATCGAACCGTCGCACTATTGACAGAATCGTGGAAAAGTGCCCTTTGTAATGAAAATTTGTTTCTGCTTTTTCTGCCAAACGATTCATTATATTGGTTGAACTCGATCTGCTCAAGCACGATATTTAAGTGATCTACCCTACTAAACACAGTAACATTGAGCTTTCAAATTATTTATCATGAAGATGAAACACTGGTGGGCAGGGAAAGACAAACTGCTGCACTGAGTTTGTTTCGGATTATAGGGGGCATTGTTATCCCTGCTCCTTTCATCCTGGACTAATTTGCAAATGAAAATATTATTTGTTATAAACTGTTCAGAGGTACTTACATCACTCATATTATTTGTGTTAATCTTAGCTTGAACCACTTCTGGCAGATCAGTAATTGGAGTAAACTTGGAAAAGTTGGCGATGGCATTTTCCTTGTATGCTTTCTGAAAATAAGAAAAAGGCAGGCAAGGTGAAGTATATTATTTAAGTGAATTGTGAGAATCTCTTTCAGTAAAAGTGTATCCATACTTACATCGCTTAAAATCTCTTGTGCTCTTTTCACCTTTTCATGACCTACTGAATTCAGTGGAATCCACCCACAACCACGTACCCACTCAAGATCTGACTTGTACAAGTACTGCAAAAAGAAAGGATGATCCCTGAGCACAGTGGTGAGGTTATAACTCCCAAGCAAAGTGACTTGGGATAAATGCTGCTGCAAATCTTACATCGGATATAAACATAATGTATTTGAAATTTGTTTAAAGATGCAAGAGGAGTATGAAGGAAAGCTTTCCCTTAATGCAGAGCATAATTATGATTGAAAGGTTATTTGAAATAGAAACACAGGATGGCACGGTTGATGTAGCGGTTAGTAGAACAACTTTACAATTTCAGCAATTTGGATTCGAATCCTGTGCATGCCTGCATGGGTTTTCCCTGGGGGCTGCTGTTTCCTCCCACCCTTCAAAACGTACTAGGGTGTAAGTAAATTGGGCGGCACGGGCTTGTGGACCAAAATGGCCTGTTACTGTGGTGAATGTCTATTTTTTTTTAATTAAAAGAAACAAGTCTTTGGAACACTGAGTACAACATCCTTGAGCACCATTTACTGTATATTAAATCAAAATGAATCCCATTTTATTTCTCTACATTCACATCAATATACCCCAGATTCTACCATTTACAATGATCAGTTTACCTAAATATCCACACACTTTTAGGACATGTTAGGAAACTGAAGAACTTGGGGAAATCTATGTGGTTGGAGAGAGATGGAAGCATATCCCTTGCTCGAGTAAGTTAAGCAACAGTCTTCAGCCACCCTTTCACAATAGGCCAGTGTTATTCTCTCATGTCCTCTTAATCCCTAAGATTCTATCAGTTATCTACAGAATGGAGCAATTTAGTTACTAAACTATGCATCATTGGGATGTGGGAAGAAATTGGAACACCCTGCTGTCTATGGGAAGATGTGCAAACACCACATGGATGGCAGCAGGTGTCAGTATTGAGCAGAGTCACTCGAGCTGTTAGGCAGCAGCTCTGCTCTCCAGGCCACTGTGACACCAAATAATGAATCAGGGCTTTCAAGAGAGAATCAAGGGAAGATAGTTCTCAGGACTACAGGGGAAGAGGGAAGGAATAAGACAAACAAAGTTGTTTGATAGACATGATCAGACAAAACAGATGCCTTGTATTCTCTAATAATTTTATGGTAACATCTCAGTTTGAGTTCTCTTTTCAGCCAATGCTCAAGTTGGTTATTAAACAAATTGACAGCGGAAAAAAAAGATAAAACAGGAAGCCAGTTTGCGCCATCTTTTGCAGTGAGCCCAATGAAGTAGCAGCTGAGAATCCATGATTAACAGTGCAGTGATGCTCAGGGTATATGGACCGGAAAGAAACGCTGTTGCCCAATGTGAATCAATGACTGGAGTAGAGGGTGGGCCCAGGGTGTAAAACAAACAAGATATTATTAATACTCACATCACTCTGCAAATCATAGGCCTTCCGTGCCTGTATCACATCATTCTGATCTGGGAGACAGGTCCATTCATGCAGATAATGCCTGTAGTCAATGTCACTGACTAGTGTCTGGCATTTTTTGGCCATCAGGATGTCCAACATGTCAACTGGCAGGCTGACCTTGGACTTGGTTTTCTCAAATTCCTTCTTGTACTCTAGATCACTCCGCATCTTTCCTACATGCATACACCAAGCCATTTTAGGATCTTCACTGACATTATGGCATCCAATAAGGTGGCCAAGCTGTTTGACATAATCAGCTTTATATTTCAGCTGAGGGAAAATAATGACAAGTGTCCAGTTAGTTTAGGTAAAAAAAAGATTTATCAGAATGGAAGAAGCCAGTCTACCTTTGTGATAGCATGAATACACCAGTGACCCAATATTCTTTTATGATCTGCATAACCTCAGGAAGCCAGCCAACATCATCAAGGAAAATTGGGTAGCTGGTCATGAGCTCTTTGTGCTGCAACCTTCAGACAGAATGTACAGAACCCTGAAGTCTGGCACATCCAAGTTTAAGAACATTTTTTTCTTTCCCTACAACTATCAGGCTCATGAACTTCCCCATTCTATTCTAACCAGAACTATCAAAATATCAAGTCTTGATAAAGAGTCCATTGACATAACATTGACTGACCATTTCTACCCATGGGCGCTGTCTGACTGAGATCCTTCAGCAATTCTTTGTTTGCATAAGATTCCAGCATCTGAAGTTTTGTGCTTTTTCCACCAAAAGATCTGTCTGCACTGTTGAAACATTACATTTTTTTTGCACTAACTATAACTAAGAATCATCATCTAATACTTAATATTTATTGTCATTTTTGTCTAATGGCACATTGTAGTAATTTAATTTATACCATTGTTGATGTATCTTATGTTCTTGTATGGATGCAGCAAGTAAGAATTTTGGTGCATTTGTACACTATATATATATATATATATATATATATGTGACAATGAACTCTCATAAATGCTAAAGCAAGCTTTGATAGTTTACTGGCAATATTTACTAATTAAATAATCCTATTTATTCTCTCATCAACCCCCTCTGGTTTCTGTCACTCACTCACACACTAAAGGAAAATTACTGAGGTCAATTCACCCACCAACCTCCACATCTTTGGGATTATTCATGAATGGATTATTGCAGCAGGAACAATCTACAACAAATTCCACTGAACACCCAATTATGGGAACAAGTTTGTGAAATTGGCCCAGAATCTTTGTACAATTGTGAAGTAGGTTAGTAATTCCTTTTTAATATTTTATAGAGTTTTCACTGAATGATCAGTGTGTAGTCAACTTGATCATATGATATGGCCAATACACACCTCACTTTGGATGCCTTGTGAAGATTTGGCATGAAGGATTGACACTGCGTCAGCTGGCATCTTGTAACCAATGGCTTTCATCTTCTCCCATCCATCCTTGTACAATTTCTAACAAAAGGAACAGAACGTAAGTATTGTGTAGAAGATGTTATTACTAATGTGCTATAATGATAGAATAATCGGGTAAGAATCCTCCTTGGAGGATTGGACATTGGAACTGGTTCTGACCGTTGAAGGATCCATTTTCACAGGTGTACCCCAAGAGAAAATCCAAACCTTGGGCCTATTGACGTATGATATTTTGAAGTAAATTCATTAATCAAGACAGACTCCTCATGACTTTCTTACTTGCATGGGGGCCCAGAACATCCTCCGGTTTAACAGACATTGAATAAATTTAAAATGTTATTATCAATTGCATGATTTTGAATAAATGATTATTGTATATTGAAATTATTTTGAAGTAAACTCATACACGACATTAATTATTCTTCCCATTTTGGGTGAAACATATGGCCTTTCGTCTTTTTATCATTACCTGCATTTGATGTGCGTGATTTTATTAGGAATGTAAGGGATACTTGGTCAGTGCATGACTTGAGAACTAATAATGCAATGGATTAGCTCCACAATAAATTTCCAGGTCCTGTTACCAGTAAGTGATTTTAACTTGTTTTGATTCTGATGAAGTTTTGATAGAGGAGTTGCAGAGAGAATGCTCCCCTCATGGGGAAGAGCAGGACTAAAGGCCATCAGTATAAGATAGGTAGAAAAAAAAATTCAATAGGTAATTCAGATGAAACATCTGTAACCAAATGAAAATATGGAACTCATCACCACAAGGAGCTATTGAGGCAAATTATATATATGCCTTTAAGGGGAGGCCTTAAAGATAGATTTAGGGCAGGAAGAAGGTGTAGAGTATAAATATCAGCAAGGACTGGATGAGATGAATACTTATATACAGCATATCCTGTTACATGGTTAATTTGAAACGAGGAATACAAATCTGAAGAGTTATCAAAATTACAGCAAATGAGCAATTCTTAATTACCACAGTCCCTTTTCTCATGGTGTCTCTGAAAGTGGAATTAAAAAAAGGAAAAATAAATACATTTCAATCCAGCCAAAAAGTTACTGCTGCTAAATGTAAAGCTGTTGGTCAAATGGGACATTTCCAATTTTTACTGATTACCAACAGATATTTTGACACCTCTGCAGGTTTGGACATTGGAACTGGTTCTGACCGTTGAAGGATCCATTTTCACAGGTGTACCCCAAGAGAAAATCCAAACCTTGGGCCTATTGACGTATGATATTTTGAAGTAAATTCATTAATCAAGACAGACTCCTCATGACTTTCTTACTTGCATGGGGGCCCAGAACATAAAACTCACTGACATTGTAGAGTGACTGGCAGTAAATACTCACAACAATGGGCATGTAAAGCAGATTAAAAAATATACATTGATATATTTGGAGGGAAGCTGGTCAGCTAATCAGGGAGAATTCTATTTCCCACTACTTTTTCTCTAACCTACTTTCTCCAATTTCCACCAACAACACAACACTGCACACAACTGATAGTTGACAATTAACTGACCAGTACACACATTTTTGGGTTATGGAGAAAGTCTGAGTACCCTACAGACACCCATACAATCACAGGGGTGATCATGCAAAATCCATGCCCGCAGTACTAAGTGGACAGGATTTCTGGGAAGACCCGTGATGAAGATAAACTCCAGAGTACGTTCGCCTGTTTCTGGGATGAAAATGCAATGTAATAGGATTGGTTGTTTTCAAAAGTTTCTGATGATAAAAATCACAATTGCTTGGCAAATATTACAGGGGGTTGTGAGTAAAAGGGGAAAAGTTTAGGGGAAACATGAGAGGGAATTTCTTCATGCGGAGGGTGGTGGGGGTGTGGAATGAACTTCCGGCTGAGGTGGTAGAAGCGAGATCGATGTTAATGTTCAAGGAAAAGTTGGATAGGTACATGGACAGGAAAAGTGGAAGGGTTATGGACTGAATGCAGTTCAGTGGGACTAGGTGGGAGAAAATGTTTAGCATGGACTATGAGGGCCGAACTGGCCTGTTTCTGTGCTGTAAATGGTTATATGGTTATATATGTAACTTCTGCATTATTACTACTGAGCTTCCAATTTTCCACTCGTTTCTATACAGTATTATAATTTTGAAGAGTTTCTACATAATAGTTAATAACTAGTTGCAATAGTGATATGGTTGGCTTTAAACCTTCTAGAAAGCAGAAATATTCAAATACATGGGGATCCAAATTATAGCTTAGAAATGTTTATCTGATACTTGCATTATTTAGGTTTCTTGCAGCATTTTGCGCTGAGACCATAGTGGGTGTTTCAACCAGGGTGTAGTTGGTCTTTGCAGTATTCCATGCTTCACGATATTTTATCTAAGCAGTGAAAGAGATGTATGACAAACAATAATGAAATGAAAGTACGAAGAGGAAAAATAATGAGCATGGAAAATAAACCACCTTCTGTTGTAAAAACACACAATGCTCATCAAACAGTGTCCTTTATATAGCAAAGTTAAAAAATACATAAATGACGTTTCAGGCTTACTTGTTTTATTTCTCTTTCTGTTGGTAGGTTGTGCATGTGCAAATGCCCAGAGAGGTTTATTTGATAAAACAATTGTGAAGATGGTCTATTTGCAGACAAATCAATATTGCTTCCCTTGTCATAATAAAACATCCTTGGTAATTTTAGCCATTTAGCCTTTCTCTGTAATTGAATGCCCCAAATGGCAAATGTTCTCATCATCTTCCATTAAGTGACGTGACATAGAAGTGCTGTGACCATCTTGGGAACATACAGTGGTGCCCCTTTAATTAATGTCCATTTGTTGATCTGCTACAAGGTTTGCTACTTTTTATGGTGACTAGTAGTCAAAGGTCTTCACTGCACCTTATCACATCAATTTACTCATCACAGAAATGAGGATCGCAAAGATTGACTTATGCTGGCAAACATCAGCTGCACTGATGTGAAAGAGAACATAGAAATGCTTGGATCAACCCTGATGGATGATCTTTGACCCAGTGGGATCTAACCTGGAGAAAATTACTTTTTGGTGCAACCTGGGCATTGAACATGTAAAAATAATTCCAGTTCCTTAAATATCATTTCCAAGATGATAGAACTTGTACTAACATCGTCAAGGATGGCTGCACTTTGTTTTGCTGTCACGTAATCAACTCTGTCGGTCACAGGGGTAAATGGAAGACTGTCCAATTTAGTTCGATAATTTTTCTGTTAGAGGCAAGACAATAGAGGTAAGTACATGAAAGTACAGATAAACATACTCCTCTGTTGATATAAAACAATTGCAAGTATGACATACTCAATCAGCTCCATACTTAGACTAGCTATTTTCTAAAAAAGATAAAATTTAAGGACGTAGCCTTGTTGAAAGGATCTTCCTCGTGAAGCTTGTTCAATTATCTGCAGGGATACTTAATCGCCTGATATATTTTCAAGTGATTTTAAATTTTAACGCATCCTGTGCATCATTCATTGTTCTGATGCTACAGATGTCTGAATGTGGTCTGTTGTGCCTTTGCTACCCAACCTCTTTTCTTCCCTGGAAACACTTCACCATTTCTTCAAATAGTTATATTGAGAAAGATTTGTCATGTGATCATTTGCAGCAGAATATCTTGGGTCGCACTGAGTTTCGATTTAACTGTTCCACACATGTCTTATCCCATCACAATTCATTCAACCCTATTCTTTACTAATGACTTTACTGTATGCATAGCCTCTTTAATTCAGCTGTATTAGATGATTCAATTACTTCTGATGGCAGCCACTTCACTTCTAACCACTCCTGGGGTAAAAAAAAGTGTTATTGTGAACTTAATAGTAATCACTTTTATGTTTATCTCTTTCAGTTTTCAACACTAACTCTTTCAGAGAACAACAGACCTAACAGCATTGGGTAAGTTACTGGAGCAGATTCTGAGAGACAGGACTTGTATTTGGCAAGGGCAATGAAAAGTAGCATTGTCTTGGAAATGGTGTCTCATGAATTTTTTATGAGTTTTTTTGAGGATACCAAGTAAATTGATGAGGGGAGGGCAGTAGTTGTTGACTACGTGGACTTCAGCAAGACCTTGGACAAGGTCTTGTACAGCCAGGCTGGTGATCTGTGACATCGCATGGGATCTGTGTAATCTGGTCAATTGTCTACAGAATTAGCTTGATGGTAGGAGAGGGTGGTAGTGGAGGGGTGTTACTCAGTAGAAGGGCGTTGAATCGTGGTGTGCTGAAGGGATCGGTGCTGGGTCCACTCTTGTTAGTTATCTATATTAAGGGCTGGGATGTTAATGTAGTCTACATGGTTCATAGGTTTGCAGATGACACTAAGATTGGTGTTATAAATGAACAGTGAAGAAGAGTATCTAAGATTTCAAGAGGATCTAGATGAACTGGAAAAATGGACCAGACGGACATCAAGTTGGACAACCGCAAGCGGTTGATAGGGAAAATTAGGGCAAGACTTACAAGGTGAAAGGTTCGGCCCTAAGGAGTGTTGTGGAACAAAGAGATTTGGGGTTACAGGTATATAGTTCCATGGAAGTAACAACAGAGGTGAACAGGGTGGTGAAGAAAGCAATGTCTTCATTGTCCAATGCATTTAGTACAGGAGTGGAGATGTCATATTGCAGCTGTATAAGACTGAAGTGAGACTGCTCAGAATATTGTGTGTTTTTTTGGTTACCCACTTATAGGAAAGATGCTATTCACTTGGAAAGGGTGCTGAAAAGATTCATGAGGATACTGGTGGAACTAGCAGGCTTCAATGTTAGGAAGAGGATGTTTAGGTGAGAACTTTACTCCTCAAAGCATATGAGGCTAAAGCTGAAACTTAGAAGTTTATAAAATCACAAGAGGGAGAGTTAAAGTAAATAATCATAGTCTTTATCCCATGATTGGCCAATCTAAAACTAGAGCATAGATTTAAGGTGAAAGGGAAAAGAGATAAAGGGGTCTAAGGAGCATCGTTATCACACAGAAGGTGAGGGGTACATGGAATGAGCTGCAAGAGAAGTGGTACAAATGGGAACAGGGTCGGCATCATAGGGAGCATTCATGGGCCAAGCCCCCCCCCCCCCCATGAGTTCATGTGCCCATCCACACCCCAATCCGATGCTGCTGCCGCCACCTCATCTTGGTCCAATGCTACCGCCTCCACCCCCATCCCCTCCCCTGGTCTGACACTGTTGCCGCCTCCACCCACCCCCCCCCCCAACCCCGGTGAATGGAGCTAGTTAGGTTAGCATGGACAAGTTGTGCAAAAGCCTTGTTTCATGCTGTAGAACTCTAATCCATGTGGGTGTATTTCCCTCATTTTTATAATAATTTAATTTTAAAATAAGACCTCTTCAACTTTCAAATGCTAACTTTAAGAGTTCAACCTTTTTAAATCTTTCTAGATACTTAAGAGCTCTTAATTTTGGAATTGTCCTTGCAAAGATTCTTGCATCTCTTCAAAGGTTTCTTTATCCCATTAATAATATGCAGATCCGGACTGTGAATCCTACTCCAGCTATGATCTTCTCTAACATGGGATTATTTTAATGATACGAGAAATCTGCTAATGCTTTGATACCTTTAGATTTTTGTTCAGTGCATGCTTAACTGTATCCTGTAGATGTACCATTAAATAAATGGAGAACAAATCGATGCAAATTCCATTTGAATCTTGGGCATGTGACTTTGACTTAGCACTTCACTAAATGAAAGATGCTTACATGACATTTTTGAAAATCATCTTCTGCTAGTGTTCAAATGCAAAAGGACCTCACATACTCACTTCACTTAAAATATCCTGGGCATGCTTTACTTTCTTAACATCAATGGAATCCGTAGGTATCCATCCAATGCCACGCATCCACTCCATATCGGATTTGTAATTAATCTACATCAAATGAAAGGTAAATTGTTCATATATATTTCATTGCTAAGAATTGTGTTTATTATTAGCTATTATAAAAATCTTTGCCTTAACTTCTCCATTCACTGTTTTCCCATTTCCCAAACAACAGATATAGTTTTCTGACTTGTGTTATCATCTAGATTAAAGTTGGAGTATAGTAATAATTGAGTAGTTTATAATCCAGTCCATGTTGAGTGATCTCAATGAACACATCCCCTGTTCACAGAGTACTAATCACACAAAGACTTCAAATTCTGAAATGATCTCATTGACTTAGAGTATTTGATTAGATTACTGGATTAGGATGTGAGAATGCTGGGTGAATTATCTCGGGATAGGATTTCAAATACTGGCGGTGGGGAAATTTAAATTTAGTGAATTAAATAAATTGAAATAAACTAAAGATAAGGTGGCCATAAAATATTTAATTAAAAGATTCCCAATATCCGACCAAAGTCCTTCAGGAAAGGACATCTGATGCCTTTGCACCGTCTGGTCTTTAACTTCATATCCATATCAACATAATTGATCATTAATTTCCCTCCCAAATTAAAAATAAGCTATTCAATTGGATCAAACTATCAGAGTGATTCAAATTATTTTAAAAAGGCCAGCAGCAAGGAAGCTTATTTTCTCAGATATTGGCAATAAATTTTTTAATTTTGAAGTTTAGACATACAGCACAGTAACAGGCCCTTTTGGCCCATTCAATTACACCCTAAGATCCCAGTAAGTTTTAAAGGGTGGGAGGAAACCAGAGCACCCAAAGGAAACCCACACAGACATGGGGAGATTACAGACAGTGCCAGATTTGATCCCTGGTTGCTGGCTCTGTAACAGCATTGCGCTAACCACTATGTGCCACTCTAAATAAACGTTGACCCTTCAAGAAACACCCATGATCTTTCCTCTCAGGTGATGATAAAAGGTGCCACACAATTCTGGAAAAGAGCCAACACTGATCCATCACTCAGCAAGACTGAAAGCAGATTACTTAGTGATTCTCATTATGCTGCCTATGGAAGCTTTATGGGGACAAATTGACAGCCACATTCAAGATATTGTCTCAGTAGTATTTTAATGAGATAAGGCCCCTGAAGATATCCTAAAAGTGTGATGTTTCCATTATTGTAATAAAGAAATGTGATTTCTTTTGTATTAATTCTATTTTATTAACAACTCAATCACATGGAGCATCAATTTTGCATCCAACCCGAACATTTGTCTGTGACTCCCTCTAGTGGTCAGGAGGATCACTAACTCCCAATCACCACATCCCTTTTTTCTGAAGATGTTCTACATAGCAAAATTACACAGCAATATAGTACTCATTTCAATTGAAACACAAACATAAATACAAATATTAGCAGCTCAACTTTTCAAGTGTGCAGTTCTTTTTCTTTGAGAGATTCAGCCTGTCAGATGCTTTGATAACGTTTGTGGATCTTCTCAACACAGGTGCATGAGTCAGTTCTGCTGCTCCACTACTGTCTAGCACTGGTGGTGTTACCTCTGTTGCTGTGCAGGCTGAGTCTTCTGCATTTGTAGGTTCTTGCAGTGTCTCTTGCATTTTCAGCAGCCTTTTTCAATTCCTCCTCAGTATTTGACCATCCTCTGTTCAGACAGTGTAGGGTCTTGGATTTACTTCCTCCAGAACTGTGGCCTTCTTGTCCCAGATATTAGAATCTCCGAACCTCACTGTGTCATGCTGTGCCAGTGGCCCTGAGCTTCTTGCTGACTTGTCATAATTTACTTTTTGTCTCCTTTGCAGATGCTTTTGTTTCTGTTTGACATCTCTGTTCTTGTTTGGGTCTGCAGAGTAGGGAAGTGTGGTGCGTTGTCCCATCAGGAGCTCAGCGGGTGACATGCCATGTTCCAGTGGTGAAGCTCAGTAACTCAGCAGAGTTTGATAAGGCTTTGAGCCACTGTCCTGTGTTTCTTGAGCAGCTGTTTAATTACGTGAACTCCTTTCTCTGCTTTATCGAGGTGTGCAGAGGACTGGAAGTCGCTTGTTGCAAATCATACTTTTCTGTAAAGTTCTGAAATTCTCTAACACTGTAGCATGGTCCAATGTCATTGTAGACAATTTGAGGAATTCCATGTCTTGCAAAGATAGAATTTTTAAATTTGATCAATCTCCAGATAGTTCAATAGTCAATAACCAGCAGGTAATTCTTTCCATTCAGGTGGAACAGATCAGTCCCAACTTTCTTACATAGGTCCTCTGGTAAGTCCGTTATGATCATGGGTTCCTTTGGGGGCTTTGCGTGATGTTTCAAACAGGTCTCACAGTTTGAGACCATTCAGTCAAGGTCAGCATTTATCTCTAGCCAATGAACAGCCCTCCACTTGCATATTTCCATTCCAAGGTCCCCTCATACAACTTTTTCACCATCCATTGTCACAGTGATTGAGAAATGACAACACTGCTCTGTTTGAGTACAAGCCCACTGACAGCACTCAGCTCTGCTCAGATGTTCTAGTACTGTTGACGTTCATCTCTAGGCCATCCTTCATTCATGATGACTTTCTGTAGAACTGTGTTCTTTTCTGTTTCAGCTGCAATCCGCTTGCATTTCATGTCAGATAAAGAAAGAGATTCAGCGATCAGGTTCACATGGAGATTCACAACTGTCTCTGTGGAACTCTCATTGTGTGCTTTACTCTGCGTAGTTACCCTGGACAATGAATCAGGTAACACAATAAGCTTCCCTGGTGTGTCCACCAATTCAAAGTCATAACGCTGTAGATTCATCATTAGTCTTTGGATTCACAGCAATATCTCACTGAGATTTTTCTTGATTATGGCCATTAAGTGTTTGTGGTCTATTTCTGCCATGAATGCTGGTAGACCATTCACATAGCTGTGGAATAGACCAGATCTAAGCATTCTTTCTCAATCTGTGCATATTGACATTCAGATATGGTCATCATCTTTGATGGATATGTGACTGGCCTCCAATCTTATCCAAAAGCCTGAAGTAATACAGCACCTATTTCATATTTTGAGGCATACATAGATATTTCATCTTTCTGGATGGTTAAAAGAATGTCAAAAGTATTGGATTTGTCATTAGAATGGTCTTCAGTCATCCCCATTCTTCCGTGTGGTGGGCTGACAACTTGAATTCACATTTGTCATGAAACATCTGCTTCAGGTACATTGGTAAATTCATACCAAACCAATCTTCCAAATCAATGAAATTGATCATTCCAAGCACTCTCAATATGTCCTTTTTTGTCAGTGGGTTTGGGCATCTCTAGAACTGCTTTCACCTTGCTCTTTTCTAGCTCCACACCTGCCTCTGGCAGTTACATCCTAGAAGGGTGATTTCTTTCACTCCAAACTGACATTTTGCTCTGTTTAGCTTTCATTCATACTTCTGGATGCATTGAGGCACTTTAATGAAGCTTTTTGTTGTGTTGCTCCTATGTGGATTCCCATAGGATCATGTCATCCTTGTAGACATGTACCCCATTTATGTCTTCAATGATGTACCCCATTGTCCTGTGGAACAATTCAGGAGCTGAAGAAATTCAAAAAGGCATCCTTTAACAGGAATATCAGCCAAATGGCGCATTGAATATACAATATTTTGTTATATCCTCATGAAATTTTCATTGCCAAAAGCCTTAGGATACATCTAATTTGATGAAAAACTTTGCACTGGCCATTTCACTTGCAATTTCATCCCTGGTTGGAATCTCATAATGTTCCCTCTTTATATTGGCATTTCAAGTCTTCGGGTCTGCACTACTGGCTGTGCGTCCTCCTTTAACTGTATCTTATAGGTCAATGGTAGAACACCCTTTAAGATGTCTGGAAATTGATCCAGTATTTCCTCTACGCTGTACTGTGCATTGACACTGTTAATGCAGTACTCCTCTTGTCTAGGCCTAAGGTTTTACATGCTTTGTCACCAAGCAATGGATCATGTCCATATGAGACTACTGCAAACATGAGGTGGTGCTCTTTACCTTTAACTTTCATCTTAAGTCTACATGTACCTTTGTCCGTTGTAGGCCTTGAAATAAACAGAGTGCGCCTTTATCTTCATTGCCCTGATGTCACACTCACAGATCAAATTGGCCTTTGTCCCTGTGTCCAGCTTGAAAGGATCTGCACCATTTGCATGCAATGACACCATCTACTTGTCCTGCTCAACTCTGTTCACATATGACTGTTCAATGTCTATTGGTTTGAAACCTTCCAAACCCACAAAGAATGCATCACTGTGGGCAGTTTCTTCTATAGAGTGCACCTTTTCACTTCCGTTTTGTTTCCTTTGAGAAAAACATTGTTTTGCATAGTGATTTTGTCCTTTGCACTTGTTACAGACTTTTCCATAGCCATGTTGACTACAATATCATTTACAATTGCATGTCTCTCCATCTTTTTGTTGTTTCCTATGTCTCCTTTTCTGTTTATGTGTGCATCCAGACACTCTGGCTACAGCTATGCCTTTTATTTTCACCAGCCCATGCACTCCCACCAAACTTTTTCATGTACTGCTGAGCTCATTCACTGGTGTGGCACATCTTCACAGCTCCATCTTAGGTAAGCTCTGTCTCTCATAGCAACCTCTCACTTTCTTGTCAATAATTCCAAACACAATTTGATCACGGATCATTGAAAGCAAGAACATGAAATTTTGGATTGCTCCAAGATTCAATTTCAAGTCCATTAAAAAAAAAGAATCAAATCTCTCTGCCTGCAGCTGTGTGGACAAGCAAAGCATGTATCTCTCAAACATTTTCATTTTTCTTTGGTGAGAAGTGTTCATCAAACATCTCGATAACCTTGCAAAACTTGCCCTGGTCATCTGCCTCGGCAAAAACAAATGTGTGGAAACCTCTGTGCTTGACGTCCCATCACAGTAAGTAACAGTTCAATCCTCTATGCACCTGGTTTGTTATCAAGTCCAATGGGTTGCAGATACAGCATAGAAACAGAAAAATAGGTGCAGGAGTAGGCCATTTAGCCCTTCAAGCCTACACCGCCATTCAATATGATCATGGCTGATCAGTACCCAGTTTCTACCTTCTCCCCATACCCCTTCATCCCCTTAGCCACAAGGGCCAAATCTAACCTACTCTTAAATATTGACAAGGAACCGGCCTCAACTACTTCCTGTGGCAAAGAATTCCACAGATCCATCACTCTCTGAGAGAATAAATTTTTCCTCATCTCAGTCCTAAAAAAACTTCCCCCTTATCCTTAAACTGTAACCCCTGGTTCTGGTTTTTCCCAGCATTGGAAACAACCTATCTGCATCTAGTCTGACTAAACCCTTAAGAATTTTATATGTTTCTATAAGTTCCCCCCTCAATCTTCTAAATTCCAGAGATTACAAGCATAGTCTATCCAATCTTTCTTCATATGTGAGCCCCTCCATCCCTGGTATCAGTCTAGTGAATCTTCTCTGCACCCCCTCAATGGCGAGGTCATGGTTGACATTCCCAGTCCAATTCACAACATAAGGAGGCTTCAGACTTTCCGAGTCTCCTGCTGATACCACACTCCTTTATTTCTTTTATTGTAATAAAGAAACTTAGGTTTTTTTGTATTATATATATTTTATTAACAACTCATGACCTCTTGGGCATCCATTTTGCATCTAATCTCAGGTGGAACTTGTCTCTAGTAGTCAGGATTACTGACTCCCAATCCCCACAAAAGATAGATATATTGCATTGAAAAATAGTAATTCTACTGTCTTTGATTGATGTAATTAAAAATTTTATAGCACACAGATTAAAGCTGCATTCTGTTTAAAATCTCAAGATTTTATGGTTGGCAGTGTAATCACAAGTTGTAGGAAATGGAATGTCAGAACAAAGTATCATAATTAGCATTTGACTATACTCACATCACTCTGCAGGTCATAGGCTTTCTTAGCCTGGATCACATCATTCTGATCTGGGAGACATGTCCACTGATGCAGGTAATGTCTGTAGTCATTATCACTAACCAGGCCCTGGAATTGCTTGGCGAACGAAATGTCCAGCATGTCGACTGGAATGTTAATCTTTGCCTTGGTTTTCTCAAATTCCTTCTTGTATAGTAGGTCACTCTGCATCTTGCCGACGTGCATGCACCAAACCATTTTTGGATCATCGTAGATGTTTTTGCAACCAATGTGGTGTCCCAGCTGATTGCGATATAGTTCTTTATATTTGTACTGTGAAAAAATATAGCATAATCATCAATCTAAATTAGCATTTTTATTCAAAAGTAGGCATTACATTCTTGTTCTTTATTCATTGTCCAGTAAAGCTCCTGGTATCCGGCACCTTTGGGAATTGGTAGATGCCGAATTAGTGAATTTTCCCGTTGCTTGAGGTTGCATGTAGCAAGGATTGATGAACTGTCCGCTAGTAGAGCCAATTTTAAACTTTCATATTTTTTTACCTATTTATTTTCACCTTTTTTTATTCATTGCTTGAGGCTGTCAGTTGCTTGAATTCCAGAAAACAGGGATTTTACTGTAAATCACTTATTAACTTTAATTTCATGGTTTAATTGAAAAATTAGTTCAATCCTGTTTAAATTAAATTCTTGCATTATGTGCCAAGGTTATAATTGGAGGAGAGTTAAAATGACATGCAAGCAGTTCAAGGTGATGGTCATTGTGGACTGAGAGCAGGTGCTCTTCAAAACTCTTGCCTAGTCGGCGCTTGCTTTTACTAATATAGAGAAGGTTACAGCAGGAATACCAAATGCAGTAGAGCTGGGTGGAAGAAGTGCAGGTGAACCTATGCTCAACTGAAAGTGCTGTGTAAGGCTTTGGATGGTGATGAGTGAGGAGGTGAAGGGATAAGAGTTACCACCTCCTTTGGTTGCAGGGGAAAGTGGCAGGGGATAAGCAGGGTGTGATTGTTATGGGTTATATTATATATAAATGTTTTAAAAGAGATAGATTGTGGGGTTTTAATATAGGCCAATTCACAAACAGATATTTCACATTTCATTTAAGATGCAAGAGCTTTGCTGAAGCCAAACATTCAGGCATCAGTGGCTTTGCAAAAGACAATGGAACTGCTTTGGAAGGAACTTCAGAAGTAGGTGAAAATAGAATAGAATGCTGATAAAGATCTTTCACGCATTGGATTTGGAGCCTTGGGAGAGGTTCTGGTTTTTACAAGCAGAGAGAGAAAAGAAACATGATTCTTCTCTTAGAGTGAGAGCGAGAGAGAGAGAGAGAGACAGAGACAGAGAGAGAAATCAGTTCTGCAGTAGCTTTTGGAGGCTGCAAGATGGCAAACTGGCTTGTTGAAAACCCTATTTTGAAGACAGGTTGTGAGTTCTGAGTTCAGCCTGTTGAAAACACGTAGTCCTTACAAGAGGAAATGGCTGGCTAGAACGTTTCTCCTGAAATACGGGATAAAAGAGGAACTCCGTGGTGACCAGGAAGAAAAGGTTATCATTTGGAAAACCCGTGATGGGCCAAGTTTCTTCGGCAAGACACTGAAGTGACTGATCAGAGGAAATCAGTTTGTGTGTGTCCAATGATCAATAAGTTTCTCTCTGAAACCATCAAGAACCTTCCTGAGTGGTAACCATTTACCTTTAAGCACCACAGCCTGGTGTGTTAAATTTTGTGCATGATACCAGGGAACTTGGAGAAATGAGAAGTGAATAATTGGACTATTAAAGCAAAGAACTTTCCTGAACATATACACATTACGTACACATGCACTTAGAATTAGAAGGGGTTAAGTTAATAGTAATAAGTTAAAGTTTGATCCTGTTTTTATCTTTAAAGAAAATTAAAAGTAATTTTTGTTTAATAACCATTTGTCTTGTTGAATTTCTATTGCTGCTGGGTTTTGGGGTCCTCTGGGCTCATAACAGATGATACAACATAATAGAAATCATAAAACTTAGATCTAGACTCAAATATTAGCTTAACTTCCTCCGAACACTATCTAGTTATTGAAGAGAGAATTTTAACGTGGCTGAATGCATAGATTTGAGTATGAGTGGAAGCTTAAATTATAAATCCTCATAATCACAAAAGAGTTCTTTTTTAAATATGCATTAACTGAAGCACTTGCCATTGTGTGGTCACTTTTAAGTAACATCCACTTATCCAATCTGATAATCTTAAAATGTTGTATTGGAGGACTTGGTATCTAAGATTGTTAACTTCAAGCTATACAACTACCTTAGAGTGATTCTATAGTTTGAACTTGGAATCAAATGTCATTTCCAAACTGGTAGAATGCACAAAATTAGCCAGTTTTGAAGATTGAAATATTGAAGATGATTGCAGTAGGTTTCAAAGATAGATTTGGCATAAACTTTCAAATGAGCTAGACATGGGTTATTGTATTTTGGTAAGGAAAACATTTTACTTAATATTACATTAAATCAAAGAGAACTCTCCATCGAAATAAACAATTCACTAAAGGTAACATACTTATAAGAAAATGCAATTATTTCTCAGGGATTCAAACTGAGTATTAGAGAATTAATGCTAAACTACACCTGCCTGCCCTATTGAAATGCCACTTTTCTTCTTTTTGCACTAACTGTAAATATTTATTATCTATCTGTTGTTTAAATTTATTATTTGTTTCTGTACAGGGGTAATTTAATGTATATTATTGGAATTTTCTCTTGACAAAAATACCCATTTGACTGCACCAAGAACCAGAATTCTGGTGCATCTATACATTGTACTTAGGTATTTGACATTATCTTTATTAAACCTGCAATGATCCTTGGTTAACCTAAACCTAGAGCACAGTGTGTAGCTCAATTTGCTATGAGAAAAATATTAAGAAAAAGAGTTGCAGGATGATATCATAAATACGAGAATGTATAGGTGGCACGATTAGTGTAGCAGTGAGTGCAATGCTATTAAGGTGCAAGTAACCCAGGTTTGAATACTACACTGTCTGTAAGGTGTTTGTACATTCTCGCCATATCTGCATGGATTTCCTCTAGTGTCCTACCACCCTTCAAAAATCTACAGGGATTGCTGATTAATGGGTGTTTTTGGTGGGCACAGGCTTGTGGGTCGGAAGGGCCTGTGCTATATGTCAATTTAAAGAAAATATCAATAAAGTTAAAGAGATTTATGTCTTTTTAAAAAGGGAAAACTGAAGGAGTGACCTAATAGAAATTTTTAAAACTTCGAAAGGTTTTGATAGGGCCAATGCAGAAGTAAATCCAGAACAAAAAAGAATTCAAAAGAAGCTTCTTTTCTTAGTGAGCAGTATTAACATGGGCACTGCTATCACAAGAAGTTTTGAACGCAATTCACAAAAATAAACTAAGCAGGTCACACATTGGAATTAAAGGATAACTGTATTGGGCATGCATCCTTTGTTAGGTATAAAAAAAAGACATTAAAAAGGTGCAGGAAGGGGGGAGGAGGAGAGAAGAGGAGGAAGAAAGGGGAAGGGGGACAAGCATAGGCCAACAAATAAGAGTTAATAGGCAGATACAGGTGGGAGGCTAGTGGAGAAAAAGGCTAGGGTGATGGGAGAGAAGGTTGAGGGTAGCTATCTGGTGTGGGGGAATGGGAGAAAAGGAGTTAGTGATATAGGTAAAGACAGAAACATGGGGGAGAGGTTTAATGGAAATTGAAAAAGCCGAGACTCCAATTTGCGAGTGG
Source organism: Narcine bancroftii (assembly GCF_036971445.1). Classification (NCBI taxonomy): domain Eukaryota; kingdom Metazoa; phylum Chordata; class Chondrichthyes; order Torpediniformes; family Narcinidae; genus Narcine; species Narcine bancroftii. The sequence goes on along the minus strand of NC_091472.1, from coordinate 266,373,616 downwards.
CATCGGTTTGGCAGTACACGAGCCAAGGAAAGACATGTCAGTGCGGAAGGTCTATTTGGGGCCCAAAATGTGGTGAGGGAAGAGTTATTGAATGTCTGATTTGGCTTCATTTAACAAGAAGCTGGATATGTTTAAGAAGAAGTAATGTTGATTTTATTAGTTGTGAAGGATTCAAGAGAGCTTCAGCAAAAGAAAATCAGCAGTAGTGATTGGTTGGACTGAAGAGTTCATCTCCACTGTATATAAAGTGCATTTATTGGTCTCCAGCCAGCTATTATTAACATGCATTGACGTCGCACTAACCCAATTTAACACATCACAGTTTACACTTGATAACAGCTCTCAAGCATCATGAAGAGTAACTCCTTTCACAAACCTTAAATGTCGTTAAATGTCTAGGTGATGGAGAGAAGTTGAACACAACTGACTACACAAAACTGAACATATAATTCTGAAAAAAGTATCTTCTGTTTATTGGTGTAACTTTCAACCTGTTAATATTCTGTCAGATTTGGCTGCTGCAAGTTTTGTACAGTCAAAATGGAGGATTCAGAATTTAAGTCACACAAACATCAATATTCATTCAATTGTGCTGTACTTACATCACTTGCAATGTTTCTGGAAGCTTTTGCATTTTGAATTGATATGGCATCAGCTTGATAATTAGTAGACTTCTTCACATCTTCCCAGCCCAATTTATAAAGTTTCTGAGAAATAACAGAAACCACAATTGTTTTATATCTTATGCACAACAGAATCACTTACAGAATTATTACCAGGTGCAGTGAAGGGCATCACAACTTAGCAAATATTATAGCAAATGACATTTAGCATTTTCTGAATTCTGCATCAATATTTTGAGGCTTAATCACCTTTTCATTTTGTAATTACATTATAAGGAATGGACAACATTGCCATGGCAAGTATTTATCCCAGTAATTGACTAAGTGCTCAATCCTTCTTCTTGAGGGTTTATAGTTCCTCCGTGATATTTGGGAGAAAGCTCCCAGACTTCAACCTAACAAGATACATTGATACATTTTAAAGTCAGGATGAAATCTGATTTGTTGATGGTTTGGAAAATGTGGGATTATATCAAAATGATGTAGAAAGAAATGTTATTTAAGATCTGAGGTTAACAATATGAATGAAAAATACAAGTAATTATCAACAAATATGATGCAAGTACAAAAACAACAGGATGAGGAAAATCAGAATATTAAAAAGGTTTATTTTAAATATGTAAAGGAGAAGCTGAAAATTTTGGAGACTGAGGGAAGAAATTTTTGACTGGAATACAAGTTCAGAAAAAATTGATAAGATGGAACATTTTATTAGGAGAAACAACATTAAGATTGATGGTTTGGAGAAAGGAGAAGAAAAGGATGAAATGTGATTTTTTTGGGATGGGGTAAGTGAAGGTGGAAGAGCATGAGGTAATCTTTCTGTGTTCCTTCACACTCATCTCTCTAGATGTTGGTGGTTGCAAATTGAGCTTACAGAGAGAATTTATCCAAATTTTGGCAGATTGAACATAGAGGCAATAGCTAATGCTGGATAGACTCTTCTCCATGAGGTGTATCATGGAACTGTAGAGTTCTACAGCATGGAAACCAGTCCTTTAGCCCAACTTGTCCATCCCAACCAAGTCAGTCCCATTCACCTGCATTTGGCCTTTATCTCTCTCACCCTTTCCTATTCAACATACAAAGATAGGTTGAGGAGCAGATAGTGATGAGGAAACAAGGAAGCTGCAGAAGAACTGAAACAGATTAGGCAAATGAAATACTTGGGAAGGAAAAAAAATGAGCAGACTATTTTATAAATGGAGAGAAAATTAAAAATTCCCAGTTGCAAAAGGACCAAGGAGTTCTCATGCCTGAAGGTAAACTTGCATGTTGAGTCAGTGGTGAAGAAGGCAAATCCAATGCGGGCACTTATTTCAAGAATAGAATATAAGACCATTGATCTGAAGTTGAGGTTTCGAGGCACTGGTGAGACCTCACTTGAAGTATTGTGAGCATTTTTGGGCTCCTTATTTAAGAAAGAATGGGCTGACTTTGGAGAGGGTTCAAAAAAGGTTCACAGGGAAAATTCCAGGAATGAAAGAGTTATCATATGAGAATCGTTTGGCAACCCTTAGCCTACATTCGTTAGGAGAATGGGGAGGGGGGGGGGGGTGTCTCATTGAAATATTTTGAATTTAGAAGTCATGGACAGAGTAGATGTAGAAAGGTGGTTTTCCATGGTGGAAGAGTCTAGGACAAGAAGGCACCCTTTCAGGATTGAACAATATCTGCTTAGAACAGAGATGCAGAAGAATTTCTTTAGCCAGAGGGTGGTAAATCTGTGGAATTGGTTGCCACAAGCATTGGTGTATTTCAGATGGAAAATGGTTCAATTCATGATTCAAGGGTGGAACAGACTCAATGGACAAGAGCTTATTTCTGCTCATGTGTCATATGGCAATGATTGTCTGATGGTTATTCCTGCCTATCCTTGAATAGGTGGAAGCACCAGCCATAGTTAGTGTGATGTGGATGAGCCAAAGTATGCTTCTTGACTCCCTCATCAGTTCCTGCAGGACAAATCTGCAGCAAACTCATTCAGCACCTTTCCTGCCAAGTCCGCTGATGGCCAAAAAATAGAATTGTAGATTCTGGAAGTCGCAATAATCCTGCAGACGTTGAGCATGTCCAGCATTTATTCTTCTGATATCAGGTTGTTGCTTGATTTATTCTATTGAGCAACTTTCCTGGTGTGGCCATTCACTCAGATGTTAACAATTAGAACTATGCTGGGTAGAGAAGGTAAAGCACAGTCCAAATCTATTGCCAGATATATTCTTACTATAATTACTGGAAAGATTTGATACAACTGAGTGAATTGCTAGATTATTTTGAAAGTCTTTTGTGTGTTTCCACTCTGCTTTTCATCTTTGGTCATATTGGTTCAATTCAACGAGAGTTGCAGGTTAGTTCCTTTAAGAATATTCATATATATTTTTTCAATTAACATAGAAATGTTAAGGTCATTGGTACAGGTATTAACTTTGTAATTCAATTCATTTAACCATCTGAAAGCCATCTCAGCTGGCTTGTGGGGGTTTGAACTGGTTTTATTTACTATTTATTTTCACCTTTGTATCTATCTATTTATTTATTTATTAATTGAACTGGTTTTATTTACTATTTATTTTCACCTTTGTATCTATCTATTTATTTATTTATTAATTAATCTAACCATAATGCTAATTAAAATGCCTCATTACAATTCAAGAACAATTATGTTGATTTTACTATAAATTGATATTGTACTCTTACCTGACTAATATTTTCAGCATTGGATTTTGCCAACAGTATCTCTGGAGTATCAGGTAGGACGTGAATCTGAGTTTTGTCATTCTCCCATGCTGCTCTGTATTTTGTCTATGACAGTCCAAAATGAAAATCAAACTAAACATCATATCCAACCAATTAAAAATTTTGAGTGGAAAGTGTTAAGCTATTGAATTATTTTGTCTCTTACATCACTCAATTGGTCTGAGTTGGTTTTAGCCAGGACAATACTGGGTAGGTCAACAATGCTGGTGAACTTCAAACGATCAGGGGGCTGACGGTAGAGTCGTTCACTGAGGATCTCCTGGGCTTTCTGTACTTTCTTAACGTCGAGTGAATCATTGGGCATCCACCCACAGCCACGGATCCATTCCATATCGGATTTGTATTGCCACTGGAAGACCGTCATACATAGGGTTACATTAATCAGTATATCAGAGACATGTGACCCACAGTATTTTAGCCATTATTTGGCCCAACCAGACCATGCCACCATTATGTTCCACAAGTTTGCATACTTTTTTTGTCCCTATGTTCCACATTTGTTCTTCCTTATTTAAATCTATAACTCTTATCCTTTCATCCCTTCTGTTCCATTTGCATGTCCGGTTTAATCTTTTTTTAAAAAAAGGAATTTGGGTGGGGGTGCTGATAGGCATGTGAAGGAAAATAAATTATAAAAAAATAAGTTGAGCAATAGGACTAATAGGAGTGCACTGCGAACCAGCAGAGACTTTATGGGCCAAATGGCCAACTTTTAAATCATAAAATTTGATGTTTTGAAATGGTGTTCTTCATTCTGAAAAAAATGTGCATGTTAATCAGGACATACAACGATTTAAAAATGGGATAAATTGGAAGTAATTATTGGATTTATTCACCAAAAATCCTTCCCTATATCTGTCTGCCACACACAGCCTTCTGAGGTCTCTGAACACTTCCAATCCTGACTTTGGGTATACCCCAAATTGCTTTATTTTAGCCATAGCAAATTAATCACTGGTTTGTTCCAGGTTTAGATGACAAGTTCTGGAATTCTCTCTATATCACCACCTTTGAGACTTCCCAAAAAAAAACTACCTTTTGAACACCTTTTCTGACACCTATTATAGGTACCTCCTTATGCTCTGTAGCCTCAGAGTTTAGTTGATAATGTTGCTATGGTGTTACTGTACTTAGGATAGTTTGTTCTATTCAAGGTGGTGAACTAATGTTATTGATTAAACTCAGTTTCAAGCAGATTTTCCTTTCAGCCCCCATTTATGTTATATTTGAAACATTAATTTCATTAAACAAAACAGATATTTCACAGCTCATGTATAATTGTTTGAGTAGTTTGCCTCATTTTCCATTTTCATGCTTCATATATCTTCGAGGGTGCAGATATCTATTTAAGCATCAATATGTTTGGACAAATCCACTTAAGCAGCAATATCCCCAATAACATTTAAAAAATCTTCGTTTCTTCCCTGCTTTTGAAATTTAGTATTGCTGTTAAAATCTCACTGTTAATCATGCATTTATTTATTTAAGAAATATAATTTGCTATGAAGAAGTGAATAAATGTTATTATTCTGGCATGGTAATGCAGCAATACTCACGTCACTCTGTAAATCATAGGCCTTCCGAGCTTGAATCACGTCATTCTGGTCTGGGAGACAGGTCCATTCGTGCAGATAATGTCTGTAGTCAATGTCACTGACCAGGGTCTGGCATTTCTTGGCCAATAGGATGTCCAGCATGTCAACTGGCATGTTGAACTTGGTTTTGGTTTTCTCAAAATCCTTTTTGTACTCCCTGTTACTCTGCATTTTGCCAACATGCATGCACCAAACCATTTTGGGATCATCATAGATGTTTCGGCAACCAATGTGGTGCCCAAGTTGACTGCGATATATTTCTTTATATTTGTACTGTAGAGAAATAACACAATCATATCATCCTTAATTGGCATTCTGTTCTGAGCAGAAATATTGTTCTTTAACTTTATAGCTTGTAAATTATTTATTCTTTTTAGTACATGGTCTAATTGAAGAGTTGGAGCAAATAAATTTGAATGGGAAATGGTCAAGCCAATTGTTGACACCACTATGGTGTTAATTAGACTAAAGGCTAATTGCTGTATGTAAAGTGCATTTATCAGTCTGAAAGCAGACATTATTAATATGTATTTCAGTCATAGTGAATCAATTTATCACAATACAGACAGCTGTTGTTAGCATTGTTGAAACTGCCAGTCTTAGATATCTTAAGAGTTTGTTATAATGATGTTTGACAACCATATCCTACAGTAACAATTCAGAATTTGCATTCGTCTTTGTTTTTAAAAAAAACCAAAAAGGTTTCTCTTCAAATCTCAAGGTAATAATGGAAAGAAAATTAGACCAATTCCCATAAAATTCCCAATGAAAAAAATTGATTATGCAAAACTGGAATACCTAAACAACAGATAATTCTGAGAAAAGAGTCTTATAAATTAAAGAATGAGGATTATTTGGTAATTGTGATTTTCAGGTGCTAAAATTTCTGTCAGAGATGACTCCTGAAGCTTTTTCCCCCTCAGTCAAAATAATTCACTCAGAATTACGCAACCACACAAATAAATTTCAATCAAAGATGTTACACTTACGTCACTTGCAATGTTTCTGGAAGCTTTGGCATTTTGTATAGCTACCGCATCACCATGATAATTGGTGGACATCTTCATACCTTCCCAGCCCGCTTTATAAAGTTTCTATGAAAGAACAGAAACAACAATTGTTTCACAGCTGATACACAGTATTAGGATTTATCAAAGTAGGTCATTACTTAGTCTGGTACAGCCTTTGAATTCTACTTCAGAATTTGAGAATCAAATAGTGTCAAATGGAACTGGTGAAGAACACAGTATCCTATCCTATCAACCCTTACAAAAAACCCCACAAAATTAATACTTAATGTAATGAATTTCATATTAACATTTTAATTGAAGAATTATTTATATGCAAAGTTGTTTTTGAGTTATGAAATTCAACAAATGCGCCCGACTTTAACTCCTTAATGTCTCTCCTTGACCAAGATCTTTAACCAAATTTCTTGAAGACTCCATATAATAGAAAAAGAATCTTTGTTTTTAATTAATATGATGTGAGCAATGATCCCATATTCTGTACTAATCCCTACATGACCCTGAGCAGTTAGCAGCAAGCCATCTTCCTAAACAAGTCTAGTCTGCCTTGTGAAGGTGCTCCTTTAATTCTGTTGGAGTGAAGATATCCAAACATTGACCTGGGAAGAATAAAGGCATGTTGATGTATTTCAAAGGTTTGGGGAGTGAGTGCCGGAGATAGTTGTGCTTTATGCCATTATAGCATTTGTTTTGTAGATGGAAGCAAATACAGGTTTGGACTATTGATGAAGCCTTGTCTGGTTGCTGCAATGCCTTCTGTAGATGGAATACGCACTTCACAATGTACTACTAAAGGAGCAAGCAAGGGATGTTTAAAAGTGGAGGAAAAGAGCTGTCAGATAACAAGGTTGTTTTGTCCTGGATAATGTTAGATTGCATTCATTCAGATAAATGAAACATATTCCAAAACACTTGGTGCGAGGTGAGCCTTGATGATGTGGAATTGTTAATGGTCTGGATACCAGAAGTAAGTGGTTAGATTCTCTTTTATTAAAGATTATTATGTATGACACATGTTATATGAAATTTATCAGCACATCCATGTGAGGAGAGTACTTTGCCTTCATGGGAACCATCCAATGATCATTATTATCTACACTGTTATAGAGAGAAACATCTGCCATAGCAAGCTTATTGGGGATGAGGCCAATTAGGCTCTTCCTGATTGTTGATTCTTCCAGCTCATGTTACAGGGCCAATCAGGACTCAGCCAGCTTATGGTAACGCCTCAAGCCTCTCTGGTTTAAGGCATTGAAGTCTACACCTCTCCCTTTGCTATTATCTCAGTTTCTACCAAGAGGCTATCATCCTGGAGGAGTTCTGATTCATCAGAGAGGGAGGATTACAATTGGCAATCAATCAAATGTGTCATCTTGTGATCAGATCTCATGGAGTCTGGAATTATACTTCAAGGGTTATTCAGCCAAATTACTGGTGGGTCAGTCAGTCCCGGTGCTGCTGAGGCAAGGATCTTGGGATCTTAATAAACATAACCATGTCAGGCAATTGCTTATTGGTGTGTCAAATAGTTCTTCCAAATGTTGGCATGACCCATGTATCAATGAAGCCTACTTTCGTGATTTGTCTCAATCTAATGATGTTATTTTCTTTTAGTATTTTGTTTTTTAGGCATTTGCTGCCACAGAAATTATTGTTAAGTAATTTCAGATGGTGGTAAAATGTTTTCATTTTCCTTTAATAAAAGGCTGTGCTCGGCTGAGTCAAATTTCTTCATTTTCAGAATGTTAATAAATCAACTTCTTTTGAGCAATCCAATCATTTCATGGGCACCAGTTCTGTACAAACATCATTATTCATGCAATTTGATAAACTGAGAGTTAATTCCTCACAGAAGGATTTGAACTCATTTGTTCAGACACTGAATTTCCATCTAAAATGCTGGTTGATGCATATTGTATTTACAGTAACTGAAATTTTTATTCTTACCTGACTAATATTATCAGCATTAGATTTTGCCAATATTATTTCTGGAGTGTCAGGAAGGACATGAATTTGTAGTTTGTCCTTCTCCCACGCTTCTTTGTATTTTGCCTGTGATAGTTCAAGAAAATAAAATTCAATCAAATTATTGTGCAAAAGGAGAGAATAAGGCCATTGACTTGTCTTGTAGGAAAGCAAAACTCTACATATGTTGGAAGTCTATAAAAAGACAAAAAAAATGTTTTTACTCATTTGGTGGGGTCCTTCATGATGTTCGCCTTTAATTAGATGCCTTCACCAAATTCAACTAGTCTCCTCCCTTACTTTCAGGGATTCAAAAGAACTGTGATGTCCTTGACTTCCTACAATGCCCTTCCCTCACCACTAATCCTCATTTCCTTTAATGTGGCACCTTCCATGCAAATTCAAAAGATGCGACACCTCTTTCCTTCCATCATCCAGGGACCAGATATTGATGTTCCACTTTAGTGTGCCTCACAATGTCATCTGCACACTAATGGAGAAATCAAATGCAGAACTCCTCTTTATACACGACTTTATCCTATCACTTTAATTCACCACCACACTCCCACTTCAACCTTTCTGTCTTTGGCCTATTAATCAGTTTCAACAAATTCCCAACAATTTGCCAAAGTAGGACTATCTCCACAGATGCTGACTAACCTCCTGGGCTTTTCCAGCATTATATTTTTATTTCATATTTCTAACAACTACTGCATTTTGAATGTATTCTTAATTTTTCTTCCCTTTTTTTCTCCTGTTTTCACATCCCCAGATCACCTATTTATTAACAATCTTTATACACCCTTTTCTCAGCCAACACCAACTTCTATCAAGCAGCTTTTCTATGTATCTATCCCATCATTGATTTTCCTTCTGTTGCCTCCACAATCCCCTTTTTTGAAATGTATAAAATGCTTGATTTCAAACTTTTCTTAAATTCCAATGACATATAACAAATGTTAATTTTGTTTTTCACTTTACAGATGCTGCGCGACCTGCTGTGCATTTCCAATAGTTTTGAATCCTCATAAAGTCTCTTACGTCACTCAATTGGTCCGCGTTGACTTTAGCCAGGACAATACTGGGTAGGTCAGCAATACTGGTGAACTTGAACCGATCAGGGGGCTGACGGTAGAGTCGTTCACTGAGGATCTCCTGGGCTTTCTGCACTTTCTTTACGTCGAGAGAATCATTGGGTATCCACCCACAGCCACGGATCCATTCCATATCGGATTTGTACACCCACTGGAGGAAGATCATATATGAGGGGTTACATTGATATGCAGCATGTTCAGCTGAACCATTCAGAACATTATTGCACTTAAGTTCCATTAGAATCTTTCAAGCTTTTCCTTGTTCAAATCTAACAGTATAATTCTCAAGTCCTTGCTCTCTCATGTTAGTGTCCAGCCCTATCATAAATTATATACACTTCAAACATCCCATGAGGTAGTGAATTTTATACTTTGGATAAAACTATTCTTTTCAAATTCCCCAAAAGATTTCCCAGTGCATCTTCTCAACACTTTTCCCCACAAGTCAAATGTTCTTCTTTTTTTAATTTTAAATTTAGACATACAGCACAGTAAGAGGTCATTTCGGCCCACGAGTCCGTGCCACCCAATTTACACCTAAATTAATCTACATCCCCGGTACATTTCAAATGGTGGGAGGAAACTGGAGCCCCCAGGGAAAACCCACACAGGTTCAGGGATGACGTACAAACTCATTACAGACAGCACAGATTCAACCCTGGTCCCGATCGCTGGTGCTGTAAAGGTGTTGCACCAACTGCCACGCCAACCGTGTCATCTCTGCATCCACTACATTGTAAGTTTTGATCAGATAAATACCTAAATTCTGAACCCTCTATTTTTAAATTTTCATTCTGTTTATCCAGTCCTGATATTTCTTGCAGTATTGTGTAAATCATCTGTACATGTTCCCTATTGTCTCTACGTTTTAATCAAATCTAGAACTGTACACAGTACTCTAAGTATAGAAAATAATAAGGTTTTATAGTTTGTAGCACATCTTTCCTACTTTTCAGTTCTATCCCTCAAGAGATAATATCAGGTGCTTGGCTGGCTTTATTTCAGGCCTTGTTTCCTTTCAATGATTTGCATACTTGTATTCCAAGATCCCTTTGTTCCTCTACCTCACTTAATCTCCCAGCTTCTAATTACATGACTGTGGCGGTTTGCCATTAGGCAGGCGAACTGGCCCCGCTTGTCACGCACGCGGCGGGGCAGCTGGCCAAAATGGCACCATCGGGGATTTCCTCCTGACCTTGGCACCGGGCTCAGAAGCCCGTGCTTGGCGACCCACGTGATGCCCCGGTGACGTCGGGGCCCCCCCAGTGTGGTTCTCAGCCAGGTTCGGGCTGGGAGCATAAGACCAGCCAGGCAGCCTGCAATAAAGTAGCTTTTGCTCACTGAACTCAACCCGTCTGGTTGTGCAATCCTTCAGTTAGCAGTGTCGCCGCTGCTACATGACCACATTTTTTTCCCCCACAACTAAAAACCACTAACTTGCATTCACTTACAACTATTTGCTCATTCTGCAAGTTTTAATAGTGCCCAAGAGTTAAATTTGGTTAAGTGCATTAAATATTTGTGCATATTAACCAACAATTAAATTTGCTGTTCAATCCAGCTAGCAGACAAGTTAAGTAATTCTGCTAATATCTCAGTGACCATTACATAGTTATTCATCTCAGTGACTATTACATATTTATTCATCTAAACATGTAATTTGTTATAGATAATTAAATAAATACCAGTTTCCTGTAATGAAAATTTACCAATACTCACATCACTCTGCAACTCATAGGCCTTCTTAGCCTGAATCACATCATTCTGGTCCGGGAGGCAGGTCCACTGGTGCAGGTAATGTCTGTAGTCAATGTCACTGACCAGGGTCTGGCATTTCTTGGCCAACAGGATGTCCAACATGTCGACTGGCATGTTGAACTTGGCCTTATTTTTCTCAAAGTCCTTCTTGTACTCCTTGTTGCTCTGCATCTTAGCCACATGCATGGACCAGACCATTTTGGGATCATCGTAGATGTCTCGACATCCAATGAGGTGGCCGAGTTCTTTGCGGTAGACCTTTTTGTATTGGTACTAGTAGGAAAATGATCGGTAATCAGATCATGATGACAAATCTCTCAAGCAGTCATATTAAAGTTAGATGAAGCTGCATCCTTCGTTCAATAAACATTCCGTTTTAGAATTGACATTAATGCATACATACAAATTATTCATGATGAACTAATTAATTTTCAAAACTGCTCATTTTTTAATGTATTCTTTAAGTTTTCTGACTATTAGCTTTTAAAGCACATTCATGTATGGACAAAAACCTTCAAAACCATTATTTTCAAGAATAAAAGTTGACGATAAATATTAAGACAAAATTTCATTTTCTTTCTGCTCTTTTCTCTTTTGATCTGTTTGCTTTCTCCTTTTGTTTTTCTTTCATTGAATTTGACATCAAATTAATCTCCACTAATGTCCTTCATTTTTTACAATAAATGTGGATGTAAACAGTTTTCTGAATGATCCTCCATGCTTGCTTGAATTTTAATTGTGTGCTTTAATTCTCCTACTAAGCTTCTGACTTCTCATCTCCAATCCCATCTCCTCTCACAATCTCTGATCTCCTGACCTTCTGTAGGGAAGCTGTATGCATTTAGTAATTGGCTGATGCACTGAGAGACATTCTCCACCCACATCTAATTGAGGAAGTGACAAATGATCAGGCTCCTGAAATGGAGCAAGGTTCTTGCACCTGGAAGTTGCTTGAGAAAGCACTCGGTTGAATTCCCTGCTCAATTGGGTCCCCAATATCCTTATTCACTCTTTTAATTGTTACTCTCATGAGCAAAAGTACTATTACCTTAATTGACTACAAAACTTGATCAATGCTCTCAGACTCTAATAGGATGCGTTAAACCCATAAGCACTTACATCACTCGCAATATCTCTGGAGGCTTTTGCAGCTTTGATAGAGATGGCATCACTTCCTAGTTCATATCCTTTCTTCTTTGATTCTTCCCAGGCAAGTTTATATAATTTCTATACAGCAGAAAAAGAAAATAACAGATGTTGATGAGCATGAGAACAATTGAGCAAGTTATTCTGAATCAAATCTTCGCACCAGATCCATGCATCCTGTGACGCATATCCTGTCTAAGCCTAACTTACAACTCTTCCATCTTCCCCACTACATCTTTACTGAATGTTGGCTTTACACCAATACCTCACCCCATACTTCTCGGTCTCAGACTACACTCCATAATTCCTTGCAGGGCAAAGATGACTTCACACTTCCCACTGAGTTACACTTTTCTCTCCTCCACCCCAACTTGATTTACCATCATCCTGTAAACCCCTTCTCAATAGGCACACAACCTACCTTCCTTACTTTTTACACCAACACACCACCTGTTCTCCCCATATTGCATCACACGCCTTACTCTTACCCACTAAATACTCATATGTCTTCACTCTTCCCAACCCCACACCAATTGGGCCACATCCTCATCTCAACAATTCCCCATAAAATAGTGAATGTGGACTGAATTTTTACATTCAAGAAGAATTTGGACAGGTACATGGATGGGAGAGGTATGGAGAGCTATGGATTGGATGCAGGACAGTGGGATTAGACAAAAAAAGATTTGGCATAGATTGGAGGGGTCAAACGGTCCTGTTTCTGTGCTGTAGTGTTTTATAAACCCACAATCTCCTGTCTCCCAACCCCACTCAAACCCTCCACTTTCTCTGCTCACATGCTCCTTTCTTTGCTCCCATTACCCATCCAGTTGAAATTGGGGTAAATATTTACATTAGGTTTTTACTTAAAAGAAGCTGATGCTGAGAAACATAGAAAATAGGTGTAGGAGTAGACCATTTGGCCCTTCAAGCCTACACCGCTATTCATTTTGATCATGGGTGATCATCCACTCAGTACCCTGTTCCAGCTCTCTCTCCATACCCCCTGATCCCCCTAGCCACAAGTACTAAATCTAACTCTCTCTTAAATATAGCTAAGGAACTGGCCTCAATCTCTTCCCGTGGCAGAGAATTCCATAAATTCACCACCCTCTGAGTGAAAAAATTCTTCCTTATCTCAGTCCTAGTCTTCCCCTTTATCCTTAAACTGTGATCCCTGGTTCTAGACTTGCTCAACATTGGGAACAATCTTCCTGCTTCTAGCCTGTCAAATCCCTTAAGAATTTTGAACGTTTCTATTAAATCTCCTCTTAATCATCTAAACTCCAGCGAGTACAAGCCCAGTCGTTCTAGCCTTTCTTCATATGCAAGTCCCGCCATTCCTGGTATCAATCTGGTAAACCTTTTCTGCACTCTCTTCATGGCAATGATGTCCTTCCTCAGATAAGGAGACCAACACTGAACACAATACTCCAGGTGAGGTCTCACCAAGGCCCTATACAACTACATCAATACCTCTCTGCTCCTGAACTCGAATCCTCTTGATATGAACGCCAACATACCATTCGCCTTTTTTACTGCTTGCTGCACCTGCCTGCCCACTTTTAATGACTGATACACAGCGACACCCAGGTCTCTTTGCATCTCCCCTTTTCCTAATTGGATACCATTAAGATAGTACTCAGTCCTCCCATTCTTTCCTCCAAAGTGGATAACCACACACTTATCCACATTATATTGCATCTGCCATGCATTTGCTGAGGGTGAAAAGCAGCAAGTGAAATTTGTGTAGCAATTGCAAAAATGATTCTCTCATTTATATTAAATCAGTGATAGTAATTTAACACAAGACAATCTATCAAACCTTTCTATTTGCATGAGATTGAATAACATTATTATAACAATAGACAGGAAATAAAATTTAACAATTCTCTGCTTGGACACATATCTTCAGAAGATAGGTCCTTGTTTCTCTCAAGACATCAACTGAGGGGGGGAAAAAGTACCTTGATAATGAAAGAGAAAATGACAATCCCTTGCACTCATTAATTGCTGAAGGGTTATTTCTTACCGAACTGATGTTTGCAGAATTCTGTTTGGACAGCAGCATCTCAGGTGTGTCATTTGGAAGATGAATCAAGAGCTTGTCTCTCTCCCAATCACTGTGATACAGCCGCTGAAGTTGGGAAAAGAGATGGATTCAGTAAAACACAAAAGACTACAGATGCTGTGATTGTAGTAAAAACATAGAAATGCTGGAGGAACTTAGCAGGTCTCATAGCATCCATAGAGGGTAAAGATACATTATCGATTTTTCCAACCTGAGAAAGGACTCGGGCCTGAAATATCAGAAATATATCTTTACCTCCTGTGGACGCTGCGAGACCTGCTGAGTTAATCCATCATTATCGTATTTTTAACAATCAACTAATTAATGCTTGCTTCACATGTGACATGGACTCAAATACATCTACATAGATGGAGGAAATTAAATGCTTGGTCATGAAGAAACAACATTCAGTATATATTGGTTTAAATCAGCGTTTTTCAAACTTTTTCTTTCCACTCACATACCACTTTAACTATTCCCTGTGCCATAGGTCCTCTGTAATTATTAAGGGATTACTTCAGATGGTATGTGAGTAGAAAGAAAAAGTTTGAAAACCACTGTTTTAATCGTACCTAATTGACTCGTTATGTGCATGGTTTCATAATTTCAAAGGAAGCGGGCCAAGCAAAATATTTCAAGCAAAATATTTCAGTAACAATTGGGTCTAGAGCAGTGATTTTGAACCTTCCCATCCCACTCTCATACCACCTTAAGCAATCCTTTACTAATCGCAGAGCACTGATGGCATTGGGATTACTTAAGGTGGCATGTGAGTGGAAAGAAAAAGTTTGAAAACAACTAGTTTAAATCAATAGTTTTCAAACTTTTTCTTTCCACTCACATTTCACCTTATTAATCACAGCACCAATGGCATTGAGATTACTTAAGGTGGCATGTGAGTGGAAAGAAAAAGTTTGAAAACTATTGATTTAAACTAGTTGTTTTCAAACTTTTTCTTTCCACTCACATGCCTTTTACCATACTTTCAGGATTAGACAGTTTTTGAAAATGATGGAATGCATTACAGTAATTTAAAAAAAAACAGGCATTAGGAAGTTATCTTCAAGAAACTGTCCACTTCACGTAGACAGACAAAATCATTTTCCTGGGGTATAATGTCAAATACCAGAAGCAAGGTTGACGGATTTAGGGATTTTTTCTTTGGAGCAATGAAAGATGAGAGGTGAATTAATAGAGGTTTGTACACAAGATTATGAGGGGGTTAGATAGGGTGGAGAGCCAGCACCTTTTTCCTGAGGTGACAATAGCAAATACCAGAGGACATCTGTTTAAAATGAATGTGGGAAAGTTTAGGAGAGATATCAGTTTAAAAAAAAACCACAGAAGAATGAGTGTCTGCAATGCTGGGGGGTCATGGTGATGAAGGCTGGTACAATATGCAGTGTTAAGTGTATGAGGTGGGGAAAAATTAGATTGTTATCGAGTATGTTTACATAGGTCAGCACAATACTGTGAGCTGAAGGGCTTGTACTGTGCTGTGATGTTCAATGTAGACAATATCCATTTAAGGTGAGGGGAGTTTGAAGGAGATATGCAAATGGTATTTTTTTTTAAGAGTAGTTCACGGACAAGTTTCTCTTGTGTCTTGGTGTGAGCTTGCAGGCGCCTCAGATTGAAGAGACTGCCATCCGTGCGGTACCGGATGTTAACAGCGTCTTCATTGTTGGGGTCTTTCATGGCTTGGTTCAGCATCATGCTGAAGAAGATTGAAAAGAGGGTTGGTGCCAGAACACAGCCTTGCTTCACGCCATTGTTAATGGAGAAGGGTTCAGAGAGCTCATTGCTGTATCTGACCCTACCCCGCTTTAGTTGCCCATTCAGAGCCAGCTCTTCAGCGCTTGACGTCCTGCTTTGCGGAAACTGCCAAAATGTTTGGCCTGGAAGTCAGCCTGAAGAAAACTGAGGTCCTCCATCAGCCAGCTCCCCACCACGATTACCAGCCCCCCCACATCTCCATCGGGCACACAAAACTCAAAACGGTCAACCAGTTTACCTATCTCGGCTGCACCATTTCATCAGATGCAAGGATCGACAATGAGATAGACAACAGACTCGCCAAGGCAAATAGCGCCTTTGGAAGACTACACAAAAGAGTCTGGAAAAACAACCAACTGAAAAACCTCACAAAGATAAGCGTATACAGAGCCGTTGTCATACCCACACTCCTGTTTCGGCTCCGAATCATGGGTCCTCTACCGGCACCACCTACGGCTCCTAGAACGCTTCCACCAGCGTTGTCTCCGCTCCATCCTCAACATCCATTGGAGCGCTTACATCCCTAACGTCGAAGTACTCGAGATGGCAGAGGTCGACAGCATCGAGTCCACGCTGCTGAAGATCCAGCTGTGCTGGATGGGTCACGTCTCCAGAATGGAGGACCATCGCCTTCCCAAGATCGTGTTATATGGCGAGCTCTCCACTGGCCACTGTGACAGAGGTGCACCAAAGAAAAGGTACAAGGACTGCCTAAAGAAATCTCTTGGTGCCTGCCACATTGACCACCGCCAGTGGGCTGATATCGCCTCAAACCGTGCATCTTGGCGCCTCACAGTTTGGCGGGCAGCAACCTCCTTTGAAGAAGACCGCAGAGCCTACCTCACTGACAAAAGGCAAAGGAGGAAAAACCCAACACCCATCCCCAACCAACCAATTTTCCCCTGCAACCGCTGCAATCGTGTCTGCCTGTCCCGCATCGGACTTGTCAGCCACAAACGAGTCTGCAGCTGACGTGGACTTTTTTACCCCCTCCATAAATCTTCGTCCGCGAAGCCAAGCCAAAGAAGAAGAAGATTTTTTTTTAAAGTGGTAGGTTCCTGAAACAAGCTGCTTGTGGTAGTGGTGGAAGCAGACAAGATAACAACATTTAAGAGGCTACCAGACAGAAATGAATATGCAGGAGTTATGTACAGACAGTAGAAATTTAGTTTAATTTGGCATCATTCAGCACAGATATCTTGGGCTGAAAGGGATGATTATGTGCTGCATCTTCTATGTAAACCAGTTAAGAAAGTAAAATTCCTTTAATCTATCAACTTTGTCTCAAGCCTGATAATGCTGAGAAGAAAAATAAAGTGAAATCTAAAAATATGTGCAAATATTACATTCGGATTTCAGTTCTTCAAGTGTTAAATAAAATAAAAGTACCAGGTAATTGTAGCTCAGGAATGAAATACTTAAGTGAACCAAATATTCAGAAGACTGGTTCTATCAAATCAAGAAGCTGGATCCAAGAATTAATCATAGCACTGAAATATATGAGTCCTGTAACTATTTATTAATGATGCACTTTATAAACTAGCCAACAAGCAAAGAATGAATTTGTAAAAGAACAGAATTCTCCATAAAACAAAGGTGAGAATCATTCAAATATTTCTTAATATTTTAAATATGCTTTAAAAACACTGAGTCATCAAACAGGTTGGGAAACAGCATTTGTCTTGCTAAAAAAAAATTCTTACATCATTCATTTGGTTTGCGTTGGTTTTAGCCAGGACAATACTGGGTAGGTCAACAATGCTGGTGAACTTGAACCGATCAGGAGGCTGACGGTAGAGTCGTTCACTGAGGATCTCCTGGGCTTTCTGTACTTTCTTAACGTCGAGTGAATCATTGGGTATCCACCCACAGCCACGGATCCATTCCATATCGGATTTGTACACCCACTGTAAGCATCAAGAGTAAATAATTAAACCATGTTGAGTTGTTATCTGAATTTTCTTTCAGATCAATAAAAATAATCAAAATAGATTTGGAATATTGAGTAAAATCTAGTACTGCATTATAAATTATTCTGGATCACCTCAGAGATTAATATTGGGTATCCAATTAAAGAAATCCACTTCAAATTACTGACACTCAACACCATGTGAGGTTTTCTCACCAAATGAACTTACATACTTTGAAGTCGATGGGTTGTTCAGCTCCAATAACCCTTTGAAATCTGTGTTCAGGCTAGATGATCACAGATATGGCAGCATGTTTTGGCATAGTGGTTAGTGCAACGCTTCACAGCTCCAGTAATTGGGACAGGAGTTCCAATCCTGCGCTGCCTGTAAGGAGTTTGTATGCGTCTCCCCATGTCTGCGAGAGTTTTCCCTGGAAATTCCGGTTTCCTCCCACCATCAAAACATACCGGGGGTGTAGGTTAATTGGGTGCAAATTGGACGGTTAACCTGCTGGTTGTCTAAATTTTTTTTTAAAATGGTTCTCTTAAAATCCATCTATTTTTTGGGCATCTACACATTTTTCTCCCAAGGTGGCTTGGTATTGAATTTTGTTTGACAAGAATTCTGTCAAGTAATTGAGGAGATTTGCAGTAATAAAAATATTACTGTTAGTTATTATGTTGATAAAATAACTTGGTTAGGGGTCAAGCTGGAGCGGGAGAGGAAGGGAGAGGGGAGAGGAATGGAGGGAGGAGGGGAGTGAAGGGGAGGGGAGAGCAATGGAGGGAGATGAAGGGATGAAGGGAGGGACAGGAGAGGAAGGATGGGAATAGGAGGAAAAAGGAGAAGGATGGAGGAAGGAGGAGATGAAGGAAGGAGGGAGAGGGGAATGGAAGATGAGGGAAATGGGGTAGTTGGGGAGGTGAGAGATGAGGGGAGAAGTGGGAGATCAAGAGGGAAGGGGAAGGGGAGCGGAGAGAATGGAAAGGCAGAGAATAGGAGAGGAGGAAAGGTTTCGGGAAGGGGAGGAGAAAGAGTTTCAGTATGAGGGAGAGGGGCAAGGAGAAGAGGGGAGGGAGGAAGGAGGGGATGGGATTGGGGGAGAGGGGAGGTACCCATTGTCTGCAGAGTGTCTCTAAGTAGACACATGTCACAAGTTAGCACCACGTACAATTAGCTTTCCTCTATTATAGTAAGCAAGGGAGAAATCTGAGATTTCTGAGAAATCTGGATAGGCGATACCATTATGTGTCTTTGCACTAGCAAATGAAGGGTTGGGGCCTATATCTCAATGGGCAGAATTTCACCCAGATCTCTTCTGGGTAAAATTGCTTTTATATGCAATATATTTAATGTCCTTTTTTTTGGTTTTATTTTTTTCCTGAGATCAATCCTGTTCCTTTGTTTGACTTTTGGTGTGCAACATCAAATTAAATGATAAACTAGTTTCCAACTAACCAACTCTATGCAACACTGTTACAGTGCCAGTAATGTAGGTTCAAATCTGGTGGTGTCTGTAAGGGGTTTGTTGGTTCTCCATGTGCTGCATGAGTTTTCTCTGGGTGCACGGGTCTCCTCCAAAACGTACGAGGGTTGTAGGTTAATTGGAGAAATTGGGCAGCAATTTGTTGGGCCGGAAGGGCCTGTTACCGTGCTGCATGACTAAAGGTTTCAACAAATTAAATAGATGGGAAGAAAAAGAATAGGATGTACTCACGTCACTCTGCAACTCATAAGCCTTCTTAGCCTGGATCACATCATTCTGGTCCGGGAGACAGGTCCATTCATGCAGATAATGTCTGTAGTCAATGTCACTGACCAGAGTTTGGCATTTCTTGGCCAACAGGATGTCCAGCATGTCAACTGGCATGTTGAACTTGGTCTTGGTTTTCTCAAAGTCTTTTTTATATTCCCTGTCACTCTGAATCTTGGCCACGTGCATGGACCAGACCATTTTGGGGTCATCCTGAAGGCTGCGGCATCCAATGTGGTGGCCAAGCTGCTTGCGGTAGGCTTCTTTGTACTTGTACTAATTGAAAGGAAGAAAGAATTCAGTTGAACCATCAATAGTGATTTTATATCTGGCACATTACATTATCAAATTGTGCTTTAATTGGTGAACAGCTCTTACCATGCTCGCAATGTCTCTGGACGCTTTTGCTGCCTTGATTGGAATGGCATCAACACGCATGTCGTAACCTTTAAGCTTGGATTTTTCCCATGCTTCTTGGTACAATTTCTAAAAGGACAGACATATAGCCCATGTTAGACTTTGCTTCTGATCAATGGTGAAGCCAAGTTCCAATGCTTGCAGTTGCTTGGGGAATTACCTGGCTGACATTGGCAGAATTACTCTTAGCCAGAAGAATTTCAGGTGTGTCTGGCATAACATGAATCTTGGTTTTATCAGCATCCCAAGCTTCTGTGTATAAGCGCTGTATAAAAGAAACATGACAGAAAATTATACTTTTGATGTCATAGTAATAAACATTTGAGAATTTAGTCACAGAGTTCTGCAGCCGACCAAGCTAGTCTCTTGCCTGCATTCAGCCTATCTCTCTCCAAACATTTCCTATTCATGTACATATCTGTCTAAATCTCTTGTAAATGTTTCATTTGTCCCCTGTTCCACTGGAGGCTCATTCCATATTCCCACTACCCTCTGTGTGAAGAAGATCTTTATTAAATCACCTTAAATCTATGACCTCTAGTTTTCACTATCCTGGGAAAAGGGCTTTGACTCTTTATCGTTCTATGTCCCTCATGATTTTATAAACCTCCAGAAGGTCCCCCTCATCCTCCCACATTCTGGACAGAAAAATTGTCAGATTCTACAGATAGTTGAGCAGTTATAGGATTGTCAAGCAAGAAAATAATTTTTTAATTACTTTAATGATTATTGTGAAAACATAAATTGTAATTTTTGTCATTCATTTTTACTTACTTTATTAAGATTCAGGGCATTGTTTTTGGCTAAAACCAAGTCAAGAGAATCAAGAATACTTGTAAACTTAAGTTTATCTGGGTGCTGGCGGTAATTCTTTTCACTCAGGATCTCCCCAGCTCTTTTTGCCTTCACAACATCGAGTGACTCATCAGGACTCCATCCGATTCCACGAAGCCATTCCAAGTCTGACTTGTACATTATCTGTGGGTCCAAAGCATTGTTTCAGTCAGGAAGAAATAATTAGGCAGTGGAAGGACTATTAGACACAAATAAAAGTGGTGAAGTTCAAACTGTGTATATTCAAAGTTAAACTTTAACTGTGATTGTAATAGTTGCCAAATTGTAACAATACATCATTTTGGTTTCTAACTGTATGTGTCATAGATTTGATCAAACTGAATATTACATACAATATTAATGCATCACTTATAATGTGAAGATTTTTCTCGCATTAAGATAACAGCATTCAAAAGTCTGTTTCAATTGTATTCATTCAAATCTTTGACAAATGCAGGTCTCTAAGCAACAGACAGAGAGCTGCTATAATTTTCTGGATGGATTCTAACTTTCATCAGTCTTTACTTTGCACATTCCATTGAGAAAAACCTAAGAGAAGAACAGTTAGTACAACACTATTACAGAGCCAGCAATCTGGGTTCGAATCAAGCGCAGTACGTTCTCCCTGTGGCCTGCCTGAATTTTCTGGTTTCCTCCCATTCTCCAAAACATATGGGGTTAGTAAGTAAAAATGGGTTACACAAGTTTCTTTGGCCCGAAAGGTCTGTTATTGTGTTGTATTGTTAAAACTTAAAAATCTTTTTTGCTTCTTTTGTAGCAGACCCTTGGGATCAAGAATAACTTGTTTCCACTCAGTTCTTGTGGCAACTGCAGATTCTTCCACAAATGGGGGGTAGTTTGGGAAATGGTGCACTTATTACTCCCCAGACACAGCCTGATGCTTACCCTCAAGGTTCTGAGTATCACCCCAAATGCTCCATCTCCATTTTGAATGATTACAAGAAGGTAGTTCCCAGAATAAGTGGGTATGTTGCACTTTCACAAGTAAACCAAGCTCATTTTAGTTCTCGATTCATAAGTAGTGTCCTTGTTAATTTATTATAACATGACAAGAATTACTGTGAAAAAGATTCCAAATGATCTATTTCGTTATCACATTGCATATGAGTACTACATTTTCATGGATGAATTTCTCAGTGTTTAGTCTATTTTGTTTCACTATACAGCAAAAAAGAGAACAAAAACAAATAATAGTAAAACACAAGAATAATGGAGGAACTCAGCTGGTCTCACAATGTCAGGCAAAGATATATTACCAACATTTTAGGCCTGAGCCCTTCCTCAATGAATAGGCTTTGTGGTGATACAACCACTACATTGGCTGCACTCCTATCAGCCTACTGAGAGGGCAACCTGGGAGGCTGGCCTAACCTGCTGGCTGTCAATCACCAACCCGCATGAAGTCTTGAGCCAGCCCCTTTGGAGATATTCTGACATGTGGGGCCAGGAATTTACTGAGACCTGGTGTGTACAAGTTTAAACTAATTAAAGTCTGTTGTACAGTCTATGGACTTTGTGTCAGAATTATTCACGCGGCAGTGCTCACAATTTAATGATCTTAAAATTAAAGGACCATGGAGAAGTTCCTCACCATCGAGAAGCTGGATATTGACCTTCAACATTCAGACGCTCCAGCATACTTCGAGATCTGGAAGCATGAGATGGAGGCGATCATCCACATAAAGGCTGAGGTCATTAATACAAACCATAAAAAACTCATGGTACTACGCACCAAGCTAGGCCCATGTGCTTTCCAGGCTATCCGAGACTGCACGGATTTCGAACCAGCAATTGCCATCCTGGAAGTTGTGTTCTGGCACCTGACAAATATACTCTTTGCCCGGTACCTGCTCAGCATCAGAGTACAGCAACCAGGTGAGATGGCAGATGCTTACCTGGGGCCACTGTGAAAGCTAGCATGCCCATGCCCATCGAAGCTGGGGTAACTGCTGGGGAAGTGGAGTGACTCGTCTGAGATGCCTGCGTGCAAGAGCTGCAGTTGAGGGCAACTCGACAGAGACTGTTGGAGGAGAATAATGCCTCATTTACCATGATCATGGAGGTGGTCCGCTCCCTAGAAGCTGCAGCTCACCACGTAGAGGCCTTCAATGCTCGCTTCCCCCAACCTCCGGCCTGACTGACGCTGATGACAGCAGTCACTGATGGGCCCCAAATGGAAGAGATGATCACCATCACCGATGCAGTCTGCTGCTGTAAGTGCTGTGAATCCTGGTGTGGGTCAGACAGGCCCTCCAGAAAGAACTGCCTGATGAGGAACGCATTGCTCTCAATGTGGCAAGAAAGGCCACTTTGCTAAAGTGTGCCTCTCAAACCCACCAGAAGCACTGCAGTCCTCTATGACCAACCAACAGACCCTCTCGCTTCTCTGGGTGACCCCACGTGTGAATGCCAGGCAGCATCATTACTCCGCCCACATTGACAATGTCACTTCCGGCCCAGCTGTCTAACCACACTGCTGTCACGTGCTCATCATGGGCACCACCATCTTTTATCATCCAACTTCCACCCGCACCAATGATGTCACTTTCAGCCAGGTCAACGGACCATGCCAACAACATGTGCATCTCCTGGCCATCACTATTGTAGGCCAGCCGACTCCTATACACCTCTACTCACCCGACTCACCGACCAGATGATGTGGTCAACATGCGCACATACAAAACCGTGCAATCATTGCACCCCACGCTCCTACAGACACCCACTGGCCAATACTGGCCACAACCATCAGGGAGCAGTGACTTGGACCCTGAGGCGGTCCTAGTGTCCACCATGCTAATGGAGGACATTTCTCATGGACTCGGGCGCTCTATGATGGACATTGCTGTCAATGGGAAGGTAATAAAATGCCCGTTTGATAGCAGTAGTACTGAGAGCTTTGTGCACCTGAATGTGGTCCGTACACTGAAATTCAAAGTACACCCAGCCAACTTCGCTATCGGTTACGTGTTCCAGGTCCACAAGGGTGCTGCTCGATTAACTTGACAGTGAGGGGAAAACATACCAAGAGTTCAGGCTACTGGTCATGCCCAAGCTCTGTGCCCCAGAAATCCTGGGACTAGACTTCCAGTGTCACCTTCACAGCCTCACCTTTGCCTTCGGTAGCCCATTCCCCCCACTCACCATCCACAGCAAAGTCCAGTGACTGCCCCCAGTCCACCTGGGGGCTCTCCACCCTCCATCCCTCCAATTACCTGATGCCAGACTACACCCAGCTGGATGCCTACCCTCTGCCCCGCATTGCTGACAAGGTCAACAAGATAGCCCAGTACATGGTTTTCTCCATGATTAACCTGAAGTCGGCCTATCACCAGCTCCCCATCCATGTCTGGGATAAACCTAATACTGCCTTTCCACCTGCTCATGTTTGGGGTCATAAATGAATTTTCCGTGTTTTAGCGGGAGATAGTCCGCACAGTAGACTAGCACAATCTAAGAGCAACCTTCCTGTACCTAGACAATGTCATCATCTGTGGCCATGACCAGCAGGACCACAATAACAACCTGGAGAGATTTCTCCAGATGGCAGAGGCACTGAGCCTCACTTTCAACCAGGAGAAGTGTGTGCTCAGTACCATGCACCTTGCTATCCTGGGGTGCATCGTGGAACATGGTGTCATTGGTCCCAACCTCGAACATGCGCTCCCTAATGGAACTGCCCCTTCCCCACATGCTCAAGGCCCTCCATAGGTGCCTAGGGCTCTTCTCTTACTACTCCCAGTGGCACCCCCATTTCTCATACAAGGCCTGCCCACTGGGCCACACCACCACTTTTCCCCTCCCCACTGAGGCACAAGCAGCCTTCACCAGTAGCATGCCACGATGCATGCCATGGATGAGACCATCCCATTCCAGGTCAAGTGTAATACCTCTGATGTTGCCCTCGCTGCCACCCTCAAATCAAGGAGGCAGACCCATGGCCTTTTTCTCCAGGACTCTCCATGGTTCAGAGCTCAGACACTCAGCCATTGAAAAGGAGTCCAGGCAATCGGGGAAATAGTTCGCCACTGCAGCCATTACCCAGCAGGCAGAAGGTTCACCCTTCCCACAGACCAGCATACAATGACATTCATGTTCAGCATCACCCACAGAGGAAAGATCAAAAACGACAAGATCTTGTGCTAGAGAGTCGAGCTGGCCACATTCAGCTATGATATCCAGTATAGGCAGGGAAAGCTCAATGACTCCACCGATGCCCTCTCCTGGTCCTGTGCCAGTGCTCAGTCCGAACAGCTTCAGGCACTCCATGACATCCTTTGCCACCCGGGCATCATGCGCTTGTACCATTTCACTGAGTCCTGGAACTTCCCCTTCACTCCTTCACTATCCAAGAAGTCCAGACCATGAATGAGTCCTGCAGGGTCTGTGCAGAGTACAAACTGCACTTCTTCCACTCACCCCAGACCCACGTAGTAAAAGCCACTCAGCCCTTCGAGTGATTCATCACCAACTTTAAAGGACCACTGCCTTCCATGAATAAGAACGTCCATTTCCTCTCGGTCATAGAGAAATACTCCTGTTTTCCCTTCTCCATCCCTTGCCCTGACACCTCCACTGCCTCCATTATCAAGGCCCTGGTATTGATCTTCATGTTCAGATACCTGGCATTTATCCACAGTGACCGGGGGTCCAGCTTCATAAGCGAGGAGCTCCATCAGTACCTGGTGGTGCGAGGCATTACAGCTAGTCACACGACTAGCTACAACCCTAGGGACAATGGGCAGGTGGAATGTGAGAATGGGGTAATCCTCCTGCCCCTGATTTCAAAAGGCTGGTCCATCAACTACTGGCAAGAGGCTCTCCCCGAGACTATAGCTCTCCACGCTATACTGTCACTTTTGTGCATGGCTACCAATCAGACCCCTCACTAATGCCTTTTCTCCTTTCCTAGAAAATCGACGAGTCGTGTCTCCCTGCCAGTATGGCTGACATCTCTGGGACCAGTACTCCTCCACAAACATGTGAGGACCTACAAATCTGACCCCCTGGTCAAGCAGGTGCAACTCCTCCATTCAAACCCAAATTATCCCTACGTCAGGTACCCCAATGCATGCAAGGACACCATCTCGACCAGGGACCTGACACTTGCAGGGGCCCAGACCCCCAGAACCCAGGCACCCCTGGCGCATCCAGGATTCCCTGGGATTCAACACCCTCTCTCTGCCCCTCCAGAGGGCTCCATTACCCATGGATCTTCCCCACACCTACACCCCCACTCTGCCAGACGCCATCCCGCACACACCACCAGCTGCCCCAGACCTAGCCAACCCTCAGGCGGCCCTGCCCCTACCGACCATTGACCAGGAGCCTGTCCTGTGTCAGTCCCAGAGGCACAGACGACTGCTAGACCACCTGATCTTGTAGATACTACTGGGTACTGAGAACACCACCCCCTCCCCAGACTCATTTTAAGAAGGGGGTGAATGTGGTGATACAACCACTACACTGGCCACATTCCTACTAGCATACTGCAGGGGGCAACCACTGTATCCACAGGTAGGCAACCTGGGAGGCTGGCCTGCTGTCGATCACTGGCCTGTATATAAAGACTTGAGCCAGACCCTTTGGGGACAATCAGACACATGGAGCCAGGAGTAAACTGAGACCTGGTATGTACAAGTTTAAGCTAATTAAAGCCTCAGCCTTTGCCTCAGAATTATTCGTGCAGCAGTGCTCATAGGCTTTAAAATAGTCACATTGATGGAAGAAATGCAGAGCTTGTCATGAAGATACAACATTCAGTATACATTCATTTAAAAGGAATAAGGGCTCAGGCCCAAAACGTCGGTAATATATCTTTCCCTCCCATGGATGCTGAGACTTTGCTGAGTTCCTCTAGCATTTCTCTGTTTTGAAAGACAAATCATAAACCACACACTGCTAAAGGGCCTTTGCAGTTAAAATCCTAAAGCATTGTCATGAACTTTAACTCTTTTATTGTTGCCAGATACAAAAGCAATTAAAAAAAGTTATTGGAAATAAAACTCACTCACATGAGATTAAACTCTATCTTAGATATTTGCAAGTACAAGGCTGGATTTTTTTTATATAAAGAGGAGGTGTTAAACTATATAGATTAAATAATAAACACTCAAGGTAAAAGAAGAAGACAGATGAATATTTTAAGTATCCATTCATTAATGTTAGACATCAGAGAATCATAATAAATATCATAAAAGCAATCAAATTGTATTTAAAATTAACAGATAGTTCCATATAAATAGCTCAGATAGGACTGATGAATCGAATCCTGCAATGTCAGATAATTAACAGGTATTCTTTTGCCAAAGAATAGCTTCCTACTGAACCTGATGGCAGCTGGTCCACAGACTAGCAATTCAATAACTGCCTTCGACCGAGGGCTGAAACCATTTGAAAGCAGTAAGTGAATAATCCAGAATCGGAGTGTTCTCCACCACCAAACCTGAGAATTATGCGCAAAACTTGCAGCTGAGATTCGAGTATGAATTAAATTGCTCTATCAACAAGCAAAATTTCTTTTGTATAATTAAGGAAGAAATTCCTTTCTACTTGGTGCGAGATCATACTCAAAGAGATAGCTAAGGAGTAAATTGTTTTCCCTCAAACAAAAAAAACAAGTTGGAATCATCTTTGAATTTTTATATACGATGGAAGATATTAGAAGCACAATACAGATCTAAATGAATTCACACAGGAATTTTAATGTAACAGCTATCGGACATCATTTAGTTAATCTGGGAATTCATCACTAGTGAAAATACAATGACAATCTGCAAAAATTGAATTCTCACATTTTCTGACAAATTTCTTAAAAATTCTGAAAGGAATTGAAGGAAGTACTTACATCACTCTGCAGGTCATAGGCCTTCTTTGCCTGGATCACATCATTCTGGTCTGGGAGGCAGGTCCACTGGTGCAGATAATGTCTGTAGTCAATGTCACTGACCAGGGTCTGGCATTTCTTGGCCAACAGGATGTCCAGCATGTCAACCGGCATGTTGAACTTGGTCTTGGTTTTCTCAAAGTCCTTCTTGTACTCCCTGTCACTTTGAATCTTAGCCACGTGCATGGACCAGACCATTTTGGGATCATCCTGAAGGTTGCGGCATCCAACGTGGTGGCCAAGCTGCTTGCGGTAGGCTGTTTTATACTTGTACTACAGTAGAGATCAAGTAAAGTATGTTGATTTCAAGGAATACATTCAACTCAGGGTAACTACACGTTAAAAATGTCAATATAAGGTATTCACTGACACTAAATAAATAGGTCCACTTACATCACTGGCAATATCTCTGGAGGCTTTTGCAGCTTTAATTGCGATGGCATCAGGTGACAAGTGATAGCCCCTTTTCTTTGACTCCTCCATTGCAAGTCTGTACAATTTCTATGTGGAAGAGAGAATGTTCTTAGTAATAGTCTCAAAATTAATTTGTTCTTTTATGTTCTTCAGCTAATTGTCATTGTTACAGAGTCCAGAGGACCCCAAAAACCACCAGCAATAGATATGCACCACAATACAAAGGGGTACTTAAACCAAAATAAGTTTTTATTTATATTTGAACAAGAAAACAGAATTAAACTTTAAATTTATTACTACCAGCTTACTTAACCTACTTAATCCTCCCTCTAATACTAAGTGCAGGTGTGTGTAATGTGTATATAAGCTTAGAAAAGTTATTTGGATCACAATCCAATCTCACTGGTTGCAGGCAATTCTTGTACTGTGCACAAAAATTAGTATTAATAAAGTTCACCAGTCTTTGGTGCTTAACAGGCAAATGGTTACCACTCAGGAGGGTTCTGGTTGGTTTTCTGAGAGAGATTCCTTTTGTTCCAGGACATCAACACTGGATTCCTTTCCAATTAGTCTTGCTGATGACACCTGCCCCCTTCAGGGTTCTCCAGATGATCCCCTTTCTTTCAGGTCACCTTTCAGACAGCTAGTCTTCTCCTTTGACCAGGCAGTCTTCCAAAGTTTGCCAGCTTGTCCCTATAGAACTGAATTTTCTGTCTCCTCTCTCAGCTCCTTCCCTCTCTGAGAGCAAAGCTGTTCTCTTCTGCCTGCAAAGATCACATGCTCTCTCAGGCACGCTGTTGAATGTTGCTACTTTGTTGCTTTCTGCAAAATAGCACGCTGCAAAAGTCCTGCACAAATTCTATGTTTTAAAATGTGTGTGAGTAACCTGCTCTAACAATTCCTCCCAAACCACCTCTAAATACTCTGTCACAGTCATGTACAATATGTTGAGAAGTGGTTAAAGGTGGAGATTCAATTTAAGATGCGATGGTAGACAAGTCAAGTTTATTGTTATCTGATTGCACAAGTATAACCCGGCAAAATAGCATTCTCCAGTCCAGAAACAACCAGACATAACACACATACAAACAATGCATACTGTATGCAGGACGAGTATACATATATACAAATAAATAGTTTCTTAAATAATTAAAGTTAGTGAGAGCAGTTCTTTTGGTCATTCAGCATTCTCACTGCTCATGGGGAGAAGCTGTTCCTCAGCCTGAAGGGGCTCGCTCTGATACTCCGGTATCTCTTCCCCGATGGGAGCAGCTGAAAAATGCTGTGTGCATGGTGGAAGGGATCCTCAATTATTTTGCACGCCCCCTTCAGTCAACGATCCCTTAGATCACGTCGATTGGGGGATGGGGGATGGGTGTGGGGGAGTGAGACTCCAGTGATCCTTTCTGCACTCTTATAGTCCTGCGGATTGACCTCTGATCTATTTCTCTGCAGCAACTGTACCACACTGTGATACAGCCAGCCAAGACGCCCTCAAGAGACCTCCTGTATAAGGTTAGCATAATGGACACTGGTAGCCTTCCCTGTTTCAGTTTTCTCAGGAAGTACAGTCACTGTTGTCATCCTGAAAAGTGAGGAGGTATAGTATGCCCATGTTAGTGAACTCAGAGGAACTTGGTGCTCTCCACTCCCTCCACTACAGACTTACTGATGTATAGTGGAGGGTGGTCGATCCTGGTCCTCCTGAAGCCACGATCATCTCCTTCATCTTGTCCGTGTTGAGACTAAGGTTGTTACTCTCGCACCATTTCACAAAGTTTTCCACCTCTTCACTGTAATGTGACATCATTGTTTCTGACGTGGCCTACTACTGTTGTCATCTGCAAACATGATGACATTGTTGGACCGGGATCCTGAGATGAAGTTGTGGGTCAGTAGCATGAATAGGAGCGGGCTGAGCAACAGCCCTGAGGTGCACAAGTGAGACAGTGCTCGATGTTCTGATCGGCTTTGGTGCCAGCTGCACAAGTGCTTAATCCTTATTGATCCTGGACTAGGCAATTAAATTCCCAGCTATTGCAGCGGGATGTGAACTCTGGATCATTCACTTTACTATCTGAACTACTAATACAGTAATTCATGACTCAATTAATAGTCTGCCCTAAATGTAAAGTAACACAGAGTCAATTTCATTTACTATGGTTTCACGTACTTACATCACTGCACGCAATCTGGTTCTGTTTTGCCAATATTATCTCTGGTGTATCTGGCTGCACATGAATTTGGGTTTTGTCTGCTTCCCAAGCTTCAATGTATGCCCGCTAGAAAATAATCACATGGATTAGAATTTTGTTGGGGAATAATGAAAACATAATTGCCCATTAATTAAATGAAGAGTCCAACCTTATTCATTATATGTGCATTATTCTTTGCAAGAGCCAAATCCATGGAGTCATTCAGGCTTGTGAACTTGAACATCGATGGGTGCTGCCGATAATTTTTCTCACTCAGGATCTCACCGGCTTTTTTGACTTTGGCCACATCTAGGGAATCATGTGGAGACCATCCAATACCCTTCAGCCACTGAAGGTCCAGTTTGTATTGATTCTGGAACCAATGAAAAACATCTCTGCAAATTACTCTATTTATACCACTGATGTTTGTTCTAGCTGAGAGTAAGTGAAGGTCTGTTTTGCACAAGTCGTGGAAGACAGTTTAAAAATAAATCCTTGTTTAAGCTTTATGTTAATCATTGATTTGGCCAATTCAATAAAAATAACGTCCATGAACAGTGCTAAAATCTAGATAAACCTTGCTCTTCATGTGGATGTTATTTTGTTGAAAACAACTGAAATAAGCAGACTGCTGGAAATAGTGAAGATGCGAGGAAGCATCAGGATTAAACAGTAGAGTTAGCATTTCACGTCAACGATCTGACATCAGAGCATACACCGACTTGCCTTTCCATGAATGTTGTCTTACAAGTATTTCATGCCTATAATTTTGAGAAATCCATTAACAACGTTGCCAATTTAAATACAGGTCACTATACAAGAAAATAATGTAAACCTGATTATTATAATAAAAGAATTAAATTTATATTATATTTAATTTTAATTCAATTTAAAATGTGGACATACTGTACAGGCATACAGCAACGTAACAGGTCCTTCTGTCCCATGAGCCCATGCCGCCCAAATATTCCAACTAACCTACGACTCCGGTACGTTTTGAAGGGTGGGAGGAATTTGGAGTACCTGGAGGAAACCCATGCAGATATGGGGAGAATGTACAAATTCCTAACAGACAGAGCCAGTTTCAAAACAGGTCACTGCCACTGTAATAGCGTTGTGCTAACCTCTACACTAACCATGCCGCCCCTATGCTGACCACACCACCCTATCTGATCACATTGAAATGAAATATACTGCTTTTAGCAAGCGTGACGACGAATTTTAAACAGTAACTCTATGATTACAACAGCTGAGGAAGTAGAATTGGGAAGGCCACATCTACTGTTCTTTGATCATTATCATGGCTTTGTTCCAAAAACAGGCATTGCCCCAGTTGAATTCCTTGTCAAAAGGGAGGCACTTCCAGTTTATTATTAGACCAGGCCAATTATCAATCAAGAACCCATCATCATCCTCTATTTTTCTTCTATCCATGTGCCTGTCAAAGAGAGTCTTTTAAAAGTGTCCCTATTGTATCAATCTCCACCTTTGGCAATGCATTCCATGCACTCACTACTCTCTGTGTAAAAAATCTTAACCCTGACATCGACCTTAAACCTTTCTCCCCTCACCTTAAACAGATATCGTCTAGTATTTGCTACTGTCACCTCAGGAAAAAGATGTTTGCAGTCCACCCTATCTATGCCTCTCATAATCTTGACCTCTATTATGTCACCTCTCATCTTCCTTTGCTCAAAAGGAAAACTGCCCTAGCTTGATTAACTTTGCCACATAAGACACATTCTCCAAGCCAGGCAGCATCCTGGTAACTCTCCTCTGTATGCACTCCAAAGCCTCCACATCCTTCCTGGAAGGAAGGAACCAGAACTGAGCACAATATTCCAAGTGTGGTCTAGCTAGAGTTTTATAGAGCTGCAACATTACCTCACGGCTCTACAACATAATCCCCTGACTAATGAAGGCCAGCATGCCTTAACTACCCTATCTACCTGCTCAGCAACCTTGAGAAATGTATGGATTTGGACCTCAAGATCCCTTTGTTATTCCACTCTAATAAGAATCCATGCACATTACCTTGAAGTCAAAATGTTTGACTTTGAATCTGCCATGAGATAATGAGAAACTTTGACCATTTCTCAAGTCACCTCTCAGCAATGACAAGTAACCATCAACACCATCACCAGTGTGACAGCATTGCTTTTAGTCAGTTGAGGAAAAGGATATTTAAATATCAGGAGCTCAAATCTGCCAGAAAAATCCCATGAATATACAGGTCAATTGATCCAAACATAGTTTCTTTCATTATAAATACCTGTTCAAGTTTACTGAAAACTTCCTTATCATTCCAAAGGAGTTTTTATGTTTTCATTTTGCAATCCAAAGAACCTGTAGGTTTCATCCCTAGAATTTCTACATTAGATAATTCTGGCCTTGCAGGCATACCTGGTGTTACAAGTAGTGCCAGTCATCCATGCCATTGACTAAAGAGACAATTCTTGGCTTATGAAAATGTAACTGTTCAAATTTCACACTTCCAGCTTTGCTACAAAGACTATTTGAGTGCTTGTAAATAATTGGCTTCAAAAATGTTTTTCCATGCATTTTTCTATTAAATTTTTTAAAATATTTATCGACATTCTAAGAATGTTTAAGAAGATACTCACATCACTCTGCAAATCATAGGCCTTCTTAGCCTGAATCACGTCATTCTGGTCTGGGAGACAGGTCCACTGGTGCAAATAATGCCTGTAGTCAATGTCACTGACCAAGGTCTGGCATTTCTTGGCCAGTAGAATGTCCAGCATGTCGACTGGCATGTTGAACTTGGTCTTGGTTTTCTCAAAGTCCTTCTTGTACTCCCTGTCACTCTGAATCTTGGCCACGTGCATGGACCAGACCATTTTGGGGTCATCCTGAAGGCTGCGGCATCCAACGTGGTGGCCAAGCTGCTTGCGGTAGGCTGTTTTATACTTGTACTGTTAAAGTTAAAATTTTCAGTTTGCGTGTTTTAAATTAATACATCAGAAATGATGGGAAATGTACAAAATTGATATAAATTTATATAAAATCATGTTTAAAACAAAATATATATTGCTTACATCACTGGCAATATCTCTTGATGCTTTTGCAGCTTTGATAGAGATGGCATCAGGACGCAAATCGTATCCTTTCTTCTTTGATTCTTCCATTGCAAGCCTGTATAGTTTCTGCAGATGAACAAAATTATGTGAAGTACACATTCACCTGGCAGTATTTGTGATTTGTTTACTATTTTAGAAATTAGTCCACCAACTTACATCACTGTAATTGATTTTGTTTTGGCTTGCCAACAAAATCTCTGGTGTGTCTGGCATGATGTGAATATTAAGTTTATCCTTCTCCCATGCCTCAGTGTATAAACGCTGCAAAAAAAAAATTTAGAGATAATATTAGAACTGGAATGCAATGGATAACATCGTAATGTTGCATATTTGATCTGTCCACAGAGTAGTATTTTGTATGCTTATATCCAAGTGGTGAATGTGGGAGGAAACAACTGGATAGATATAGTGGTGAAATTAACATAGCAAACTGTTCCACGCTTTTCCTCATGAATTATGAGGAGCATATGAGTAATTTAAAATGTGCATGAAAGGGATGATTTTAAGTATGGAGACAAGACTAAAGCAATAACTCAGAGAAAAAGAAAATGCCATCATTATTTTCCATTCTGCCTTTTTATATTCATTCTAAAAGAGTGCAAAGACAATACAAAAATGATATGGATATTATACATTTTTTTTATCTTAAAACACCAATCATGGTTGGACATTTAGAGGATGACCCTTGACCCTATTAGGCTTTACTGTGATTCAGAGCATGAAACTTAATTAAAAAAAAAATTTAAGAAAAGAAACAACTGTCTGGCTTTAACAATCCATAATGTCAACTTGGTCTGCAAGGAAGAGTAGGCTCATTGGATGTACGTGGACAGTATGCGCTCATGTGCCAGAGGGCCTGTTACTGTGTTGTATCTTTAAATTAAATAAATGGTCCTCTGCATTTGGAGGTTACTTCCCATACAACCTCCTTTTCTCCAGCCCCTCTACAACAAATGAGAGATGCTTGTGGCTAGCAGAATGACACATAGTGCACTGGAGCTCATATTCCGTACTTTGTACTCTTGTTCAAGTATATGTTATATTCCTTTTACCACATTTTTGTCTGTTTTCTTGGCTTGTCTAAAGCCTGTCTGCATCCTTCTCACAAGTAAGGCATTTCACTGAATTAATACTAATGTTCATATGAAATATTATGGAAGGCATTTACTTTTTTTGGAGTCATAGTCTTAGAGGATAGAAATTAGACCCTTCTGTTCATCGAGTCCACATTGACAATCATACACCCATTTATGATAATCTTGCTCTGTGAGCGGAGGTGCCTGACCGAGCATTCAATAACATCATGCCTGATCTTTTAACTCAGAATCTCCAAACAAACTCGGCCCCATCTAAAGCTTTTGCTTGAAAGAAACCTGGTCAGGTGGCGGACCGCTTGTTGGGGGAGAATTTTGGTGAGAGTGACCACAACTCCCTAAGCTTTAGTGTAGCTACGGAAAAAGATAAAAGCATACAAAATAGGTAAGTGCTTAATGGTGAAAGGCAAAATAAGATGAAATGAGGTAGGAAGTAGCAAGAGTGAATTGGAAACAGATGTTCAAAGGAGGAAGCACAGAACTAACATGGAGGAAGTTTTGGGACCACGTGCTGGGTTCAGGATAGGTTTGTCCCACTGGGACAAGGGGAAGATGGTAGGAAAAGGAAACCATGGTTGATGAAGGAGGTGAGTCAGCTAGTCAAGAAGAAGAAGAAGAAGAAGGAAGCACACATTGAAGTAGGCTCTGATAGCTCAGTGGTTAGAGAACTGGTGTTGTAAAACAGGGGTCTTGAGTTTGTTCCTTGCTGGGGCTTCATTTCTGTGAGGGGTGCTGGACAAACTGGTGACTCTCTGTCTTCCTTACAGAAGACAAAGTTAAAGAATTTTATGCATGTTACATTCTAAATGTAGCATTACATGACAATATTGGAACCTTTACCTTAGCCTTAAATATATGGAGCAGGAATAAATAATAAATATATAGTAGCCAGGAAGGAGCTTAAAAAAGGACTTAAGAGGGCTCAAAGGGGGCATAAGAAGGCTTTGGCATGTAGCATTAAGGAGAACCCCAAGACATTTTATGTGTATGTAAAGAACAGAAGGATGACGAGAATGAAGGTGGAGCTGCTAAAGTATAAAGGAGGCAACATTTGCCTGGAGGCAGAGGAGGTTGGAGAGATCCTAAATAAATATGTACTTTGCTTCAGTATTCACAAGAGAAAAGGACCTTGATCAGGTTGTGGTAAACCACTGTAATGTATAATGATCTGGTCAAGCATGCCTATTGGCTGGTTATACCTGTGGCCCCTCCCCAAAAGCTCCTATATAAAGGTAACTGTTCCACAGCCCCCTGTAACTCAGTGCCAATCAGTAAGGATATGCTATGTTCTCAAGTGAATTAAAGCCTATTGGTTTCTCCACAATAGTCTATGAGTGATGGTGCATCAAAGGGTGAGATCAGAATAGGAATTAAGGAAGAGGAAATGTTGGATCTTCTTAAAAAAAACCCATCAAGGTTGATAAACCTCTGGGCCAGACACAATATACCCAAGTTTGCTGTGGGAAGTGAGGGAAGAGATAGCTGGAGCAGTAGCGATGATCTTTGCATCCTCATTGACTGCAGGGGAGGTGCTGGAGGATGGGAGAATGAAAAATCTAGTCCCCTTGTTTAAAAAAAGATAATAATAAGAATCCTGGGAATTATAGAGTGGTGACTTTCATCAGTCGTGCAATTTACACTTCACTCTCACACTCAAATGAGTAGTGGAAACATGCAAATGGAATGGCTTTAAGGAAAGCCTGTTATAAGCGCAGATCAGATTAAACATTTTAAAAATAGGCCTGCACATATTAATTACAACAGTTTCTAACTTTAACAAGTACGTTGACATTACCTGGTTGAGATTATGAGAATTGACCTTAGCTAGTGCCAAAGGTATGGAATCCAACAAACTGGTGAACTTGAAAGTGTCAGGATGCTGGCGATATTTTTTCTCACTCAGAATTTCTCCTGCTTTCTTCACTTTTTCAGATTCTAGGGATCCTTCAGGCATCCAGCCAACACCCTTCAGCCACAGAAGATCTGACTTGTATTGGTTCTGTTTCACAAAAACAAGCAAGAATTAGGGATAGGGCTACAACAGTGGGAAGATCACACTCGAGGCAGCCTGGTCATCAGGTTTGTTTTCCCATGTTGTCCTTATAACTGCACCAACAGTTTGTGGCCATGTGGATCAAAACAAGTTCTCGGCCTCACTTTTGAGTGTTCTGCAAATGGGCTCCAGGCCTCAGTCAGTGGAACGGAGGTCCCAATCGCCTCTCGATGAGGAGGACAATCAAAATATTTCTAGCGGTTCTGACAAAGACATTTAAGTGCAGCAGTCAAATCAATTTTAAGCAAATCGAAAATTAAAAATCAGGAAGTTAATTTAAAACATTAATATTGATTAAAATAAAGAAAAAGCATTTATGAACACTTTCTTCTCCATCCAGGTTAGTGACATCATTTCAGATGAGTGGGTCATAGGTTCACACTGATTAAGCTCATCCTGACTGTTGTGAAGCTGTAGAGCCAGAATATAGTGTATTTTTCCTCATAACTCAGGAGAATCAAGAACTGTCGCTTGAGATTTGACGGAACCAGCAACTAGCTGTGAGCGTAATTGGTCCCATTAAAATGAATCATGTGGCCAATGCTGTTCTCTTTTCTCGATTCACCTACTTACCACAGGATGCATCACTCCAAGAACAGATAAAACAGGCAGCTTTTTCACAGAAATACAGTAGTTCCAAAAATTAATTTAATTTGCATCCATTTCTCAGTATTTCAAACATCTGAATGTTCATTTGCAAGTGAAATATCAATGGGTTTTATGCTATTAAATTGGGTCAGTTGAGTACCAATTACTCTTTCTATTTTTTCATGCTGGACATCCTGTTGCTCAAAAGCAACAACAATATAATAGTCTGTTCAAGGGTGTCCTAGTAATTTGTCTTTGAAATGTAATTGCTATAATCTGCTCACTCCATTGGGAGCCATTGAGGTATTTGTTAACAAGTACTATAAAAGCATACTGGGATCAAATACTTACATCGCTCTGCAGATCATAGGCCTTCTTCGCCTGAATCACATCATTCTGGTCTGGGAGACAGGTCCACCGATGCAGGTGTTGTCTGTAGTCAATGTCACTGACCAGGGTCTGGCATTTCTTGGCCAACAGGATGTCCAGCATGTCAACCGGCATGTTGAACTTGGTCTTGGTTTTCTCAAAGTCCTTCTTGTACTCCCTGTCACTCTGAATTTTGGCCACGTGCATGGACCAGACCATTTTGGGGTCATCCTGAAGGCTGCGGCATCCAACGTGGTGGCCAAGCTGCTTGCGGTAGGCTGTTTTATACTTGTACTGTTAAAGTCAAATTGCCAGTTTGCATGAAAATTCATACCAAAGCATAGATCAAGCAAATGGTTCAGTGAGTACATTTACCTCAATATAACTAGTCCTTAAACTTTTAATCTCTTCATTGAAGAAACTGGACACAGAGTGGGAGATTGCTTTGCTGAGTGCCTTCACTCTCTGAATCAGTGACAGGGATCCCAGTGGCCAATCATTTCAATTCTGTGCCCTGCTTCCAAGCTGATATTTGTGTCCACGGCCTCATGTACTGGTAAACCAAGACGACCCATAAATTGGAAGAGCATCACTTAATTATCCATCTGGGAACTCTCTAACAGAATAGCATTAACATCAACTTCTCCTGCCTATTCCCTGTTCTCCCTCTCTTCCCATTCCCTCTGTCTTCTTTCCTTCAAATCTGCATCCTCTCCCCTCTCCAATCACTGAGCCATCCTCCCTCCCTCTGCTTGTTGGTGTGCCCTCCCTCCCTTATCCACCTATTGCCTACTGCCTGTGGGACTGTGCCCCACCCCCTACCATTTTATTCAGAAGACTGTCCACATATTGCTTATATCTTGATGAAGGGCTTAAGCCTGAAATGTTGGTTTTATATCTTTAATTTAGCTATATAAAGTACACGGTTTGACCTATTAAGTTTCTCCAGCATTGTGTTTTACAGCAGATATTTTAATATTGCATTTTCTTATTCCACATTCTAATGCAAAATAAGCAAGTTCACTTACATCGCTGGCAATGTCTCTGGAGGCTTTTGCTGCTTTAACTGAGATGGCATCAGGGGACAGGTTGTATCCCTTTTTCTTTGACTCCTCCATGGCAAGTCTGTACAGTTTCTATAGGGACCACAAAAATATACGCATTATATTAAAATAAAAGTCACATCACTAATCAGAGTCTCAGAAAATTTTCCCTTTAGATTGCACAGAATTTTAACCCAAAAATTTTGTGAATAATTGCTTATCATTGTTTTTAAAAAGTACGCAACTGCAAATCGCATAGGGAC
This sequence comes from Narcine bancroftii, assembly GCF_036971445.1. Classification (NCBI taxonomy): domain Eukaryota; kingdom Metazoa; phylum Chordata; class Chondrichthyes; order Torpediniformes; family Narcinidae; genus Narcine; species Narcine bancroftii. The sequence continues at coordinate 266,334,862 of NC_091472.1, read as the reverse complement.
ATTGCAGGCAAAGCATCATTTATTGTCCATCTCTTGTTGCTGAAGGACATTAGAATTAATCATATCATGTCGAACTAGAAGCTTATTTCACTGGGAGTGAGCCATTGTCCTTTTACTGAGCCAATTAGGAATGCAGCATCTCTTGCAATTAGCAATCCAAACCTTTTCCTCCATCCATTGATTTGTGTCTGCTGTGCTCCTAATTTTTACACCCATCTTCAATCTATACCCCACAATTCTTAAAAAATCTGTAAGTCTCAGCTGTAAAAATAAACATTAAATGCTTCAACATCTATGCCATCGAAGGGAATTGTAAAATGATTTAGCACTAATTTTAGGATTACGTCCTCTTTTACTGGATTCCTTCACCAGAGGAAGAATTTCTGATGGCACCCTTCTTTGTCATAGAATTGTACAGTATAGACACAGGCAATCCTACTTGCCTGGATTACTTCTATAATCTATGACCCACACATTGAAATACCTGTCACAATGTCATATAAATGTTGTTACTGATTCAGCCTCTGCTATCTCTGGCAGTGCATTCCTCTCAACTGGCAGTGCATTCCTCTCATCTGGCAGTGCATTCCTCTCATCTGGCAGTGCATTCCTCTCATCTGGCAGTGCATTCCTCTCATCTGGCAGTGCATTCCTCTCTGTGCATTCCTCTCATCTGGCAGTGCATTCCTCTCATCTGGCAGTGCATTCCTCTCTGTGCATTCCTCTCATCTGGCAGTGCATTCCTCTCTGCTATCTCTGGCAGTGCATTCCTCTTATTAACTGCTATTCATGTGAAAACTTTAACCACAAGATTTCCTTTGAACATTCTACCTCTTACCTTAAAACTACACCCTCTATTTTTTGTTATCCATACCATGGGAAACAAGCACCGCTAATCTACCTCTTGCATTTTGATGTGGCTTGTTCATACCACCTCTTAGCCTCTTTTGCTTCAGAGAAAACAGACCTAGCCTATCTAATCTCTCCTCATAACTCACCCTTTCATCCAGATAACATCTTTGTGAATCTTTTCAGCAATTCTTAAGCTTCATCATGTCCTTCCTTTTGTGTGATACCAGAACTTCACACAATACTCCAGGTGTGGCCAACCCAATAACCCACAGACAGGGAGAATGCTGAATGACCAAATGGACTGCTCACCATAACCATTCAAAACTCTCATATTCTTGAAACAATATTTATTTATACATATGAATACTTGTCTTGGATTTATATTGTTTGTCTGTATGTGTGCTATGTCTGGTTGAGTGTCTACTTGTCGAGCACCGAGGACAGGAGAATGCTATTTCTTTGGGTTATATTTCTGCAATCAGATGATATTAAATTTGACTTGTACAACTGTAATAAGACATCTCAATATTTATACTCAATGTTTTGGCCAATGAAAGCCAACAAGCCACATGTCTTCTTCATCACCATGTCTACCTGTGTTGCTGCTTTCAGGGAAGTATGTGCTTGCACAATAGGTCTCCCATTCAATAACTTTCCAGTGGCAATTTGCATATGTCTCACTTTCCCAGTTGATCTGAATCCTGTTGTAAACTTAGTTAATTTTATTCTGTCAACCATGGCATCACATCATGTGAATTCTCATCCAAAACATTAATAAAAATGACAAAACTCAGGACCAATTTTTGCGAGACCCCACTAATCAAAGGCCTCCGCTACTACCATTCTCCAGTAAGTCACCTCTTAACCTTCTCCATCCAGCTGGCCAACATCTCCAGTGACTCCATGTTGTGGCTCAGGCCTGAAATGTTAGTTATATCTCTCTGCTTCCTATGGATGTCGTGTGTCCTGCTGAGTTTCTGCCCCCACTTTTGTGTATTGCAAATAATGTTTCTTGTTCCTGGTATCATTTTTGTAACTCTCCTCTGCCCCCTTATCCAGGTATTGATATCTAATTTGTTTTTTGCTCTTTTTCCACGTTAGGACTCAAACCTATTAGGTTAACTGTATTTCACTTTCAACATATGCTGCCTGACCTTCTGACATGCTGAGATTTTCCAGCATTTGCTGTTTTTAATTTAGACCCAGCATCTGAAGTTTTTTTGTTTTTATTTAAAATTGTTTTTTTGTCAGCTTAACATTAGTTTAATGCTTTTTAATCAATTTTACTGAGAGAAACAAGGATGTTGCATGTGTGTCTTTTAAAAGCATGGTTAATTTATTAGATTAATAGCCAGAGATCTGTACCATTGGTTTGAAATCTTGTAAAAGTAATTGTGACTTTATATTCAATACAGCATCGATTGCTTGGAGGTTAGCACAACGCATTTACAGTTCCAGTGACCCGGATTCAAATCTGGAGCTGTCTACATTCTCTCCATGACTGGGTTACTTTCCTTCAGGCACTCTAGTTTCCTCCCACTCTTCAACACATTCCGGGGGGGGCGGGGGGACGGGGGGGGATGGGTGGTAGAGGATGGTGGTTGGTGGTAGAGGGTTGTAGGTTAATTGGGCGGCAAGGGCTTGTGCGCTGGAAGGGCCTGTTACCATAACTTATGTCTAAATTTAAAAAAATTAAAATATGGAATTACGAAGTTAATCTTTATGACTGTTAACATGAAATTGCTAGATTTCTATAAAAACCTGTCCAATTCACGAACAGGAAGGAAGGAAACCATTCTTTCTTGGCCTGGCCTACACATGACTTCATATGTTCCGATGTGGATGGATTCTTAACTTTCCCCTAACTTTAAAGGCAATTTTAGATGAAGAATCAATGGCGATGTTGTTTACATGAATGGATAAAAAGCTCTTCTCAACTGTCCTGCCACTTCCAGAGGCCTGATCACACGTACACTGAGCTCTCTCCATTTCTTCATGCTCTTTAAAATTGTAATACTGTATTTGGTACTGATACGCTCTATCAATGACTCCAGAGACTAAGAGGGAGACTATAGGCTTTAATACACTATAGATTGTAGCTGGCCTGACTCCATAGCTCAAATGAATGGATGGGGGGAGGGAGGTCAACCTTTATGGCTAGGACTCCAGGGGAGGAGCTACTGAGGAGTGAGTCATCCGTGGACGGGCCAGCTACTCAAACATAGCAGTATATACTTATCACCACAGATACTTACGAACAAACTGTGCTACTTCACTTCATTGTTTACCATTTCTCTGACCTTGATAATACCTCCAACATTTGAGAATTTACAATGCTGAAAATTGAAGTGATCCTAATGCTGATCCATGAGAAACACTTCCTCCAATTTCAGTATCAAGATCAACTCTCTACTTTCTAACATTTAATCTATTTTGCATCTATTCTAGTGTTAATATTCTCTTTTTGTAATAATGTAATCATTTTTTTGTTCTTTTAAATAATTTATGAAATATGGATATCTAAAAGCACATTTCCTTTCCATAGCACTCAGGCTCTTTCTCTCATGACTTTATTTCTGGATGCAAGGTGAACGATGACTATTAGTTGTGGATTGAGGAGGATTATGTGACCTCCCTGTCTGGTGCTTTGTGGAAGTTGCATCACCTGCCAATCAAGTTTAGACGCCAGCTACCCATAAGTGAACACCTTACCATTAGCTCATTTAAATGATGTAGCATCATCAATGTCCAGATGCCTAACTGAGAAAAACATAAACTATAACACATGCGGGGGGCGTGGCAAGATGGCGTAAGGATCAGACGTGCCTTCCAGTCCTCTCCTGACTCTATCTTATTGTTTTGTCTAGAAATGCCCGTTAAAATTCTTTAAAAGTTTAGATAACTTCAGTGCTGTTAATTTAACTTCTGATGGTACAATTGGTGAAAAAGAGCAAAAAAAAAACGACAACAGATCATCAAAAAACTACATTTTCCAAAAGTTCAAGTTTTGGAGCCTATCTGTAGAAAAGACACCGGGATTCAGCGTGAAATGGATCCCAGGAGAGAGGTACAGTGTTCGGATGCAGAGCTCTATGTTACATCGGTAGAGCCCCCTAAAGAGGGCGCCAAACAGCCTTTAGAACAAAGAGTTACTCAGGTTCGCACATGCGCAGTAGCATCTAATGCAATGTTATGAATGAACTGCTTGTAGTATCATCAGCTGAAGTATTACCAGTTGAAACACCGGCTGGGGAAAGGCATCTGTCAACTGTAGTGGTGACGCTGCAAACTGCACCTCTTGAGATAGAAGAACCTATACAACTTGACGTACTGGGAGAACTTAATACATTATGGACTGGGGAAAACCCCGGCCAGCGTCCTCCAGTCACTGCTGGAGAGGCTGTGGCTGGGGTTTCCACACGCAGTCATACTACAAGGAAGGCAACCAGAATGAAGGAAGGAACAGAAGATCCTTTGGTTATGCAGAAGAAGCAGGAATCTGTTGAGCCAGAATCTCTTCCAATTGAAAAGATTCTTGTGAATCTTGAATCTAAATTATCGTATACAATGCAGGGATTATCCAAGATTATGACTGAACTTGGTACTAGGTTTAATACCCTGGTGAAAATACATTCTCAACAGATGGCTGAGTTTGGAGCTTTTAAGCTTGAAGTGAGAGATAAATTTAATTCGTGTGAAGAAGATATAGACGAAATACGGGATCAAGTTCTTGATGTGACCAAAATGGTTGAAGACTTACAAACTCAAAATAAAAATTTGGTGAAAAAGATTGATTATTTGGAAAACCAATCCAGACGGAACAATATAAAGACTATTGGTTTGCCGGAAGGTATGGAGGGACCAGACCCAAGAAAAGTTTTTACTGAATGGATTCCGCAGGTGCTGGGTCAAGAACATTTCCCGGAAGGTATAATACTGGAACGTGCTCACAGAGCTTTGCGTAGAAGACCTATTTCAGGTCAAAGTCCAAGACCTGTTTTGGTTCGTTGCTTGAATTATTATGACAGAGAAATAATTTTACGAGTGGCTATTAGAAATGCACAACAGAGAAAATCACCCTTGATGATTCAAAATAATCGAGTTTTCTTCTATGCGGATTTGAGTCAAGAAGTTATGTTCCAACGACGGGAATTCAACCCTGCTAAAGAGTTGTTGTGGAAGAAAGGTTATAAGGCAACCTTTAGATATCCAGCTGTTTTGAAGGTTTTTCAAGATGGTTACCAATCAAAGTTCTTTGATTCTCCAAAGGAAGCTATAGCATTTGCTCAAGAGCTGCCAATCACTCAGTTTCAACAGAGATATAGTCCACCGCGATCTCCAAGGAGAAAAGAGATGGAAGAAAAGAGCCGTGCTCCAAGAAAGAATGGTCGTAATGGTGACTTGGCAGTTGGCGCTGATTAAAAGAAGAGTTGTCCTTTTTTTTTTCCTAAAGCTTTTTTTCAAAAAAAAAGGGATATTAAATAATGATGATGTTAGTTTAAGATGAAGTGAGAGTTGGGGGGAGAGAACTGGATAGGCACTATTTTCTGAAAGTCATCTGCTACGTGTGAGTTATCTCACACCTTTTTTTTGGGGAGTTACCGCATTGTGTGGTTTAGACGGGAGGGGGTATTTTTAACCTCCTACCCGTTTTTTTTCTTTTTTTTTGTATTATTAGATTAAAGAGTGAAGAGGTTTTTTTTTGTTTAAATAATTTAAAAAATTTTTTTTTTTCCTTTTTTTTCTCTTCTTTCTTTTTTTTTCTTTTTTTTGATCGTATTAAGAGAGGGTACGGGGGTAAGAGTTGGGGTTTTTTTTCTAACTGTTGTAAGACATGTCGAAATTTAAATTTGCTTCTCTTAATGTTCAGGGTTTGAATAATCCTATAAAGCGTAAGAAAGTACTTACTTATTTAAAAAAAATTAAAGTAGATGTGGCCTTTTTACAGGAAACTCATTTGACATATAAAGAACATTTGAAACTTAAGCAGGACTGGGTTGGACAAGTCTTCTATTTTTCATTTAATTGAAAGGCAAAAGGAGTTGCGGTTTTGGTACATAAGAATTTACCGTTTCAATTGCAAGATGACGAGAAAAATGGAGGAAGACTACTTAAGTTGAATTGTATGATCTCTAATGAAGCCTGGACTTTGATTGATGTTTATGCTCCAAATGTTGAAGACACTGCTTTTATTACACAAATATCTTTATTATTGGGACAGACTAATTCCAATGTGATGATTGGGGGGGATTTAAATATGGTATTAGAACCGTTATTGGATAAGTATCCAAAGGTAATTAAGAAATCTAAGATGGCGATACATATGGCTAATATGATGAAAGATTTGAATTTAGTTGATATTTGGCGTAGATTTAATCCTACACAGAAAGACTTTTCTTTTTATTCTTCTCGACATAATTCTTTTTGAAGACTTGATTATTTTTTAATTTCGGCACATTTACAGGATAAGGTTATATCTGTGGATTATAAGGCAAGGTTAGTCTCGGACCATTCATTGTTATTACTGGAATATCAAAGTTCTCAAGTTACACAACATACTTTAAGATGGAGATTTAATACTATGTTACTACAAAAGCCAGAACTTATTGTTTATTTGAGAAAACAAATTGAGGATTTCATTGCTAATAATGTTCACTCTGTTTCTGATCAGTTTGTTTTGTGGGACGCAATGAAAGCTTTTTTACGAGGTCAAATTATCAGTTATGCATCCAAACTGAAGAAAGAGAGAGTTAGAGAAACTGAGGATTTGGAGAAGAAAATAACAATCTGTGAAAAAGAATTTCAAAAGAAAGCTATTGAATTCCAAAAGATCCAATGAACTAATTTAAAGTTGAAGTATAATAAGTTACAGTCATATCGATTTGAATGTCTGTTGAATCGTTCAAAAAATAAATTTTATGAATGGGGTGAGAAAGCTCATAAAGTATTAGCTTGGCAATTAAAAAAAGAACAGTTATCTAGGATTATACCAGCTATTAGAAATAAATCGGGTATTACTTTTAGTCAAAAAGAAATTAACGATGAATTTTGTAATTTTTATAAAAAACTTTATTTGACTGAATGTAAAGAGATTTTTTGAAAAATATTAATTTACCACAGTTATCTCAAGAAGACAGACAAGAGTTACATAAACCTTTTACAGATAGTGAAATTGAAATGGCTATAAAAGATATGCCAAATGGAAAAGCGCCTGGTGGAGATGGTTTTTCTATTGAGTTTTACAAGACTTTTTATGTTGATATATCTTCCTTATTTAAGAATGTAATACAACAACTTTATGATACTTTTCAATTACCTGAGTCCTGTTCTAATGCTATAATTACAGTTATACCAAAAAAAGAGAAAGATCCCTTACAGGTAGCTTCTTACCGTCCTATATCTTTGTTAAATGTAGACAATAAAATAGTGGCTAAAGTTATGGCTAATAGGTTGGCTCAGTATTTACCAAAGATAATACATCGTGATCAAACAGGTTTTATAAAAAATAGGTATGCTTCGGATAATATTCTACGATTAATTACTTTGATAAATAGATCTAAATCTCAGAAGAATTATCCAATGGTGGTTTCATTGGATGCAGAAAAGGCATTCGATAGAGTAGAATGGAAGTTTTTATTTAAAGTACTTGAAAAGTTTTCGTTTGGTCTCTCATTTATTGGTATGATTAGGGCTCTGTATAATGGTCCGAAAGCTAGAGTTGTTACTAATGGTTTGTTTTCAGAATCCTTTAATTTAACAAGATCTACTAGACAAAGATGTCCATTATCACCCGCCTTGTTTGCTTTAGTTATTGAACCTCTAGCACAATTAATATGTCAGAATGATTAGTATCAAAGGTATGAGAGTCTTGAATGAAGATTATAAAATAAATTTATTTGCGGATGACGTTATGCTGTATTTGGTGGATCCTGATGTTTCTCTGCCAGCACTTCAAGATTCCTTAGAGATTTATGGTCAATTATCTGGTTATAAGGTTAATTGGACTAAAAGTGAAATTTTATCAATTAGTAAAGATGATTATTCAATGTTTAGAAATATTATGAATTTGAAGTGGATGAAACAAATTAAATATTTGGGAATTAATGTTAATACTGACTACCAAAATTTATAATTCACTTAATTATCTTCCTTTAATGAAGAAGATTAAGGCAGATTTAGTTAAATGGAAAGATTTACCTTTGGGTTTATTAGGAAGAATTAATACTATAAAAATGAATATTTTTCCTCGTATACAATATTTTTTTCAATCAATTCCTTGTTGTTTACAAAAAAGATTTTTTAAGGATTTATATAAAGTAATTAGGGATTTTTTGTGGAAAGGAAAATTTCCTAGGGTGGCGTTTAAAAAATTGATGTGGGATTTTCAATTTGGAGGGTTACGGCTACCTAACTTTCAATTTTATTATGAAGCAGCTCAATTTAGATTTCTTAGCGCATTAATGGGCACTCAAGATACGTCTAGTTGGGCACAGATAGAATTGGTAGTTATTTCTGAAAAATTTTCGAATGAATTTTTATTTTGATGGAATAAAAATTTGTTACGAACTTATGATGTACCAATATTGAAACATTTAATGAATTTATGGACAAGTAAATTACATAAAATGGGATTAAAAAATAAGTGATCGGGAAGATTACCATTATATAATAATCAACTTGTTCCTTTCACAGTACCTAATATTATTTTGAAACAATGGGAGGAGAAAAGAATACATAATTTATCTGACTGTTTTTTTAGAAGGTCATTTTTGTTCTTTTGTAGAATTGCAAAAGAGATTTGATATAAGTGGTTATTCTATATTTGTGTATTATCAGTTAAGATCTTTTGTAAAACAGGTATGCGGTCGTCAAATGAATTTACTGTCTGAAACTGATTTTGAGAAATATGTGCTCTCATTTCCAAAAAAGGGTTATATATCAGGTTTGTATCATATTTTGTTGGAAAGTGAAAGTAAAATAGATTGGGATAAAGATAAAATGAAATGGGAAAAAGATTTAAGTTTAACAATAACTGAAGAAGATTGGTCTGAAATCTGCCGTAATAGTGTTCGAAAATTGATTAATGCTAGATTGGCGATGATTAATTATAGTTTTATACATCAATTATATTTAACACCCGAAAAATTAAAAAAATTTGGTTTTAGTAAGTCAGATCTTTGTTTTCATTGTGATCAGGTTTCTTGTACTTTTTTACATGCTGTTTGGTTGTGTGATCGGTTACAACAATTTTGGAAAGGTATTCAATCTGTATTTAATAATCTATATAATCTTCATATTGTATTAGACCCTGATATATTTTTATTAGGGAATATGCAACCGTTGATTGATTTAGAATTAGATAATTACCAGATCTCTTTTATTTACTTAGCGCTGGCAGTGGCCAAGAAATGTAGAGCGATTACTTGGAAGAATAGAAATGTATTGTCTTTAGATAGGTGGCATTCAGAGATGAAGTTTTGTTTGGTTATGGAAAGAATATCTTTTTCTATACAAGATAAGATGTCTTTTTATGAATTAAAGTGGACCCCATTTATTGATTATATACAATTTAAATAAGTTTGAATTAATCATTTTTTTTCTTTAAAAAAACTTTTTTTATTATATATTTTTTCTATATATGTTTTCTTTTTTTCTTTCTTTTTTCATTTTTTTTTCTTTTTTTTAGTTTTTTATTATTAGTTGTTTTTTTCATTTAAGTTCTTTTTGTTTTCTCATATATATTCTTATATAATAAAAAAAAATTGATTAATAATTAATACTTAATTAATATTTTTTTGTTTTTTTATATATATATATCGATCTTTTTTTTAATATATATATATTTTTAAATTATACTAATAGTATTAATTCTTCACTCTTTATCCTGGGGGTGGGGAGGGGGGGGTTTAGGGGTTAAAAATAGTTTTTTTTAGTCTTAGTTTTTAGTTGTTAGGGGGAGATGCCGAGATTGGTATTGTATTAACTATGTTACTTTGTACTTGTATTACTTTATTTTGTATTTTTTCTGTACGTGAATTACTTACTTTCTTCATATGTTAAAATTAATAAATAAAGTTTCAAAAAAAACTATGACACATGCAACAGTTCTCGCTCTTTACTTTTGGTCTTGCCTACAAACACCAGGTTGCTATTGTGGACATTGCTGTTGTTGTTAAGGTGTCCACTATACTTAGAGCAGGACTGTAGTTTTTTTTGGCAGTAAACATTGAGCACCCACCCTGTTGGTACAGAGAATCGGGAGTGTGTGTTTAAGACCCTGTCTTGTTAGTGTGTATTACTTTAAAGTGATCCGCACCCTGAGGTACAGGGATTGGGAGTGTCTGCTGAAGTTCCTGTCTGTGAAGTGTGTACACGTGTGGGAGGGTGTAGTAGGGTAAGCAGCCACTGGAATTGAGGACCATTGTGTCTGATGTGCCCGCTTACAACTTTATAGTTTTTGTCTTGTACCCTGTGTAGAAGATAGACAGCCACTGGTATCGGAGCCCAAACTAGATCTTTCAATTCCCTTCCCTTGCTCTCATAATTATCAAATATTTCTTAAAAATGGTTTCCCACACTTACGTCACTGCACGCAATCTGATTCTGTTTTGCCAGTATGATGTCCGGTGTATCAGGCAAGATGTGAATTTTGGTCTTGTCTGCTTCCCAAGCTTCAACATATGCATGCTGAAAAAAATATGGACAAGCAATTTGGTATTCCAATGGACCAAAACAAATATACTGCTAAAAATCTATATCTTTCAAACACCAAAGAAAATGTAATGTTTCAACCTTATTCATTATGTGAGCATTATTCTTTGCCAGGGTCAGATCCATGGAGTCGGATAAGCTGGTGAACTTGAACATCGATGGGTGCTGACGGTAATTGTTCTCACTCAGAATCTCTCCAGCTTTTTTAACTTTGGCCACATCTAGCGAATCATGTGGAGACCATCCAATACCCTTTAGCCACTGAAGGTCCATTTTGTATTGATTCTAGAAGCAAACAAAAAATTCTTACCATATTACTCTATTTATACCACTGAAATTCATTCTAGCTGAGAATAAGTGAAATGGTTGAGGTTTGAATGAAGAACAGAAAGTACATTAATTTATGGCAGATCTTTTCTCAACAATTATTTGTGCTTCCTTGCAAATGTGGACAATGGCTCCTGCTTGAGGCAAAGTAGCTTGAGTGGATTACCAGTTTCTAATCCATCAAGTTGCTATTATCTTGCAGTGTCATACCATTATAAATTGGGAGGACACAAGGAAGAATGTTTTATTAAATGGACATTGTGGGGTGGGATGGTTAGCATGTTACAGCACCAGCGTCCCAGTTTCAAATCCACCGCTGTCTATAAGGAGTTTGTACATTCTTTCCGGTTTCCTCCAACCCTTCAAAAAACATACGTTGCAGGTCGATTGGGTATAATTGGGGAGTATGGGCATAAACGGTATGTCCAAAAAATTGGAGAAAGGCCAATTTTGTGGAAATGAGAAAGGATCTAGGAGGAGTGGATTGGGATAAGTTTTGTCTGGCAAGGATGTGTTCAGTAAATGGAAGGCCTTCAAAGGTGAAATTTTGAGAGTGCAGAGTTTGCATGTTCCTGTCAGAATTAAAAGCAAATTTAACAGGCACAGGGAATCTTGGTTTTGAAGGGATATTGGTGATCTGGTTTAAAAAAAAAAGAGGTGCATAGCAGGTATAGGCAACAAGGTACAAATGAGGTACTGGAAAAGTGTAGACAATGTAAGAAAATACTTAAAAAGGAAATTACGATGGCAAAAAGAAGACGAGGTTGCTTTGGCAGATAATGTGAAGGTAAACTCGAAGGGTTTCTACAAGTATATTAAAAGGATAGTAAGGGACAAAATTGGTCCCTTAGAGGATCAGAGTGGTCGTCTTCATGTGGAGCTTCATGAGATGGGGAGACCTTAAACAGATTTTTTGCATCAGGATTTACTCAGGAAACTGGCATAGTGTATAAGGAAGGAGGAGAAACAAGCAGTGGTGTCATGAAACAAATAGAGATTAAAGAGGAGGAGATTTACAAAGGTAGATAAATTGCCCAGGCCTGACATGATATTCCCTCAGATCTTGAGTGAGACTAGTGAGGAAATTGCAGGGGCCCTGAAAGAAATATTTAAAATGAATTTAGCCACGGGAGAGGTTCTGGAAAATTGGAGGGTAGCTCATGTTGCTCCATTGTTTAAAATAGGCTCCAAAAGTAAACCAGAAAATTACAGGCCAGCGAGCCTGATGTCAGAGGTAGGTAAAGTATTGGAGGGTGTTCTGAGAGAATGGATATACAAGTATTTAGATAGCCAAGACCTGATTAAGGATAGTCAGCATGGCTTTGTGTGTGGTAGGACATGTTTTACCAATCTGATAGGGTTTGTCAAGGAGGGTACCAAGAATGTTGATGAAAGAAAGACTGTGGATGTTTTCCTACATGGGAAGTTAGTCAAGAAGGTTCAGTCACTCAGTATTCATGGTGAGGTGGTAAACTGGATTCAACATTGGCTTTATAAGCCTGAGAGTGGTAGTGAATGAATGATTGCCCCTCAGGCTGGAGGCATATGACTAGTGGCATCCCTCAAAAATCAGTCCATTGTTGTTTGACATTATATCAGTTATCTGGTTGATAATGTGGTAAATTGAATCAGCAACTTTGCAAATCCACAAAGTTTGGAAGTATTGTGGAGTGTGAGAAAAGCTTTCAAAGCTTGCAGAGGGATCTGGACCAGGTGGAGAAATGGGATGGAAAATGGCAGATAAAATTTAATGCAGAAAAGTGTGAAGTGTTGCATTTTGGAAGGACAAACCAAGATAGGACATACATGGTAAATAGTAGGGCACTGAAGAGTGCAGAGTAACAAAGGCATTTGGGAATTCAGAAATATAGTTCCCTGAAAGTGGTGTCACAGGTAGACAGAGTTGTGAAGAAAGCTTTTGGCATTTTTAATTCAAAGTATTGAGTATAGGAGTTGGGATGATATGGCGACGTTGTGTAAGGCATTGGTGAGGTTAAATTTGGAGTATTGTGTGCAGTTCTGGTCGCCAAACTACAGGAAGGACATCAGTAAGATTGTAAGAATGCTGAGAAGAATTACTAGGATTTTTCTGGGTCTTCAGGAGTTGAGTAAAAAGGAAAGATTAAATAGTTTAGGACTTTATTCCTTGAAGCGTAGAAGAATGAGGGTAGATATGGTAGAGGTTTATAAAATTTTGAGAGTTATAGACAGAGTAAATAGAGCAGGCTCTTTCCGTTTAGATTAGGAGAGATACATACAAGAGGACATGGCTTTAGGGTGACAGGGGAAAGGTTTATGGGAACATTAGGAGGAACCTTCTCACTCAGAGAGTGGTGGGAGTGTGGAACGAGTTGCCATCTGATGTGGTAAATGCAGGCTCACTCAAGTTTAAAAAAAACTGGATAGATACATGGATCGAAAAGGACTGGAAGGTTATGGAATGGGTGCAGGTCAGTGGGATTAGCGGTTGTTTTTGGCACAGACTAGAACGGCCAAATGGCCTGATTTCTGTGCTGTGGTGTTTTATAGTTTCATTTTCATGCATTGTCATTGGAGTATAAAAGGACAACTGAAAAATTGTCCACAGAAATCAGCCAGAAACTGTGAAATATCTGTGCATGTGAAGCAGTCCTGAACTTCCTGATTCTGATAGCAGGCATATGGGGACAGAAATCCCAATAGCTCAACATGTTCTATATCAATCCATCTACAATCTGAGCATTGCCTACATATTGGAGTCTGCAGATTATTCTTTGAGATTTTTAAATAGTGGCCTGAAAAACTGAACTGAAAAAGTTATTTTTATTAATTTTCCATTTTAAACCAAAGCATCATTTCAAAGGTCATTTTCAAATAAACTAAGGTGAGGGCTCAAATTTAAATAGAGATTTATGAAAAGAGATTAAGGCATATTAATGATAAAAGTATCCTAAAGTACCTTAACCTGTTACATTAGTAGGATATCTCAATGCAAATGCAGGAAAAATAGTTACATTGGACTTGAAATACTCACATCGCTCTGCAGGTCATAGGCCTTCTTTGCCTGAATCACGTCATTCTGGTCTGGGAGACAGGTCCACTGGTGCAAATAATGCCTGTAGTCAATGTCACTGACCAGGGTCTGGCATTTCTTGGCCAACAGGATGTCCAACATGTCGACTGGCATGTTGAACTTGGTCTTGGTTTTCTCGAAGTCCTTCTTGTACTCCCTGTCACTCTGAATCTTGGCCACGTGCATGGACCAGACCATTTTGGGATCATCCTGAAGGCTGCGACATCCAACGTGATGGCCAAGCTGCTTGCGGTAGGCTGTTTTATACTTGTACTACAGTATATAAAGATATCATGTTATTTGTAAATCTGAACAACTTAGAGACTAAAATAGGCAATAATTGCTTTCAACCTACATCGCTCGCAATGTCCCTGGAAGCTTTTGCAGCCTTGATGGAAATTGCATCATTTCTCAGATCATATCCTTCCTTCTTTAATCCTTCATAACCTTTTCTGTATAATTTCTATGAAACAAATAGACAAACATTTTCAAAAAATATATTTCTAATTGCTTAGCAATTCCCATTGCAAATTTTGGACTAATCAGAGACATTAGCCAATTGGAAATGCTGCACAGAAGATGATGGGATTTATTCTATAGCCACATTAATTATGGACATTTCCCCCTTTAAAAACTCTTGGACAATTCTTTGATCATTTATACTAAAATTTCCATCTTCAGTTTGGCATTCCTATATGCCTTGTCAATGGATTGTTACATTAGTATGGAATTCAGATTGAAAAATTTCTTGCTGTCATCTGCTGATAATTTGTGAATTTGAATTTAAAAAAAAAATAAAAGGTTAAAAAGTATTGCCTGAAGATTTTCATTCTCCACAGATGAAGACTTGGGAAAGAATTTATATTTAATTCACATTTGCTTTGATAATTTTGAAAGTAATAATAAATGATTGAAAATTGACCTTATAGGTTTCTTTCTAATCATTCAAGGCATAGAGAACTCCCCCAGCCCAACAACCACTGAAACACTCCCACCCTTCTTAGTCCCTTCATCCGACCTTTTGTGGCTGTACCTTTAATTGTCTTGGGTACATCACTGGCACACTCTCCCTAATTCTCTTATGTTAAAATGTATTTAGACACCTTTGCCAAAACCTTCCACTTCTCATAGTGCCAAAGTTTTGTCTGATTGCATACCCATCTTAGGACTATTTTGCATTGTTCAATGTACAAAGGAGAATCAGATCCATATATCAGCAGAACAACTCCATAGAGCACAACTGGGAAAAATAATTAACTAAAAGAATTTGGGCAGCAGAGAATTTAGTTAATGTCCCCCCCCCCCCCCCCCACCCCACACAAATAAAACCTAAGCAGAACACAAATTTGGCTCTGAATGGGCACTTACCTCACTAATGTTTATTGCATTCGCTTTGGCCAGTTGTATTTCAGGAGAGTCAGGCATGATATGAATCTTTGTCTTGTCCTTCTCCCAGGCTTCTGTGTAAAGCCTCTGATATAAAGTAAAAAAAAAGGAAATAAATGAATCAGTTTTGCTAACCATACATTAGGGATGGCCAGAAATGTCAGCCCATTGAAGGGACTGGGCCCAAAATGTTGGTCTCCTTTTAAATCCTATGTATGCTGCTTGACCTGTTGAGTTTTTCCAGCCCATTTTTGTATTGCATTGAACTCCAACACCTTTCGACTTTCTTATTTAAATGATAGCCTACAACATTCTGTGAGTACATAAAGCTTATGCTGAACCATCCCACCTCTCTGCAAGTAGTTTAACTGTAATGCTTCAAGACACAGCAATAACAACATTTTTTTTGGCTTTTATTTGAAAAATGAAAAGTTTAAAGAAGAATTACACACAAGAGGAATACAAAAGCTGAGCACCTGGTCCTACTGACTAACCCTAGATTAACCTATGATTTCAAATATTATCGTAAATTCAGGAATAAGTTGCCTGGAATTTCTTTGGTAGTCAGATATTAGTTTTCATTAGTCCATCGTTATGCTGACACTTGTATTGCAAAAAAAAAGAAAATTACTAAATTCAGTATCCATATTTGATATGGCAATTAAACTACAGTAATATAAAAGTAAGTTCCACTTCTAATAAAATATAGTATATCCATGCCGTCAATAATGCCAAGTGTTTGTGAAGGTTCTCTTCATCTTAACTATACCTTCACCTCCTGAAACTGACATGAAGGTTAGGCCTCAACTTCATTTTTATGGAGCTATTATAGATGCCAACTCTACTTCCAATTAGGAAGGTTGGAATAAGTCCATAACTTCCTCGCGGTTTGGTCAACATTCAGAGATGTTTATGACCCAAGCAAAGTCCCTCATTATTCTTCAAAGATAAGCAAATAAAAATACAGGCTGTTTTGAAAATGGTACCAAAGTTCCCTTTAACAACTGTTGATTAGACATTTAATGATAGTACAAATTGCATTTTACATAATTGAAACCTTGCATGTTGCAAGATCAGCTCTAAAATAATTATAGCTAAAGATATAGTGTCTCCACTGAAAAAAGGAACTTTGATACGCCTATCAATAAATAGCATTGGTAAAGGAAGTGGGAATGCAGTGCTTGAAGTATCGCAACATAGCATGAAAGTACAGCAAATAGGTTACTATTTGCCATGATGAAAGATATTGCTAACATAATTAATTTCACCCTAATGTCTGCTGTCCCTGAAATTGCGTCAGTTACATAAGGGAGCACATCAATGCTATTTAAGAACTAGTGGAAAGGAATTCATAAAGTTAGAACTTCTTAAAACAGAACAAGGCAAATTAATAATGCAATTTTCACAATTGATTCTTACTTATTGAAACTTGATACAGTTGGAATCCGTGGATAAGTTTGAAGTTAAAAACTTCATCCAAATTTGTTAATCATTTCAATTCTTTATCCAGAATACTGGTTTGAGAATATTACTAAGACTGAGCTCATTTTCTCTGGTGTGATGGGGGTTGAGGGGCAACGCGATAGAGTGAAATATTATATGAGAAAAAGATGGTCAGAATCTCTTTAAGACAAAAGAGTTTTAAAGATCAACTGAAGGGAATTCTTTTTTTTAAACCCCCATTAAACCCCCACACAGAGTGACTGATGTCTGGATTATTTTGCCAGAGGAGGTGGCATCCATTTTTGTTGAAGAGGCATTTAGACAGACACCGAAAAGACAAGGCAAAGAAGATACATCTATAGGCAATGGAATTATTCTGGGTGGCAAAGCAGTCAGCATGAGTGGGCTGAGGATCCTTTATCTGTGCTGTATGACCCTATGGCACCCGTTATGTTCAATTACTGGTAATGTTGAAGACAAAGATAAATAAATTGGTTTCTGAGACAATTGTGGAATGGACAGCAAATTAGATTAGATGGAGGATCAGTTAACTGAGTGAATGGCTCAAAGTGATGATGTGGCCTGATGGATGAGTTTACCAAGAGCTGTGAAGGTGGAGTCTCTGAATAAATTCAAGAGTGAGATTGACATATACTTGAACTGTAAAATGTAACTCACCAAACATTTTTTTTAGATATTTAGAAGTTAGACAATTTGTTCAATCGTAGATCCCTGGTTTTCTGTGAATTCCCAAGGCAAACATTCTTTTTTTTTCATAATTTTATTTAAAAGTTTTCCATACATGAAATAATATCCAAATACAAAATATAAGAATCAAATATAAATATAAAATCTATTAGATGATGCTATAAACCTTCCCCCGTCCCCCCAATCAACTAACCTGAAGAGAAAAAAAAGAGAAAGAAGGGGAAAAAAAGGAAATTAAATAAGTAAGAATCATAAAAGAAAGTGAGAAACTAAAATAGAAACCCGGTTGCCACAAGATCCCCCTTTACCACACGGAATTTATCATTTATAACTTTTAATACTTTCAAGGAGGTTAACAAAGTTTGAGGCTTAAGGAAAGGTCTATAAATTAATTCCCTCAATTCTTAAAGATGGGTGCCAAATTTTCAAAACTACATCATGCTTATTCCTCAAAGGAACACAGCTATGCATTTCTGCATTCCAATGTTCCAAACCCAAATGGATATCTGATTTCCACATCTCTGCTATACATTTTCTTCCTCCTGCTAAGACAATCTTTAAAAATTGTTTGTGATATGTAGAATATTACAGTTTTGGTCTTATCCCCTCAATATTATCTAATAAAAGTAACATTGGAGTTTGTGGAAATTTAATTCTGATAACCCATTCTAAAGAAAATGCCAAATTTGACCAAAATGGAGCAAGACCATGTGGAGTGTCAAAAGTGCCTACATCCTAACTGCATCTAAAACACTGATCAGATAAATCTGATTTTAATTTGTTGAACTTGTGGAGTAAGATATAATTGATGTAAAAAAATATATTGAACTAATCTCTATCCTGCATTTATAGTATTTGTCATACTGATCGGATATAACTCTGATCAATTTATTTCATCAATATTGATTATCCACTGAAAATGGAATAAGTTGGATTCACATCAAAGGGATATTAAACTGGACAGCACTCTTTGTTACAATTTCATCATTTACTTTATGCCAAATATTAATCAAATGCTTCAGCAAGGGTGTTTTCCTTTCTCCCATTTATATACAAAATCTTCCAATTTCTTCATTCCTATTTTATCAATTTCTTTTTTAATCCTTACTGGCTTTTCTTCCTCATCAAAGAAAGAAGTTAAAAATCTCAAATGAGCTGCCTAATGATAATTTTTAAAATATGGTAATCACAAACCTCCTAACTCAAATTTCAAAGTTAATTTATCTAAAGAAACTCCCGACATCTTACCCTTCCAAAGAACATTTCTAATATATTTATTTAATTCTTGAAAAAAAAACTTTTCTGGTATCATTATTGGCAATGTTTGAAATAAATATTTTTTTAAATTTTTCACACTGTGAACCATATCAATCAAAATACATACAAATATTTCCCTCTTAAATATACAGTGTCATTTTCTCCCCTTTTTTCCCTCCTACCTTCCCTCCCCACCCCCCTCCAAACACATTAAATGTTCAAAATATGCAGCACAATAAAACCATTACACAATGTCATCACACAATGAAAATAAACAAGAATGTTTGAAATAAATATTGAACCCTAGGAAATATATTCATTTTAACACAATTAACCCTACCCAAAAATGTAATTGGCAACATATTCCACTTATTCAAATCCGCACCAATTTTGTTAAGGTGCATAGTTCAGTTTGTATACATTCTCTAATTAATTATCCACCAGTATACCTAAATACTTTATCCCATTTGTCACCATATAAATTGAGTAACACGTTGACATTGAGTATAATCTCCTTTAGTAAGAGACATCATTTCACTTGTATCCCAGTTTACTTTATAACACAAAACCTTATCCTATTATTCCAATCTTAAATAGAGGTAAACATTCTTGATATGCAACTTTCTCATAATTTTTCAATATCTATTATTTATAATAATTTGCTTGATTTAAGTTAAAATCAAGATTCATTTGGAACAGGATTTGAATCTTTCATTTTCAGATGAGTGTGAGAATCCATTTGTAATCTGAAACATATTTTGGTGGGCTGCAAGACCAGCCTCATTCAAGGTCGATACACCTGGTATCACAACCAGGTATTACAGCAGCTTGCTGCAGTGCTGGAAAATTGGCAGATGAGTGTCAAAGCTCTACCTCCCCCCTCATCCCGCTGGCCATTAACAGCTTTTGTCCGGGAGGTGATGGTCAAGCTGGGTGGGGCACGTGATTGGCAGATGGTGGCAGACTTGGGCCTGAGGCTCTGCTTCCCAAATTAAATCATGGAAACAAATCTCAGACCAGACTTCATGGTGTGGTTGGCCTCACTCAATCTTGTTCACATCATTGAGCTCACAGTGCCCTAGGAGGATGCAGTGGAGGAGGCCAATGAATACAAGAAAATGAGATACATTAATGTGCAGCAACATGGCTGGAAGACAAGGGTCCAACCAGTTGAAGTAGGCTGCAGAGGATTTGTAGTCACATCGACATCAAGGCAATTTTGGGAGTTAGGAGTGTGAGGAAAGATACACTGACAAGCAGTCAAAGATCTCTCCAGAGCTGTTAATATAAAAGGATAGTCAATAGCCCTGGAAAAGGAGAAAGGATTCCATCTGAGATCTCAACTGAGTGAATAGCATCTAGGTGGTGAGCCTGGGATGCTGGGATTTACTACCGAACCCTCTGGAGGTGTCATGGGTCTGTCAGTGAAACACTGAGGAAGGAGGGTGCCCACTTGATAACCCAGAAGATGCCACCACTCACTTGGCTACCCCACAGAGTCTAGGCTGCAAGTCTCAGGAGTACAATGAGGAATATTAACATCTAGACCTACATAACATACATACCTCTGTTTCTGCATGACACTGTTGGTTGCATTATAAAGTGGTCCATAGAGAACATAAGTCTAAAGTCTAATTTTTATTCAGATATAAATCCTCTATGTGATAAATGTAACATGCCTCTTTGGTCCACATGTTCTGAACCTATCCTAGTTTAGAAAAACTTTGGAAAGATATCTTTGAAACACTATCAGTGATTCTCAAGTTTAAATTAGAACCTTGCCCTTTAATTGATCTCTTTGGATTATTTAAAGATTATGATGTTTTAATGACTCCAACTCAAAACCAAACTTCATCTTTGACATCATTGTTAGCCATTTTGTGCAATTATACTTAAATGGAAAGACAACACTCTACCTGCACATACACAATAGTTAAATGATAAATCTTGTTTAAGTTTAGAAAAATAAAATATGCCATTAAAGAATCAAATATTAACTTCCAAAAGATGTGGGGCCCACTTAGGGTTGTTCTGAAGCTTTGGTGCTGTGCTGTCCATCTCCAGATTGTTGTCACTTGATTCCTACGTGTTAGTTTTTAATCTTGCTGAGTGGTAGAGGTTCTGAATTATAAGGGTTTTTGGGTTTTTTTTTTCTTCTTTGGAATTTTACAATACAATACATCACTGTACTATTCAATTGTGCATAATGTAAACATCAATAAAAATATTTTAAAAAGAAAGACATGAACCTTGAGAGGAGTGAAGAGAAAACAGGAAAATGACCTTGAGACCTAATTGGATCAACCATAATCTGATGAAATGGCAGAGGAACCAATTGGCTACTCCAGCTCTTATTTCTTCCACTTTTATGTACTTTTACTTATATTTTGTATGTTCTGGGTTACTTAGCTCAAAAATTCTGGGGGGGAAAAATCAGATTAAAATAGACTTGCCTTATTCAATGTAAGTGCATTATTTTTTGCCAGGGTCATATCCATGGAGTCAGACGAGCTGGTGAACTTAAACATTGATGGGTGCTGACGGTAGTTGCTCTCACTTAAGATCTCGCCAGCTTTTTTGACCTTTTCCACATCGAGTGATTCGAGAGGAGTCCATCCAATACCCTTTAGCCACTGAAGGTCTGCTTTGTACACAATCTGGAAGATGATGAAAAATCACTTTACAACTGTGCAAAAGGGCAGAGCTTTTACTCATATTTCTCCAATTCTCCTGGAATAGGTGTTCACCTGTCACTAACAATGACAGAACGTTCTTTCACCACTCTTCAGAGAGTACAACTGAACCCCTCCACCTGATATTAGTTCCACTAAGACATGGCATGTTTCCTGCTGTGTGAGTGATGTGTGATTATAGGAGACACTTGAACTAAGTCTGGCCTTCATTGAGTTTTCTGTTAACTGCCTTGGGCAAATACTGGATTCACCAGCAAAACCAGAAGACCTTTGGCAGCCAAGATCAAGGAGACATTTAGGATGTGCTGCTGTGCACAGGGGAAAATTCAAATATCATTATTCTCAGGTAAAGATCCTGGCTGGACAGTGCATTCTTGTCCTCTGAAGTTTAACCAACATCAGAAAGTTATCAAATTCAAATATTATATCCTGAGAAGTTTGAAGGTTTATGGGGCAGGGTTGTCTTTAATCATTGAAATCCAGAATATGAGTCAAACCTATAATATTTCTCAAAAAATCTGTTGAGGTCGATTGAATTGAAAAGTTCAAAATCAGAATTGATGTTTTTGTTGTTTACAAGTCTGTTGATGTTAGTTGAACTAAAATATGTTGCTGTTGTTAAGCAGAAAAACAGGGCTAAATGGTGTCTTCTTGTTCAGAACTTAACTCTAAGACAAGCTATTGAAACAAAATTGGGAATTCATCCTTTTTCAGGTTTTGAAAGCTTTCTAGATCAAAATCTTGCACTTTGGCTTCAAAATGTATTGCGGCAAGCATCATGGCGTTTTTATTCCTCTGCTTGTGGCAATATGTAATGGCTTTATTGTTCATGTGTATTATATTGTTGATGTTATACTTACGTCACTCTGCAAATCGTAGGCTTTTTGTGCATGTATCACGTCATTCTGGTCTGGGAGACATGTCCACTGATGTAAATAATGTCTGTAGTCAATGTCACTGACCAGAGTTTGGCATTTCTTGGCCAACAAGATATCCAGCATGTCAACTGGCATGTTGAATTTGGTCTTGGTTTTCTCAAAATTCTTCTTGTACTCCCTGTCACTCTGCATCTTGGCCAAGTGCATGGACCAGACCAGCTTAGGATCATCTTGAATGTTGCGGAAACCTACGTAATGGCCGAGCTGCTTACGGTAACCTGTTTTGTACTTATACTGCAAAAGAGAATATAAAGGAGAAATGTAAGGTTGTGGCTTTGGTCAGACCACACTTGGAGAATTGTGGGCAGTTTTGGACACTTTATTGAGGGACGATGTGTTGGCATTGGAAAGGACCAAGTGGAGCATCATTGGAATGATCCCCAGAATGAAAATGTTATATGAGGAGCATTTGATGTCTCTGGAACTGTACTCACTGGATTCACTTGTTGAATACTGAAAGGATGTGAAGAGGTTGTTTCCTGTGACTGGAGGACACAGCCTCAGAATGCAAAACCATCCTTTTAGAACAGAGGTGAAGAGGGGTTTCTTTACCCAGAGGGTGGTGAACCTGTGGAATTCATTGCTGCAGATGGCTGTGGAGGCCAAGTCTTTGGGTATATTTAAAAGAGAGTTCTTTATTAAGGAGGGAATCAAGGGTTTCAGGAAAATGGCAGGAGAATGGAGACAAAAGGATACTAAATCAGCTATGAAATGCCAGGACAAACTTGATGGGCTGAATTACCTCCTATGTCCAATGGTCTTATGTTCTAAAATTGTTCCAAACCATCAGTGGTATATCCCAAGGTACAATAAACATCTAATTTCAGTTTTGATAACAGTAGTGTTTCTCTTAAATATGCACAGATGACATATATATGTTAATTAGGGAAAATTTAACTTGTGGTCACTCAGAAAGAACCCATACATTGAATGCTTTGAAGTTAAAGCGCTCATTGACCAAGATGATAAGTGAAGGGGAAAAGTTAGGGAGGAAGGGAACAACAACAACAATCCCAGCCAAGAGAATAATTTTAGGGATGTTTTTGAAATTTGTTGCAATAACATCAAAATTACACAAAGATTGAGAGGTTAACTAAATAAATTTGTTTCAGATAGAATTAAAGTAGTAATACTGATATTTGAAACCTAGTTGAAAAATTGTCATCACAAAGAATACATCTTGAGATAATAGAGGAATATTGTACATTGTGGTAATTCATGAATAACTAATTTTGATGCTATAAATTTTCTGGGCTTGTGTTAAGTAGCAGTCTTCAATAAGGTGAGAGGTGGGAGAGGCAGAAGGTAGCTACTTTTCCACAGAATCAATGAAACAAAAAAAAGACAAATTTCTTTAAGTATAAATATAATTCTGCTCTCCTTTAATTTATACTTCAAATTGCTCCCTGGGCATCATTGTTGGAAAGCTGGGAGGTGGAGGATATTTCATATCTCAAAGTTGCCGGGGCTTGCCATTCAAAAGCCCTCGTTAAAAATATTGGACAAGGTGTCCTATTAAGTCAATAATAGCATGAATCAATCAGAGAAGGGAAAGTCATTAATAACTGTTGCCACACATCTGGATTATCAAACTTAGATTCTTAATTTTTTTTTTGTTTTTGTTTGTTAAACGTATTTCTAATTGGTCAGAAGTTGATGTGGCACAAATAACAGAATCAAATCACATACCTTGTTCATTAATAATGGATTATTCTCTGTATTGCTCAGTGAATCAATGGGGATAAGTTGGAAAAGAGTGATGTGATTGATAATTACACATTTCATCGTAAACAGCCAGAGATGATTTACTTTTCCATTGTATTAAATTCCACCAGAAAGGTGAACATTAGGAGAAAGTAAGAAGAAACCTTTCCAGCCGAGAAATAATAGGTACCGGAGAATTGGGATTCAGGGAAAACTGAAAGTAACAGTAGAAATAAGATCAAGAATTACAGAGGCAATAAAGAGAATAAGGGATTTAGTATGAGGAGAGATAGGGAACATCAATAAATTGTTATGTCTATTCTCAGGGTAGGGGTGTCTAAAACTAGGTAGCATAGATTTAAAATGAGAGATGAAATGTATAAAAGGAACCAGAGCAACTTCTTTTTTTTCCCCAGACAGAGGGTGGTAAGTATGTGTAGTGAGCTGCCAATGGAAGGTGTAGAAGTGGGTAAAATTATACCATTTAAAGATATTTGGTCAGAAAGAAGTTTGAAGAGATATGGGCCAAATGCAGGAAAAAAGAATTGTCTGAAGTAAACAACTTGATCAGCATGGGACAAGAAAGGTCTGGGGCTTGTTACCATTCTGTAAAACTCTATTGACTATAACTGGGTACTTGTTGAAGAGGAGTTACTTTGTTAAATATAATCCATTTCTATTTAAGCGATATTCTTTTGCAAGAACTGAGCCAAGAAAATTCAGGCATATTAAAATTACACAATTAATAAAAACAATTCAAATAGATAGAAAGTTGATTTATTTTACTTACATCACTTGCAATATTTGTAGAATTTTTAGCAGCCTTTATTGATATTGCATCAGGTCGAAGGTCGTAACCTTTCTTCTTGGATTCTTCCCAGTCAAACTTGTACTTGTTCTGCAAAGGTAAGATGCTTACTAACAATCATGCAGGATTTGAATTTGAACTTTCATTAAATAATTATCATTTTTAAATATCTCTTACATTACTGAACATAAGTGAGTTGACTTTTGCTTGTACAATGTCTGGAGAATCTGCAGTTACATGGTTCTTAATTTTGTCTTTCTCCCAGGCCTCTGTGTACAGATTCTGTAAAATAAAGGCAACTCTCAGATCATTTAAAAATAACTAGTAAAGGTCTGAAAAGGCAGATTGGAGTTAGCATTTAGACGTTTATAGCGCTGCAGAATGTGCCATCTGATTAATACCCAACAAAAACTTAATTATGTGTGCAACTGATACATTATGAAGCATTACATCTACAGTTTAACCAGTGAGTATTTAAAGAATATATATTTTCAAATTTCTCCCAAGTGACTTGGTCTCAGCCCAAGTAAAAACATAATGTTGGAGAAGCGCTGCTAGTCAAACAGTGTACCTTATGTAGTAAAGATAAAGATACATAACCAATGTTTCAGGCTTGAACCTGAGGTGCCCTTGCTGAAGGGCACAAGCCCAAACATTGGTTATGTATATTTATCCTACTATATAAAAGTACGCTGTTTGATCAGGTGAATTTCTCCAGCATTGTGTTTTTACTTCAACCATGATGTCTGCAGACTTCTGTGTTTTACTTCTGGTCTCATCCAAAGTAGTGTTTTTTTAAAAAAAATATTTGATCAACTTCAGTGGACTGTAGAAAATAAAAAGATCAAAATTTCCACTCCTGATCACCATCAAGTAAACTGTACCAAACTATGAGATGAATACCAGATTTAGATTGTCTGAAAGGGCTAATTCTACTCACCCACCACCAGTCATTTGCATTATAAAACCTTATCCCACATTGATTAAGCTCAAGCTGCAAATAATAGGTGCTTAGGTGAGATACAACTCAGATAAACTCTGGGAAAAGCATCTCCAAACTAAAATATTCCTTTTCCAATTATATACCTTCTTCATTGCCTCTGTGTTCGTCATTGCCAAGACCATGTCAACAGAGTCAAGCAAACTTGTGAACTTGAAGTTATTTGGATGCTGTCGATAATTCTTCTCACTTGCAATCTCCGTTGCTTTCTTAGCCTTCTCAACGTCCAATGAACCAATGGGACTCCAGCCAGCTCCCTTCAGCCATTGAAGGTCCATCTTATAATTTTTCTAGATAATCAAAAACAACATCTGAATCTTTAGATTTTTGTGCACGCACCATAAAATTAAGCAAGACCTGGATACTTACATCACTGGACCATGACTATCTTTAATGATTAATTGGATTGTAGTACCTTACTTATCAATTACAATACAGATAGTATAGAGACTGACCATACACTAGAAAATGCATTGAAGCCATACAATGCAGTGTTTACATCTAAAAATAGCTATGCGCTGCTTAACGTGTGTTTGGGTAATGACCAACTGAATATATGTCCATTGCCCCATAAGTATTCAGTTACCGTGAGTCAGCCTATATGATTTATATGATAGTTTATGTGAATGTCTGCACCGTGATGCTGCTGCAAGACAACTAATTTCATGACTTGTTCACGTCAATAAATTCTGATTCTGAAGTCTGCAGCAATTTAGAAAAAGCAATCACGAGCTCTAGGAAATTGTATGCTGTACACCCAAACTGATCCAACTGCCCCAAATAATCCCACTGCCCCTCGCTCTCCCCACAGCCCCAAGTCGGTCCCCACGCTGATACCACTCTCTCTCTCTTCAGCCCCTTGTCGATCCTTACACTGATTCCTACTTACAAATACACTACAGTATCCCATATAGCTTTGCTGAGTATATAATACAGTGTTTGCATAATGTTCACATCGCATAACGTCAAATTTCACAGAATATATCATGGACGTTAAGCGGCGCATATCTGTATTTTCAGTCCACCTTTGAAATGTGGCTGTTATAGTAACTAATGTAAAAGTGAATGTGAAATAAATATGCATGTACTGGAGATTTATTGACCATGCAAAGAGAAGCCTTTA
This sequence comes from Narcine bancroftii, assembly GCF_036971445.1. Taxonomy (NCBI): domain Eukaryota; kingdom Metazoa; phylum Chordata; class Chondrichthyes; order Torpediniformes; family Narcinidae; genus Narcine; species Narcine bancroftii. Next base: position 266,307,860 of record NC_091472.1, on the reverse strand, counting down.
CCAAGAGCATTTGATTCAAATCATTCATTCCGGGAATTATTTTTGTGGATCTTCTCAGAACCCTGTCCAATGCTAGCACATCCGTTTTTAAATAAGAAGCCCAAAACTGTACTCCGTACTCCAAGTGCAGCCTCGCCACTGCCATATAAACATTCAACATCCCATCCATATATTATTCCTGTAGATACAAATGGCAACATTGCATTTGCCTTCTTCACCACCAACTCAACATGGAGGTTAAAATCTTGGGTACTCTGCATGAGGATTTCCAAAGTCCCTTTGCACTTCTGAATTTTGAATGATCACCCCATCCAATTAATAGTTTTCCCTTTTTATTCCTTCTACCAAAGCACATGACTGTATACTGTCCAACATTGTATTTCATTTGCCCATTCTCCTAATCTAAGTCTCTCTGCAGCTTTTCCATTTCCTCCTCACTACCTGCCTCTCTACCTATCTTTGTATCATCTGCAAATTTAGCCATAATTCCATTTATTCTGCAATCCAAATAATTAACATATAATGTAAAAAGTGGCTACTGGTTATCAATGGTGTGGATCGTCACTGGTAACTGATAACCAACCAGAATAGGATCCCCTTTTTTCCACCCCACCATTTGTTTTCTTCTGATCAGCCAATACTTTACCAATGAAAGAATCTTTTCTGTGATTCCATGGGGTCTCATTTTGTGAAGCAGCCTCATGTGCAGCACCTTGTCAAAATCCTTTTGAAAGTCCAAATATATAATATTCACTGTCTAGCCTGCTTGTGGTTTCCTTCAAAAATTGCAGTAGGATTGTCAGACAAGATTTTCCCTTCATGAAACCATGCTTACTTTGGCCTATCTTGTGAAGCACCTTCATGACCTCATCCTAGACAATGGACTCTAACAACTTCTCAACCACTGATGTTAGGCGAACATATTTATAATTTCATTTCTTCTGCCCCTCTCTCTTCTTAAATAGCAGAGTGACCTTTGCAATTTTCCATTTGTTAGAACCATGTCAGAATCTATTGATTCTTGGAAGATCATTAATAATGCCTCCACAATCTCTACAAATACTTCTTTCAGAACCCAAAAGTGCATTCCATCTGGTATGGGAGATTTATCTACCTTAGCTTCCCAAGCATATTCTATTTGGTGATCGTGACTGCATTCACTTCTCTTCCCTAACACCCTTGAAAGTCCAAAATACGGTTAATCTATTCCACATTGAAGACTAATACAAAATACTCATTTAATTTCTCTGCCATCTCATCTCTGATAATTCCTCTGCCATCATTTTCATTTTGTATCATTTGCTAGTCTCCATACACAGTTCATCTTCTCCTTCCTAATGACCTTTTTAGTTGCCTTCTGCAAGCTTTTACAAACTTCCCAGTCCTCTATCTTCCAATTAACTTTTGATGCCATGTGTACCCTTGCTTTTGCCTTTACTTTGGCTTTGACTTCTTTATTTAGCCACAGTTGTGTCATTTTTGCCATTCAAATATTCCTTCTTTTTTTGGAATCTACCTCTCCTGCACCTTCCTTATTTCTTGCAGAAACTCCACCCATTACTGCTCTGCCATCCTCCCTGCTAGTGTGCCTTTTCAAATAACTTTGTCAGTTCCTCTCTCATACCTCTGTATTCTTCTTTGTCCCACTGGGATACTGACACCTCTGATTTTAGTTTCTCTCTCTCAAACTTCAGGGTGATCACTGCCTTCTAAGGGTTCTCTTTCCTTTATCTATCATCAATTCTGGGTCATTACCCTATACCTAATCCAGAATTGTCACTCAGCCACAAACTGTTTAAAGAAGCCATCATGTAGACATTCTACAAATTCTCTCTCTTGAGATCTAGTTCTAACCTGGTTTTCACAATCTACTTACATGTTAAAATCTATATGACTACCACAACGTTGTCCTTCTGACACGCCTTTTCCATTGCTGTCCACATCCTGGCCATTGTTTGGAGGTCTACATATAACTGCCAACAGTATTTTATTTTTATTTTAGATAGCACGGTAACAGGCCATTTTGGTCCACGAGTTTGTGCTGCTCAAATTACACGCAAATAATCTACAAATGGTGGAAGGAAACCGGAACCCCTGGGGAAAACCCACGCAGCTAAGGGGAGAATGTACAAACTCTTTATCGATAGCACAGAATTCGAACACTGGTTCTCCTGATCGCCGACACCACAAAGGCAGTATGCTAACCACTAGGCAAACCGTGCCACCCCATCTTTTGCCCCTTGCCATTTATTAATTCAACCCACAATATTAAGCATGCCATACATCTTGTTTGCCCTCTCATATCTTTGCCTGGTCAGAAAAGGGAAAAGGTTGAATTCTCAATAAAACCATAGAAATCCAAAGCCTATACTGTTAATGAATAGAATGAGTTGACATAAAGGGAATGAAACTATAATTAAAAAACAGATTTTCCAAAAGCAGAAATACTCTTACATCACTCTGTATTTCCATCATCTTTCTGGAACGTTCTAGGTCCATTGCATCAGGTAAGTATGTAAAATGGTGGAATCGGTGCCTATAATTGGCATTAGTGGCCACTTGCTGGGACTTTTTGGCAGCTGAAATACTCATCATGTCCAATGGTACGTGATATTTGGTCTTGCTCATCTCATAATTCTTTTTGTATTCACGATCAGACTGTAACTTGGCCACGTGCATGGAATGAACCAGCTTAGGATCATCCTGCAGGTTACGGAAACCAACGTGCTTTCCTCTCGCCATTTCATAAGCATGTTTATACTTGTACTGCAAGAAAATAACGGTGAAAAATGAACCAAGAATCAGTTAAAAGAACATCCAAATTACCACTAAAAATCCATGTGCAGAATTATGAAGGACAGCATCTATGAAATTATTTTCCATTTCATTTCAACATGAAACTAATTTCTTCCCTTCTACTGCACTTCAAAGATACAGCAAGTTAGCAGCTGTAAAATAGTAAAGAAGTCGTCAGTTGAATGGAAGGTATTGCAAGCTCTGTGATTTGTGTCCTCTCTGCTTTGAATGTTCATAACATTAAAATATTTATTGGAAACACTTTTTCCAAAATGTATGAGTCACACAGTCAGGTTTATCTCCTTGACTGGCGAAGCATGTGGGTACTGCATCAACTTTACGACCAACAACTACTTTTGCGCTAAAGCGCAATGCCAATCTAATTACAGAACCCTCACAAATATTAAGCTGGGTCAAGCATTCTGGAGTAAAGTTCAGCCATAACCCTTAATCTTGGCTAACTTGGTTGATCTTAACCAGTGGCAGATCCATTTGTCCTTGTGCATTGGTTTTAGGATGCACAAGGTTCCTGTAAATGGAAGTATTGAGTGAGTGATTCAACTCAATTCATTGCTCTGATTGACCTTTGTACCTTCAGTGCAATCTTTTACTGTGTTTTGTTCTCAACATTCTGCACCGGTAACTAGAAGGATAAGGATGTAGGAGCAGAAAATATTAATTCAGCCCATCAAGTCTACACTGCCACGTTGACATGGCTGAAGTATATTTCCTCTCAACCCAATTATCTGTCTTCTCCCCGTAACCCAAGACAATTTAGTAATCAAGAATGTATGAACCTTTCTATTAAATATATACAAGGAACTGGCCCCCCACAGCCATCTGTGGCTATAATTTCCATAGATTCGCCACCCTCTGGCTGAAGAAATTTCTCCTTTTATTCTGAAGTCTGTGGTCCTAATCTCTCCCACGACTGGAAATATCCTGTCCACATTCACTCTTCCTGCAATATTATATGGTAGTTTTCAATTATTCATGCCCCCCACCCACCACCATCTAAACCAGTGAGTATAAGAGCTCCTTATACATTAACATTCCCATTCCTGGGATGATTCTCGTAAATGCCCACTGGTCCCGCTCTGATGCCAGTCATCATTCCTCAGATATGGATCTGAAAGCTGTTCATACTACTCCAGATATGGTAGACCGATGACTCACAAAACCTCAGCATTATATTCTTGGTTGTATAAACTAACCCTTTCAAAATGAATGCTAACATTGCATTTGCCTTTCTTACTACCAATTCAAATTGAACATTAACTGTTACACTGATATCTCATTGGCGGAGACCTCACCGTGACGTCTCCAGCAGTTGCTGCAACGTCTCCGCAACATCTCCTTGGTCTCCAGCAGATCGCGGAGACACCGCGGAGATGTCTCCCCAGTCGAGGACAAAATTAGTTTCCGTGACGTCGCCACAACTGATGGACACATTGCGGAGACCTGCTGGAGACTAGAAAACGTCTCAAAAAAAAAAAAAATCGAGTATGTTTGAATTTCCCGTGACTCTCCAGAAGCCCAGCTCGTCTCCGCAATTAGCAAAATCTTGAGTCGCCACCAGATCGCCACCTAGTCTCCAGGCCAATGAGATAGGCCCTTTAGGGAATTCTGCAATAGGTCCCAAACATCCCTTTGGACTCCATTTTCTGAATACTATCCCCGATTGGAAAATAGTTCACACATTCATTTCTTTCACCAAAATGCATGATCATACATAACCCTGCACTGAATTCCATCTGCCATTTCTTTGCCCATTTTCCCATCCTGCCCAAGAGATTCTACAGACTCACTGCTTCCTTAACACAACCTGTCTCTCCACCTGTTTTGTTTCCTAAGCAAACTTGTGACAAACAAAAAATACCACTAAGAGCAGAGACAATGCCCCCCCCCCCCCCCAACCAAGACACTACCACAAAGATGGCCATAAAAACCATCAATTCCATCATCAGAATCATTAACATATAACATGAAAAGTGGTGGACCCAACACCAATCCCCTTTGGTACATCACCGAAGACTCTCAAAGACTTCTAGAGATGTACCGTGGAGAGCATTCTGGCTGGTTACATCATTGTCTGGTATGAAGGCACCAGGACAAGAATAAACTGCAGAGGGTTGTTCACTTGGCCTGCAGCATCACAGGCACCAGATCACTACATCGGGGACATCTACACGAGGCTGCATCTTAAAAAAAAAAAGCAACCTATATCCTCAAAGACCCCTTCACCTCTCAGACAATACCCTCTTCACTCTGCTACCATTGGGAAGAGATACAGGAGCCTAAAGACAAGCACTCAGCAGCACAGGAATAGCTTCTTCTCCACTGCCATCAGGTTACTGAATGATCAATAAACCAAAGACACTCCCTTACTTTTCATGTGTTTCTATTTTAATTTTTAAAAACATATTAGTGTTGAAAGATGGTTCATAACTGTGATGCTACCGCAAAACACCGAATTTCGTGGCTTGTTCTTGACAATAAATTTTGATTTTGTACACTAGTAGTAATCAGCTGCCATCAAGAAAAAAAAGCCTCTTTGTTCTCATTCTTTGCCTTCTGCCTACCCCTGCTCATACCTTTCCTGTAATAAAGGACTTCTATATTGTTTAGCAGCCTCATGCAGCACTTGTCAAAGGACTTCTCAAAATCGAAGTAAACCACTGACTCTCCTTTGTCCATCTTGCTTGCTATTTCCTCAAAGAATTTCAACAGATTTATCAGGCAAGATCTTCCCTGAAGGAAACAAAGCTGACCAGCCTAATTTTATAATGTGCTTCCAAGCACCCCAAAGCCTCATCCTTAATAATGGACTCTAGAATCTTACCAAACCACCACTCTTTCTGGTGTTGGTGTTGTCAAAAGTTGTGGACAGATCTTTGATGGTACGGGGCTGTTTTGAAGATGATCCATCTTTTGCCTCTTCTGACATGTAGAAGCCTATCAAGTTCTCAAAAACATTGCGCCTCCCTCTGAAACTTTCTTCCTTCCTCAATTTATTCCATTTGTTATTGTAGCCAGATGCCAATTTCTCACTGAGAATCATTCCTCAACAGTTCCATTGAATGACTTTGTCTCGTGGTAAATGCATGATCAGCTTTGCTCAAATTATGCTAGATCTGCCTCAGTGAAAATGCTTACTGTCGAACAGCCTGCTAATGGGTTTTAAATCTGTTGAGTAGCTACTTCAACCTGCTAGCAGGCTACTTCAGATGATGAGAAAATTGACTGAACATAAAACAATAGAAAAAGGATCTGTAAAACTGCAGTCAAAACACTTACATTGCTGGCAATATTAGTGGAAGCTTTGGCAGCTTTGATTGGAATGGCATCAGCACGAAGATCATATCCCTTCTTCTTTGCCTCTTCCATGCTTTGTTTGTACATTTTCTGTCAAGGAATATAAATTAACACGACATGTTTGCATGGGAATGAACTAAAGTGATTAAGACACAATTGATAAGGTGCTATCTAAATAATTCAACATATACATTTACATATCAGTACAAAATATAAATATGCTGTACTTCATAATCAATTACACGTTCTGTCCTAACAATTCCATAGGATCACAGGCACTCGAACCATACATGAAAACCATCTGTGCTGACCAATATTTAATAGTCTCTTACCTCTTCTTTTGGAAGTAACTGTGTAGTTTCTGATCTGTCAGCAAGATTCCTTCAGCACATACATTTTCTCCTCCCTTTCAGCATTTAGACATAAATATATGTCGAAATTTAAAATTTCAGCAGAATGCTGCCATTTATGACACCTTGGTCTGTCCTCGAATTTCCACCAACTATTCACCTTCTTATTGCATTTACCTGACTGCAAAAGTTAGTTGCCGCACTTATCCTTTTACCTCTTTCCCTTCCACCATCTAGGCGACCCAGAGTTCGTCCAAATGAAGCAACAGTTCACTTGCACTTTTCCAATCAGGTGGCCTGCATTTGTTGCTCATGATGTGGTCTCCACTACTTTGGTAAAACCTGACACAGATTGGTCGATCACTTAACTGAGCATTGGTGCTGATTCTACTGCACTAATTGCTTCTTCAACCGCGCTACCTCAATATATTAAAAATGTTAAGTGAAATATCGAAAAATGCATCTAATCTTTTTGACAAACGGTTCAGTGCAATGTCACACACTATTAATGTTGGGGCCATATCTCAAGTATCCATCTCAATGAGCAGAGAGCTGCTGCACTCACACCTTCCCTAACTGTTAGTTTTGGACTTAGATGGGCAACATTTACAATAATATCTTTATTCATAAAGTTAGGATGTGATTGATGGAGACCTGCCAAGCATTGAGTCTTCTGGTCTTAACTCTAATAATGCCTTGCCAGCTGGTTAGGCCAGGACACCAGAATTACAGGTTATCAAAACGTTAAAGATTTTGGAATATTTGAGATGGTTGCAGATGCTGACCAACCTTGAAAATATTTCAAATACTAATTAAAAGAATTAATTAGGAATGTTTAAAAACTGGTGAAATTTAGAAACAAGGAACTAAATGAAAAAACTTCAAAAAGTTAAATATAATTAAGTTTACATCTAAGTGACCTCAAATAATTTGTAAAAATATGAAATTATTCCTTAAAGTAGTCATTGAAATGAGTGGAGTATCTCAGCCAGTGTTAACAATTGAGCACTCAGATTTCCCAACATTAATCTGGAAAACTTCAGGAAGTCAATGCTTTCTCATTGGACTCCATAGCAAGTTCAGCTTCTGATCAGAGCTCGAGTAAGTCTAATGGAAATATTTCTGAGAGATTAGGATTTCAACCCCCTATGAATGAGTAGGCCCTAAGAAATTGTTGCTATCAACATGCACAAAAACATGAACTGGACTAATAGACTCTCACATTCCAAGATTACAACAACGTAGTCTTGATTTTCTCCATAAGGGTGGGATATATGCTACCAATAGTAGGGCCCAGGGAAGAAAAACACAATGTTGGAGAAACAGCAGGTCAAACAATATACTTTATACAGCAAAAATAAAGATACATAATCAATGTTTCGGACTCGAGCCTTTCATCAATTTTAAAAAAAAATTTCATTCTTGCATCTTTCATTTAATACTTTTAATTGTGTTATCAACTTTCACATTCTCTTCATGGCACAATGTAGTTTGCAATTCTTTGCTACATTGCAATTTTCATTCAAATATTTCCATGGAAAGCAATTTAATCTGATTTATTTTACATACCTGACTAATGTTGTACTGGTTCATTTTAGCTAGAGTGATTTCTGGTGTGTCTGGCATTACATGTATCTGAACCTTGTCCTTTTCCCAATCTTCCTTGTACAAGTTCTAAAAGGTTATAGGTCGATGATTAATAAAACATTCTTTGAATTGGAGAAATTAATATAGCATCTTCAAAATCATGACATGTTTCTTACCATATCCATGATTTTGGCATTTGCCTTTGCCAACTCAATGGGCATAGAGTGAGTATCAATGGTAAATTTGAATGTCTCTGGGTGCTGACGATATCTTTTCTCACACAGAATATTTGAGGCATGCTTATTCTTTTCATTCTCCAGTGAACCAATGGGGATCCAACCCAAACCTTTCATATATTCTGTATACTCTGACTTGTAAAGGTTCTGAAATAACAAGCACAAAGATTAAATACCAAAATACATTTTCAATAACAGAATTTAAACTAAATAAACTACAGCAGAAGCCAATTCTATTTAGAATTTTCTGGACAAGAGATGTCTTGACTGTGTCATGCTTTTAATTTTGGTCTTCCTGAGCCACACAAATTAAATGCACATGAAAGTGTGGTGGTTATTTCACTCTGTTGATGGAAGGTCTCCCAAGGTGGGAAAAGAGAATTGTTCTCCAATCCTCCTGAAATCTATGGAAAATATCTGGCTCTAGTATGATGATGTGGAAGAGCATCAAAATAATCCTAAAGTCAGACTCGTTCCATTCTCAATGTTAGCCATGAACTGTACTGGGTTTAATAGAGCAAACCTACATGCTAACTGGGATTTCCACTTAACCAGATATCCATGACAATTTATCATTCCAGACTAGCTCCCACCCTCAATGGCAAGTCCTTGTGCAGACAAATGCTATCTCTGAGGGAGTCAAAACAGGGATTATTCTCAAAAGAATAGAGGAAAAACACTGACAACCTCTTCATTAAACGAGCTATCAAACTTAACAATCACCTCAGATTTGCCAATACCTTCTGACATTCAAAAGCCATAATGAGAACATTCATTTATTTTTAAAACTGAAAGAAACAAAACATTTAAATGAATGTAATAATTCATAAAACATGGAAATAAGTTTAAATAATTTGTAATAAATAATTGGATGAACTAAAAGTCATCATTGTATCTTGCAGCTGTTCCAAATAAATGGCTCTTATTTTCCTATAGAAGGTATAACCTGTGCCATGTTGGAGAGTTAAGTCTCCTGTTTAATTGCAAGGGAGCATATTCTTGAAAAATATTTATTAATGAATTAAGCAGAGAATGGTTGGAAATTACATGAGAAACTTAACATTTGTCCACATATAGACAAACAGTCCTGAAATGAGGAAAATAAGGAAACAATGTAAATGTAAATCTATTTAAAGGCAAACAATGAGAAACTGGAGGATCTCAATGAGCCAGGCAGGATCAATGGGGAGAAATTGTCAGTGAACATTTGAGATCCTTTATCCAGTTACTCATGACACAAACCACCACTTACTATTGCACTGAAGTGGCGACCTACATCATGTTCTCAAGTTATGTTACCTGAACTTAAATCTTCCAACACAAGGACAAGATGCAATTAGAGATGAGAACTTTTCCAATAGCTGTAAACTCTCCACTCTGATCTTTCCTGTTCTGTTCCTTTCTGCCTTAATTATCTGAATTACCGAGAAGCTGGACGCAACAAAGAGTCATGTATATATTTTCATTGTCCTCCGAAGAGTAATTTTCACATCTGCATTTTCAAGATTGATACAAGATATAGAATTATTGCAGTTTATAAATGCACACTGTGCTTTACTTTACAAACTTACATCATTCTGTATGTTCATCATGTTTTTGGCTAGTGCCAAGTTCATTGAGTCAGGAGGGATAACATAATGATGGATCCGCTTTCTGTAGTCAATGTCACTGACTGCTGCTTGAGACAGTTTAGCTGCTGCAATGCTGACCATGTCCACTGGTGTGTTGTACTTGGTCTTGCACTTTTCATAGTCCTTCTTGTACTCGCGATCTGACTGTAGTTTGGCAACATTCATAAAATGGACAAGCTTGGGATCATCTTGCAAGCTGCGGAAACCAATGTGCTTTCCCTTTCCTTTTTCATAGGCTTGTTTGTACTTGTACTGCCAGAAAGAAACAGGAATGCTGTTAATGGAGGGAAGTGAAACACTGAGTTTGGCAAAGTTTTTGTTGTATTTGATGGCATTTTAGTATTAACAGTGTTCTGGATTCAGACACAATTGATGACACAAAGACATAGAAGAGCAAGTTGCAAGGATGCCATAAGGGGACTACAATGGGAAAAGATTAAGTTTAGAGATTGGGCAAAGATCTGGAAATAGTGTACAAGATGGAAAAAATGTGAAGCTGTCCATTTTAACAAGAAAAAGAGTAAGGAAGCACATCTTCAAAACTATTATAGATTGAAATGATCAGGTACAGAGGGATTTATTCTTGTATATGAAACATAACAGGTCAATATGTAGATACAGTAAATAATCAGGAAAACTAACAATTTATTTATTGTTGTGGAATTTGAATAAGTAAGGAGGTTATGCTAGAGTTTTATGAGGTATTGGTGAAAACACATCTGGAGCACAACATATTGTATTGGGTATCTTTTGTTTAAAAAAAAAATCACTGGAAATATTTCAGGGAAAATTTACTGAACCGACACTTGGAATGGGTAGGTTATCTTACAAGAAAAGATTGTACAGACTAATCTTACATCTGTTAAAAAATTAGAACAATGAGAAAGAACAATTGAAACATTCAAGTTCCTGGATATTTTTATATGAAGAGTGTAGAGAAGGTGTTTCTTCTTTCGGGAGAATGAGGGATCGCTCTTTAAAATAAGAGAGTGTCCATTTAGGACAAAGATGAGCCAAAGTAAAAATTACCTTGGAGTCAAGAGACTCTGGAACTAACTCTCTTCTTCAAAGGAGAGTAGCAGCAGACTTTGAATATTTTTAATCAGAGGTAGGTATATACTCAATAAGCAAGTGAATGAAAGGTTATATTGACTAGAAAGGAATGTGGAGATGGGGTTATGTTCATATCAACTGTGATATATTAAATTGCAGAGAAGGTTTAAGGATCTGAGTTGCTCATTTTTTTTCTCTTGATAGAGGAGCTCATAATTTTTTTCTGGCATGAAACTGAAATTGTTCAATTACAAGTTTAATCAGAGTAAATTAGGAATTTTGATTCCAAATGTTTTAAAAAGTACAATTTACACCCGCAAGCAACATACATCTATAATGCCAATATGAAATAATATATTGAAATAAAGCATTTTCATGGGCTCGATGATGAAACTGAAAACCATGCCTGCCTCAGTGCAAATAATTGATACATTATTTCTGGTAACTAGTTGGATTATTAAGAAATATTTACATCACTGGCTATGTCCCTTGAAGCTTTTGCGGCCTTTATTGAAATGGCATCAGGCTTAAGGTGATATCCTTTCTTCTTTGATTTCTCCCAGCCAGATCTGTATAATTTCTAGAACATAAAACAGAGTTAGAATTTTAGCACCAGGTAATTCATTTACCAGCCACTGAATTGCATGAGATTGTTTTCCTACAGCATTTTATGACTGAGAATTTAATTTTGAGATACAGCACTATAACAGATGCTTCAGCCCAAGAGCCTGTGCAGCAGAAATATAGGCATATGACCAATTAACCCACTAATCCTCTATGATTTTGGTGGGAGGAAACCAGAGCACCTGGAGGAAACCCATGAGGACATGCAGAGGAAGTCCAAACTCTTTAAAGACAGCAATGGATTTGAACATGGGTCACCAGCGCTCTAATGGTACTGCACTAATTGCTTCTTCAACCACGCTACCTCAATATATTAAAAATGTTAAGTGAAATATCGAAAAATGCATCTAATCTTTTTGACAAACGGTTCAGTGCAATGTCACACAATATTAATGTTGGGGCCATATCTTAAGTATCCATCTCAATGAGCAGAGAGCTGCCACACTCACACCTACCCTAACTGTTAATTTTGGACTAAGATGGGCAACATTTACAATAATATCTTTATTCATAAAGTTAGGATGTGATTGATGGAGACCTGCCAAGCATTGAGTCTTCTGGTCTTAACTCTAATAATGCCTTGCCAGCTGGTTAGGCCAGGACACCAGAATTACAGGTTATCAAAACGTTAAAGATTTTGGAATATTTGAGATGGTTGCAGATGCTGACCAACCTTGAAAATATTTCAAATACTAATTAAAAGAATTAATTAGGAATGTTTAAAAACTGGTGAAATTTAGAAACAAGGAACTAAATGAAAAAACTTCAAAAAGTTAAATATAATTAAGTTTACATCTAAGTGACCTCAAATAATTTGTAAAAATATGAAATTATTCCTTAAAGTAGTCATTGAAATGAGTGGAGTATCTCAGCCAGTGTTAACAATTGAGCACTCAGATTTCCCAACATTAATCTGGAAAACTTCAGGAAGTCAATGCTTTCTCATTGGACTCCATAGCAAGTTCAGCTTCTGATCAGAGCTCGAGTAAGTCTAATGGAAATATTTCTGAGAGATTAGGATTTCAACCCCCTATGAATGAGTAGGCCCTAAGAAATTGTTGCTATCAACATGCACAAAAACATGAACTGGACTAATAGACTCTCACATTCCAAGATTACAACAACGTAGTCTTGATTTTCTCCATAAGGGTGGGATATATGCTACCAATAGTAGGGCCCAGGGAAGAAAAACACAATGTTGGAGAAACAGCAGGTCAAACAATATACTTTATACAGCAAAAATAAAGATACATAATCAATGTTTCGGACTCGAGCCTTTCATCAATTTTAAAAAAAAATTTCATTCTTGCATCTTTCATTTAATACTTTTAATTGTGTTATCAACTTTCACATTCTCTTCATGGCACAATGTAGTTTGCAATTCTTTGCTACATTGCAATTTTCATTCAAATATTTCCATGGAAAGCAATTTAATCTGATTTATTTTACATACCTGACTAATGTTGTACTGGTTCATTTTAGCTAGAGTGATTTCTGGTGTGTCTGGCATTACATGTATCTGAACCTTGTCCTTTTCCCAATCTTCCTTGTACAAGTTCTAAAAGGTTATAGGTCGATGATTAATAAAACATTCTTTGAATTGGAGAAATTAATATAGCATCTTCAAAATCATGACATGTTTCTTACCATATCCATGATTTTGGCATTTGCCTTTGCCAATTCAATGGGCATAGAGTGAGTATCAATGGTAAATTTGAATGTCTCTGGGTGCTGACGATATCTTTTCTCACACAGAATATTTGAGGCATGCTTATTCTTTTCATTCTCCAGTGAACCAATGGGGATCCAACCCAAACCTTTCATATATTCTGTATACTCTGACTTGTAAAGGTTCTGAAATAACAAGCACAAAGATTAAATACCAAAATACATTTTCAATAACAGAATTTAAACTAAATAAACTACAGCAGAAGCCAATTCTATTTAGAATTTTCTGGACAAGAGATGTCTTGACTGTGTCATGCTTTTAATTTTGGTCTTCCTGAGCCACACAAATTAAATGCACATGAAAGTGTGGTGGTTATTTCACTCTGTTGATGGAAGGTCTCCCAAGGTGGGAAAAGAGAATTGTTCTCCAATCCTCCTGAAATCTATGGAAAATATCTGGCTCTAGTATGATGATGTGGAAGAGCATCAAAATAATCCTAAAGTCAGACTCGTTCCATTCTCAATGTTAGCCATGAACTGTACTGGGTTTAATAGAGCAAACCTACATGCTAACTGGGATTTCCACTTAACCAGATATCCATGACAATTTATCATTCCAGACTAGCTCCCACCCTCAATGGCAAGTCCTTGTGCAGACAAATGCTATCTCTGAGGGAGTCAAAACAGGGATTATTCTCAAAAGAATAGAGGAAAAACACTGACAACCTCTTCATTAAACGAGCTATCAAACTTAACAATCACCTCAGATTTGCCAATACCTTCTGACATTCAAAAGCCATAATGAGAACATTCATTTATTTTTAAAACTGAAAGAAACAAAACATTTAAATGAATGTAATAATTCATAAAACATGGAAATAAGTTTAAATAATTTGTAATAAATAATTGGATGAACTAAAAGTCATCATTGTATCTTGCAGCTGTTCCAAATAAATGGCTCTTATTTTCCTATACAAGGTATAACCTGTGCCATGTTGGAGAGTTAAGTCTCCTGTTTAATTGCAAGGGAGCATATTCTTGAAAAATATTTATTAATGAATTAAGCAGAGAATGGTTGGAAATTACATGAGAAACTTAACATTTGTCCACATATAGACAAACAGCCCTGAAATGAGGAAAATAAGGAAACAATGTAAATGTAAATCTATTTAAAGGCAAACAATGAGAAACTGGAGGATCTCAATGAGCCAGGCAGGATCCATGGGGAGAAATTGTCAGTGAACATTTGAGATCCTTTATCCAGTTACTCATGACACAAACCACCACTTACTATTGCACTGAAGTGGCGACCTACATCATGTTCTCAAGTTATGTTACCTGAACTTAAATCTTCCAACACAAGGACAAGATGCAATTAGAGATGAGAACTTTTCCAATAGCTGTAAACTCTCCACTCTGATCTTTCCTGTTCTGTTCCTTTCTGCCTTAATTATCTGAATTACCGAGAAGCTGGACGCAACAAAGAGTCATGTATATATTTTCATTGTCCTCCGAAGAGTAATTTTCACATCTGCATTTTCAAGATTGATACAAGATATAGAATTATTGCAGTTTATAAATGCACACTGTGCTTTACTTTACAAACTTACATCATTCTGTATGTTCATCATGTTTTTGGCTAGTGCCAAGTTCATTGAGTCAGGAGGGATAACATAATGATGGATCCGCTTTCTGTAGTCAATGTCACTGACTGCTGCTTGAGACAGTTTAGCTGCTGCAATGCTGACCATGTCCACTGGTGTGTTGTACTTGGTCTTGCACTTTTCATAGTCCTTCTTGTACTCGCGATCTGATTGTAGTTTGGCAACATTCATAAAATGGACAAGCTTGGGATCATCTTGCAAGCTGCGGAAACCAATGTGCTTTCCCTTTCCTTTTTCATAGGCTTGTTTGTACTTGTACTGCCAGAAAGAAACAGGAATGCTGATAATGGAGGGAAGTCAAACACTGAGTTTGGCAAAGTTTTTGTTGTATTTGATGGCATTTTAGTATTAACAGTGTTCTGGATTCAGACACAATTGATGACACAAAGACATAGAAGAGCAAGTTGCAAGGATGCCATAAGGGGACTACAATGGGAAAAGATTAAGTTTAGAGATTGGGCAAAGATCTGGAAATAGTGTACAAGATGGAAAAAATGTGAAGCTGTCCATTTTAACAAGAAAAAGAGTAAGGAAGCACATCTTCAAAACTATCATAGATTGAAATGATCAGGTACAGAGGGATTTATTCTTGTACATGAAACATAACAGGTCAATATGTAGATACAGTAAATAATCAGGAAAACTAACAATTTATTTATTGTTGTGGAATTTGAATAAGTAAGGAGGTTATGCTAGAGTTTTATGAGGTATTGGTGAAAACACATCTGGAGCACAACATATTGTATTGGGTATCTTTTGTTTAAAAAAAAATCACTGGAAATATTTCAGGGAAAATTTACTAAACCGACACTTGGAATGGGTAGGTTATCTTACAAGAAAAGTTTGTACAGACTAATCTTACATCTGTTAAAATTTAGAACAATGAAACACTGTAATATTCCTGGGGATCTTTATAGGGAGAGTGCAGAGAGGGTGTTTCCTTTTTTGGGAGAATGAGGGATCGTTCTTTAAAATAAGAGAGTGTCCATTTAGGACGAAGATGAGCCAAAGTAAAAATTGCCTTGGAGTCGAGAGTCTCTAGAACAAACTCTCTTCCTCAGAGGAGAGTAGCAGCAGACTTTGAATATTTTTAATCAGAGGTAGGTATATACTCGATAAGCAAGTGAATGAAAGGTTATATTGACTAGAAAGGAATGTGGAGATGGGGTTATATTCATATAAAATTGCAGAGAAGGTTTAAGGATCCGAGTTGCCCATTTTTTTCCCTTGATGTACAAGTTCATAATTTAGACCGGCATGAGACTGACATTGTTCAATTACAAGTTTAATCAGAGTAAATTAGGAATTTTGATTTCAAATATTTTTAAAAATACAATTTACAGTTATAACAAAATAAAATGCCTAAAGTGAATGTTCATAAATCAAGAATGAAATGGGAACTTGATTTAAATAGAAAGATAGATGGAAGTATTTGGAAAAACTTGTGTAAAGATAGTATGACTAAGGATATAAATCTAAGATATAGATTGGTACAATATTTTTTTTTACATTAATTGTATTTAACTCCTCAAAAATGAAAGAAATTTGAATTAATTTCTTCACAATTCTGTTTTAGATGTGGACAAGAAATAGGTACTTTTTTCATTTTACTTGGACTTGCTTTAAGGTTAAGAACTTTTGGTCACAAGTTAAATGATTTTTGGAGTGAGTATTAAAAGTAAGTTTACCGTTTGATCCAATGTTATTTTTATTAGGAGACTTTAAGTCTATTGCTTTAGGGTTGAAACTGACTATGTACCAAATTGAATTTTTACGTTTGGCTTTGGCTGTTGCTAAAAAAATGTATGGCTATTACATGGTAATCTGATTTAGTTTTAAAAATGCAAAGGTGGGATACTGAAATGAAATCCTGTATTCCTTTAGAAAAGATAACATATAATTTGAGGGATTAATATCATTTCTTTGTAAAAATGGAGCCCATATGTAAAAACTTTGGTATTAAAATTTGATCTCCCGATCTGCTCCGGTGAGTGTCTCGGTCTCTGCAGCTAAAAAGTTGATTATGACTGTTTTTAGTAATGATCTCCTTCTTTCTTTTTTTGTAGGTGGGTAGGGGAGGAGGGAGGGTGTTAGTGGGGTGGACGAGGGAGGTTGGGGATTCATTTAATTATATAATGTTTGTATCAATATATTATAACTAATGTCATATGTTTTAAAATTGTAAATGAGATTAGAAAGAAAGTACAATTTACACCAGTAAGCAACATACATCTATAATGCTATGTACAATATATGAAATATATTGAAATAAAGCATTTTCATGGGCTCGATGATGAAACTGAAAACCATGCCTGCCTCAGTGCAAATGATTGATACATTATTTCTGGTAACTAGTTGGATTATTAAGAAATATTTACATCACTGGCTATGTCCCTTGAAGCTTTTGCGGCCTTTATTGAAATGGCATCAGGCTTAAGGTGATATCCTTTCTTCTTTGATTTCTCCCAGCCAGATCTGTATAATTTCTAGAACATAAAACAGAGTTAGAATTTTAGCACCAGGTAATTCATTTACCAGCCACTGAATTGCATGAGATTGTTTTCCTACAGCATTTTATGACTGAGAATTTAATTTTGAGATACAGCACTATAACAGATGCTTCAGCCCAAGAGCCTGTGCAGCAGAAATATAGGCATATGACCAATTAACCCACTAATCCTGTATGTTTTTGGTGGGAGGAAACCCATGAAGACACCTAGAGGAAGTCCAAACTCCTTAAAGACAGCGACGGATTTGATTACAGGTCACCAGCGCTTTCATCGTACTTGAACTGTGCTACCTTAATTTATTAAGTGAAATATGGGAAAAGTGCATCTAATCTTTATCACTAATGGTTCAGTGTAATGTCGCACAATATTAATGCTGTGGCCATGTCTCAAGAATCCACCATCATGAGCAGAGAGCTGCCACACTCACACCTTCCCTGGCTGTTAGGTCTGGACTTAAAAGAACAACTTTTACAATAATAACTTTATTCATCAATGATGAATAAAGGATGTGATTGATGAAACACTCTTCTAGTCATAAATAATAAACCCTAACTCTAATACATCATAGGCCAGCAACAATAGAAATTCACCAAGAAAGTGTTATTTTAAAAATATATTTATTAATAACTATTAATAATATAACAACTTCACTTAATGTGTGTGTGTGAGAGAGAGAGAGAGAGAGAGAGAGAGAGAGAGAGAGAGAGAGAGAGGGACAGAGAGATGAGAGAGAATGAGAGAATTCTGGAAAGTCAATTCAAAGTTCAGACTTAGAAATCCTGTGTTGAAACTCAGAACTATTAAACTGATGTCCAGAAGAAATTATAAAGTTGAAGAGACACTGAGTCATCAAATTTCTAAAAATTCAAAAATCCTTGTCGAATTGCTTTCAGAAAAATCTTCTTTCATACAAATGATTATCACAACTCCCCTCTTCCTGGTGTAGGGGGAAAGACAACGTGTGACTTTCACGATAGTTCCAGGAACCCAGGAAAGAGTTCGACAAAATGACCATCAAAATGGTCACAATCCAAAAGCAGGAATGATCTAGTTTCCTTTACCCAGATTTGAGTAAATAAAAAAATAACCATTACAATGATCACATTACAATGATCACTGCTCTCCCCTGACAAGGGGAAACAGCAGAAGTGTCCATCTCATACAAAATTACTTAATTTCTATCTTGCAGATCTCTGGTCACTTATTAAATCAACCTTGCTTCTTCAAGTCTCTCATTCACATGACTTGCTTGATCAATACTGAAATCTGTTTTCAGTTTCAATTTCCCTAAAACATGTGTCTTAATCATATAACCTGTAAATTCCCACCTGGTCTTCCTCACCACTGTGTTCAAGTGTCCTGGAATAACAAACATTGTTCTTTTGTTCTCCCAAAACATTACCTTTGTAGGTAATATGGACTTGATGGTGCCATGATATCTGAGACCACAAGCTATGGATGGTTTTGCTGTAAAAATGTTTGGAACTGGAAAGCTTGCAGCTTGTATTAACCCTTAAAAGTGTGATGGCTAAATGAAATGTGATAAATGTGATCTTATAAAAACAGTGCAAACATCTAAACAAATAAAAGAACAGATAAGAAATGTAAACAAATTGATTGTACAATATAGAGAGAACAAAAAAAATTAATAACATGCACAAGTAAGAGTCCTTAAATGAGACTCTGAGTTTGTCGTTGATGAGTCTGATGATGGAATGGTAGCAGATGTTCCAGAACCTGGTTGTGCAAGTCTTGTGGCATCTAGACCTCTTTCCTGATGGCAGCATATGAGAAGAGAGCATGTGCTGGGTGGTGTGGGTCTTTGATGATTGCTGCTGCTCTCTAATGACATTGTTCCCTGTAGATATACTCAATAGTGGGGAGGGATTTTGCCTGTGATGTCCTGGGCTGTGTCCACTGCCCATTGGAGGGTTTTATGCTCAGGGGCATTGGTGTTCCCATACCAGATCGTGATGCAGCC
This sequence comes from Narcine bancroftii, assembly GCF_036971445.1. Classification (NCBI taxonomy): domain Eukaryota; kingdom Metazoa; phylum Chordata; class Chondrichthyes; order Torpediniformes; family Narcinidae; genus Narcine; species Narcine bancroftii. The sequence goes on along the minus strand of NC_091472.1, from coordinate 266,288,445 downwards.
GGTCAGAACACTTTCCACCACACTTCTGTAAAAATATTTTAGGGTTTCTGGTATCATACCAAACCCCTGCAAACTCCTGTGGAAATAGACGTGCTTTTTTCACAATGCCATTGGTATGCTGGGTCCAGGAAAGATCCTCCAAAATAGAGACTCCCAAGAACCTAAATTTTCCCACCCTCTCGACCTCTGATCCCACAATGATCACTGGATTGTATATCCCTGGCTTTCCTTTCCTGAAGTCAACAATCAGCTCCTTAGTTTTGGTGACATTGAGTTTCAGGTTTTTGTTGGTGCACCAATCAGCCACATTTTCAATCTCCATTCCCATCCTCTATACAACCCACTACCGTGGTATCGTCAGAAAATTTGTTGGTTATTGTTGTATTGAGCTACACAGGCATTGGTGTAAAGTGAGTAGAGCAGGGGGCTGTGCAGCCCTGTGCTGCCACAATACTGATTTTGGAGGAAGATGTTCTTTACCAAGTTTCACTAAATATGGTTTGGAGGTGAGGAAATCCATAATCCAATTAGACAGTGGAGTGTTAACTCCCAGGTCTTGGAGTTTGCTAATCAGTTTTGAGGGGTTGAGAGTGTTAAATGCCAAACTGTAGGCGATAAGGAGCATCCTGATGTATATATCTTTGCTGTCCAAGTATTCCATGGCTTTGTGTAGAGCCAGTGAGATGGCACTCCATCATAGACCTGTTTCTATGATAGGTGAATTGGAATGAATCCATGTCACTGCTCAGACAAGAGCTGCAGGGTCGGCGCCAAGAAGAGGCATCCAAAGGCATTTCCCCCAATACAGTCGTGGCATTGATCGCTGTCAGTCCCTCCCCCACCGGCGTCATTAGCATCTACCTTGAGGCATGCTAGCGACTCTCCACCCGCCCTAAGCTATGTCACTAGCATGCGTAAAGTGTCACTGGTGTCTATTGATGCTTGACACAATAAAAGCAGCACTTATTGGAGGGGCAGATGATGTTAACAGCACCCCCCCCCCCACCACCACTGAGCGAGTCTATGAGCTTCGCACTGTGCCCCACTCTAACACACTAATGGCCCCATCTAACCTTCATTCTAGCGCTGACCCTGAGGAGCTGATCGGCTTCATCTCCAGCCTTTCAAAACACTTCATCACTGTTGATGTAAGTACTACTGGTCAATAGTCGTTAAGGCAGGTTACTGCACTCTTCTTGGGCACCAGTATGATTGACGGCTATTTGAAACAGATGGGTACCACGCCCTGCTGGATTGAGATAATGAAGATATCCTTGAATACCTTGGTAAATTGGTCAGCACAATTCTTTAATACTCAACCAGATTTTCCATTTGGGCCAGATGCTTTCTTTTGATCACCCTCCTGAAAGCAGCATGTACAACATCATTCTCAGATGTGGAGAGAATGGGATCGTCAGGGTACATCGGTGTGCAGAGAGGTGGTTCTTCCCTGTTACTGTCATCAAGTTGGGCGTAGAAGGCATTGAGTTATCTAGGAGAGAAGCTTTGCCATCTGCTACTTTACCGGATTTGGTTTTGTAAGAGTTTATGAGATTTAAGGCCCTGCCACAGCTGTCAGGTGTCCCTTGTTTCAATTTACATCCTGAATCTTCACTTTGGCTGAGAGATAGCTTTCCGCAGCTCATACCTGCTCTTGCTGTACTGATCTAGATCTCCGGACTTAAATGCCTGTGATCTGGCTCTCAGCAGATTATGTATTTTATTGTTCATCCAGGGCTTCTGGTTGGGGAAATCCCTGAATGATTTGGTGGGAACACACTCATCCACAGCTGTTTTGATAAAGTGTGTGACAGCCTGAATGTACTCATTCAGATTCTTAGCAGACTTCTTGAATACTCCCCAATCTGCTGACTCGAGGAAGTCCTTTTAATGTTCCTGAGCCTCCTGTGAACAGCTTCTAGCTGTCTTGACCTCCAGAGCCTCTCTTTTTAGGCTTTGTCAACATGAAGGCAAAAGGAGCACAGCCAGGTGATCAGACATGCTAAAGTGCAGTTGCGGGAAAGAACAGTAGTCCTCCCTTATCTTGGTGTAGCAGTGATCAAGGGTGACTTGATGAAGGACTCAAGCCAAAAATCTTGGTTATGTATCCTTATCTTTGCTACATAAAGTACACTATTTAACCTGCTGAGTTTCTCCAGCATTGTGTTTTTACTTCAACCACAGTGTCTGCAGACTTTTATGTTTTCTCCAGGCCCATGGAATTATTGAGAAACAAAGACAATAGATTCCTCAAGGTGGCAGTCCAAGTCGATAGAATGATGAATAAGGCAAATGGGATGCTTGCCTTTATTTTCCTAGGCATAGAATAGAAGAACAAAAATCTTGCCCTTACTGTTCAAAACCATGGTTAGGCACAGCAGGAAGATTTTTCAGTGCTGGTTACCATTCTGTAGAAATAATGCAATTGGACTGGAGATGATGCAGAGGAGATACATCATGTTGACCGAGATTGAACATTTCAGTTACAAAGAGAGATTGAATCTGTCAGGTTTATTTTCCAGAGCAGAGGAGGCTGAGTTGAGTCCTAATTGAGACACGGGAAATTAAGAATCATAGATGGTAAGAAACTTTCCTCTATTGCAGCGATGTCTTGGATCAGAAATAAAAAGTTTTAGGTGAGCAGTAAAAGCTTCACAAAGACCTGAGTGTGACTTTCTCCCATTTTTCACTTCATTTTATTTGAGTGGGACTGACCCTTTAAGAGAGCAGATTTAACAAACTTCCTGCAGGATTTGAAGTGCTTATGAAACTAGCAGCAAGCTTTGAACATCATATTCCTTTTACTGGATACATTACAGAATCAACACAGAAGCCCTGGAGACGCCAGATGCAAAGATAATGTGACCAGGTACTTTTAAAAAGACAGTGCATCATTTGTTCAAGAGGTCATTAAGGTAACAGCACAAGTCAACAGCTCTTCAACCTCCTTTGTGGGAATGAGAAACTCACTTGGCCTCAATGTGTATTTATAGACAGAACATTCAATTTCCTCCTTCTGCTTCTAGAGGGATGAGAGACCACTTCAACTAATGGATGTAAAGGGTTTTAAAATTGCAGAAGAAATACTGCACTCTACTCATCTGACCCACAAAAAGGGCTCTAACTGCAGAAAAGGGCACTCATCTAAAAAGAACATTTCTCCGAACCACCTCAACAAGGGTGTCATGACTAATCAACATTCTGCCATCCCTGGCATCTCACCCACTTCAGGAACTGCTAACAACTTCTTAAAGCCTGCACGTCTCACCCATCTTAAAGCCTGCATGTCTCATTTATCTGTGTGTCTCATCATCTAAAGCCTGCGTGTCGCATCAATTTCAAGCCCACGTGTCATCACTAAGTTTCTGAAACTGAACTTTGAACTGCCTTCGGGAATCAAGCCTTGATCTGCAGTGGCTTGGGGCATTCCACACTCACCAATATATTCGTGCATAGTTAAAATTTAACTTAGGTAATTGTATATAAATTTAGTTTAAGTTTAGATAAGTTAGTTAATTTAGATTACATGTTATATAATTGTTGCTTAATCATTAAAAATATTATTTTAAATGTAACACTGTCTGGGCTAATTTTTCAATCGCTGCTTCTGTATATGTAACACGAGGAAGTTTTTTAAAAAAAATGCCAGGGGTAGTTGGGATCTGGAATGCACTACCTGGCATGCTGATGGAGGCAGAGACTTGCTTAAAATTTTAAACATTTTTGGATCAGTATTTGAATAGCCAAGAAAAGTAGGATTATGGAACAAGTGGAAGTAAATGGGATTTTTAAAGATAAATACTTTCTACCTGACATAGAAATGATGGGTCAAACAGGCCTCTTTCTATTATATTATGTCCCTGTCTCTGCTTTCCTCACCTAATCTTTTAATTTACCTCCTTCAATACTAATGTCATTCTCACACCTATTTTTTTCCCTGAATAAAATCTCATCACAATAGAACAGATTTGTTCTGTTGTACACACTTAATGCATGTTTGAATTCTACTTCCGAAATTCAATGCTGCTCCAAATGACATTAATATAATTGAACATTTAGCACTATGGATCAATGTTCTACAGATCCATTTTTAGATCATTGTAACCTTCACTACATCTGTCATTACTTTTCTACTCTTAGATTTCTATTATTTAATTAAATTTGTTTCTGACCAGATTCTCAAAATTGGAAAACATCCACAATTAAAGTTTCACCATAAACATTGCAGAAGCTATTGACTATTTTTGACTTCAACACAAGTCATTCATAACTGACCTCACTCATGTTCATCTGGTTGCTTTTGGACAGCACAATTTCTGGCGAATCTGGCATAATATGGATCTTGGTCTTGTCTTTGTTCCATGCGTCTGTGTACAATTTCTGTTGAACAAAATAGAACCGTAAGATGAAAAAAAAAAGCAGCAAGACCATGAGGATTAATGAAATCCTGCTTGTAATTTTTCCATCTCTGATGAATAAAATATTTGATGGAGTGGTAAATGATCAGAATCCCAATCAACACATGGGAAATGTAGCAGAGTGGTTAAGCTGCAAGGGCATGATCCAGAGATCTGATCTGAAGATCAAGAAAATAGCAGGAATGGGATTTAAATTTACTTCAATTTAAATATTCAGTATTTGGTGTGATGAACAACAAACTCCTGGATGTGAGCAAAGTTCAAGGGCAATTCAGGATAAGCAGTAAATATTTAGCGTAGCAGTTAGTGCAAAGCCAGCAGTCGGGACTGGCGTTCGAATCCCGTGCGGTCTGTGAGGAGTTTGTACATTCTCCCCGTGTCTGTATGGGTTTTCTACAGGGGCTTTTGTTTCCTCCCACCATTTGAAATGTATTGGGAGTTGGCGGTCAATTGGGTGTAATTGGGCTGAAAGGGCCTGTTACCGTGCTCCATGTCTATTTTTTAAAAAATTAAATTTAAAATAAATTTAAAACTTAAATAACGGCAGCACAAAGATCCTGCAAGTGAATTAAAAAATTATGCAACATAATTCCACTTTAAATATTATTTTCCTGGATCTCATCCATGTCATTTAAGCCAAGATGATACTGATGAAGACAGATCCTAGGTGGTCTTTTCAATAGAAGGGAGTGTTTTCACATCACAGTAACTGGCAAAACAATAGTATTTTCAGCAGAGATGAAATGCTGCTCTCAGATATAATGTTTATAAAATTGTCTGGGAATTCATCTGCATCTAAATGCATGATATGGTGGTATCAAAGGATCAGCACATTGTCATTGCATTTAAGATAGTAGAATTAATTTTGGAGACATTGAATAAGCCTTTAATACTATACAGAACGGACTAGTGTTGAAAACCTGTATCAACACTGTGTTCGTGAATCAACCAATCATAGAGTCGCAGGCTCTATTTCAACAGCAGAGGAAATAAAGTTTAAGGTTGAAACTACCTGAGTATCACCCGACTAAAACAGAGTAAATTCTTCAGTGAGTGGAGAAAAAACGCATGCAAATGATGTAAAATCATTCTCCATTCTGGAAGAGAATAATGTTGTTATGCCAGAAAGCAGACCCCATACCTCCAATTTTACCACACCCTCCCCATTTTTCCCCACAGCAATAATTGATCCAGGGATAAAGAAAGCTACGAGTGCATCATTAAGCCAGACACTCTGTGACACACTCCCATGTCTGAAATACTTGAGATTAGGAAGGGTACTGAATTAGATAATATTACTTTTCCTAATTCCTATTCATTATTTAGAAAACGTGGAGAATAGGTAAGAACAAGTATGTGGCTGGGTTGTAGTGAACCGGAGGACCTGTTGGGCTGAAAACCGGGGAATGCAGTGGAGATGTTTGAAGAGGTTGTGTTTGGGGTCCATGCTACCATGCTTACCTTATTCCACATCTGTGCATTATTCTTGGCCAACACAAGTTCAAGAGAATCAGGAATGCTTGTGAATTCTAATGTGTCAGGATGTTGGCGATAGTTTTTCTCACTTGCTATCTGGGTTGCTTTCTTTGCCTTCTCCACATCTAAAGAGCCAATAGGAATCCAGCCGATGCCTTTAAACCAGTTATTATAATCCATCTTGTAATTGAGCTGAAAGAAGATTTTAAACAGTAAAGTCCCATGTACATTTCATTTTTTTTTTCCTTATTGCCTTATGGCCTATGAATGTCATCAATTGCACTAAGATTACAGTCAAAATATGAAATAAAAATTAAAACTATTATAGGGAGTTGATATATTTACATTCATATTTGTGGAAGAGAGTTTAGTGGGTTTTATTCCAGGATAAGCATTGGATCATTTAGAACAGAGATGAGAAAATTCTTAACTTTGGTGCTGCAAAATCCTCAAATAATTGGAATTCTCAAACCAATTTCACAGACCCAGAAAAATTTTAAGTGGTATCTAACATGAGCTGATAATGGCATGTAACATTAATGCCACAGAGGTGCCAGGCAAAGGCAATTTCTAATAAGAGTGAGTCCAATCAACTACCCTTGTCATTCACTGCCAATTCCCCCATGATCAACATCCTTGGGTAATCAGCATATGCCAGATCTTAAATGGATCCAGTGAAATAAACACCAGGACTTCGAGGACATCAAAGGCTGGATATTATTGGGAGAGTGATTTACCTCTGTACACCTAGGTTCCTCCACCATTTATGAAGCATAGATCAGAACTGTGAAAGAAAGCTCTCCACTTGCCTGAGTTGGGTCAGCACTCTTGAAGTTTTGCACCATTCAGGACAAAGCAACATTCTTGTGTACCACCCTATCCACTATCTTAAGCACTCATTCCCTTTATCACAGCTGCATCATGTAACATATACAAATTACACTACACCTCCTCATCCAAGCAACTTCAACAACACTTTGCAAACCTTCAGATCCTTCCACCAAGAAAGACAAAGGCTGCAGGTGCATGAGAACACCAAAAGCATACACCAACTGGGTTGGAAATGTATTGCCAGACCTTCATCACCAGGTCTAAATCCCAGAACCCCCTCCTCAACCACTTCATAGTAGTAGTGTCTTCACCAGAAGTACATTGGGTCAAAAAGACAGCTCACCATCAACATCTCAATTGTCATTGGAGATGATCAATAGAAGCTATACTTTCCAGTAATGCCCAGATCCAAAAAATGAATAATTCTTTTTAAAAAGTGTTAGTTTCATCTAATTGTAAAGTCACTGTTGAAATGCCACAACCATTCACATGCCTTTGAATACAGACATTCTCACCGGAGGCACATTACAATGACACTCAGATACTGAAGAGTAATCCTTCTGGTTAGAATTACAAGGCTACTGAGCTCCCCACAAAAATCAAAATAAGAAATTGTAATTCCAAAGTGAACTGATGCAGATAATCAAAATCTGAAACTTTGGAAATGCTTGACAGGTTTGGACAGCATCTGTGGAGAAAAGGGTAAATACTTCCAGGTTCTAATGCACAGAAACTAACTGTAAGGTTTGGTTTTCCTTCCACAGATGCTTGCATGAATCTCTAAGCATTTCCAAACACAAATAAACACATTCTCCAACAAATGTTGTAGCTTACCTCACTTTGTATGTTCATCATGTTTCTGGACTGCACTAAACTCATGGCATCAGGCAGATAGGTATAATTATGCAGCAGATGCTTGTAGTTAGCATTGCTGGCTACTTCCTGGGATTTCTTGGCTGTAGTAATATTGACCATGTCCATCGGTGTGTGATACTTGGTCTTGCTTTTTTCATAGTCTTTTTTGTATTCACGCTCAGACTGAATCTTGGCCACGTGCATAGAATGGACCAGTTTAGGGTCATCTCGAAGGCTGCGGAACCCAACATGTTTACCCTTTTCCTTTTCAAAAGCCTCTTTGTATCGATACTGAAATGATATTTGCATGAGAAAGTTAACACCTTTGTTCAACTTGGCCAGTTTAAAGATATGAATAGAAAATAGAAAAGTTCCATTATTACACTATGTTAATTTAAACCACTGTCCTTAATTTATATTTTTCTTCATTGACAATTAAAATTTTTGATTTTTCTCTGTGAATTACGTTTCATATAAGGAGCCTGAAGTCTGAGTGCAGGTTAATGGTCAGATACTAAATGGTGCGGAAGAAAAGAGGACCCTGTGGTCCAAATCCATACATCTGAAGGTTGCAGTGCAGGTTGATTGGATAGTTTGAAAAGGCCAATGGGATGCTTACCTTATTCCACATTTGTGGATTATTCTTGGCCAACACAAGTTCAAGAGAATCAGGAATACTTGTGAATTCTAATGTGTCAGGATGTTGGCGATAGTTTTTCTTGCTTCATTAGTCTGGGGGTTGAGTTCAAGAGTGTAGGGGTCACGTTGCAGCTCTACAAATCTCTGGCGAGATCATGCTTAGAAAATTCTGGTCGCCTCATTATAGAAAGGATGTGGAAGTTATGGAGAGTGTGCAGAGGAGACTTACCAGGATGTTTTATGAGGCAAGGTTAGCAGAGCTAGGACTTTTATCTTTGCAGTGTAGAAGGATGAGAGGTGATCTAATAGAGGCCTATTAGTGTCTGAGAGGCAAAGATAAGATGCAGAGCCAGGACCTATTTCCAAGGACAGAAGTAATAAACACCAGAGGATAGAAGCACAAAATAAAGGGAGAGAAGTTTAGGGAGGCATCAGGGGTAAAATTTTTACACATAGTTGTGGGTGCCTTGCCAGGTGTGGTAGTGGAGATTGTAACATAGGCATTTATGAGACTCCAAAACAGGCACATGGATGAAAGAAAAATAGAGGGTTATGAGGTAGATAACTATTTTTTTATATAGGAATACAGAGGTCAGTACAACATCGAAGGCCAAAGGGCCTGTACTGTACTGTAGTGTTCTATGTAGTAGCATAATCACTCATTACAAAAATAGCATAATTTATGCTCAAAGTTGCAGTGTATTCAAAATGTTGGCCAGCTTCTGTGGATTGTTTTCTCAGCTCCCTTTCCCTTTAATATTTCATCTTATAACCATCTTGTTGAACATTGGAACTATTTTTTCTATATTTTGTCCAAAGTAATGGAATTGAGAACCAAAGGAACTAGGTTTAAAGTGTGGGGGGGATAAATTCAATTGGAACCTGAGAGGTCTTATTTTTTGAGTGGTGGTGTATGAAGCAAGTGCCAGAGGAGGTCATTGAGGGAGAGACTATTGCATCATTGAAGAAAAACATGGACAGATACATGGACAGGTTTTGAAGGATATGAGCCAAACATAGACAAGTGGGAGTAGTGGAGTGAGACATTCAGGTTGGCATGGATAAGTTGGCCTGAAGGGTGTCTTTTCATACAGCATGATTCGATGATTCTACAACCTAAGTGTATTTTCTCAATCTTAATTCTGGTGAGATTGAAAAAAAGACCAGAGTCAGGTGAGATATACAAATTAAAGAATATTGCCAATCACCAGCTTTCCACAACCTCATTAACCTTACTTCCCAAGTGATTATTTTCCTCCTTTTTAAATGCTACATTTAATTCTGTTTCTATGGTCTTTCTGTGTAATACATTGCATATTTACATAACTTTTTGAGGGAAGTAGTCTCCTTGAGGCTAATTTTTATGGGTTTTGCTGTTATACCTGGTACCTATGAAAAGTCATGGTGGTGGATTTTCAATTTAGCCACCTGATTATCATCCTCTGATTTTGATTCAGATCCAAGCACTGAAAGGTTAACTCATTATACTTTCTGGCATAGAACAGGGGCTTATGTTTGTAACTGTGTTTGCTACATTCCCTACACAATACATCTGCCCGCCATATCTTTATGTGCCAGGGTAAAAATGTCAAGTGCTAGTGGAAATGTACTTAAAGTGAGAGGGGACAGTTTAAAGAAATATATGGGGCAAGATTTTACACTAGGTGTAGTAGGTACATGGAATGGGCTTCAAGATATGAGATCTGTGGAAACACACCTGATGGGAGCATGCAAGAGGCTTTGAGAATGAATATGGAGGTAGAAGAAATATATTTTAGTTTGTCATTGTTTTTGGCACAAATGGCATGGGCCAAAGGGTCTAGTCCTATGTTATTCTCTTCTATTCCGTGCTGTCTTCTGTACTTATCTAGCTTCTGATTAACTATATTTTATGCAATGTTGACAAATGTTCTGATCTGACACAAAATATTCTACTGCTGGCCAAGTCCTACAAATGTTAGGATCTCTTAAACTTAAATTATAGGTAATACAACCTCTTTAAAATCTCTCAGGGTGGCATTTATACATTTAAAAAAATTTAAATTTATATTTTAAATTTAGACATACAGCGAGGTAACAAATCCTTTCAGCCCATGAGTCCATGCCACCCAATTTACATCCAATTAACCTACATCCCCGGTATGTTTCTATGTTAGAATACCATTGTTATTTTCTCTCTGAAAGGATAGAATCCTTTTTCAAGAAAAGAGCAGGAAATTAAATAATACATTATTGGGAAATCAGCAAATATAGGCATTTTTTCCTCAATACCTCATGCTAATTTTATACCATTGATCTCTGCAGAGTATAACTTATCAAAGAATATACATTTAAACTGTGTCCAAGTCTTTCTTCCGAGTTTTGTTTCCATGGAGTTTGATCAGGTCCAATTCCAAGAACCTTATTTTTAGCTATGAAACAGATTCTGAAATTCCATGAAAAATACTCTGGCCAGTTCTTGAAATGTTTGTGACTCAAACAATGACATCTAAATCCCAGAAGGCGACTTTACTCACATTACTTGCAATGTTTCTGGAAGCTTTTGCAGCAACAATTGGAATGGCATCTGCACGGAGATCATGACCTTTAGCAATTGTCTTGTTCCAGGCTTTCTTATACAGTTGCTTGAAAAGGAAATAGTATAAATAACTTTAGAAAGCACAGAATCCAATGTTGGAATAATGGCTTATCTGCCCAATAAATTCAAAGCTGAATGATTATTCAAGTGGCCAGCTTATGTCTAAAATGATAACATATAAGATTTTAAAGGGCTGCGTAAAAATTGATCAAAGTTCTAACAAAATTATCCATTTTATCTGGTTTGTTCGCAGTAAATTACTGAAAGTTTTCAAATATTTATTTTGTTATTAATATTCTTCTTGTTGATTTACTCATCCGAATGTAATATTTCCATCTTTGGACCATTTTAACCTTTGCAGTAAATACTTAAGAGTTTAATAGAAAATTGGATATTACAAAAAGCTTGCATATGTCATGAGCTTTTCCCTTCAGGTTGGAAAATCTTCACGTCTGCTGCATAATTAATTGATTTTGATTGTTTCAATTATGTCATCAGTGGCTTAAAGTTTGACATGGCAATTGTTGGGCCTCACCTGCCAAATACAGGTATTTATTATGATCTATTATCATTACTGCAAGTTCATTGAGAAAATGTCCACCTGAAATGTATAATCATTAACCAATCTCCGATTCAGTCAGTTTCTTCAGTGTAATCCTTTCCAAGTTAACCATGGTACTTACTTCACTGAGATTCTGAGCATTGGCCTTTGCCTGCAAGAGTGGTGGATATGTAGAGTCAAGGGTATATTTGTGTTTTATCTTTTCACCAGATTGTTTGTAATTCAGCTGAAAATAAAAAGGACAAATCATGGGTGTGAGGACCAAAGCTGTCAATCACTCAGCACCAAAATAATATAAGCAAAATAATAATAATGTTTATTGTCATGCACACAAGCTCAATGCAGTAAAATTCTTACTGCAGCCAAATAGATACCTTTCGTAAATAAAAACTAGTATACATTAAATTACAGAGGATAATAAATATAAAAGATATTCATAGTTATATTTAGTGTAAGGAAAAGTGGTGTTTCAATAGTGCAGACGTTAGGGCAATAAGGGGTGGCTCAAGATACTGTTAGCTATTGGAAAAGGTACTGGACTTCAGGCTTCTGTAGCTCCTTCCCAAAGGAAGCAGCAAGAAGAGCTGGTGACCAGGATGATGGGGGCCCTTTATGACTTTCGCTACTTTCTTGAGGCAGCCCAACAAATAGAAGTCTTCAATCGGTTGGAGTCAGTGATAGACCTGGCTATGTATTCTACTTTCTGCACCCCTCTACGATCAAGGGCACTCAAATAGTCAAACCATCTGTGAGTCATTTTATGATGTACATGTTTCACAGTACTCCTGTAAAATGGCAGGTAAACCCTTGTTTCTGAAGAACAGCCACATTGCTGTAAGAATTGAGTAGAAAGAACCACCAATTTGGATTTTAAAAAAATTTGTCACTTTCCAATTATGGTTTTGAACAGTTTTTTTTTACTTTGCCAATGATCTTTGAACATGGTTTGCATTTAATATTCAACACCCACTTTGAATGCAAACCTCACTGAATAATAGTTAAACAGTTTATTGATGACAAATCATAACATGCCTCAATTTTCAAATGTTCATCTCCTAAGTTTGCTACAGTTCAAATGATACATACAGTTTTGAAACAGATAGTCTAAGAAATTGTGGTGGTACACCACCGGCCTACTGCAGGGGGCAACCTCTGTACCTGCAGGAGTGTACCACCGGCCTACTACTGCAGGGAGCAACCTCTGTACCTGCAGGAGTGTAAGAGGACAGGACAACATCAGCCTGAATGGATCAAGCTCCACCCGGTCGGGTGTCAATCACCCTCCAGGATATAAGTCTGCGCCGGCCTCCCGAGGCCTCACTCAGAGTTGCTGCAGCCACAGCCAGCCTGGCTCTGTGGAAGTCTTTGTGGATTAAAGCCTGTTGTACAGTCTTTACCTTGTGTGTGTCTAATTCTGGCTAACAGCACACCACAGAAATTCAATGCACAAAAGTGCTGGAGAAACTCAGCAAGTTCCTTATAAATACGTTATCAAGCATTGCCTTTCTCTCACAATTGGGTAAGCTTCCTCAAAAACTCAGTAATTACCTTATGATACAAGACCAAGAAATCAAAGCAAAACCGATTGTGGTGGCTTCAGGGCATTACAATGAAAGCTGATAAAGAGCTTCTTTAAGAATGCAATTAAGGTGGAACTCAGGGCAGTCCAGATGCAGTGGACATTCTGTGGGTAGTTGGGTGTTGTTATAGAAGCAGCTGAGAAAGAAGCCACTTCTTTGTGCCAGCCATCAACCATCCATTTACAGTATTCTTACCTTTCCTCTCATTCTCCCCATCCAACTTTTCCTGCCACCCACTTACACCAGGGCAAGTTGCAGCATCACTAACTGCTCTGACAAGGTCCAGAACAAGACCTTTGAATGCTACCTTTCAACCATAAATTTTTTAATTCACCATCACTTTCCCTGTGCCAGGAGAACCTTCAGCTGAGGAAAAGATGCAAAATCAAGATCCCAGACTTCACACAAACCTTGCTGTTAGCAAAAAAGAAATTATCCCTGTTTACACATTACCCTTGTAAAGCCTAGCATGAGTACTAAAGATATCTCAAAGCACTGAAGAGGTAAAACCCCTTCTATTCCCAGAAATCCTCCATATCTACTGATAGGATAAGAAACCAGAGTTAGTATTCTGGGCCAATATACTGAGGCCTTAATTAAAATTCAAGAGCTCTGATAGCAGAAAACATCTTTTCATGCTCAACACCCAACTCCTGAAACTACAATCTCAGATGTTATCAAAGCCTTCTTGATAAAATTTAACATACACAATCCAAGAACCCTTGACCCATGACCACTCATAAGAGAGGAGTATTATGAATTTCAAGTGCAATGGTCCAGAGCACACAAAAGCCCAGTATAAGCAGCAGACAGAATGCATCATCTCCAAAATTTACTTGCTCATTAATTGTGATGCAGGACATACAGATTCCCAGCACGACAACTGTATCAGTCATATTCCCGCTTTTTTTATTTCCCTGTAGCATTGTGTGTATGCCTCTCTCTCTCTCTCTCTCTGACTCACACAACGTCCATCAAATTTCCATTCATTATTTTGCCATTTCAGCTAAGACATGAACTGACCACCACATCTTTAGGATGTTGGAAGCAAGCAGTGGAAATCCATGCAGTAACAAGAAAAATGCAATAACTCAGAACAAAAAGCAACTGAGGTCAACATCAAATCACAACTTCCCCACAATTCCCCCTGACAAGCACTTTTGCCTTGCCTGTGTACAGAGTCCACAAGTCCCACACTGGCCTCATTAGTTACTTCAGAACTCAACAAAACTGCGATAGAAGCAAATCACAAGGGGACGCCTCATAAGAAGACAAGGCTTTGTTGGGGTTGTCTCTGTAGAAGGAATATATAGAAGCCTAGCATAATCCTTGAAATGTGGCAAAAAGAAAGGTCTACCACTTTTTAATCAATCTCTTCATTATCTGTCCACTGTGAACCAAATGGCAAGAATGAGTGAAATAACTTATTAATGAGTTTGTTACAGGTTATATTAGATTTTATATTACATATAAAGGTCTTTAAAAGAGATAAATTGTCAATGTTTAGTGTAGGTCACTTTGCAAACACTTCACAAAAGAGATCTCATTTAAAATGCAAGAGCTTTGCTGAAAGCCAGACATCCAGGCTCCAAGTGCCTTTGCAAAAACAATGAACCTACTAGAAGGAATTTTTAAAAAGCAGGTGCAAATGAAACAGTCCATGCTCAGAAGCAGATAAGATCTTTCAAAGATTGGGTTTGGAGCCCTGCAAGAGGTTCTGGTTTTGACAAGTAGAGAGAGAGGAAAGAATCAACAGGATTTATCTCAAGGCCATTTCATGTCAGGCCTCTGCCTTGAGGTCAGCTCCAGGAGGTGATGGAAAATTAAGAACTTGCTTTTCAGACTAAAAGGCTGCTCTAGCATCCCATTTATATCCAGAGGCGCCTCATAGCGCCCTCTGGATCAGACGGGGGGGGGAGGGGGGGAGTGGCGACTGGTGCTGTAGTCATAAAAACGCAGTAGAGCAATGGCTGCCTTCCCTACCCATAAACCCCAGGCAGCTGGAACTGCTCTGTGGATCCCCGAACATTTCCAGCTATGTGGGGGATTATGGAAGACACCCATTGCTCTGCCACATTTTGAACCACAGAGAGCAGCCCCAAAAGGCTGTCCCAACCCACACCGGCTGCTCCCTGACAGCTCCTGCGGCCCCAACAGCCCCCGCTGCCAGTTCCCGCTGGCCCCTGCTGACTGCTCCCACCGGCCCTGACAGTCTCTGCTGCCCTGTCTGCCCCCGCTGACAGCTCCCACTGCCCCGAGGGCTCCTGCTGCACTACCGCCCCTGACTTGGAGGATGAGGGATGTGGGGAAATCGGTCATGAGCTGACGGCATCATCAGCTCGCCTCTAAACAAATGCTTAGCACGGCTGTACATTCAGATCAATCGGCAGAGTGCAGCACTCAGTTGATTATCCCTCTTCAAGAGTGGTTGGATTATATGGTTCAGAGTCGGCCTCCACATATTCAGAGAGGTACGTAGTTACGGTTTCTGGCAGAGGTTCTCCGCCTTTACATTTGGACTTTTGCCCTAATTGAAAAGGCCTTTAGAGAGAGAGAGAGAAAAAAAACAGTTCTACAGTGGCTTTTGAGGGGCTGCAACAAGCTGGCAGGCTTGTTAAAACTCCATTTTGAAGATGAGTTCTGAGTTCAGCCTGTTGAAAACCCTTGTAGTCCTTACAAGAAGAAATAGCTGGCTAGAATGTTTCTCTTGAAATAAGGGAAAAAAGAGGAAGTTGGTGGTGACCTGGAAGAAGTTATCATTTGGAAAACCCATGAGGGGGCAAGTTTCTTCAGCAAGACACTGAAGTGACTGATTGGAGAAAATTAGTTTGTGTGTGTCCAACAAGCAACAAATATCTCTCTGAAACCAACAAGAACTTTTCTGAGTGGTAATCGTTTACCTTTCAAGCACCAGAGCCTGGTGAAACTTCATAAATGTTAAATTCTGTGCACAGTTTAAGAATTGCCTGTTACCAGTGTACTTGGAGAAGTGAGAAGTTAAATTGGACTGTTAACCAAAGAACTTCCCTGAATATATATGCATTACATGCGCTTAGAATTAGAAGGAGGTTAAGTTAATAGCTATAAGTTAAAGTTTGATTCTGTTTTTATGTTTAAAGAAAATTAAAATAAACTTTTGTTTAAGTAACCATTTGTCAGTGAATTTCTATTACTGCTGGGTTTTGGGGTCCTCAAGTTTCTCTTGGGATTCTGATACAATGTGGGAAATCTGTAGACTGCTTCACAATGAAAAGAATTATCATGTTTTTACCATTGACCAAAAAAAACAATTCCATCCTCTGGTGTGAAGTAATGCTCCTGCTGACTAAGTTCTTCCTGGTACTGGGCCTTGTGTCAGGTGTACCACTGGCCATAAAAAAAATCCCAGGGGAGGAAATTCAATGACAACCTGTTTTCACAACAGAGCACTGTGTCTCATACATCAAAAAACTATTAAGTATTTTTACAACATTTTAAATAATTACACCTACAACACATGACATAATAGTAGAATGTAGATAGGGTGGCCATTCCAAAGGTGGACCTAGTCATAGGTAATTATATACACATACACACATATTTTTAAAACACACACACACACACACACACACACACACACACACACACACACACACACACACACACACACACACACACACACACACACACACTGTTTGCATTTGTTGTTTTTGCAATACTGTTTAAATCTTATTAAAAATATTTTTAAATACAAAGTGCTAACCTATGATCATGTCCTCCTTTGGAAAGGCCACTCTAGATAATAAGATGAAAATACTCACATCACTGAGCTGTTTTGTATTGCTTGTAGCCAGAACCATATTTACAGAGTCTGGGACACTGGTAAACCTGACCGTGTCTGGATGCTGACGGTATTTTTGTTCATTCAAGGCCTCTGCTGCTTTCTTGGCCTTCTCCACATCTAGCGAGCCAACTGGAATCCAGCCTATACCCTTTAGCCAGTTATTGTAGTCTTGCTTATACAAATTCTGTCAAAATCAAGAAACAAATACTTAAGCACAATCAACTCAAACAGGACAAAATGAAAGTACTATGAAGTGTTCTGATCCAAATTACTGTGAATACTGAGGCTTCAAGAGCTCTGGACTGGAAACTGGAAGCTAGATATATTTTCCTCACTGAGGTAACATGGTATTTAATGAAAAAATTAATTGTGGTATAGATCAGCAAAAATATAAGAGAATTGGCAGAATAGATTTAAGGAAATGGACAATCAATAGAACTTTAGATTAAGATGTCACCCATTTCAGATGGCGATAAAGTGGAGTTTCTTCCTTCAAGGGCGATGACTCTGGACTAGTCTACCCCAGAAAATTGTCAATCCAGAGTTATTTAAAACAGTCATGGCAGAGATGGACAGGTTACAACAGAGTCAATTTTTTTTTTTTTAAACACAGAGTTGTGGGTGGCTGGAATGACTTGTTGGGAGTGGTGGTGCTGGAGGCTGAAACATTAGGAGTATTTAAAAGACTCATAGGCAGGCACATGGATGAAAGAAAGATAGAGGGTTATGAGGTAGGGAGGTTTAGTATATTTTTTGTAGAAATATATTGGTTAGCACAACATTGATGGCTGAAGGGTGTTGTACTGTACTGGAATGCTCTATCTTTTATGAAGTTGGGGCCAAATTGAATCCGTCATAATTTCGCTGGAAGAGCTGTCTTGGTGGTTCACCTCTGCTCCTGTTTCGAGTGTTCATGGATTCTTAACAGAATGTATGCAATTGTAACTCAAAAGCAGTTTCTCAAGATTAGAAATAAAGTTTAAAAATATTTGAAACGTCCAATAGATTCAAGAGAAAGAAACAGGGTTAACATTTTAGGCCAATGACCTCTCAAAAATGGTTATAATGATCTGACATATTAACTCTGTTACTCCCACCTCAGATGTTGTCTGAAGCTGTCGAAGTTTTAACCCAATTACAACTTTCATTTATCACTTACATCACTCTGTATGTTCATCATGTTCTTGGACAATACCATATTCATAGCATCAGGCATGTAGGTGTAATGGTGGAACATTTGCTTGTAGTTCGAGTTGCTGGCCACTTCTTGGGACTTCTTGGCAGCAGTTATATGGAACATGTCAAACGGTGTGTGATATTTGGTCTTGCTCTTCTCATAGTCTTTTTTATATTCACGGTCAGACTGAATCTTGGCCACATGCATGGAATGGACCAGCTTCGGATCGTCCTTGAGGCTACGGAAACCCACATGCTTGCCCTTCTCCTTTTCATAGGCCTCCTTATATTTGTACTAGAATGAATAGCAATGGATTTAAAAGATATTCAGATTCATTCTCATGAACTGAGCCACAATTATAGACAGATTTGACATTAATTTGCATTTACTTTTGATCTGCGTAGACGTTTTGTTACGATCAAGATGTTTCTTTCCAATAGAAGTGAAGTGTGTTTGCTTTTTCAGTACAACAATACGGAGTGTATTCCATATAATTTTTACATTTTATGGACTACATGCAGAAGCTGAACTGTACACCCCAGATCCTTATCTATTGCATTCGGAGGACTCAGTGTGGGCTCTTCTACAATGGTGACCCCAAACACAGATTGGGAGACCGCTTCACTGAACATCTACACTCTATGGGTATAAACCTGAGCTTTCTATAACCAACTATTTCAATTCTCCCAACACTAACATTTCTGACTTCAGCCTGTCCATTGTCAGAGTAAGACCAAAGGCAATTTGAAGGAACTACTCACCATATTCCTCCTAGACAGACTTTAACCTAATGCTTGAACAATGATTTTACTAATTTTGCGTCACCCCTACCTCAATCTGATTCAATTGTTTCCATCTCTTCTTCACCTACTCCTGTAATTATTTTTCTCTCTCCAACATTTATTTCTTCACTTCCTCTTTCTAATGGTTTTTCTTTCTCTCTTGTCCCTCCATGCCTTCTGTCCTATACTCTAAGACCTCTAGCCACCTCCCCCAGCTTCTTTCCACCTTTATATATACAATTTCACCTCTTCTGTCTTAGTCTTGATACAGGGTCCAGACCTGAAATGTTTTTTTTATGATTTAAATGTTTATTGAGTTATTTTTTAAAAAGTTTCCCCAAACCCTTGAGTCAGTGTTAAAGTTATATAAATTGTAAGTTTTACAATACATAAACGTATCCATAAAATAGATGGCAACAAAACAAAAAAAAACCAATATAATTAACATATGTGTCTATTTAGACCTCTCATAACAGAAAAACTGCCATTCATTGATATGCTTCACTACAACATCCACCACTATTTCCTTCCCAGGCAATTTAGATATTTGCCACATTTTTGTGTATAGATGTCCAACTTATCAAACTGTTTGTAAGACATGTTCAAATGCTGCCACTTTTTTCTTCCAAAAAATAAACTTTTTTGTGACGCCCACCCCTGAAATGGTGGTTCCCCCCAAATTCTTCCAACCTCTAAGTATAATTTGTCTTCGACCATAATACTAGTCTGAATCCAATTTAAATAATATCTATCCCTAAATAACCCAAGTATATCTCCCAAGATACAGAGTCTGGGACAAAAAGGAATTTGAATACCTGAAACTTCACCAATATACTTATGTATCACAATCCAAAATGCATGTACTAAGTCCCCTTTATCTGCCTCACAGCACCAGCATTCAGGGGTATTTTTCAACCCTAATCTATATAACCTTGCTGGAGTCCAATAAAAAATGGTGCAGAATCTTAACCTGAATTAGGCGCACTCTCAAGTCTCTTGACATTATTTTCATATCTTTATAGATTTTGTCCCATTCTTCCATCTCAAAAAACACACTCAGGTCTATTTCTCATGCCTTTTAAAGACCCAACTGAAGTTTATCCCCTGAGTTTTGTGTTAAGGCTCAATAATAAAATGAGGCTTCGTGACCATTACCATATGCAGCCAATACAGTATCGTAGCAACTTGCGGGGGTTGCCGTGTAGAACTAAATGTTGTGTGTCGCACATGACACAGTTGAAGATATCTCCAAAATTGTGATCTAGAGATTTCACACTGTTGGATTAATTGATTAAAATATTTTAATCTGTTGCTGTTATAAAGATCTCCCAAATTAATTATACCTTTCCCATGCCATTCCCTCCAGAAAAAAAGGAAACTTATCAATACACAACTTTGGATTCATCCAAATACTTGAGGCTTCATTCAAATATGAATTAAATTTAAATAATCTGGCTAAATTATTCCAGAACAAATGTATTTGCAATATAATTGGGTGAGATCTTGCCTCAGGAGGTAACTTGATAGCAAACATTATAATGGAGGGATGGGAGGAGGAGCAGAACTCTCAATACGATACCAAGGAGGTGCTCGCTCTGGAGGGAGAGACCAATGTGCTAATTGCTTGAGTGTAAAAGCATAATAATAGTGCATTAAATTTGGCATATCTAAGCCCCCTCTTTCAAGACCTGCAATGTTGACTGACCATTTCTACACATGGGCCCTAAATGAATAACTAAGCATCAAATATAGTAGACCTGAAGTACACGTGGCCTGCACACCTGAAGCACATGCTTATTCCAGCATATCTATAGTCCCAGGATGTATTCGCTTTTAGATAACCCAACTGTTTCAGGGTGGAGGAGATGTCAAACCTCTTTTGTTTCATTGCACTGATAAATGTATTGAAAGCATTTCTCATTCTTACTCCAAATAGAAAACGTTCTCAACTTTGCTTCTAATCTTTCTTACCTCACATACTCAGACTCTGACAGTTGTCTTGCCCTCCTTGATTTCTCTACCTCAATTTCTTTGTAAAACTCTCTGACCAACATCACAGAGTCATAGAATTTGATATCACAAACATAGGTGCTTCACCCAACTGATCAAACTACCTCTCTTTGCCTCTGTTTGGCCCATATCCCTTTCAACCTTTCCTATCCAGATACCTGTCCAAATGCCTTTTAAACTTGACAATTGTCACCACCTTCACCCATTTCCTCTGGGAGCTCATTCCATATATATATATATATATACACATCACCCTCTGTGTGAAGAAGGTGCCCCTCAGATCCACTTTAAGTTGTTCCCCCCTCCTTAAATATGTGGTCCTTAGATTTACATTCCTCTATCCTGGGAAAATGACCATGTCTAATTTCCTTATCTACGTTCCTTAGGATTTTATAAACTGCAAAGATCCCTTAGCCTCCCAAAATCCCAGTTTATTTAGCTTCTTTGCACAATTCATCACCATCAGTCTCGATAACATTGTGAATCTTTTGTGTCCCCTTTCCAGCCTAATGATATCTTTCCTAAAGCTGGGTGACCAAAACTGTACACAATGTTTCAAAAGCAGTCTCTCCAACATCTTGTACCATGAACTCCCTTTTCCTGTACTCAATCTGACCAATCATGCCAAATGCATTTTTTACTACCATGTGTGGTGTCTACTTACATTACTGGCAATGTTTCTTGATGCTTTGGCTGCAACAATAGGGATGGCATTAGACTCAAGGTGATACCCTTTAGCCAGTGACTTCTTCCAGTTATTTTTGTAGCAATTCTGTGAAAGAATATAGAACACATTTTTTAAAAAAAATCATGCATTGGTGAATACCCAAATATTTTCAAATGCCATCTATTACAATTTTCTCCAGTATTAGCATGAATAAAGTATGTTGGACTTATGAAAGCATTGTTTTCTAATCCTTCCTTCCCTTTAGTCTATTCTGAGCACCATTCTTCAACCAAAACGATAGGATGAGGGTGAAGTACTATTGTTCTGTACTAATACATGGCACTAAATCGTTTGACTGCAAAATAAAACTCCAATTTGAATTGCAAACTCTTTGCCAAAATATCTTTCTTGGGAACGACACATGCTTTGATATTGATTGAAAATTAGTAATGGCTTTTGAAAATTGAATTCCGCTGTACAGAAAAATTCTTTGCTCATATCTGAATTACAGGTAAGATGTACAGAAGGTGTATGGAACCTTGGTTTTCAAGAGATATTGAGACCCTAGTTAAGAAGAAGAAGAAGAAGCACGGGACCATTAGAGGGCACACAAAATCAGTGAACCGGTGCAGACTCGAAAGGCCAACATGGCCTGTTTCCACTCCGTAAATGGTTATATGGTTACTCCCATTAAATAATTATCTACACAAAGTTAAACAGGTAATTTCTTCCTATAGCATTAATTCCCAATTAAATTGATTCTAGTGATACACAAGAAATTGCAGATGCTGGAATCTGCAGCAAAAAAACCCACAATCAGTTAGAGAAATTCAGTGGGTTGAGTAGAATTAGTGGGTGAAGAAGGAAATGAAGAAGAAATCAATACAAAATTACTGGAGGAACTCAGCAGGTCTCACAGAGTCCATAGAAGGTAAAGATATATAACTGATATTTTGGGCCTGAGGTCTTCCTCAAGGGCTCAGACCAGAAATGTCTGTTATATTTCTTTACCTCCTTTGGACATTGTGAGACCTGCTGGGTCCCTCCAGAATTTCTGTGCTTTTACTATAATCACAGCACCTGCATATTTCATGTTCTACTCCAAGAAGAAATTAATCCTACCTTTGATAACACAAGTGTTGTAGGTAAATTTTTTTAAGCAATATCAATGTATTATTTTCTCTTAGAGTCTGAAGTTTCCTTAAAAAAGTTGCATAGTAGATAAAAATACCATAGAAAACTTCTGACAATAATCATGAAACACTTTCTGAGGTGTGCATTTCAACAATGGTTTTAGAAGTAGAGTTTCATGATGCAATAAAAGGTTGCATCATAGCTGTAGTGACATAGGTGTGGTGAAACCCTTGTTAATACTGTTTGTATGTGTATGGCTGGCCCACCCCTTGCTAATTGTACCTGTGGATCCTCCCCCAATTCCACTAATAAAGGCAGCAATGCCGTAAACCTTCCCCCAGTACAAGCTCGGGTCTCAGGACAGCAACATGAGACATGTTATCTGTTTATGATAATAAAAACCTATCAGTCAGGTAAATTCTAGTCTCTGGAGTTATTGATAGCACATCAGTAGGTTCAATTCTAATGTCCAGAACTGCCTATCTGGGATTTGCAGTTTCTCCCCATGACAATATGCATTTCCTCAAATGCTTCAGTGACCTACCACATCATTAATTGGACACTGTAAATTACTCAGTGTAGGCAGCTGGCAAAAGTATCAGAAAGGGTTGGTGGATGAGTGAGAGAAAATAAAGAAAAGGCCTAAAAGGGAATAAAATGAAGAGGAATGGGATTGATTAAATCAAGGAACTTGTTGGATGAAACAGATTCCTTCCATGCTGTACTGGTATTAAAAATGTCAATTTAATTTATATTTCACAATGTTATCAAGTATTTAAAATGTTTATACAATTTGTAAAAACAAGATGAATTATTCAAGTAGGAAAATGCTTACATCACTGATGTTGGCAGCATTGTACTTAGACTGGATAAACTGAGGCACATCTAAGGGCAAGGTGTATTTATGTTTGATCTTTTCTCCTCCAGATCTGTACAGTTTCTGAAAAGAGAAAACATATCATAAAACAGCATCATACATGAAACGTTGTAAGGCTTAAATGGAGACAGGAGTGAAGACCTGGATCATACGTTAAATCTAGAGGAGTTTTCTGAATACAATAATGAGTTTTAGTCATTTCCCTGAAATGAGTTGAAGATACCTTGAGGCTCTTGTACTAAGGGTACATAGAAGAGTGGGAGTTGTAGCTCTTAGTGTGACTTTGTTTGGGACGAGATGTATTCATAACAACATTCCTGTCAATCCCCAAGTTAAAACTAGTGACAATTCACGTGCTAGCACTATTCATTACAGTTTGAGAATCCTGCGAAGCCAAGCCAAAGAAGAAAGAAAGAAAAAGAAGGAAAAACTTTACTTGAGGGTTGGAGGGCTTTGTTTCTCCCAAATAATACTGGTATTTAACACAGGATGAAACCAAATGGCACTACGATCATCAATTTTGCTGCGTCATTACTGAGATCATTGTGACATGCCACAAGTCATTGAGGTGAAAAAGAACACCAGAACAATGAAAACACCAAATAATATTTTTGAGGATTCACTTACATCATTGAACTGAAGAGCATTGGTCTTAGCCAGTACCATTTCTACAGAGTCCGGCACACTGGTGAATTGGAGAGTGGCTGGTGGCACTCTGTAATGGTATTCATCAAGAACTTGCCCAGCTTTCTTTGCTTTCTCCACATCGATTGAGCCCAAGGGACTCCAGCCAATGCCTTTAAACCAATTATTGTAATCGGATTTGTAGACATTCTTCAGTTAAAAAAGAAATAACATGAAACAGAGGATTAATTGTTCCATCACATCTACCAAATTGAGCAGTAAAAATTTTATTGAAATAATTATAGAGTCAAAGTACTATACAGCATGGAAACTGACCGACCAATCTAAGCTTGTCCTGTTTGTCTGCACTTGGTTCACATCCCTCAAAATCAGGGATGGCCAAACTATGGCCTCCTAGGCCAACTGCTGCCTGTTGCCCATTTTTAAGTGGACCAGAGTGAATTTTAATAAAACAGAATACGGCTTATTAGAACATAGTCTCCAACAATAAATTGCACTTCTTACTAGACCAACAGTTGCAATGTTACTTATCAGTTTTTTAAAAATGTTGATTAAACATGGCTTAACCAAAAAGATGGAAAATAACAAAGAAGTCTTGACATTTCAGACACAGTGGGAAAATTAATACTTTATCACTGAAGGCAAGGGGAAGTATGTTTGTTTGATTTGCAAGGAGTCTGTTAACTTTAATAGCCAATCTACAGATTTACACATTGCATCATAATCATCAAGGTGGACACTTGGGCCATGAACTGCATTCACTGAGAGTCGTGGAGGAATGTTGGAGACTGCTTTGCTCTTTTCTTGATCTTTTTTCCTGTTCTTACTTTACACCCAGCTTTGAACCTTACACTGCTTTTTGAATGGGAGTTTCAAAGAGTTTTATTGTATTCATTTATATTAAATTTACAAGCAGCATATTCACAAATACCCACTGTAATATGTGAGCACATCAATAAACTATTGTAATGTCAGCAGTTAAACAATTCAGAAGTGTTTTATGATTATACTGATAGAAAATGAATTTTTGATGACACCATTTCAGGGTTTTCTGGTCTAAAAACACTTTTTCTTGCAGTGTAATTGGTTGAAAACTGCTGGGCTTAATATTGTTTGGCCCATGATTCCTTCTATTTTTCTGCATTGGCCATCCTTGCTCTAAATCACACATGTCAAACTCAGGCCCGCGGGCCAAATTTGGCCCATGATATAATTATATTTGGCCCGCAAGATCATATCAAATATGTATTAGAGCTGGCCCGCTGGTCGCCGCGCCAGTATAGCGCATGCACAGCTAATACTACAAATCCCAGAATGCTTTGCAAATGCGTTGGCGCCAGCCCATCAGCCCGCTAATCGCCCCCACCTCCTCTGTTTACTTTCATTATCATCTGCAACCTGTCGCCCAACTCACATGTAATAAACCCCTTACGAAAAATGGCCAAACCAAAAACAGAAAACAGGACCTTTCAAGACAGGTGGGAGGCAAACTCTGACCCCAGAGTTTGATGAACTTGCATCTAAGAAGAGATGCCAAGTATCTGGTTTAGTTTAGACCCAGGTGCATCAGAGTAAATCACAGTGTAGCAAGCTAAGCTTGGATTAATATTTTCTTTGGTTAACTTTGGACTCTTCATAGTTGAAAGATTAGATTTTCATTGAAGCAAGTTGTTATTTTTTTGACTTGTTGGCTTGTGAAAAAAAATACATTTAAAAGGAGCTTAAAGGCTATAGAGAAATATTATTTATTGAATATTTTATTTCTCATTTGTTAATACTTCTTCTGGAAAGAGTTTAACCAAAACTATTATTAAACATTTATTTTAATAAGAAAAAGTTTAACATTACATATGTTGAAAGAAGAGAAAACATGCAGATGTTGTTGAAAATTTTCAATAAATATTTAGTTTGGCCCACGACTTAGTCCAAGTTTTTAATTTTGGCCCTCTGTGAATTTGAGTTTGACACCCCTGCTCTAAATCTTCCTATCGATGTAGTTGTTCAAAAGTATTCAAAATGTTACAATTATACCCACCACAGCTGTCATTAGTAGTTAGATATATGTGTGTGGAAAATGTTGCCCCTTCTGCATCTTTCTCCTCGCACCTTAAATCTATGCCCTACAGTTTTAGACCCCCTGCCCTCCCCCCACTCCTACAAGGTCATCCTTCAGTTTCCTATGCTCAAAGGAAAAAAAATCCTACTCTTTCTGTATTCTCATAATAGCTCCATTCCAGTAGCAGGGTGACCAGAAGTGCATACAAAAGTTTAACAAAGCAGCAGGACATCATTTTATATCAAAACATTTTCCAAGCAAAACTTCTTGTAGATGTTAATGGAATGTTTCAAAACCCATGAAGTTGTGTTGCAGAGTTGGTCCTTTGTGCTAAAGTCTGGTTTCCCACACATCAAAACTCCATAGCACTACAGATGCCTCATGAATTTTTCACTCCTTAACCACTTCACTTCACAAAATAGGCTTTAGGTATAAAGCATTTTTTCAGTGTAAATTCCAAAGGGCTGCATTTAACTTTAAGAGTTAAAGCAAATTCAAGTATTTGATTTGCGGGAGGATGTTCTGCACTGGAAGCCCGGGGAGGTTTTGGGGAGATTTGATTGATGCGGGGGTGGGGGTGATGTTGGGATCGGGACTTTTTCACAAGGAGTCTGGTGATCGGGAGTTTGGTGTGGGGAAGGGTGTCTGAATTGGGCCATCAGCAAAATGGTCCAGAACTTTGGGCATTATAGATGTGATTGACAGGTGGGGTGACTGAGATGGAACATGATTAGACAGAAGTTAAATAATGAGACTTGGCATTCCTGGAATACTATGAGCTTTTTTAGCAGCGCAATGGAGCAAGTAAGGATTTTCCTTTTTTTTAATACTAAATTATTGTAGCATCGAGCACACAGAGATAGAAATATTAAGATGCTGTTTATTTCAAACAGCTCAGTAATAGTAAAGTTAATTCAAAGAGGTTCATGCCTCATAGATGCAGTTTATAAACTATGTTTTGCTCAATATACAGACTGTTCTGTGATCATATGAAGTCATTGGTTTTCTGGCCTACAGAGATTTTTGACGTGTCCTGGTAAAACTAGACATGGTACTCAATGACCATAACTATTTGTCTTCTGGTTGCCACATAACCATCCATGAACTCTTATATATGATGCATCCATTTACCTAACCATTAGCAGTCATGCCTTTGTGATATCTTGGTCCAAATTGCCCCAATCTGTTATCAAGAGCTCTAACTCAGTGATTATGTGACTGGGGTCAAATTTTAGCTGATAAAGCCTTTTGAATCAATTTGGATACTTCCTCTTCTTAAATAGACATAGATAAATATTATTACTGCTGATTATTCCATTCCTTGTTCTGGATTTGTACATAGAATGAACCATATCATATCTGATGCCTTACTTGAATGGAAGGAATCAATTTAACTATCTCAGCAACTTTGGTGCTGATTTGATTCTCTTACTTTGAGCTAGAAAGAAAACTAGCACCTAAAGTAATTTCCAAAACTATGGTCTACAAAGGTACTGCCTAATTGACACACACACCTCCCTGTCCCTAAGGACAACATATCTACGGTCAAGAACCAATCTCGTTGAAGATGAAAAGTTTCTGAGTGCACATCAGAAAACAAGTAGGAAATTATATTTTTAATTTCACATTGTGACTTACATCACTCTGTATGTTCATCATATTCCTGGATAGTACCACACTCATGGCATCAGGCAGATAAGTGTAATTGTGGATCGGATGCTTGTAGAAAGCATTGCTGGCCACTTCCTGTGACTTCTTGGCAGAAGTAATGTTGATCATGTCCACCGGAGTGTGATATTTGGTTTTGCTCTTCTCATAGTCTTTTTTATACTCACGATCAGATTGAATCTTGGCCATATGCATGGAATGGACCAGCTTAGGATCATCTTTGAGGCTGCGGAACCCAACATGTTTTCCCTTTGCTTCTTCATAAGCTTTCTTATACTTAACCTGTGAAATGATTGTTGAAATGACAACAGTTGATATTACCTTTATCTCAGATATTACTGCTCATCTCTGCATTAGAGCAAACTCACCATTCTATCATAGCTATGGGCAAAGTTAGAAGTAGTTTGAGCCTTAGTTTTCATAGACAACCAATGGCGATCCAGGAAGCACTGTGATCTTCACATCGAATTGGACCTTATAATATTAATCTTCCCTCTTTGGATGTAAAGTCGTCTTTGATGATTTGATGTGTCATTAATATAATTAAGTTTTTAATCTGCTGAAATCATGGACTAAAATTCTCCCTCCCCTCTTTCTTTCTTATGAAGGAATTCTCTCTCTCTCATGAAGGAAACAGGAGAGAATCCAAAAGGGAAAGAAAGTTCACTGACTCTTGCCTCCCAGAGGTACGGCATTCACAATCAACAGGAGGTCGGAGATTCCGATGCAGCATGTCAGCTCCTGTCCACCAACTCTCATCATTTTGGTAGTCCAGGATCACAGAATTATTCTTCAAGAAATTATTCCAAATAAAAAAGAAATGTGAATATTTCCTACTCAGGAATGCCTCTCAGAAAAAAAAAACATTAACAATCCCAAGATATTTACTCAAACCATCAATAGGAATATGAGATAAAAAGATATGGAGTCTATGACAGGATTTGTTTCTTCTGCTACTGGAAATTCTTTGGAAGTCCAGTGGATATCCCTTTACTCACAGCTTCTGCAACACTTGGGAAACAGCAGTGAGAGAGAATCTCCGAATGATATTCTGAAATGCAAGCTCAATCCATCAAGGACTGCTCTCCACTACTGCCTCCTGATTCCTTACTTCAAATACTGACTCACCTCTTGAATTAGGCATTGGTGGCAATCAAATTACGATCCTACTCTTACCAATTTGGAGCCAATTTTTTTTATAATAAAGCAATTTGTTGTACTGGTAATATCTTGCTTAAATTAAAAGTGAGTATGTGCATTAGTTTCATATCTTCAATATCTGATGAAAATGTATTGGCTTTTACTGTCCTGCATCAAACCAGGAAATATTTGTGTTTTTTGCTCAATTCTCAATATCAGGATCCGTTCAATACATTAAGCTTTATACCATCTTAATACTAGTTAATGACACAATGGAAGGAAAAAGTTAAAAATGTAACAAAATAACAAAAGTAAATATTGCATACTTACATCACTAGCATTGTGTCGGGAAGATTTAGCTGCAATTATGGGAATAGCGTCAAAGGTTAGGTTATAACCCTTTGCTAAATCCTTTTTCCATGCTTTCTTGTAGCAGTTCTGCAAAAAAAAAAGTGATCCTTCATTTATCTTGTTCAGGCAGAAGCATATTAGTATGTGTAGAATTAAGAACATTTAATTCTGTCTGTTTCACAGAATAACAGCACAGAAATGAATCCATTCATCTACCTTGTCCATATCATTCATGAAGCCTAATTACAATAATTCCATCTGCCTGCATCAGACCCCGATTTCTCTCCACCTTTCCTATCCAAATGCCTTTTTGTTTTGCAATTGTATCTGCTTCTACCACCTCCTCTGGTAGATCATTCCAGATAACCACCAAGCTCTTAGCAAAAAACTTAACTGCTCAGATGGCCTGTAAATTTCTCCCTTCTCAACTTAAACTTCTGTCCTTTAAATTAAATTTAAATATACCTCACCGCAACAAGCCATTCTAGCTCACGAATCCATGTCCCCAAAATGTACCAATTAACCTATAATCCCTGAACATTTTTGAAATGTGGGAGGAAACCAGAGCATCCAGATGAAACACATGCAGACATCG
This sequence comes from Narcine bancroftii, assembly GCF_036971445.1. NCBI lineage: Eukaryota > Metazoa > Chordata > Chondrichthyes > Torpediniformes > Narcinidae > Narcine > Narcine bancroftii. Next base: position 266,258,581 of record NC_091472.1, on the reverse strand, counting down.
GGAGAACCTACAAATTCCATATAGTGTCAGATTCAAACCCAGATTGCTGGTGCTTTAACAGCATTGCAGTAACCACCATACTATCTGTGCTATCTCGACTCCTGTGACATGGGAAAAAGATTCGGACTGTCAAACTTATTTATGCCCCTTACAATGTTACAAATTTTTGAAAGATCACCCCCAGCTTCCTACATTCAAGCCGATCCAATTTTTCCCTATAAACTACAGCCCGCCATTTCAGACAACACACTGGTAACATCCTGGTGAATTGCTTCATGTTATATTTACCCAATTCCTCAGAGTTAGGGGAAAAATATCCTATCATGCAATCTTGCCAACTGTTACAGTAAACCATTATTCATTCAACTCAGTCATTTCCAAAATCATTTTGTCCAGGTTACACTTTCTCAGTATTGGAGCAGAAAGTGTCACTGCAAACAGCAAGCTTTGAAATTTGCTAGATTTATTGCTGAATTATGCATGCTGAAGCTCTAGAATTTTTTAATCAAAGGGATTATGAAAACTGGATCTCTAGAGATATTTAAGGAATAAGTTGATACATTTTTGAAAGTTGTGAAATTGAGGGCATGGGGAATTGGCACTGAAGGGGTGACTTGGTTTCTTGCTCCTGTGCTCTAGTGAATGAACCAAGCCAGATCATTTGCCTTGGTGTAGGTGTGAGGCACTGCATAGTGATGCAAGGCAGCCGAACCCATGCTCTGGATTGAACTCCACTATTGGTGAAGCTATAGGAGCATTCCTGAATTAGAACTAGATGTTTACACCGATTAGAAAATTAATCAAAACCAATGCTGGCAGAGATTGAGGAAAATAAAATTGGAGTTGATAGTTACCAGCTTGAACCTGTTACCTATTCAGATAGATGGTGGTGGATCGGTACTTAAAGCCAGTTGGTGTTTTTAAATTCAATGAATTTGATAAATTTATGACAAATCAAAAACCATCCATGCCATGAAACTATTAGATTGTTGTGAAGACCAACTGAATTCCTTTTTAAATGAGCATTTCATTATCCTGATCTGGGAAAGGGATTATGCTATCAAGTTCCTTTTTTAGTTGACATTATAATGGTGGGCCAAATGTGCTCCTGAATGGTAAATTTTCACTATGTTCCCAGTCACATAGCAATGCGGTTGGGTCTTAGTTGTCCTCAAAAATGGTCTAAAATACCACTCAATTCAAGAGCAATGACAGGTGGCTTGTGAATGAGTAAAGGTCAGATGTAAAAGGGGAAAACTATTCAAGAGCTAGCTTCCACAACTCTCTGGAGCAGATGCCTAGAGATTCACCACTCACCATGAGAAGAAATTCCAATAACTGGCTCCTTAATTTGAAACTGCATCCCTTTGTTCAAAACCTTCCCACAAATAAAACCATCTCGATATCAACCTTGTTGCAACCCCTTTGCAATTGGTTTGCTTCATTAAGATCACCTCTCATTCTTCTGAATTCTGTTTCTCTGTTCACTTGGATCACAATTGACCACAGCTTTATGTCATTATAAAAATTACTGCTGCTTTTGAACAAATCTATTGAAAGATACTTACATCACTGACATTCATTGCATTGACTTTAGCCTGAATAAACTCTGGTACATCTGGAGGATAGTTGTACTTGTGCAAGGTCTTCTCATCTTTGGCTTTATAGTTTATCTATATAGCAAAGAAATTACATAAAGGTGAGACTATAGTTTCAAATTTTAAATTTATATACAACCAGAAGAAGGCCCTTCTGGTCATTTGAATCTGTGCCTCCCAATTTCACTGAAATTAAACTGCATTTTGGAGGGTGGAAGGGAACAGGAGCACTGAGGGAAAACAATGCAGACATGGGGAGAACATAAGAACTCTTTAAATATGGAGCCGGTGTCGAAGCTGGATCACTGGTGCTGTAATAGCATTGCACTAACTGCTATGCTAGTATTTAGACATTGATGAGCTTTTTACATAATCAATGTTCAGAATAAGAGGCAAGATAAAATGACAAATGAAGCATGGAAAAGTATAAATATTTTGTGACACATGTTCATGACAATAAATTCCAATTTTAGTGTTCAGTCAAAAAAGGAATCCAGGCAGATGAGAGGTGGAAGTAATTTTATACATTATTTTTGTGACCGTGGCATTTTACTTATAAGATCGAAACAAAGAGAATCATTTTGCTGCTGTGCAACACAGATCATATAAGAATATATTAAGCAGGGTGAAATAAAAAAATGCAAGAGAGGCATAAGTCTCTATTTATACACAGCTCAAGAATTCTGGGAAGTGAACATTCACATATGATAATTAAGGATACTGGTAATATTACTGATGATACCCTCCACAGTGAGTATAGACTACCCACGACAGAGGCCACCATTTACTGTCACTGTTGGAAAGTTTTAATTCTGCCCATGAATATCAAAGAAAAATGGTAAATAATAGATCTTAAAGAGGTAGAGATTAAAATCTACATCATAGTAATGGTGGACAATGATTAGCATTGAAGCATCCTTTATTAATTCATTAGATTCAATTATTTCTTCATATATATGGCCGGGATAAGTAAAGCTCATCTTCAGAAAACTATTAGGAATGGGGGATGTCACTTCCAAATTTTAGATTTTATTACTTTTATTATTAAAATTTGATAAATTATCAAGTCGCCCTTGGGCAGAAATGGAACTGAATTTTTCAAATAAATCATCTATGTTGCCCATTTTAGGTTCTGCTTTACCTTTTTCATTTTCTAAATTGACACATAATCCAGTAATGAGAATTAGATTGAGAATATGGGCTCAATTTAGAGAAAATATTTTGGTCATAATTATTTTTCACTGGAAAGTTCTATTATAGATAACCATTTTTCTGCCTTCATTATTTTTAGATGAAGGCTTTAAGAAATGGTATAGATTTGGTCTTAAAAATTTCAAAGATTTATTTGTTCAAAATAACTTTGCTTCTTTTGAACAATTGTCAGTTAAAATCAAGATTTGTAATAGACATTTCTTAAAGATATTTGCAAGTTGGGAATTTTGTTCTGTCTAAATTGAAAACTTTCCTCAAATTGCAGATTCAAATATTTTGGATTTAATTTAATAGACATTTTTTAAAGATATTTGCAAGTTGGGAATTTTGTTCTGTCTAAATTGAAAACTTTCCTCAAATTGCAGATTCAAATATTTTGGATTTAATTTAATAGACATTTTTTTAAAGATATATGTCAGCGCTGAAAAAGCCCCCTGTTGTTTGTTGTTGTTTAACAGGTGACACAGGTATTCTGCTGATGCTACTGTGAACCTGAGTTCTATTGTTCCGAAAACCAAAAAATCAAAATATATTTGGTCCCAAGCTTTTTGGATATAGGGTACATTTCAAATTAAAGGAGAAATATTTTTGTAATATCCACTATATAGGCCAAGATTCAAATTTTATTACTTCTAATAACCTGTAGAGAAAAATTAATCTTAGCAACATTCTACTTACATCACTCCGCTGTGCTTGGTTGATCTTTGCCAGCACTGTTCCTGGGGAGTCCTCTATTGAAGTGAATTTAATTGTGTCTGGAGGCTGTCGGTATTTTTTCTGCAAAAGAATACAAGGATTTTTTTTTTAAGAACCATTGTGCTTTGTTGCATTAAATCCTGTGTGGTACATGCAATCTTTAAACTAATTGTGTTTCTTCTCCTTCCTCCAATATAAATTTTCATATTCCGTATTTAAAGGTCTTTGTGGAAAAAGTAAAATTCAAAGTCAGCTTTTGTACTTTGGTGCAGTGACCTACCTCATTGAGGATATCTGTGGCTTTCTTGGCCTTTTCAACATCGATGGAACCATAAGGAGTCCAACCAATTCCCTTTTGCCAGTTGTTATAATCTGCTTTATACATCGCCTATTAAGCAAATGTAACAACAAGTATATTGTTTACCAATAGTTAAATCAAAGAACACAAAACAAAGGAAAATTGATCCTAAAATCCAAATGTTTCAATGTCTCTTCGGTGCAATATTGTGAAAAAAAAATCTTTCAGCTAATTCCAGAGCCCAGCTCTGAAGGATATGCTCACCGAGCTATTTTTTAAAGATGAAGGTTTCTTCCTGCAGCACATTTTTAACTTGAGTGGAAACATTTGCAATTTATGCAACTCTCTTTCAAATCTTCCTCCAATAACCATAATCTCTCCCCTTTGTTAATATGAAAGAAATTTCATGCTACCTTGTCAGCCCCCCCCCCCCCACCCCCCGCCCCAGGCTTGCCATCATTTTATAGATTTTGATTAAATTCCCCTATATTCCAACTCTCCACAACCTGGACACACTTTCCTTATACAGTTGCTCTCCAGCCCTGCAATATCTTTATCTGCACCCACCACAGTACAATCACATCCTGCATCGGGTGACCAGTTGTACAGAGTATGAAGCCATGCCTTGCGAGTGTTTTACTTGTTTCCGGCATGACTTACCCGCTCTAATTTCTAAATGTTCATAATGTAGTTTACACTAATATGTGAAAGAGTTACTTACATCACTCTGCAAAGAGTAGGCATTCTTAGCTAAATTCAGAAGCAACCCATCAGGAGGCATAAAGTAACGGTTCATTGGTTGCTTATAACTTGTGTTGCTGGCAATATCTTGAGCCTTCTTGGCCTGGGAGACGTTGATCATGTCAAGTGGACAATGATATTTGGTCTTTATTTCTTCATAGTCCTTTTTATATGCACGCTGATGAGAAAAAAAATAATTGCAGTCAGATTTTGCATTCCTCCAGAATGTACAGTTCATGATTGGAACCTGACAGAAATAGCTAGATTCAGTTTACAAGAGATGTAACCAATTCATTGTTTCATTCCTGGTCTACTAATGAGTTGAATGACTTCATTGTGTTGGAATGTTCAGAGAACTCAGCAGATAGCAGTTGACTGAGCAAGCGAGTTCAACAGTTGAAGGCAAAGGAGCAGTTGGTTGGGCAATTGAGTTCAGGTGACCCAAGCATCACTCTAAAAGTGAGGGACTGTTTAACAGAGCAGTCATCATTCGAATGGACTGGCTTTGGCTCAAGTGAACAGGGGACTGATGCAGGAGTTGAAGTTAGAAAGAGCCACTCGACTTGAGAATTCAGCAGGTAGGCAGAGGATTTTGATACATTTTTTTCCTCAAGTCATAAACAGTGGAAATGGCAGCCAAGGCAGGGGATGCTCCTCTTGCAGAATGTGGGTCATCAGGGAAACCAGCAGCACCACTGACAACTTCGTCTGCATGGAGAATAGCTCCTAATGAGCCAAGTTAAGGAATTGGAGCTGGAGTTGGATGAACTGTGCATCGATCATTCATGAGGCAAAGGAGCTGATAAGATGGGAGTTACAGGGACATTATCATACCTAGGAGGGAGGAGGAGGGTAGATGGGTGATAGTCAGGAGAAGGAAAGGGAACAGGCAGCCAGGTAGTGCAGGTCACCCCTGTGGCCATTTCCCTCAATAAAAATTATACCATTTTGGATACTCTTGGGGGAGGGGATAACCTACCAGGGGCAGACCACAGAGATCAGGTCTCTGGCACAGATTCTGATCTTGTCTCTAAGAAGGGGTGGGAGGAGAAGAGGTAAGCTGTAGTGATAGGAGATTCCACAAATAGGGGGACAGCTAAGAGGTTCTGTAGAAGAAATCGAGCATCCCGGATGGTATGTTTCCTCCCTAGTACCAGGGTCTGAGATATCTCTGATGAAGTTCACAACTTTCTCAGGAGGAAGGGTGAGCAGCCAAATGTTGTGGTTCAGAAAGGGACCAATAAAGTGGGCAGGAAAGGTAAGGAGGCCCTGCAAGGAGAGTTCATGGAGTTGGGTGCTAGGTTGAAAGACCGGATCCCCAGGGATGTGAATTCAGGTTTTCCATGTGCTAGTGAGTTTAGAAATAGGAGGGTAATGCAGCTTAACTTGTGGCTAAAGACTAGGGTGGTCATTCCAAAGGAGGACATGGTCATGGGTTATCATTTGGAATGGCCACCCTTCTAGGGATGGCTTCGGGTTTCTGGATCATTACCCTCTCTTTCAGGAAAGGTGGAACCTGTTTCAACAGGACAGTTTGCATCTGAACTGGAGGGGGACTAATATCCTTGCATGAAGGTTTCTTAATGTTAGTCCAGTGAGTTTAAACTAGATTTGTAAAGGGATGGGAACCAGAGTGGATAGAAGCAGATGTGACTAAACACAATGAAGGATAAGCAGAAGATGAACTGTATATGGATTTCAGCAAGGCATTTGATAAGGTACCTCATGCAAGGCTTATTGAGAAAGTAAGGAGGCTTGGGATCCAAGGGGACATTGCTTTGTGGATCCTGAACTGGCTTGCCCACAGAGGCAAAGAGTGGTTATAGACAGGTTATATTCTGCATGGAGGTCAGTGACCAGAGGTGTGCCTCAGGGATCTGTTTTGAGACCCTTACCCTTCATGATTTTTTATAAATGACCTGGATGTGTTAGTAAGTTTGCTGATGACACAAAGGTGGCTGGTGTGGATAGTGTGGAGGGCCATAAGTGATTACAGTAGGACATTGATAAAATGCAAAACTGAGCTGAGAAGTGGCAGGCGAAGTTCCACCCAGATAAGTGTGGTGGTTCATTTTGGTAGGTCAAATATGATTGCAGAATATAGTATTAATGGTAAGACACTTGGAAGTATGGAGGATCAGAGGGATCTTGAAGATTTCAAATCCATAGGATGCTCAAAGCAGCTGTGCAGGTTTATTCTGTGATTAAGGCAGCATATAATGTTTTGGCCTTCATTAATCATAGAATTGAATTTAGGAGCCGAGAGGTAATGGTGCCGCTATAGGACCCTGGTCAGACTCCACTTGGAGTACTGTGCTCAGTCTGATCACTTCACAATTGGAAGGATGTGGAAGCCATAGTGAGAGTGCCGAGGAGATTTACAAGGACGTTGCCTGGATGAGGGAGCATGCCTTATGAAAACATGAGTGAAATTGACGTTTTCTCCTTGAAATGACAGAGGATGAGAGGTGACCTGATAGAGGTGTATAAGATGATGAAGCATTAATTGTGTGGATCGTCAGAGGCTTTTTCCCCAGGGCTGAAATGGGTTTAAGGTGCTGGGGAGTAGGTACAGAGTAGATGCCAAGGTTAAGTTTTTTTTTTAAATGCAGAGAGTGATGGGTGCATGGAATAGGCTGCCAGCAATGGTGGTCGAGGTGGATACAATAGGGTCTTTTAAGAGACTTTTGGATAGGTACATGGAGCTTAGAAAAATAGAGGGGCATGGGAAAGCCTAGTAATTTCTAGGGTAGTGACATGTCCAGCATAACTTTGTGAGCCAAAGGGCCTGTAGTGTGTTGTAGGTTTTTTGTTTCGAAGAGTGGAGGAGGGAAAAGAAATGAAAATCAGAGGTGGGGGCGGGGGGGGGGGGGGGGATAGAAGCCACTTTAATGAATAGTGACACAAAACAACAAGGTTATCATGAAAATTCATATGTCCTTCATGGATAATTAGAGATAGATAGGAAGTGGCAGCTTTGTCTCCAAAATGTACAACTTGATACATAAAGCAGATATTGCAGATAATCATTGGACAAACAAGAGAAATAATCTTTTCCAATAATTTCATTTTAAATGAAATAAAAAGAAACCCAGAATTGCAACATTTTATCTTACATTCCTCTTTTGGGAATGTACAGAAGTGCTAACATTTGCTTAGCATCTCAGCTTATAGCATGTCTGGGATGGGTAACTTAATGTCAGAAACAACAGTGGTCCTAATCTATGCCTTTGCACAGCAGTGAACCTATGTCTAGCAGTTTAGTGCTTGTGTTCCATGTGGGTCCTTTTTCCTCACCTCACTTTGCATCTTTGCCACATGCACAGAGTGCAAGATCTTTGGGTCATCTTCAATACTTTGAGCTCCAATGTGTTTCCCGCGAGACACTTCATAGTCTTTCTTGTATTTCACCTAAAGGAAAAACATTTGCAGCTTCATTAGGATTTCAAAACCAATTTAAAATCTAACTATAGTTATCATGATTATTCTCTTCATGCAAATGATGTTGAGAATGTTCGATGAGGAAATACCCAGTATAGCTCCCAGTTAGAGACAAGTGCCAAGTAAACTTGATCCGTTTCATTTGAGTAATATGTTTAGCCTTAAGTAAGTGTTCTACTGAAATGTCATTGACTTGAAGCTTGAAATATTATCTGGTGCTGTCTCTCCATTTCATGATGTCTGATCTGTGCAGAACTTGAAATACTTTGTATTTTATTTCAAAGAAATTGTAGGTTGAAACTCTTTAGTCTAATACCCTGGAGATCTGACCAGTGTCTGACCACAGGAAATATGAATTGTAGAAATTGCCTCTGATCATCTTCCACTGAGCGGGAGATGTATTTGTTTATATATAGATCTTCCCTGGCTCACTCAGAGTTCTGTTAACTTTGCTTACTCCAAAGTTTACATTGGTCAGAATCACTGTTGACTGTGATTGCTGTCGGTTGATATTGCAAAAGTGCACTGATTGGTTAATTAACTACAGGTTAGTACAAATCTTAGTTGGGTCTTGAATCACAGAACACTGCAGCAAAGAAACAAACCTTTGAGTTTAACTTGTCAGGGGCAAATTATTATTCTTCCAAGTCCCATGGACTTTCACCCAAACTAAAGCCCTCCATACCGCACCATCCATTTAAGTATCCAATCCTCTCTTATATGGCCAAATCTAACTTGCATCCACCACTTCAGTTGGCAGCTTGTCTCACACTCACACTACCCTCTCAGTGAAGTTCCCCTGAACGTCCCCCTCAAACATTTCATCTGTCACACTAAACTAATGCCTTCTAGTTCTTTCCTTGCCTAACTTCAGTGGGAAAAGTCAGCTTCCATTTATCCTATCAAAACTCCTCATAATTTTGTATGCCTCTGTCAAATCACTCTTCATTCTCAGACACTCCAGGAAACAAATTCCAAACCTATGCAATCTTTCCCATTAACTCGGTTCCTCAAGTTGGTAAGTGACCAAAACTGCACAACCAATAATTTTCCCACCACTGATGTTAGGCTCACAGATTTATAATTTCTCAGATTATTCTTGGATAATTTCTCAAACAACATTAGCTATGTTCCAATCCTTCAGCTCCTCAGCTGTGGCAAGTTATGCACTACACTGCCTTGCGGTCCAAGGGAATATCTTTTCAGGCCCTGCAGATTTATCCATCCTTATTTGCCTCCAAACAGCAAGCATCTCCTCCTCTTTAATCTGTATCAGGTCCTTAACCTCATCACTGTTTTGCCTCACTTCAAAAGACTCAATGCTCTGCTGAATAAATACAGATGCAAAAAAACCTATTTAAAGTCTTCCCCATCTCTTTTGACTCCATGCACAGATGACCATTCTGATCTTCAAAACGATCAATTTTGTCCCTTGCTATCGTTTGCATTGAATATATATTCACAGATTTTCCTTGTCTACAATAGCAACCACACTTTTAGCACTCCTAATATGCTTCTTAAGTCATTTCTTACACTTCTTGAGGACCTTGTTTGTTCCTTGTTGCCCATACTTGTTATGTGCCTCTTTTTTCTTCTTAACCAAAGCCTCAATATCTTTCAAAAACTTGTACCTACTAGTCTTAACTTTAATTCAGACAAAAACAAACTCTGTACTTTCAAAATTTACCTTTGAAGGCCTTCCACTTACTAAGAAAACCTTGAAAGAAAACAACTGTCCTACACTTGCCAGATCCTTTCTAAAACCTTCAAAGTTGGCCTTTCTTGAATTTAGCATCTCAACCTGAGGACCTGTCCTACCCTTCTCCAAAATTATCTTGAAAGTAATTGCATTATGATCTCTAGGTTCAGTGTTCCCTGACACACACTTATTTCACTTGCCTCATTTTCTAATAGAAGATCCAGTAATTTTTTAAACCAAAAATAGACATTATTCACAATAAATTATTGGTAAAAGGAAAACTGTTCAAAGTTTCTTTCATCCCTTAGCTTTGTATCTACATTTTGATTTACACCATTGTCACCACTGTGACACCTTGTCGATACTCCCCCTCTGTTGCTTGAAGGACTTCCCCTCAGTCTCAGCTTCTTAATGCCCAGTAATGGAAGGATTCTAGATGGTGGTCCTTCCCCACAGTACCCTCAATGCTAGCTGCACCAAGCCTCAGGTCATCTCTCAGAATGTATTCCTGAAGTCTGAAATGTGCCAGATGGCAGCATTCCCTCACTGACACCTCCAAGTGCTGAAAGAGAAATAGGTTCTGGGCAGACCAAAGTGTGTCTTTCACCGAGCTGAGGGCCTTCCAGCAGTTCTAGATGTCTGACTCAGTGTATGTCCCTGGGAACAGCCCATAAATCAGAGAGTTCTCTGTCATGTTGTTACAGGGGATGAAGCATAGCAAGGACCCCTGCCTTCTCCTTCGCACACTATTACACTCTCTTGTTGGGTCCTCTACACATTGATATAGGAAATGCTAACCCATGCAGCCCTTTTACAATATGGGAGTCCTAGTCAATATGTGGAAAGTTAAAATTGCCTACTATCACAACCTTCTATTTCTTGCAACTGTTATCTCTCTCCAAATTTGCTCCTCCAATTCCCATCAACTCTTAGGTGGTTTATAATATAATCCCATAAACATGTTCATGTATTTCTCATTCCTAAAATCCACCCTCAGTAGGACAAGGCCTCCAGTCTGACCTCTCTGAGCACTGCCGTGACATTTTCCCTGACCAGCAACACCACATCTCCAACTTTCATCACCCCCACCTCAAATTACATCTAAAACAACTGAAACCAGGAACATTGAACTGCCAGTCCTACATCTCCCACAACCAATTCTCACTAATGGCCACAATATCAGAATTCCACCTGTTAATCTATGCTCGAAACTCATCTGTCTTACCAACAATAATCCTTGCATTAAAGTAGATGCAGTTCAGAACATTGCTCACCCTTTCTATTTCAATCTTGTCTGCAAGCTACACACCACCATCTTTTTTTGTTACACCCACTCCACTATTTGCTCTAGTTCCACATCAGGAATTTAATCCCCAGAGCAGCACTACCAAACCAGCAAGAATATTGGTCCCCCTTCATTCATACAAGTCGTACCTTCTCTGGAAGAGAGCCCAATGATCCAAAAATCTATAGTCCTCCCTCCTTCCTCATCTCTTTAGCCACATATTAAGCAGTATTGCCTTCATATTTTTGGCCTCACTAACACGTGGCAAGGGTAGTAATCCTGAAATCACAACCCCATATATCCTGTCCTTTAACTTACCACCTAATTCTCTGAACTCACTTTGCAGGACCTCATCATTATTCTTACCCATGTAATTTATTCCTACATGGACTATTGGGACATTCTGATGACTAGATTTAAGACGTCACTCTCCCTGGCACCTAGATCTCAATTCAAATTAGTTAATTAGAATAGATTTGTACTTCAGATTCAAAATATGCTTGACTACAGGACTTGCCAGACTTTCAACCTGTAATATTTAGCTTCCAATTCTGCTAAAAGTAACTGTGATTCGCGAGGCAATCTGCAGTGAACTGGGTACTGTGTTGATGGCTGGCCCTGCCTCCTGGCTCCACCCCCATATGCCCACATATAACCCTTGTTTCCCACCTATTGAGGGTGGCGGCCAGGTCTACGTTGAAGTGCCACTTTCCACTTAGAAAGGTACATTCTTGTCCACCACGTGCATGGCAGCTTTCGCACTGTGATTCCCAAAGTAGTTAAAAGCTGTTTGGGCTTCAGCCAAGTGGGGGAAATTAGTGGCTTTTAAGAGGGGGTGAACCTTATCAGTGTATTGAGGAATGCACTGGGCATAATATGAGAAAAACACCAGGCAACTTGTCAAAGCCTTTGTGGTCCTGAGCATGGGGAGCTCTAACAGGGGGCTAATATCAGGATCAGGGCCAATTATGTCATTCTCCACCACGCAGCCAAGGAGAGCCAGACGTTTAGTCCTGAACACACATTTGTCAGTGTTATAAGTGAAATTCAGTGCTCTCGTCGCGTGGAGAAAGCTCTGGAGGTTGGCCACAGATGGTGATGTTGTTGAGGTGGGGAAGGTAGCCTTCGACCCATACTCGTCCACCTTTCTGTCCATCTGCCTCCGGAAGATAGAAACCCCATTAGTAATACCGAAAGGGACCCTCTGGAATTGATAGAGTTGACAGTTAACCTCAAATGCTGTATGTGGATGGTTCTCTGAATGGATTGGCAATTGGTAATAGGCAGCTTTCAGGTCGAGGGTCGAATAGGCCTGATACTGCACAGTATCATTCACCATGTCCAAAATATGAGGGAGGGGGTATGAGTCCAGGAGTGTGAACCGATTAATGGTTTGGCTATAGTCAATTAATAGTCTGGATTTGTTTTCCTCCTTGACTACTACCACTTGCGCTCTCCACGGGCTGGTGCTATGCTCGATAATACCCTCATTCAGCAGACGCTAAGTCTCCGACTTTATAAACTCTCATTTTGCTGAGCTGTACCTCCTGATCTTAGTGGCAATGGGCTTGCAGTCTATGGACAGATTCGAGAAGAGAGGACGAGGTTGATATTCAGTGTGGAGAGGCTACATGTGGGTCCTAATTTTAGAGGCCCTCCATTCCAAACTGTTACAGGGGTGAAGGGGACCAGAATACTCCAAGGTCACACTTTTAAGGTGTCACAGGAAGTCCAGACTCAACAACACCGGAGTACACAATTCATAAAGTATATAAAAGCAAAATTTACAGATTCCCCCCCCCTTCAAATGACAGATGTACTATACAATGTTTTTGTACATGTGTAGAAAGTGATTGAGATGTGAGAAATATGTGGCAATTAGAATACATCTTCAGATTGTATTTTTTCACAGTCCATGAGTCTATGAAACTCTCAGTAGAGCCCGTGTCAAATGGGCATCTCGTGGAATGTCTATTTAACTTTACAGTCACTATTGAGTTGCTGAGCTGGTGAGGTCTGTCCTGATCTAAGACCATTGAGGCTAGGTCCCCCGAAGACTCCATGCTCTTCACTCGAGTGGCCTCCACCATCCTGGGTTGCCCTGCATGGGTAAGATACCATCGACCTTGTGACACAGCAAGATGGTCACCCTCCTTCTTCCTCAGACGCTAAATTTGAATTCGGGTCATGGCAAGATGGCCACCAAGCCTTTTTGCACCGTTTCCTCATTTCTAACCTCCGTTGGTGTGTCACACAGCAAGCGAATTTGGGAGAATTCGGGGCAGGCAGCTTGGGGCTGGAATTGGATCTGGGAACGGTGCAGACTGTGGACTTCCCCGAGTTTCCCTTTACACGACAAATCCTCGCCCAATGTCCTTTCTTGCCACAGCTGGAATACACGGAGTCTTTTGCTGGGCAACAAAATCGGGGTTACTGGCTCTTGCTGCAGAAAGAGCACACCTTATCATGGGAAGCGGCAGCCGTTAGGGCAGGGGTAGCGGGAGCAGCCGGTCCTTGGAAGGGATCACCTGGGTGGGCAAGCTCGCTGGCTTCTAGGTAGTCGTTCTCAAGTTTGCCCTGTTCCAATGATTTGGCCAGCTTGACCTGGCTAGCCAGGTCCTTCTTACCCAACTCGAGTAGTCACTGCCTCGTGTACCTCAAGCGGACCACCACAACCAGAGTGTCCTGGATCTGTTCTTCCTCACGAACGTGGCCCGTTGCTGCTTCGTACCTGCACTTCTTGGCAAGCGTCCACAGATCCAGCATGTAGTCTTCGATGGTCTCCCCTGGCTGCTGGCGATGTAGAGTGAGTCGTTGCTAGGACCTTGTCTGCGACTTCAGGAACTGAGCCTTCAATGCCTTTCCATATCTAATCTGCCAGGTATGTTGCATTTTCCACCACATTCCCCATGGACACATTTTCATTGCTATTTAAACTTTTCTCTGCATCACTGAGGTGGTTATTCTGGGTCACCACGCAGTTTTTCATCTTTTTTTCCAACATTTTAAAATTACAGTTGTCAGATGACTAATCAATGAGGATCAGTGACATTGTGAATGCAGGGCTCAGTCAAAGGATTCTTTCATCTTCTAACTGGACACATCCAGAATATTAACCTGACATCTTTTTTTACAGATTCAGGTGAACATTCTGCGCATTTCCAGCAGTCACTGACAAAAGGCAAAGGAGGAAAAACCCAACACCCAACCCCAACCCACCAATTTTCCCTTGCAACCGCTGCAATCGTGTCTGCCTGTCCCGCATCGGACTTGTCAGCCACAAACGAGCCTGCAGCTGACGTGGACTTTTTACCCCCTCCATAAATCTTCGTCCGCGAAGCCAAGCCAAAGAAGAAAAGAAGACAGAGAATTACATTGGAAATATGAAGTAGAAATGTATCATTGGGCACATATACAAATGTAAGCAGCATCCTCTGAACCTGCTGATGTGATACACTGCATGTTTAATAATAACCAGATTATTATTAAAAAGACATCTGTTTCACTAATGTTTTGCAGGAAAAGTTAATATGATTCATGTTTCCTTACACCATTGATGGAGGCCATATTGCCCATTGAGTCTATTCTGAATTTGAGAGCAGTTCCATTCCTGCATCTATTTCCTCATAATCCACTCTCCCGCATGTGTTCATTTACACCTCTGTAGAAGTAAGATGCAGTAAGTAATTCACTAAAGTCTGCATGCCTTTGGGATGTGGCAGAAAACTAGAACACTTGGGGAATTCCACCCGATCATGGGGAAATCACTTTGCAGAGAGACCACAGAGCTTTTTCATCGTTGTTCATTCTTAAATACCTGCCTAGCAATGAGGAAGTAATTAAAGTGATCAAAAGCTATTTGCTAGTGACAGTTTGTATTCATTGCACATTCCATTCATTCAGACTGATTATCTTTAACCTTTAACCTCCCTGGTGTTGCCCCAAGTAACATATCATTTTATGTTTATTCAAAAAATAAAATTCACTTTATCCTGAAATATATCAAAATAATTCACCTCAGCTGTGTCTTGTCAAACAGGAACTTCTATCATTTTTAGGAATAAGCCATTTGCAACCCACATTGAGGTTAGAAAAAGCTGCAGTTACTTACATCACTTGCAATATTTCGGTGTGCTTTTGCTGCTATAATAGGTATGGAATCCATTCTGATGTTGCAATGCTTGGCTTTATCTTTGTCCCAGTCAAATTTGTAGCAATTCTAGGACAGAGAGAAAGATTGTGTATGATGTCCTTTGAAAGATTTTATACATTTAACTGTCGTATTTGATGCAGTGGCAGGAATTTAAAGAGTGAAGAATCACAATTTGCTCAGAGAATTCCAACGTGCCAATTTCCAGATTTTACAATGTTAGGTCAAAAGGCGGGGAATCCAACATTCCCACATTACAAAGAAAATTCAATTTTGTAAAAAAAAAAGGTCAATTTGTGGAAGATGACTAGTGACTTTATGGCAGTATTGGCAGGCCAGTGTAAGTTCAAGTTCTTCCCTTGTGTTTCCCAAGTCATTTATCATTGTAACTAAACACAAGGGCAGATCATTTTGTCACCTGAACTGAAATGTTTCTGCAAATCTCACACTTCAAGTAATCTCACCTAATTATTCTTAAACTGATTCCTGCCCTATAATAGGGGCAGCATGGTTACCACAACTCGAGTTCGAATCTGGTGCTGGCAGTAAGGAGTTTGTACGTTCGCCCATGACCTACGTGGGTTTTCCTTGGCTGCTTTGGTCTCCTTCCTCCTTCCAAAGCATACGGGGTTGTAGGTTGATTTAGGTGTAATTGGGTGGCACGGGTTTAAGGGTTGGAATCCACTTCTACTGTGCTGTAAATAATCAGTTCCTGATCTCTACTGAAAATCAACCATTTATGCTTGCCTCCTCTCACATAACTCAGTAGAAATTCCAGACCCTTGCAACGTCTGGCCCTTGACATGAAGTTATTTGCCTTTATGTCACCTGGGGGAATAACAGATTGTCTGTCTATTGTTGAAATTGCCTTGTATTCACCCTGTTAAAGGGAGTGAAGGTAAAAATGACCACTAGTAAGCTTGAAATAATTAAAGTGCAGTTCAGAAGAGTATGTGTAAAGCTGAATCCACAATGATTCTTCACTCTATCCTCTCCACATTGGGATTTAATTAAACAGTAGTATGTTTTGACACTGAGCACAAATCAAACGAAGATCAATACATAGTGACACAGATTTTGAAACAGACTCTTTGCTTAAAATATCTTCACACGGAAGACAACTTAAGAGCATAGTATCTTCTTACATTGCTGAGATTGTATGCATTCACCCTGGACTGGATGAAAAATGGATCATCATGGGGAATGGTACATTTGAACTTTTCCTTCTCATAATCTGCTTTGTAATTTATCTGTAAGAGAAGATAACATGCAATCAGAAATAGTAAACCATTTATTGAATCTGTATTGTATAACTTGCAACAAAACTTAATGCATATAACCAAAAGCTAAAGTGAGGAAAGTACTGAATACAAAGATTGCAGTGATGGGACAGGATGACCAATACAATCTGAAATGAAAATAAAGAATGCTGGCAATACTCTGCTGACCTGGCAGTATTCATGAACAGACAGAGTTAATGGTGATGACATCTCATCCAGTAGCTGATGGGGAATGTTGATTCCATTACTCTTTCCACTGATCTGTTTGACATGTCAAATATCTCTAGCATTTTGGGAGTTTAGATTTCCATCATGCTCAGTGTCAATTTTGTGCAACAAGATTGGTTAGATTGAACTAAATATTTTCTTCATTAGTTGGGTTCCAACTTTGTTCACTTTTATGATGCAGAAGTGAAATATGCTATATAAATGGAACTGATAAATAAATATGGAGGCTATAGGCTAGACAGTTTCAACTAACCATTGGAAACCATACACAGTCCACTTTGAAGTTCACATTTATCGGCAGTGTTGGAAAAATCCTTAACTATAGATATGAAATTCGCATCAACAGGACTATTCTAAGGGAGCATGAAAGATTCTAAGGCCAAACACAAAAGGAACCACCACACGCAAGTGTTTGCAGATACTTACATCACTTAACTGTTTGGCATTGGTCTGGGCTTGCACCATCACTGGAGAATCCATCACTTGAGTGAACTTGATCTTATCAGGATGTGTTTTATAAACTGGCTGCAATTAAATGATATGAAACAAAGGTGATTCATAAGTTTTTGGTACAAACGTGTTTTAAACAAAGAAGATTTTGTGTCCTGAACACTTTTGGGTGTATTTTATTGATCATAAAAATTACCTTTAAAATTTATGAAAAAAAATACCATTTTTGTAAAATCAAGTTTATTTTCATCTGATTGTACACATACCACCTGATGAAACAGCTTTCTCCGGTCCTCGGTGCAAAACGTGCAGGTAAACAACCGGACATAACACGCATACGGACAAACAATACATACTGTACGCAGAACAAGTAGTTTAGCTACACAAATAAATAAACAAATAATGCTTTGTACAAATGAGAGCCTCTGATGGTTAGTGTGAGCAGCTCCTTTGCTCATTTAGCATTCTAATTGCCCATGGGAAGAAGTTGTTCCTCAGGCTGGTGAAGATAACTCTGATACTCCTGTATCTCTTCCTTGAGGGGTAGAACTGTGTGCAGGATTGAAGGAGTCCTCAATTATTTTGTGCACCCTCTTAAAACAATGATTCCGGTGTCATGTTGATGAGGGAGAGGGTTCTGCAGCAACTGTACCACACTGTGATGCAGCCAATGAGAATGCTCTCGATAGAGCTCCTATAGAAGGTTGACATAATAGTAGCTGGTAGCCTTGCCTGCTTCAGTCATTTATTCACTATGTAGCTCTGTGAAGGTGCGTTTCAGTCTTGTGTAGTTTTTTTTTCTTTTATGTCTGGTGTAGGAATGGTGTTGTGTGTTGTCTACATTGTTGTGTAATCTCGTGATGTGTAGATAGCATTATGGTTTGGAGCAATATTATCTGGTTTATTACCATGTACTGTTTTATCTTGTCTTTGGCTTGGCTTCGCGGACGAAGATTTATGGAGGGGGTAAATGTCCACGTCAGCTGCAGGCTCGTTTGTGGCTGACAAGTCCGATGCGGGACAGGCAGACACGGTTGCAGCGGTCTTAAATGACAATAAAGGCATCGCATCGCAGGAAGTGCAATCACTTTTGTGTCTTCATGACAAGTGAGGAGATGTTCAGTATAGATCACTAGTTAAATGAACACCAAGGAACTTTGTGCTCTCCACTCTCTCTACCACAGAGTTGTTGATGTGTAGTGGAGAGTGGTTGTTCCTGGTCCTCCAAAAGTCCATGATCATCTCTTTCATCTTGTCCACGTTAAGACACAAGATGTTACAGGTTTGTAATTTCTTGTCATATTTTTAACATGCTTCAAGCATACAAAACTATGAAGTGCAATAAATCATTGAAAATTAATTTTCTGCATTCAGATTTGGACTTGTTCCATGCTGATCTTGGTGCAGTCAGGGGAAAAGTTTCACCAGGACATTGCAACCATTAAAAATAACCATCAGGGCAACAAGAATTCATCAACTCTGGCTGATGATTATTGGACATTGACACGAGAGGATCAGATGTTGAGTACAAATGAAAATCAGCGGCAAAAGTTTTAGGTCATTTGAACTCATTATGCAATTAAACATGCTAAATTCAATAAAAGTTAATTTAATGTTTCTCCAATTTCCTACACGATACAGCAAATCTGAAATTATCTTTGTGTTCAATTTGAAGGTGTTTATTGTAATCCCCAATTTTTCAGGAAACAAACCTTTTGAAAACATTGGTTGTCCAGTTTTATTAGATTTTCATTCATGGATTTCAATATATACAACTTTTACAAAACTTAAAAGAACTGAGCCTGTTCATGATTTGGGAATGGATTAGGTCACATAAGTACAAAGCAAATGAGACCTCTTAATTTGTAAAACTCTATATATCAATAAATAGTGAGATTTTGTGTTCACACATTAATCAGAAATGTCCACAATGGACGAGGCAAAATTACCACTTCTTGGAAGTAGGAAAAAAAACTGTAGACACCATATACATGTAAAAAAAAATAAAGGTGGTAAAGAGATAATGAATGTAAATAAACTAACTGTGCAATACAGAGGAAATAAACAAAATTAATAAAGAGTCGCTGATTTGAGTTTATTGCTGAGGAGTCCATTCTTCCTCATACCAATATGATCAACAACAGGATGCAGGAAGGCTTGAATTTGCAGTAGCAGAATGATTAAAGTGCTCTGTGGCAAGAACACATGAGAAGGGAAATTAACTCTCAATAAGAATTAACATCATTAAATTCCTGAGCAATCTGGAATAATAGTATCAGTACTACCAACCAGGATTATTGGAAAACATATCCACTCATTTCAAAGACAAATTGGTCTGCATTTACTAAAAAGATTGGCAATAAAAATTATTGGCTCATTTGTCAAATAAGAATACTAGAAGACATTTGATACACTTACATCTTTACACTTATAAGAGTTCTTCATAGCTTCATACTCTGGAGTGAGAGTTTGCGGAAAATAGCATCTTCCTTTATCCAGTTCGTAATCTGCCTTATAATTTTTCTAAGAGAAAAATATGATGTCATTACACTTCAGAGGTAACAAGGTACATTAGAAATCCATCAGTTGCTGTGGACATCATTTCTCTTTACTTACATCGCTTTTCATTTCTCCAACTTTTAAACAATGAATCATGTATGGATCTTCATGGCTGCCAATATAATGACCCTTGACCTGATCTTCATACTGCTGTTTATACTTAACCTAAAATTGGAGAGATCTGTCATTATATCAGCCCATTTTAAGAGGGAAACTTTAGATCTAAGATTGTATTAAACTCTGGGACTTACATCACTGAAATCCTTCAAAACTTGGTCTATTTTGAACTTTGGAGTTTCACAATAATTGATGCTGCTCCTGGTTGCCTTTTCATAACCTTCCTTGTACAATTTCTGGAAAAAAAAATAAAATGGTGATAGGTACAAATGGTAGAAGTTAGTTATTTGACATCCAGTCAAATTTAATTTGCCCACTTGCGAGTGCCTCAATTCTATGTCATCACCCCAACATTTTCTTTGTAATCTCCTCCTTTCTTAGATTTATGAACTCTCTCACTAATTCACAACCTAAAAAAAGATTTTTCCCCAGGATAGGGGAGTCTAAAACTAGGGGGCGTAGGTTTAAAGTGAGAAGAGAAAGATTTAAAGGGCGTATTTTTCAAGAAAAGGGTGATGGGTAAATGGAAGAAACTGTCTTCAATAACTATAGCCCTTCTTTGAGAATCTTCCCAAATCATCTTACCTCTCCTGTTCTCACTTCACCAAACTTGTTATCATCTCTCTAATGTCACACACCTTCGCTTATTACTTCATTTCTCGCTCCATGCATGATCTGTCGAGTACTTCTAAAATTCCAGAATTCAAGCAACTGGCAGCCTCAAGCAACCAGCAAAAACATCGTGGAAAATAAATAGCTATAAAGTACGGACATTTCAAATTGGTGAGCTGTGCTGTTAGTTAGACAATCTCAAGCAACCAGAAAATTCATTTATCCAGCATCTACCATAGGTGCCGAATACCAGGGGTTTTACTGTATTTTGGAGTCTTCAGCAACAGCTCAACTTCCTATCCACCTGAAGATTCCACCTATATTGCCTTTGCATGTGCTGCCTTTGCTCCATATCATTTGATCTCTCTCTGTAACCCTGAACTTTTGTGTCTTACTAGTTTGTCTCTCACATGTTTGTCTGGCTGGACTGTTTGCAAAACAAACTCTGATTCCAACTTAGTGCACAGGAAAATAAACTTGAACACTGAGTTACTATGTTAACATCATTCACTTACTCATGTACAACCCAGCTTTCTTTTTTAAAAAAAATCTGCTCCTTTTTATTCTCTTCATTCCATCGAGTGATCCTAAGTGTGTTTATTTTGTGGGTGAGATGTAAACTGACATTGTTACTTACATCACTTGCTGACATCCCAGCAAGCTTGTACTGTTGAAGGAGTGGGTTTTCAGTAGCAGGCAGTGTGTTGTAATCTGTTTGATGTTTGGTTTTCTCGTAGTTCTTTTTATAGTTTACCTGAAAAAATGAGAAAAAGTGAACACGAAGGGGTGAGCAGACTGGGTCACTTTGGTTTTGAAAGTCATGTATGCAAATTTGCTACGGATACAGAGGATGTAATGTCGGTTGCCTGGGCAATGCAGAGATGATTCAAGAGATCTTAGGTTAAGTGAATAGGAGAGGACATGGCAAAATAAAGAAAAAAATATCAATTCAGGTAAAACAAATTGAGCAAGATAGGTTTTAAAAGGGTCCCTGGATGTCCTTTTTGCAAATGACTAACAGTTAGCCAGCAAACTTAGGGAATACCTGTGAGCGTAAAGCCCTCCAAGATGTAGTGGACGCAGCCCAGGACATCACAGGCAAAACCCTCCCCAGCGTCGAGAACATCGACAGGGAATGCTGCCGTCAAAGAGCAGCAGCAATCATCAAGGATACATACCACCCAGTATATGCTCGGTTCTCGCTGCCGCCATCAGGAAAGAGGTATAGGTGTCACAAGACTCATACCATCAGGATCAGTTACTATACCTCCACCATCAGATTGCTACAAAATGGTGTTGGGATTAAAGATTAAAGAGCAGGCATAGGGGGCTGAATGGAGAGAAGCAAGAAAGTCTGCAGACTGAGGTCATGTGCAATGAACAAATGTGCTAGAGAACCTCAGCTGGTCACGTAGCAGCCCTTAACTTCCTATTGCACAAAGGGCAGAATCCTGTTTCTAGTTCTGATGTTGCTATATTCTCGAGTAAAGGCCGATAGAAAACTATAAAATGATGAATCATAAAAGTGGCTAGTGCAATGCAGATACAGCTCCACTGACCGGGATCAGGGTTCAAACCTGACGCTGTCTGTAAGGGGTTCATACATTCTTCCCATGACTGCATGGGCTTCCTCTGGGTGCTCCAGTTTCCTCCCACCATTCAAAATATTCCAGCATTTAAGGTCAATTGGATGGCATGGGAACGTGGGCTGAAAGGGCCTGTTAACATGCTGTACGTCTAAATTTTTTTTAAATTAAAAATCATAGAATACTGATATCAAGGAATCCAACAGGACATTTAGAACAAATTCCCACACCCAGAGAGAGGTGAGAATTTGGAGCTAATTCCCACTGTGAGTGGTTGAAGCAAATAGTATGGATAGGTATTGACAAAGCTGGACAAGCCCATGAAGGAAAGTTGAATAAAGTGTAATCGTAATAGACAGAGGATTTAAAAAAAAAAACAGCAGGAAGCTTGTGGAATATTAACTGGTTACCCGAATTTCTCTGTCATCCTATGTTAGGTTCTTCCATTTGGAGAATAATTGGATTGTGAGACAAAATCCCAACATTAGTTTTAAATTTATTTTTTTTATTTAAAATTTAGATATACAGCACGGTAACAGGGCATTTTGGCCCATGAGTCCATGCTGCCCAATTTACACCCAATTAACCTACACCCCTGGTATGTTATGAATGGAGGGAGGAAACCAGAGCCCCAGGAAAAACCCACACAGACACAGGGAGAACTTACAAACTTCTTACACACAGTGCAGGATTCGAACTCCAGTCTCAATTGCTGGCACTGTAAAGGCGTTGCACTAACCACTATGCTAACTGTGTCACCCAGAGAGGGAAAATTGCATTGACCACAACATATGGTGCCAGTTTGTCCAGTTTACCAATTGACCTAAATTCATGCCAGCCTCAAAATACCTGGTGCACACTAAAACTTCAAAGGAAAAAAAAATCACAAAGCAAGCAGTTTACATTCCTCCCTTTGTTTCAATAAAAGCATGAATCAAGTTAAAATATAAACAGGAAAGCTGGACAAAGAATAAATTGTGAACCATTTACCGTGCTAGCTGCATTCCCAGCACGCTTATTGGCTTTATATTCTGGTGTTTCAGTTTGCATGAAATTAATTTGGTCTTTCATTTCCTCGTACCCAGCATTATACAGTTTCTAAATGAAAAAGGAAAAAGCACAGCAGTTATTTAGTTCTTGCTCCAAAATATACAATTAAGACACATCCAAAGCAAGAGTTAGAATTATACAACATGGAGTCAGGTCCTTTGGCCCAACCTCCCACCCACACAAGTCCCACTATGTCTTATTTGGCCCATAGCCATCTAAACCCATCCAACCCATGTATGTCTAAATGTTTCCCAAATGTTGCCATAGTCCTGCCTCAACTCCCTTTATTGGCCACTTGTTCCAATACACCTAGCACCCTTAGTATAAAATCACCTTCAGATTCCCATTAAAGCTCTCTCCCCTATGTCCTCTAGTTCTCAATTCTCCTATTCTTGGTATTAGATTTAAATCTAAGCAGGTCATCTTAATCTTGCTTGTCTGTTAATGGATTCCTTTGTATGGCTCAATTATGCTTCATTCTTATAGTGGCTGATGTAGAAATCCTTTGGAGAAGGGTCAGAAGAGGAACCAAAGAACAATTGTTGGTTTAAAACAGACACTCATGTAGACTTACAGCTTGGTCTGTTCACCTTAGAGTGACATTGAAGTCAATTTTAATCTTCTTGCTTAGAGAGTTGAATGGTGCATGTGTGAAATTGGGAACCTGATTATAAATTGCCAACTGGGTTTCCTGGGGTTTCGAAATGTGGCAGCAGAATGAAGATGGAATCAGCCAGGTCCACTTGTCAGAATACTCCTTAAAGTTCAGGAGAAATTGTGATTTTCCCCACCCAATACCCCGCAGGCAGAGTTTCAGCTGATTGTGAACCGTTCTTACTGGAGGAGTCTATCCTTCACTTACTCTAAACACGAGATACCAAGCTGGCTGGTACAGAATCTGCTAGGTCGACCTCTTTTCAATTTAAAATATGCCGCATTACTTCCTGCCCATGCCCAAAACCTTGCTATTTGAAACTCTTCCCTTCCACTCAAACTTATTCTTGGTCACAAGTCAAACCAACCCTCCTCTTATCACTGTCCTTACTTATCAGGTTCCAGCACTGGTAGCCTTTGTGTCCCTGCTTATCACTGTCTTGCAGCTGTCTCTACTATCATCCTCCCCCAATCTGGATATATCAAATTTTTTATCTTGTCTCTTTCCACCTACCACTCACCTGTCTTTACCTCCAAATAACCCCTCCACCAATCTATCTCATTCCTCTTTAGTCTACCTATCACCTACCAATCCCTGTCTCAACCCTCTCCTCTATATCTTCCCTCTCCATTCTCAGTCCCGATCCAGGTCTTGACCTGAAATGTTAAGAATTTCTTTCTTCCCATAATTACTGCGCAGCAACCAGCTGAGTTCCTGCAACAATTATTTTTGCATTCTACTTGCTTCATACCAATGACCAATAGCTCCAAATGCAGGCAGTTCTACTCAGTAGATATTCAGCCTCTCAATCTAATGAATTACCAAGTTGTAAATGGAATAAAACAATCATATTGAGGTCTTGAAATTAAATGCACAATAACCTCCCCATTTACAAGATTGGAGAATTACAGCCAACAGTAATATTCCCTCATTCCCATACTTCCAGCAAATATTGGGGTTATAAATTGTGAGCTAGATTGATAATAATATAAATTGCATTCAACATAAACTGATTTCTTTAAACAGCATATGACTGGCTAAATCTAGGTTATATATACATCAGTTCATCTTTTCCCAAAGAAGTTTCACAGAAGGGGGTTGTTTCGCGCATCATGCCAGAATCAATTGTCTGTGAGAATTAGTTGCTATTCCAGTGGAATTAAAGGGTTATCATACGAGGAGCATTGGATAGCTCTTACACTGTATGTGTTGGAATTTAGGAGAATTGGGGGGGGGGGGGGGGATCTCAGTGAAACATTTCGAATATTGTAAGGCATGGACAGATTAGACATAGAAAGATTGTTTCCCATGGTGGGAGAGTCGGACAAGACAGCAGAACCAGGATTGAAGGGCGTTCACCTAGAACAGAGATGTGGAGAAATTTCTTTAGCCAAAAAGTGGTAAATCTGTGGAATTTCTTGCTGCAGGCAGTTGTGGAGGCCAGGTCATTGAATTCATTTAAGACAGAGATTGATAGATTCTTGATTAGCCAGGGCATCAAAGGTTATGGAGAGAAGGCCGGGCAGTGGGGGTGTGAGAAAATAGATCAGCTAATGATTAAATGGCAGGGTAGAATAGCCTATTTCTACTTCTATGTCTTATGGTTCTTCTTGGCCCTGAGAATGTACAAAATTGGAAGAGACTTGTATGTATGCTTGCAGAGAATACTGTCTCACTGCAAATGTTCAAATGAGGGCTGGGCCTTTCTCTAGCTGGAAAATGAATAATAGTCAATGTGCTGACCTAGACTTGATCGATTCCCTTTTTCATTTCAGCCCAGGTGTAGGTGTTGAACATGCTATCACCTCCAGCAAGTTTAATCATCATCCGTGGGTGTGCAACCACTCCATCCACCTTCCCTCAACTGTCTCCATCACCCAGACTTGCATATTTGACTAACGTAACACTGTACTGTGAAATGAACTTCAATAGCATTAGAAAAAGTGAAACTGATTTTGGTTTTAGAAAAAACAGCTTTCTCTTTAATTGCAAACTAAAGGGTAAAGGTTCCATTATTTTCATGTAATACTACATTTGGAATGTAACATACATGAAATTATTTTGTCTATTGTAAAGCAGACAGAGTCGCCATTTTGTCCAGTGCCCCTCACAGAAACCTACAACAACTGGCTTGATAGACAACTCCAGATATTGACCAGGCCTGAGCCTGCTTAGCTTCCAAGAACAGACAATCTCAGGTGTAGACAGGCTATTAGGCTTCTGCCTAATACTATCAGTATACAAAGTGAATGCTACCACTATTCATTTTGCAACAAGAGTCACAAATTTATGAACAAGATGGAAACTTTGGCTCAGAGTTTTTGTAGCAGCTATTTGATTGAATCTGATATTTATAATTTTATTTTCAGGGCAGTTTGATGAGCATACTTACTGCACTCAAGTTGTCAGCATTCATGCGTGCAACTGCAACATCATAGCATGGTGTCTGGCTCCATTTGCCCTTATTTTTGTTATAGTCTTCATGGTATTTAAGCTGTAAGAAAATTAAATATTTTTAATTTGATTACATATTAAAAATCAGACAGTTTTGCTGCAAGTATCTTGAAAGAATTTTTGAAATGATTTCAAAAGCCACAAATTTAGTTGGACATATCACCAAGTCAAAAGCACATCAACATCGCCAATAAAGTTCTAAATTATTGTGCAATGAACTCAGAGATTTGAATTCAAAAGTAAGGGTGTTGGGCAACTCAAATTCAGTTCATTAATGAAATCTGGAATATAAATTGCCTTAACAGTAATAGTGACATGAACTACTGCGAAAACCTATCAGAGATAGGTTACATGATGTGAACTACATATGACTCCGAATCAAGAAAACACCTCATGACAGTTCTCTCAAATGCTGCACAAACTCAGGACAATTAGAGATGAACAATAACTGCTGGCCTTGCCAGTGTTGTCCACATCCTGTGAATGAATTAAAAGAATCTCAGAGAAATTTTAATCTGGAGTGCAAAGGAATTTTTCTGTAATTCTTGGATGTAACAGGACTGCAATGGTTTTTTTTTATTCAATTGATTCCATGTGGACAAGGTTCACATCCTCCTATATCCCAAAACAAAATGCAATAAATATTTAGAACATTGGAATATTCTAACAGTAAATGATGGAAGGTCAGGTCAGGGCACATCTGTGGGAAGAGAAACAGAGTTAACGTTTCAAGTCAGAGACCCATTTCTATTCCAGCAGGTGGGTCCTGACCTGCTGAACATTGCCACCATCTCTGTTTTATTTCACTTTCTATGTTGCTTTTAACTTTGAGATATTCTAACACCCCTAATTAAACAGAGACAGGATGAAGGTCAATTAAAAGTGATTAAAGGCACAGAGAGATCCGCGTACCTTTTATTAGGTGCTGGTGATATAATTAATGTAAAAGATACATCTGTCACTATCTGTGTAATCTTCAGAACATTTTTGAAGCAGGTCTTCTCTTGTGTGACACCATTGAATAACTCAATTGACATTAGAAAATAAAGTACATGTTCTCATAATTGAAAATATCTCAGAGGAACATGCAAATTAAATTGAAATGGCTCACAGGTTTTTAAACAATAAGCCACTCAAATGTTTTAAAGTTTATTAAATGAATTTAAATTCCATATGTGCCATTATGGGTTTGAACTTGGTTCATTGAATTGTTTGACCAGATCTCAGGTTACTTAATCACTTTCATTTTTCTTGATTTATTAAATGATGTAAACCTTATTTCTTCCTTTATGCTCTGCACTGCTATGCTTCATCCTCCACAATTTTGATCATTGTAACAAGTCTTCCTTGTCCCCTAACTTAGTTGACCTACAACCTTCCTACAACTCCCGCCCTCAGTTTCTATCCAATCCAGTTGCTTTTCTGAACTTTGCTAGTAATCACTTGATTATATCCATCACCTTCCAAATTCTCCATTCCCTTCTGATCTCATTCCCACCTCCACTCACTCCTACTATCACTTGGAATTTGAAATCTTGGAACTCGCCCTTGAAGTTGCCTAGGACCAGAGTTCACCAGGAATTCTTCTGAGACAGGCTACTCAATTACATTCTTTCTTCCACCTATGTAACCTTCACACTCTCACACCGTGCTCTGGTCCATCATTAAATTGAAAAGAATGTAAATTTGAATTTATATGGCCCTTGATAATATTTCCAGCAATATTAACAAATGTTCAAAATGTTAGACAGGATCAAATCAAACAATAAAGTTTGCATTTCAAGTCATCAACACACTGCTTATATCATATGATATAATAGCATTATATAATGTTATATCGTAGAACAGATTTGATATAGCCAAAATATCATAACTTTTTCTTTTGACATGGATGAAGAGAATTGATCTGAACCATTAACTTTGTTTCTCTCTTTACAGATACTTCCTGACTTGCTTCATATTTTGTACACTTTCTTTTTTTTATTTCATATTCCCAGCATATGCAGTATTTTCATTTTATATCTCCACCAATGTCTCTACTTCCTAACCTGATGGGTTCCATCAGCTAATTGCTGTTCATGTCCTCTTGTTACTCATCCATATCCTCATCTTGACAACAAAATCAGAAGACTAAGGGCTAAGTTCCACATATGCCTCGACTTCCCCAACTATCCATTCATTGCAAGTGTTCAATCTGGGATACAATTTCCTCCAGGTAAACCAAGCTAACATCTTCACACTCTTATCACTTCAACTTTCTTCTTGTACTCTTCTTTCCATCTCTGGTATTAGGTTGAAACAGACTGCTCATGGCCTTGGCATTCTATTCAACCCTGACTTGTGTTCCAATTCATATGTACTCTATCATAAAATTAAACACCACTTCATCCTAATTAGTTTACCTGTCCCATTGTTGGCTCCAGGCACATTTATTCCAATGCTCACCCAGCCAATCCCACATCTTTTACCTTCCACACTTTCGATTCATTCATGACTCTATTGCCTGAATTACATCCATTACTTCCTGTCAATCTTAACCAACTTTAATATCCCTGGTAAATTTTCTTCTTTGTTCTTAAAAACAAATCATGGTTCAAAGTCTATAACCAGCTACAGGGCACTGTGTCCTTGCAATTCTGCTGGGATAAGTTGTTTTATAACTTTCATTCTCAACATTGAAAATACTTGAATGTCTCACTGGAATTTAATCGCCAATACTCCAACACCACTCTGCTTCTCCCTTAAAGCCCAAACCTGTAACTGTGTTTCTGCTCTTCCCACTGATATCCTTTGTGCCCAACACCCATTTGATTATGCTTCTGGTGGAATGACTTGAAGCCTACTTCTTCCTTCAAAGTGAAAGTGATTGTTATTGTACTCACATCACTGCGCTGATTGAAAGCTTTTTTGGCCATCTCTACATCTGGCGGCTCTGCCAGTGGAGTGAATTTTGACACTCGTTCATTGTGTCCTTTCTTGTATTCAATCTAGTCAGAGGCAGAAAATCATTTGATGAGTGAAAGTCAATGAGAACCCGATTCTGTGAAAAACACCTTGAGCTATCAACCATTTCTGAGCTTCAAGATTTAAAATACATAATTTTGGCTATAAAAATCATGGAATCCTAAATCATGCACAATACTGAGTACAAATGAAATATTGAAGAAGGTGCTGTGAATTTTAAAAAAGGAGTAGAGCTATACATTTTTTTTTTGCATTAAACAGCTCTATGGATCTCTGCAATGATGCTTAATAAAGTCATATAAAGAGCAAAAATGTCAAATGCAATATTTACAGAAAAATCAGTGGCGCAGCTCAGGTGACATAAGTGCACAGCCAAATGAGGCATTGCTTCACAAAGCTGGAGATCCAGTTCAATACTCTTTGACATGCTGATTTCTCCAGGATTGCATTTTTACTTCAATACTGATCTCAGATGTTTTCTAAATGTTGTTTGCAAGTTCATCCTGTGATTGCCATGATTTTTCTGGGTTCTCTGGTTTCTGCACACATCTTAAAGACCTGTGACATGACAGATTAATTGTCCACTGTATGTGAATGGCAGAATCTGGGAAGAGTTGATGAAAAGGTGAGGAGGCAAAGTATGGAACCAGTGTGAGAAAAGTGGTTGATGGCCAACACAAATGAGATGGGACAAATGGTCTATTTCTAAAGGGAATCTCTAATGACCCTTCCCCCACCCCTACACACACAAATTTACCATGAACCAACTGTGAGCAATGGCAGAGATCAACTAAATCAGCATGGTTGAGGCTGAGATTAGGAAGCTGAAGATTATCATACCCTGAATCAACATAGACACAGAAGTTAAAACTTGCATATAATGTGAGGCAAGAGATCAGAGATCATAGTGAAGGCAAAGAATGCAATTTGATGTGCCGGTCTTTTTTAAAATTGCACATTTTCAATGGAAGTGGCACAGCAAAAGTGAGCTATACTGCAAGTAAATATTGGTTTTCAGACCAGTCAGGTTGCAAATCACACAAAAGGTGACTTTCGTGCTTGACTGTTAGTATTTTGATAGTTTCGCAGTAGACAATAATGTGCTTGGAAGAACAAAATTCCTGCTGCAAAAATGAGGTGACCAATTTCCCGAGAAGTGCAATTTCAAATAGATATGTGCACAACATCGCTCTACTCCAAGTTAACAAAACAGTCATCTCCACAGCACCATGCATTTTGGAGAAATTGTTTCACTGATTTGGAGTCAAAAGGGTTGACATTTGACTGTGGAACCAGTCATCCACTTAGCACCAATATGCTGGTGCTACTTTGTTGTGTCATCCTAGCCGAGGAACCACAACTGCATACCCACTTGTGCTTTAAAAGAGACAGCTGCACACTGCTGTATTGGGATCTTTACATGGACTTAATACTGCTGTGCCATGCACCGAGTGTTAACCACAGCCTTCTGCAGGGACCGCTCCAGAAAAAGAATCATCCATGACTTGCTGTGGAGTGGCTGCCTGTGAGAATCTGTCCCCACCCTGTGCTGGGAGGTCTGGTGCAAGTGGCCAGCCAATGAGGCTGATACAGTAAATGGGTGTCAGACGCTCTTACGTGTTGAAGGTGTATGTAGACTCCTGCTCTTTGTGATTTTTATAAATGACGTGTAAGAAGTAGAGTGGTGGCTCAGTAAGTTAGCAGATGATTTGGAGGTGTCGTGAATAGTGCAGAAGGTTGTTGTAGGTTACAAAAGGATAGAGACAGGATCAATGGTGGAGAGGTGATCAATGGAATTCAAATCAGACCAGTGTGAAGTAATGCAGTTTGGAAATTTGAATTTGAAGGCAGAGTACATGGTTAATGGCAGGATTTTTAACAGTTCAGAGGAACAGAGAGAGCTTGGGGCCTCAAGATTGCCACGCAAGTTGATAGGGTGGTTAAGAAGGCATATAGTTAGGGATAGTCAACATGGCTTTGTGTGTGGTAGGTTATGTTTTACCAATCTGATAGAGTTTTTCAAGGAGGTTATCAAGTATGTTGATTGTGAATGTTGTCTGTTGAGACTTTAGTAAAACCTTTGACAAGGTCCTACGTGGGAGGTTAGTCAGGAAGGTTCAGTCACTCGGTGAGGTGGTAAACTGGATTCAACATTGGCTTTATAGGAGAAGCCTGAGAGTGGTAGTGAATGAATGATTGCCTCTCAGGCTGGAGGCATATGACTAGTGGTGCACCTCAGGAATCACTCCATTGTTGTTTGTCATCTATATCAATCACCTGGTTGATAATGTGGTAAATTGGATCAGCAACTTTGCAAATGCACAAAGTTTGGAAGTGGTGTGGAGCGTGAGAAAACCTTTCAAAGCTTGCAGAGGGATCTGGACCAGGTGGAAAAATGGGATGGAAAATGGCAGATGAAATTTAATGCAGGCAAATGGGAGGTGTTGCAATTTGGAAAGATAAACCAAGATAGGACATACACGGAGTGTGGTACAACAGAGGAATCTGGGAACACGAATACATAATTTGTTAAAAGTAGTGTCACAGGTAGATAGGGTTATAAAGAGAGCTTTTGGAACATTTGTCTTTATAAATCAAAGTATTGCATTTAGGAGTCGGGATGTTATGGTCAAGTTGTATAAGACATTGGTGTGGTCAAATGATGAGACAGAATAATAATTTGGCACAGACTAGAAGGGATAAAAGGTCTGTTTCTGTATTGTAATGTTCTATGGTTCTCTGGATGTAAGAAAAATAGAGGGCTATGGGTGTGAGATAAGGAAAAATTAGGTTGTTGTGATTGAGGTTTACATAGGTCAGCACAATACTGTGGGCTGAAGGGCCTGTATTACGTTGTTATGTTCTATGCTCAGTACTGTGAGTACAAGCTTCTATGTCAGAATCAACTGCTTGGAATGTGACGGAATCAAAATCAAAGAAGGAAAAATAATTGAAAAGGAACAGTTAGTAAGTGATGAACGAGTGCAAAAGCAATAAAAGATTTGTCAGTAATGATGTGTGTATTTGCAATGCTTGTGATCATTGTGTTGAACCTCCTGCACCAGCAAAACCCAAGATGACTAAATTACTTACATCACTCAGTGCTTTCTGAGCATATGCAACGCGTCTCAGCTCTGGGCTGTCAGAATAGGGATAGTAGAAAGGTTTCTCTTCTTCCCAGGCCTCTTTATACAATTTCTTCCAAGGAAGATAAACAAAATTCAGTTCAGTTTTTAGGGTTACAATGACAACTATGACATTTAAATAGAATTGTTTTACACAAAGGGTTTGACATCCTTGATCTGAGAAATGGCCCCATTTCAGTGAGAAATCTTCAAAAGATACATCACAACCCATTGTTTTCTGCAATCATCCCAAATTTCAAAAGAAGAACAAGTGCATGTGAAAGTATTTTTACACGATGTATTTTTAATCTTGGGTTATATTATTGGAAAGGAATTAAAAAAGACATTCCAGGCTAGACAATGTCACACTATCATATTCCTATGCTTCACCTGACAACATGTCTAGAATGATTCCAGTCATGCACCAGGTTTAGGTAATTGGGAACAACCTCAATTCATGATTAGTGAGCATTGTTTTGGTTTATGTCATTCAGCAGATATATAGGTAAACTCAAGTTTTCTAAAAAAAAAATTTGCAAATTTGATTAATGTTTAAGACTTGATGGTATAAAAACAAGTTACTTTCCTGTGTAAAAATTGGGAATCCAAAAACTTTAACCTTCCAATGATGTTGTTACACACTAATAACTCTTAATTTTTGTTTGGGACTAAAGGGACTTTGCACTAACAAAGCAGCAGCAATAGAAAATTCCCCAGAGAAAGTTTGATAAAAACTATTATGAATTTACCAATCAATAACATAACATTTCTTACTTATCTCTAAACAACTCTAAATTGTGTGTGTGTGTGTGTGTGTGTGTGTGTGTGTGTGTGTGTGTGTGTGTGTGTGTGTGTGTATGAGAGAGAATGTCAGCATCATTTTAGTCTTGCTTGAAGGTCTTAAATTTTCAGCTCAGAAATAATTATAAAGTGCTTTTAAATATCATATCTTCATGCCTCTTTACTCACAAATCTTTCAATGAGATGTCTTGAGAGATATTCTTTGAATAGAAATGACCATCTTTTGAGTCACCAATGTACCTCTTGTGAAAAGGAGAACACAAATCCTGCCTTCCCAGGATCAAATCTTTTTGTCTGAAGATTTTGGAATCTGTTTTCCCACACAAAGAATCTGCCCTCTTTTCAAAGAGACAGCGAATGTGGCTATTTTCTTCCATGATGAATTCATGAACGCAGACAAGGGCTAAATGAAGTGGCCATACAAAAATGGATCCAAAGAGACAGTGAAGTGTTTTTTTTCCTCCTCATTTCAAAAGCCACTGATTCTGTATTCCCCTTTTCCCAAGAGTAACACACAACAGCACCTGTTCTGATTACTGTAATTCAACCCTCTCTTTCATATGGTTTCAACCCCTGTGTCACAGGGTTTTAACTTCTGCACTCTCCACAAACTGAACTATTTTTTTCTCTCATTTCAATAATATATTTCCAGCCCATTTCTCAAGTTTCATGGTATGTGATATCATTTCTGCCTTTGAAGCTCATAAGGTCTTTTGACAAGAATATGCAGAAAGCATTTAAGTCCACTTAAGTCTCTGATAAGTCTGCTTTCCTCAGAATTAAAATGGTCGTGCATTTATACGGGTGCTTCTGAACTAACATCTATTGTTTCCAATATCTCAAGAACCATCTTAAATCCCTTTCATCTTCTTGACTCTTAACTTCAAATTGGAAAGGAATTAAAAAAGACATTCCAGCCTAGACAATGTCATTTTCATCTCAAACTGTCTTCCATCTCAAAAGAACTATGTGTTTAAAATGCTAATGTATTGTCTTTGTGCCTCTGTAACAACCCAAACTAACTTATTAAACCATATCGAGATAAAATATAGTTTTAATATTAAACTGAGGATTCATATTAACACAGATCCGTTACAGTGTATTTTCTACTCTGATTTAATTTCCTGTATGCAGAATTCACAAAAATAGATGTCTACAAAATAATGATGAACATTTTTGGTCATAATCACTCTCAATATCTTTTCATTCCTACCCCCTCATTCCTGCAAGGAATGTTTGCAGGGTTATGGAGTAGACTTACCAGAGCAAGAATGATGTATGAACACCTATCCTTCTCTAAACCCCAATGTCTGAAAGATTCCAGACTTTTTATACAAGAAAGCATTCAACATAAAGGTTTTTTCAACTACCGTATTAGCAGAAAAAGATGGAGACCCCCACCCTGAACCCCTGGTCATCAGGTGAAGCCAGGCAAGCCATTACTTAACATTCCATATGCATATATAAAAATAGAGAACTATAGCTCCTGATATTTTAATCTCATACTATTTATGGCTTAGATGGCAATCCCATAAACTTGTGAGGTTCACACTCACTTGGCCCCCACCTGTTTTCAGTCCTCCTAGCAAGGCTCTCAACAGACTCATTTACTCTCCATGATGTTTCTAGTTCTCACATAACTAACATTGTGACTGCTCCAAAACCAGACAATAACACGATCAAAAGATTTTAAGAGGAACACTCGTTCCACAGTTGCTCAGGCTCAGTTTGATAGATTGATTCCATTACCGGACTGAAAGTTTCAGCAAACTTGACAGCTCGCACAAGTTCGGGTGCATCAGTTGGCAATTGAAACATGTCCTTTGTTTCTTCCCATTTCTGTTTATACAGCACCTGGAATAACCAAATGGATGTCACCAATCAGATTTGGATAAGCAATGAATGTATAATGTTCAATCAATTAAGATATAACAGAGTGTTTCTGGCCCAGATTGCAAAATGGAAGTCGTGTTACCTTGCTAACCAACTGTGAAACATTTTTGGCGTGTTCGATATCCCGGGCAGTCCCATCAACGTGGCACATGGTCTTTGCCTTGTCACCATCTGAACGATACTTAACCTTGAAAATGAAAACAGAGTTGAAGCAGAAGCTTTTATTTTTTTCCCTGAAATATTCCGTTCCACCCCCCCCCCAAAAAATATTGTAGCGATGATGCAGCCGTTCAAGTAAATTCTCCAAAATAATGTTTGTACCCACCCCCCCCCCCCCTTAATTCTTCCTCCACCGGATTTCATTTATTCTAAACAGTGTGTGCTTCTGTTCCTTTCTCTGTCATCAGGTTATTTTGGCTGGTTTTTAATTTTAATGTATACATCAGGATAGAAGGCCCTTCTGGACTTGATACCCATGCCTCCCAATTAACACTTGCCTGCTTCTGTTTTGGGGGTAGCAAGGGTTTAGTATTTTTTTTTAAAACAAGGAATTTGTGGGTTGGCACCACATCGAGAGTCCAACGGCCTGTACTGTACTGTAGTGTTTTATACTCAGAGGCTCCTTGAACTAATTTCACTCTGGCTGAGACAGGATGGAGACTCCCACAAAACACAATAAGGAAAGTTTTGGATACATGGGCACTCATTCTTGCAATACCATTTATAAAGGGGGCTGGTGCCATTCCAAAAGCCGATATACCTATGGTTCCTGCAACCATTGTTGCTGACTTCACATTTTCTGAGCTGGACTATTAGTCCATTCTGATATACTGCATCTTCTACCTCAGGCCCAGCTACTTATTCTGTCCATCACAGTGACAAAGGATCCAGCACGGCTCACAAGGGCTGATTTTCTCTTTTGCAATCCAGGCTGACTACATTTATTTCTTGATTATTTCTTAGTGCTACTCCATTGCATCTTTAAGTTAAGATTCTATGATCTCCTCTCTATTGTTCTCCATCCTTGAATTGAGAAGGTGGTTCAAAAGCTACTTCCTTGATAGATCTGTGCCAATGAACAGGCCACATCAGACAAAGAATTTTACACAGTGATGTTTCATCTTGTGTGAGTTCTTTATAGACAACACATGGATGAAGGAAAAGGTTCTTTACTTTAAAGTTGTTGTCAACAGCTCATGAGGCAGGCCATAAGGCTGCAAGCCTCCATTACAGGTCTGGATACTGTGTGTCAGCCCCCTGCTGGCAGCCAAGTCTAATCAAACAGTAAGGAATTGCTAGTTGCCTTGCAAACATGATCACTATCATTACAAGCTATTCTTTGTTCAAGACTTGACAAAAAAGATTTCCTCTTCCAATCTGTCAAACACTTTCAGGATCCTTTTTCAAAGTCATCTCTCAAACTTTCAAACTCCAGCAGATACAAACTTAATCTGTTCACTGTTTACTCATAAGGCAAGTCTCCCATTCCAGTTCTATTTGTTTCCCTGAATTGCGTCTAACTCGTACACATTTATCCTTAAATAAGGATTACACTACTGCACACAGTTCTCCATACGTAGCCTCATCTAGTCTTATAAAATTGCAGGCATACCATCTCTACTTCTGAAGTATCCCAGCAATTTATATTTTGTATCCGAAAATTGGCTCTTTGAAAATCATGGAATTTTATGAAAATTCAATCATTTGCAGATTTTAAAAAAATATTCAATTCTAATAAATGGAGAACAAAGAGGGCCTCAATGCTGGTCTGGAAAAGTGTTATGGACCTTGGACGATTTTATTTTTTGACTGAGGGGGATTTTTAACAGCTGCTAGGAGCTGTAATAGTGCTGGGCTACAACAAGGGAACTTTGACAGCTGTCAAAGCACGGGAACCACACACTAGAAGTCATTGGGCTCCCAGGAGAGCAAGCCTGCGGCTGTTGACCTCTCTCCACCAATGGGGAGAACTGGAGGCACACATTGGGGAGTTTAAAAACTCCAGTGGGCTGGTTTTGAGAGGTTAGTCAGTGGATTGGACTTCAGGCAATCAAACTGACTATGCATGCTCATCCAGCAGCTTCAGCAAGTCACACGGAGTTGCTCTGCTCACAGGCGCTAGCACTATTGAGTGTCAGTGTGCTCACCCAGTAGTTTCAGTAGAAAAGGGAAGACTGAGCGACTTTGTCCATGGGCATTAGCACTGTTATCCTGACTGCAGTTTGGGGAACTCTGATACCCAGAAGAGAACTTGCATAACAGAAGGTCAGTTGTTAACCCCAAGGAGGGCTTCAGAGATGTGAACCTCGTGCAGTGACTAGGAGGTCCCTGTGAAAATTGCCGCGTGATGGAAGTAAACGTGGATGTTGCCATATTTGAAACTCAAGCAAGTCTCATGTAACCCTGACAGGGTTGAAAGTCTATAGGGACCACAGTCATCTGGATACAGCCTCAACCTAAAGGACCAGTGGGCAAGGAAACAAATAATCTCAAGCCTGGAGACCATATCTGTGAGCTGTTCCTTCTTGACTAACTGTCTTGATGTGATTTGGGGGTTTTGTTTTGGAAATTATTGATTTTTGGGGCATTCAAGCTTGGACTGTAATGGTCTGTGTTCCCCCCCCCCCACATACGCCACATAATAATTTGATGTTCATATAGAATTGCCATTAAGGCTTGTTCGCATGTCATTTATTAGGTTAATAAATTTTGTGTTAAACTTAACCCATTTGTTTGTGTCTCTCAATTGCTGCTGGGGAATGTTACAGAAGGATGCTGACGCTGGTGTTGGGCAATTTTGCAGAGAGCATTGTTGGCATCTCTCCAGAGCTTCAAAGTTCCTGCTGAAGGTTGTACTGTGAGTGGGAAGGGAAGGTTGAGAATCACTGTTGTAGACCTAATTGTTACTGAAATATTTTGTCTGAGAAAAATTGTTATTGGCCCATTTCCTTTGGAGTTATAAAAATGTGCTCATAACGAGTCAATTAGGTATGATTAAAACAGTAGCTTTCAAACTTTTTCTTTCCACCCACATACCATCTTAAGCAATCCCTTAAGAGCACCTCTGGCATCGGGAATACTTAGTGACATGTGAGTGAAAAGAAAAGGGTTGAGAACCACTGGTATAAAGGTTGATCAAGAAGAATATAAAATTAATTTGTTTGCTGGTGATGTTTTGGTTGATTTGACAGACCCTATGAATATGTTGTATCAATTACATACAAGATTTGAAGAATATGATGAATTATCTGGGTACAAGATTAATTGGGACAAAAGTGAAATTTTGCCCTTGGTTATGGGTGACTATACTCAATATACAAGGGCCACTCAATTTAGGTGGCCAGATGCTGGAATTAAATATTTAGGTATTAGGGTGAATAATTATTTAAATAATTTATATAAATTGAACTATTTTCATTAACTTAATAAAATTAAGGGAGCATCTGAATAGATGACCAATAAATTTAGTCAGTAAAGTAAATCATATGAAGATGAATATTTTCCTTAGAGTTCAATACCTTTTTCAGTCGATCCCCAGCTCAATTCCTCTTTTTTTTTAAAAGGGCTTGAATAGAAAGTTAGAAAGTTTTTATGGAAAGGGAAAATAGTGAGGGTTTCTTTGGAAAAATTGACTTGGAAGTTTGAATTGGGAGGTTTACAACTTTCCCACTTTAAAAACTGTTATAGGCAGCTCAAATGAAATTTATGAATGTACTGTTTGGTGTAAGTATAATTCATGCTTGGGTTAATATAGAACTTAGGAAAATAGGAGGAATTAATATACAGGATTTTATTTACATGGAATTAAAAATTGTTGGTGGAAAATAAAGATGCATATTTTGAAAGATCTGATTGAATTATGGAATAAAATTGATTTTGAAATGGGCACAAAAGAATTAATTTCAGGAAAAATGCCTTTATGTCAAAATAGACATTCCATTTTCTATGTATGACCCATCTTTGAGGATGGGTATTGAGAGGATAGAGGATTGTTTTGAAGCTGGAAGATTTATAACATCTGAACGAATTAAGAATAAATTTAATGTGCCAAATAATACTTTTTTCTGTTATTATCAAGTTAAAGCTTTCTTGACTGATAAATAGGTCCAGGTTTGATGTTACTTAGTCGGAGTGAATTAGAATTATTGATTCATAGTAGTAATGTACAATTTACTTCAAAAGAAAGCCTCTAAAATTCAGGTGCTTAAGTTGAGGTTAAGATGGAAAACAGATTTAAATAGATAAATAGATGAGAAAGATTGGATGCAATTATAGAGATAATATGATGAAAATTATAAATGTTAAATATAGGTTGGTTCAACATATATTTTTTAAACATCAGTTATATTTGACGACTCAAAAATTAAAAAAAATTGAATCTTACATTATTAGATTTATGTTTTAGATGTGGTCAAGAGATTGGATCATTTTTGCATTCTACTTAGAAGAGTCCTAAAGTTAAACATTTTTGTTTGGAAGTTGGAAATTTTTTGGAATGATTTACAGGGGTTAAGTTCTCACAAGATCCAATGCTTTTTCTGTTGGATAATATTTGGACTATAAAATTTAAAATGGCATGCAGTACTTCCTAGCTATATTCCACTTGAGAAGATTACTTAGTTTATGAAATAAATATCAGATATTTTGGAAAATATGGCACTCATATTTGCAAAATGTGGGTATGATGTTTAACAGACTCTCGCAAAGCCCCATCTCTTGGTAACCTCCAGCATTATATAGTTTATCTCCTTGACATTCTCAAGTCTTTTTTTTCGATTTTTTTTTTCTCTTTCGTTTTTTGGAGGTTTGGGGAAGGAGGAAGGGGGGATTTTGTATACCACATGTATAATTTTTGAAATTTTTTAAATTTAATTTATTTTTGATACATTTGTATTAACAGTTGAGGTTTAAAAATTGTTAAATAAAAGATTTTTTAAAAGGTGCTCACTGTCACTTATGGGCAATAAGAGGTGGTAATAAATTTTTAAATATAAAAACATTTTTGTTAGGCAAACAGCACAGTAACTTCAAGCCCACGAACCCATGCTGCCCAATTACCCCCAAATGACATCCAACACCCATTTTCCTCATATGTTTTGAAGGATGGGAGGAAAGTGAAATCCACAGACACAGGGAGAACGCACAAACAACTGCTCGATTCAAACCCTGGTTGCTGGCACAGTACAGCATTGCATTTAATGCTATGCTCTCTGTACCACCCATGGTAATACTGGCCAGATGGTGCCCGATCCCAAAATATGCAAAAAATAGATTTTAAAAATCTTTGCAATGTTTCTCTGCAGTCTTCATTGTGCTTAGCATCTTTCAAATTTTGTGGAGATAGAGAGATTTAATCACACAATTGAAAGAAAGATTATTTCTGAGTTGGGATTTTGACCATTTTTATTGTTGGCCCATTAGTCAAGTTATTTTGTGCTGGTACCAACATTTACAGA
Organism: Narcine bancroftii; assembly: GCF_036971445.1. Taxonomy (NCBI): domain Eukaryota; kingdom Metazoa; phylum Chordata; class Chondrichthyes; order Torpediniformes; family Narcinidae; genus Narcine; species Narcine bancroftii. Next base: position 266,218,231 of record NC_091472.1, on the reverse strand, counting down.
TTCATTACTAGTTTGAGGAGTTGCAGAAGAAGAAAAAAAGACATTATATCCACACAGATTTCAAATACCTGAAAGTCTTTTCATATATTAGCAAGTGTGGAATTCGAAAATGGACAATGCCACCTACCAAGAGTACGAACAGCTTCTTACCTCACTGAGCTGTTGTTGGACTTTGCGAATTCTCCTCAATTCCGGAGTGTCAGAGGTGACAGCATAAGGTTTCCCTTTCTCATATTCAAATTGTTCTTTGTACTTGTTCTGAAAAGAGATCACATTTCTTGAAGCCAAAATCATGAGACATCTTTTGTGATAATGAGATCTGATTTTGTAACAATCACTGCAACATCACATTGGATTCCAATCTCTCAAAGGCCAAATATTGCCACAGACATTGCTACTCTTCCCAACAGGATTTGCATCATGACAGTGCAGTCCTAATTTTTTAAACCAAAAGTAGACTTTATTCACAATAAATTATTTACAAAAGGAAAACATTCACATTTATAACAACTGTGTCTTTCCTTTGCAATATTTTCATTGAAATTGAAATTCCATCTCAAATAAATGCAGAGCACATAAGAATACATTCTCTTCTTCTTTGGCTTGGCTTCGCGGACGAAGATTTATGGAGGGGTAATGTCCACATCAGCTGCAGACTCGTCCGTGGCTGGCAAGTTCGATGCGGGACAGGCAGACACGGTTGCAGCGGTTGCAAGGGAAAATTGGTTGGTTGGGGTTGGGTGTTGGGTTTTTCCTCCTTTGTCTTTTGTCAGTGAGGTGGGCTCTACGGTCTTCTTCAAAGGAGGTTGCTGCCCGCCGAACTGTGAGGCGCCAAGATGCACGGTTTGAGGTGATATCAGCCCACTGGGGGTGGTCAATGTGGCAGGCACCAAGAGATTTCTTTAGGCAGTCCTTGTACCTCTTCTTTGGTGCACCTCTGTCACGGTGGCCAGTGGAGAGCTCGCCATATAACACAATCTTGGGAAGGCGATGGTCCTCCATTCTGGAGACGTGACCTACCCAGCGCAGGTTGAAAACAGTAAATTAAGTTGGAACAACTTCAAAAAGCTTCTTCTCCATCAACAGCCAGCAGGAAGTCTGTGCCACCCAGTACAAACATGTGACCAATTCATCTACTAATCTTGTACGTCTTTGGAAGGAAACCGGAGTACCTGGAAGAAACACAAGTAGACACAGGGAGAACGTTCAAACTCCTGACAGACAGCACCCGATTGGAACCTAGGTAACCAGTGCTGTAGCTGCTCTTTCTCTTGACATTGTCTGGCTTGACTCCATGTAGGAGTAATGGTCATCTCAACTTCCCCAATGGGCAAATACTGTCTATATATGGTGATCTGTGTTTATGCTATCTCTCTACTCATGAATGGAAATTCTCGTAAAAATCAGAGTTCCCACCACAGTCCATAATGGTCACAATTAGCATCATGGATGGAATGAACAGAGCTAAGAAGCTGTTCAAGGCTCAGGTAAGAGCAAATCTCATATCCAAAGAGGAAATGGGAAATTCTAAATAGCAACTGGAAGGCAATCTCGGTGGCCAACTCTTAGTGGAATGGAGGAAAGTATGGTCACTCCAAGGGATTGAGGAGAGAAATCTTCAGCATTATCAGAGATTATGGTGAAACATTTGTACTGCAGGGGTGGTGGTAAAGAAAATGCCAATAAACTGCAAGCTGTTAAATGTTATCAATTTAACAAGGCTTGAAGAAGGTGATGCAAAACTATTCCAGGTTCAGGAACATTTGCTACGCCTCCACCATCAAACTCCTAGACAACAAACTCAAAGACTCATTTAAGGACTTGCACATTATTTATTATTGAATATTTATTTTCTGTATTGAACAGTTTGTTTGCTCTCCTTTCTTTGATTATGTTTCTCTCTTTTGTATACATATCTTTTCTTGAGTTCAGTTTTTTTGCACTACTGTTCAGTAAAAATTCTGCCTGGCTGCAGGATAAAGAATCTCAGGGTTGTAGGTGATGTACTCTGATAATGGATCTGAACCTTGCACTTTAAAGCAATAGAAGGCAGTGGCAATTTAAGCAGATATGATTGAAGAATGACCATGTGATCTGGAAGAGTTGGAGAAGGATTGATAGATACCAACTTTGGACTTGTCCTAAGGCCAGATTCAATTACGTTGTGAAATGATTGAAAACTTGATCCAGTTACTCAGCCTTGCGTCAGACAACATGACCAGATTTTGTTGAGTAACAAGTATCTATATTCTGGAATCGCCAACTAGCAGGATACATTTATGCCAATATTCATCACTCCCCAGTCAATAGGTCCACACACCTACATGGATGAGATCTAATAAAAACAACTTATTAATGGAAGTTCGACAGTGTTGGTGAATTCTGAGCATAACTGGTATTATGTGGCAGGGCTTCAACAAGCCTTGCCAGAAGAAATGTTTCAACATCCATTTGAATCACATCCCCAAACAAACATTTGCAATAGTCTTGCATTCTCAAAATTATTGAGCAAGTTATCATTTATTTAAATACTTTTAAAATGTCGGTTAAGGATACCCTTGGGCTTAGATAAGATATTCTCAACAGGCACCGCCATAACTTAAGTATGAAGGAAGTACCAGAGGGATTGACCATTGAAGAGAAAGAATACAGATTTCATACCGGACTGAATAGATCCTGCATCTTATTACTGTGCTCCAGGTATGGGGTCATAAACTTGGATTTGTCAACCTTCTTTTTCTTTTTGACTTCCCTGATAACAGGCTGGACCGACTCAGATTGACCATGGTGAACCTTAAACAGTGAATAACATAATTATTTCTTCCTCATAAACAAATGAACTGCTGTCTAATATTCACCAGTTACTTGACTGCTCATTGTGTACTCACCTCTCGAATGACTGTCTGTGGTTCCAAAATCTGATTGGAAAAATAAATTTGAATTTAGAATCTGATTGAATGGTCAGATTTATTGCCGCGTCTGGAATTAGTTCTGTCCCTAAACCTAAAATTATCAAAATTCTCTGCTCAAAAATTTCAGATCTGAATTTCATGAATTGAATTTGTTAACAGCATTTCCATGCATGTAACGTTTAGTGGCTGCTTGGCATGTGCACTTCACATCAAATCCTAGAGAACTATCCATTGATATAATTTATACAAATATTTCAAGGGGTAATGCTTTTTTGGCCTCAGTTAAAGGACCTGACCTTATTTCTAGAGTTGTTGGGGACTGATAAATCCATCCTGCTTCAAGTAGGTGACTTATTTATCTCCCCAATAGGTTGGGTCAAACCCCCACCAACTCCAGTTACTCACTGATTAATATCTCAGATGCAACTCTTATCCATCATCCAGTTGTTCTCAGCTCACAGCTGCCTATCCCCACCCAAATGTCTCCAATCTCATTTTGATACCACCCCTTCACCAAATTGTCTGCAGACTTGTGTATTAATCCTGTTTCTTGAAGACCCATCCACCTTGCCATTTGTATAATGGTCTCCATCAGTTCCTCAATTCCTGATCATGTGGCTACAAACCCTCACACCCCAGCAAACCTCTCTCCAATATCCTCAATTGATTCCTCAGGGCCACCTACACTAGAACATTACAAGATTCTGGAGTAGTTACATCATACATGATGCCTCTGGGCCTGGTAGAGTCCAAGCCCATAAAATATTCAATGAGTTCCTGTTGGTCTGATTTCATGATTTGGATTCATATTTTATAAACAAATGTTTTATTTAAATTTTTCTCATCGCTCTAGAGACCAAATGTAATCAGAGTAAATGTTGGAAAACAAAGTAGTACAGTAAATTTAGCACAATTTCTACTTGCTAAACTTGCATCTAACTCCATCGTGCAAGGGGTTTCTGGACATTCTCATTGACATTAAACAGCAATCAATGTCACCTGCACAAAAGGCTGCTTCAGCATTAGTTAAAGCATCTTGACCTAGCCTAGGGCACTACTGGAGTCTAAGGAGTATATCATCCTCCAGGTAAGGTGTCCTTGGGTCCTATTGACCCCTGATTATGATTTTGTCTGCCCCAAGAAAGGTGTCCATTTTTTGATCAATTTTCCCACCTCCAACCAACCATCTACTCTCTGGTTTTCGAGTTTTTATCCTCAAAAATCCTTGCAATAATGGTGGGAAATTGAGCAAAATTTCTATTGCATATGGCATTACAGTGAGGGCATACTGTATGCTAGAATATCTATTCTGTGAGCCCAGCCAAGTGTTACATTCAATAGATGAACAAACCTAGTGGGAGAACTCAAGAGACTGAGCAGCATCTGTGGCAGAAAAAGAATGGTTGATGTTTTGGGCCAGAACCCTTCATCTTGACCTACTGAGTTCCTCTAGAAGATGAGGCTAAATTTGGATTACTGTGTGTAATTTTGGTCACCCAACTACAGGAAATATATCAATGACTTCAGGAACTGAGTTACAGGGAAAGGTTAAACATGTTAGGACTTTATTCCCTGGAGTGTAGAAGAATGAAGGGAGATTTGATAGAAGTATACAAAATTATGAAGCGTATAGATCGAGTAAATGCAAGCAGGCTCTTTCCTCTTAGGTTAGGTGAGATACAAACCAGAGGCCATGCGTTAAGGGTGAAAGGGGAAAGATCAAGGGGAACTTCTTCATGCAGAGAGTAGTGGGTGTGTGGAAAAGCTGCCAGCTGAATTGCTGAATGTGGACTCAATGTTCACATTTAAGATGAATTTGGACAGGCGCATAGATGGGAGTGGTAAGGATGGCTATGAAATGGGTGCAGGGATTAGGCTAAATAATAGTTTGGCATAGGCTAGAAGGGCTGAAGGGCCTGTTTCCTGGGCTGTAAATGTTCTGTAGTTCTCACCTCTCAAATAATCATGCACAATTCCAAATAATTGCACTGAAGACAATCAATTAGCAGGTGGATGATTTAACTCATTTTGTTGCAGGATTTATTCTGTTCTTTAACCTTTTGCATTGGTAAATGTTCACAAATTATTCTCACCTCTCTTCTCTCCTCTCGAATGATGGTTCGCGGTTCAGAATACTTGTTGGAAAGAAAAACAGTAATTTAGAGGCTAAATGTATCATCACATTTGTGGTAGCACAGGATTTATTCTGTTCTTTGATCATACGTATTAGCAAATATTCATTAATTATTCTCACCTCTGTTCTCACTTCCCGAATAACTGTCTGAGGTCCCGAGGACTAAAGGAAAAGCAAAGTTGTAATTTAATAGCTTGTAAAAATCATTCACTTATTCCACCTCAATTATCAATGTACAATAATATTATCACTCATCTTTTGCATACATGCTCCTTTCTCTGAAGTCTCATAGGAAACAAAGTATCATTGAGTAGCTAAAAAAAATCACAATGTCTGTAAAATAAGAACCACTTGTACAGCTTTAAGACAAAAACCTCCCAATATTTGCAAACGATTTAACCTCGTTACTGTTCTCACCTTTCGAATGATTGTACGTGATTCAGGAGCCTTGTGGAAAAAGACAGCATTAATTGGAGAATTAAATAAAAGGTGTCACGTTTTCTGCAGCCAAAGTTTACATACGTTTATCTCGCTGAGTCAGAACTGTTCTAAGTTGCCATGCATTTTCAAGCCTGCAACAAAGCATTTAATGGACCATTGATTTTCATTGCGGCAGATAGCAACGTTCATCAGCAATTAGGAAACTTTGCCAATGCTACAAAACAAAATCAGTTGAATCATCAGAAAATGAAGCAGAGTTAATGCTCTGGGCCAACACAATAATTCAGGTAAAAGGTAATCAGCCTAAAACCATCAATATTTCTTTCTCTACAGATGCTGATTGACCTGCCAAGACTTTCCAATACTTTTCCACAGCTTATCCTGACCTCAGTATCAGCAGCATGTGGGCCAACATGAAGACAAGAGAGGGCAGATGCTGGGACCTCTCTCTCTTGTTCTCGATTTCTTACTTTGATGAAGGCCTCAAGCCCGAAACGTCAGTTACGTATCTCTGCCTTTGATACATAAAGGACACCGTTTGACCTGCTGAGTTTCCCAGCATCTTGGTGGTTTTACTTCAACCATGGTGTCTACAGAATTTTGTGTTTAACTTCCTTAGGTTTACATATTTATTGCCTCTTAATTTAATTATCTTATTCTAGTTTTCCTTTTTAAGTCCATGATCAGCTGCAGCAAGTAAGAATTTTGGCCAGATGTAAACTGTAAACTCATCATCATTATCCAAGTGCAGTTGTAGGCAAGTGCCCCATTTTGATTTGGAGAAATGTGTGAAAACTGAGGAACTCGCCACAACAACTCTTTTCCTACTTCTACATTTCCTGAAATCAGAGGATAGTATATAAGATTTGAATGAGCTCCCGTCTCAAACATTGCTTTGATGATGACAGCAAAGCAATAAATGCTGCTTATCAGACATATTCCAATACTTGAAGACATTTTTGATTCCAGACTATACCTCTAAAAGCATTGAACAATCAATATAAGCAACAATGGACCATGCCATCACCATACTGATACTTACTGGATGGCACCCCCGTCATAACACAGGATAACATAGGAGAAAGATGTATGAATTGTCTGCAGTTAACACAAGGCTGTTAACACAATGCAATACTGTAGCAGCAAAATATTATCCATAGTTTCCAGGCAAACCAACATAAATCAGTTTGTATCAAGTACTTTTGAATTTCCTTGACTGTGAAATTGCCCACATTTATGTCGGATGTATATGCGATCAAATCTACTCATTTACTTTTATTGTTATAGCTTTCAAAGACCTGTGTTTTAGAATTGGAAGACCAGTGAATTACATCCTAGATCCTAGTTCAGGTGCATCCTACTTCCTAGTAACGGCTGATGCTGGGTTTGACGATACCTTTGTCGAGCAGACATTGTGCCTCAGACTTTATGAAATCTTGGTCTGCTGCACTGTACCTCCTGCTCTTCGTAGCAATAGGTTCGCAGTCTGAGGACAGATTCAGGAAGAGAGGTGGAGCAGGGAGGGGTTGATGTTCAGTGTGGAGAGGCTGCATGTGGGTTCTGATTTTGGGGGCCCTCTGTTCCGAACCGTTACGGAGGGAGGGGACCAGAATACTCCAAGGTCATGCTTTTAAAAGGACAAAGGAAGTCCAGACCCAACAACACCGGAGCACACAATTCATCAAGTACATACAGGCGAATCTTACAGAATTTCCCCCCACCCCCCCCTCACGTACTATACAATGCTGTTAAATACACGAATAATGCAAATGAGATTCAAGGAATATGCTATAATTGGAAGGATACATCTTTAGGTTATACTCTTGCACAGTCTGTGAGTCTATGAAGCTTTCAGTAGAACCTTTGTCGATTAGGCATTTAGTGGAATGTCCATTTACCTTCACAGCCACTATGGAGTTGCTGAATTGGTGAGGTCTGCCAGACCTTGGACCCCAGAGACTCCATACTCCTTTCTCAAATTGCCTCACTGTCTGGGTTGCCCTGCGTGGGTAAGATGGCATCAACCTTGTGGCGTGGCAACATGGCCACCTTCCTTCCTCCCTTGATGACGATGGCACCAAGTTTGAATTTGGGTTGCGGCAAGTTGGCCGCCAAGATTTTTCATGCCATTTCTTCATTGCCACTGCCACCCTCCGTCGATATGTAGCGCAGCAAATAAGTTCGGGTGAATTTGAGGCAGACAGCTTGGGGCTGGAATTGGATCCTCGAATAGTGCAGATCACATGCTTCCCCAGGCTTCCCCTCACACAGAAACCCCTCACCCAATGCTCTTTCTTGCCACAGATTGAACACTCTGAGTCTTTAGCTGGGCAACAAGATCGGGGATGCTGGCTTTTGCCACGGAAAGAGCACAGGAGCACTGCCTAGCATAGGAAGTAGCAGCCATTAGTGCTGGGGTAGCGGGAAAAGCCGGTCTTGGAAGGGGTCACCTGAGTGAGCGAGCTCACTGGCTTTGAGGTTGTCATTCTCGAGCTTGGCCTGTCCCAACAATTTGGCCAGTTCAACGTGGCTAGTCAGATCCTTCTTACCCGACTTGAGTAGCCGCTGCCTCGTACCTTGAGCGGACCCCCGCAACTAGAGTGTCCCTGATCTGTTCTTCTTCACAAATGCGACCCTTAGCTTTTTTGTACCTGCACTTTTTGGCAAGCGTCCACAGATCCAGCAAGTAGTCATCAATGGTCTCTCCTGGCTTTTGGCGACGTAAAGCGAGCTAGTGCCTCGCTAGGACCTTATTTTGCGACTTCAGGTACCGAGCCTTCAATGCCTCGATGGCAGCGTCATATGTTGGGCAGTCCCTGATGACTGCATACCCTTTTGTTCCTACCCTCGAAACAAGTGCGGACCTCCCGAGTTCATCAGTGTGGAAGACGTCTCTGGTTGCGATCAGGTAGGCCTGGAAGCAGTCTAGCCAGTACGTGGACTCCTCAGCTGCGTTGGGGGACAGAGCGTCTATCAGCAGCGTATCTGGCTTGAGTATCGCCTCCATCGATAGGGGATAAGTTAATAAAATCGTAGGGCTAATAAAATCTCTCACGACTAGAGGGAGAGCAAATGCTTTTATTAGTTTATAATTAAGGGTAGGGTCTCACAGTAGTCTTCAGAAGGGTTCTGGGTTCAGGCAGGAAACCAGCATTATATGTGAGCAGACGGGGGCAGAGCCAACCATCAGCACAACACACTGCCAGTGAATCCCAGATCACTGCACCTCTATAAGTCACCTCTCACCCTTCTTCACTCCAAAGAGAAAAGCCCTTGCTCTGCTAACCTTGCATCACAAGACATATTCTGCAATCCAGGCAGCATCCTAGCAAATCCCCTCTGCACCCTCTCCATAACTTCCACATCCTTCCTGACCAGAACTGAACACAATATTCTAAGTGTGATCTCACCAGAGAATTTTAGAGCTCCTACACTTCCAGAACAAATTCCAAAACATTTATACTGACATGAGCTGCTTCTTACAGATATCAGAAGCCATTCATCACAGGTACATCAATAGAAAATGGCAAACTGTTTTAACAGTCAGAAAACCATATAACCACTTACAGCACAGAACAGGACAGTTTGGCCCTACTAATCCATGCCGTAACAAATCCCCACCCTCCTAGTCCCACTGACCAGCACCCGGTCCATACCCCTCCAGAAAGAAAGGACACTCAAGCAAGGCACAAGATTAAGGCCAAGGTAGTGAACCAAAGCAACTCTAGTGGTAGGTTTGTTCACAGAAATAACCTTTCCACAAACTGAAGTAGAATTAAGCATATTTACGTATATGCAGCAAGCGACAATGGAAGAATTCAAGTGAAACACAAAAGTCTGCAAACACTGTGATTGCAGTAAAAACAGAAATGCTGGAGAAACTCAGCTGGTCTCGCAACATCCACAGGAGGTAAAGATATATTACTGACATTTTGGGTCTGAGCCCTTCTTCAAGATATAAGCATAAAACAGGAAGGCCTCAGGAATAGCAGGGGGAAAGGTCCAGACTAACAGTCAAAAAGTGTTTATTGGCTAGGTTAAGAGGAAAGGTGAGAATCGATTTTGGCTCTGTGAAAGGAGACAGAGGGAAGAGAGAAAGAGAGAATTTAAAACCAGGGGAAAGGCAACAAATGGTGGGGGGAATCTAATGGAAACTGAAGAAGTCGATGCTAATGCCATATGTTTGGAGGGTGCCCAGACTGATGATGAAGTGCTATTCCTCCAATTTATAGTTGGTCTCTGTCTGGCAGTGTACAAGACCATGAACAGACATCAGCAAGGGAATGGGATGGGGAACTGAAATGGGTAGCCACTGGGAGATACACGCTATTGCGATGGATAGAGTCAAGATACTCAACAAAGCAATCTCCCAGTTGTGCTCAGTCTCTCCGATATAGAGGAAACAAAAGAATTCAAAGAAAGTTCAACACAAAAGTGTGACTAAATTAATTGTTCTGAACATTGAAATGGCAGCAGAACAAGGTACATAACTCAATCAGTTCTGCCAAGTATCCTGAACAAAAAGAGGACAAGAAAGATATTAAAGAATAGGACAGATTAAATGTTTAAGGAGTCACAACAGTCAATAAATAAAAGTGTGCTGACCTAAAGCTCATCTCAGGAAATTGAAATTGGACATAAAGCAGCAGTTCAAAAATCACACATCTACTGGGAAAATAAAGAAAAATGTTTCAGGGAAAGTGACCTACTATTCATTGCTTCTATTGACTTAGGTTCTTGTGTCTCATGAAAAGTTCAGTCAGTTACTGTTCAGACCAATATTTTATTTTGGGAAAACAGACCTTAACCCTTGGTACACAATGTTGGTCTTAAATTGGCAATACCAGCAATTCAGAAATGGGCCTTTCTTTCTCTCGATACGACCACAGATTGAACATTGATCTTCAAATCAAAATGCCTTGTAATTGCATTATTGAGGTTATGATTGGTGAATTCAGATGTAGGAATTTAAAGCATAATCTTCTCTTGTTAATAGTTGGTCCCTCTTCATTTGTAGCAACAGAAATAGATACAAAAACATAACATTCTAGAAATGAATATGCAAAACATCTTTGAAAAGATAGACTTGAATAAGTCAGATGGAGACATGAAATCATAGAACTACCATGGCTGACGATGCAAGATGTTGTCAGAGGAAAGTCAAGTTGAATGAGCTGTCATACTCAGTGTGTTCAGGAAACCGATGAGAAGGACCTTCACGTTTAACAGGCTGGTTGTTTATTTCCCAAGTTAGTTAGAACTGGAAGCAACAGAATTGTATCTTCCAGCAAAGATACATTTGAAGAGTTGGAAATAAAAATCTGTGAAATTACTTAAGGTATTCGCCAGATCCGAAAACCACTATGAGAACCATAGAAGAAAAACAGAAAAGCATTTCAAGTTAAGGACCTTAACAGAATTGAAAATGGCTGATGGGAAGTGAGTTTTGATAATCTTTTAAGTCTTCATTGTCTCTCAAAATGAATCAAGGTAACAAGCACTGGATTCTGCACGATGACAGAGTATGATGGCGAAGAATTGAGATCCAGTTTCGCATCCTAAAAGAGTTAATTATTCTTGGACCCATTTACAGGTACTTTTATTTGAATGGTTTGAAAGTACAGAGCTTAGTTCCATCAGATCGTGAAGAGAAGCAGTTTGAATTGCAACAAAATTATGACCCAAGTTGTGGAGCAAAACAACATTTGTTTTTCAACTCCACTTCAGCTGAAGTATGTAACATATATGAAAATTGGAGACTTGTTAGAAGCACACATGTAAATTGCTCAATTCCAGATAAAGATATGCACATGAATCTGAATAGTGTATAAGAGTAGAGACGCTACAGGGCACTGGCGAGACCCCATTTTTGGGGCCCCTACCTGAGAAAGGATGTGATGTTGTTGGAGAGGGTGCAGAGGAGATTTACTGGGCTGATTCCTGGAAATGCAAGGGCTAACATTTGAGGAGCGTTTGGGAGCTCGGGTTGTATTCGTTGGAGTATAGGAGAGTGAGGGGGGAACTCAGAGACATTTCGAATATTGAAAGGTCTTGACAGAGTGAATGTGGATAAGATGTTTCCATTGATGATGAATTGAAGACAAGGGGTCATAGTCCTAAAATTAGAAGTTAATTTTCCAATTAAAACAGAGAGGAGGAAGAACTTCTTTAGTCAGAGGGTCGTGGATCTGTGGAACTCACTGCCACATAAAGCAGTGGAGGCCAGATCACTGAGAGTATTTAAACAAGAAATGGATAATTATCTTTTTGGTAAGGGTATCAAGGGATATGGGGAAAAGGCTGGAAATTGGAACTAGGTGTAAGCATAGTTTAGAGCCATGGAACAGACTCTATGAACCTAGTGGCCTGCTTCTGTTCCTTCATCTTGTGAATATTGTAAGTGAAGGGTAATATTTTAGACCTGAGCCCTTCATCAAGTAATGAGCAAAATGCCTGAATAAAAATTATTCATTGATAAAAATTACATGATTGTAAGTTTATTTCTATAGACCAAAGGAGTAACACAAAATTCTATCAAAGTGAGTCATGAAGTGCCGCCTTTTTCGATTTAAGACGGATAAAATGTCAATAATGCAAGTTCCTTTGTGAATATAAAAATAAGACACAGTAAACCTGTTAATGCATTAAATCTGCAATTAATACATGAAAAATTAGGAAATTGTGCAAGTGTATGTGAATGCATGGCATACATACAGTGTAGCTAGAACCAAATAAACATTTTACAGTGTACTTTCTCATGTTATCAAAACCTCCACTACCTTCTGTTTGAACAAGTCACGTGGGCATATATCCTCATCAAGCGACTTGGATTCCACAATTGGTCTGGATTGGCATTAATTAGACTTAGCTTCCAGTTTTAATTACTCACACGAGATCTATGATGGAGATAGTAATGTCCATCATAGCTCAGCTACCATCTTAAGTCGTAAATGCAGGCTCGATTTTGATATTTAAGAATGGGAGGGGTATGGAGGGCTATGGTCTGGTTGCAGATCAATGGGAGTAGGCAGAATAACAGATCAGAATGAACGAGATGGGCTGAAGGTCCTGTTTCCATGCTGTAGTGTTCTGTGGTTCATTACGAACGATATGTAGACATGAGGTTTGCTTAATTCTGCCTCGAAGCAAATCTTTCAGCACATTTCCTCCATCCTGCAAAGCCACAGACTGGTTCACAGTTTTCATCATTTGTCAAATTGAAGATCACACATCATTTGACATGAGGGAATTTGTTTTATCCTTGCAAGCACCCGAAACAGGCTCCATAATTATGCTCCTGATCTTTACCATAAAAGCAAATAAAATATTCAATAGCGCATACTCATGCAATTTGGCAAACATAAACTTTCAGCTCAGTGGCCCATAACAGGAAGACACCAATTGCTGTTTCATGCAAACCTGTTCAGACAGTTACCTTTGTTACCTCTGTGATCGTTTTTCCCTTTGTCACCTCCTCACCTCCATGTGTATAGTACTACAAATGGGGCAAATCCCAGAGAATCAAAACCAAATTTGCATCACTTTTATTTTTGTCCAATTATTTTCCAGCTCTGTGCAAGACCATTAAAATTACTAAAGTTTAAAATATCTTTAAAATATCAGCACCTTTGTTTGCCAATTTATGCTAAGGAAACCTATTTCATTGAATTAATTTTCATAGAATCCCTAAAAACAGGAATGGCCTCAAATCTATTCAGCAATTCTGGGAGATCTTGGCTATCCTATAATTCCACTAATCCAACTTTATTCCACATTGATTAACTTTTGCATCTCCCATTTCAGGATCAGAATTTATTGTCATTCAATCTATGGAGCTTGTTGAGAGGTGGGTTGACTGGGTTGGTTTCCCCTGGTTGGTTAATTGGGTACTGCAAGTCATCCTTTAGTGGAGATGAATGGTGAAATAATTAAATGGAAGTTGATAGGCATGTGAGAACATAAGAAAGAGGAGAGAGGGTAGGATGTCTGGCCCATCAAGTCTGGCCTTGGACAGGTCCACCAGCCTGCCATAATCCTTACTACAAAAAAATCTAACTCAGTCTTTTATATATTTAATGAGGCAGCCTCTTCTACTAGGTCAGAAAATTCCACAGATTCGTGACTCACCGAGAGAAGCATCTCCATCTTTAACCTACTCCTCCAAACTTGAGGCTGTAGCTCTAGTTTCACTTACCCATGGAAACAACTTTCTTTATTCTATCTTATCAATCCTTTACAGTTGTATATGTTTCAATAAAATTTTCTCTCATTCTTCTGAATTCCAGTGAGTATAATCCCAGGCAACACAATCTCACTTCAAAGGCAAACTCCTGCATCTTTGGAATCAACCTGCTGATCGCTTATGCACCGCCCCTCAAGCCAGTAAATTCTTCCTCAAATAAGGAGATTAGAATGACATAATTTTCCAGGAGCAGGCCTGTGCACTTGCAGCTGATCCTTCTTGCTCTTAAATTCAATCCCTCCAGCAATGGAGGCCAACATTCCATTTTCCTTCTTGATTACCTGTGACTCCTGAAAACCAACCTTTTACGATTCATGAACAGGCATTGCCATGTCCACTGAACAGCACCATGTTGCAGTCTTCCACTATATAAATAATAATCTGATCTACAACTTTATTTCTTCCAAAGTGGATAACCTTGCTCTTGACAACATTGAACTTAATCAGACCCTGACCCACTCAATTAACCTCTGTAAAGTTGGAGCCAAGAGGGTAACCAAGTTCTCGGGAAACAGGTGATGGACAATGGGGCTGAAGAGATTGATCTGTGTCTAAATGGCCACCGCTTGATCATAAGAAACAAGGTCAAATTAATATCAGTGGATGATATTGTGCTGTCATATCCAATTTGTACGAAAGAAGCAGTTTCTAATGTACTATTGTGAAATATTTATTTTTCTGATAATTTATAATACAGGCAACAGATGGTCCTAATCACAGCATCAACATTATTCCCAGATGCCATGTTTTTAAAAAGAATCTGATAGAGCTTTACCTACGGTACAAAAATAAATATTTGTAGAATCTCACAGCACAGTGGCTATTTGACCCATTGAATGACATACTGAACAATCTAAATAATTAGCTTCACGCCCCATGACCATTTTCCCCCAAAGTCTTTTCCCCCCTTTTCAAGGTTTTATTCAATCTTGTTCTTGGTAACAATAAAACTCACTTCTTTTGCCAATGATCTCAAATCATATTTCTTAGATTGCTTCCCTCCACTTGAAACCCATGCAGACACGAACAAACATACTCCTTACAGACAGCGCTGGATTCGAACCTGGGTTACTGGTGCTGTAACAGCATTGTGCTAACTGTGTCACTCAAATTTTGATAACTTCCATTTAATGACCCTTTCATCTTCAAAAGGATTCAGCCTCGTGAATCGCTTCATGTCACTGGATCCTGATTTCCATGGAAGTGTTTGCTGTGCTTAAGGTTTGTTACCCACCAGATAGAACAGAGGGAAAAGTTACCTCAATGACAGAGCAATTTTCCATATCTGTTCATTACAGAGGTAGACTTTCAAATTAAATTAAGAGAGGGGTGAAATATTTGTGGAAGTATAGAGGGCAGTAAAAATGAATATTAAATACAGTAGAAAAGCTATAAAACAGGAAGTTAACCTAAAATAAAATGTAGACTAGAAGAAATAAAAGATTATAATGTTTGTCTGATAGCATATCTCTAGTTAAAATTGTTTTAATATTTCAATAGGGTATTCTTTCTGAAAATAATGTCACTTTAAATTCAATTAAAGATTCTTAAATCTCCCAAATGTTCTACTCGTCATGGTGAATGATATTCCACTTATTTTATACCTCTCAAAACCACCTGCAGCAATCATTGCTTTACCATGATGTCAACAGCAGTAGTGGGATACATGAATAAACTGCTTAGATGACCTTTTGCAAACCCTATAGTGTTACCTGATTCACATCATACATATTGATCCTGTTGTTGATGTGTGCCCTGATCTATTTAAGTAGGTTTATCTCATTACACCTAGCCTGGAGCCAACATATTTCCTACACTAGACTAGAATCACCCATTCATTTTTAAAGATGAAATAGGTTATAATTTTGAATCAAGATACTTAACAATACTACATGGACTCTCCAGAGCTGGAATTTGGCCACTATCAAGTGAACATCATCAAAATGAAACAAATGGGGCATGTTTGAAAAACAGCTCTTCACAATGATGACATGAGAACAGCTTTAGCTTCAATGACGTGAAATGAACTTTTCAAGCACACAAAGCATTATAACCCATTTTATGGGCTACAGTGTAATTTTGCTCGGCTTAATGTTGGAGAAATGGAGGATGGAGCTGAGAACCAGATTGAATGAAATTAGTAACAAGACCATGGAAGACCAGCAGATGACACATGCACAGAATGTAATACAGACACAGGATATGCTTCATGACACCAACATTTGGGTACATGCATGCAGAATGAAATGAACTGAGATTACTGTGGACAATAAAACAATCATAATCTCATAAACAGCAGAATAACAGTGTTCCAAGTTTATATCTTTATTGGTTTTAAATGAAAGTATTTTTTCTTTTCAAGTGACTGCTTTAAATTCCTGTCAAAAAGGTTCTGCTCTTGCTCTTGTCCAGTTCTTGAACATATTCCTTTCGGTTTTCTGAAAATTCTAAATACAGATTATACTGTCCAAAACTCTTACAATGTTTTTATATTAATTTTGCGCCTAGTTAACACGGAAACTAAACAGATTATATGGGACTTGACACAACTGCAAACTAAATGTGACATTCCATCACCTTTAAGATCACAAACAGTATAATGTAAACAACTTCTGCATGATCTGGGCAAAAATTAATGTTAGCCAATATAAATTCTATTCAAAATCTCATTTAGCCGAACTTATTTTTCACTACAAATGCAGAAATCAAACGAGATTAGACAATTTTCATATTTTAGGAATATGTAATTACACATATTCTTTGGTTTAAAAATCCCTTTTTAATTGAGTAGCACCAAGTTAATATTGTTCAATCTGTTTCCTAGGTATAATTAAGGACAAGGTATAATTAAGGACAAGGTGCAGTTTGGTACAACCAGAGGGCTGTCAAGAACCTAAAATAATGGGAAGTAGGTGCAGGAATGGGCCATATAGTCCCTCAAGTTGCTTCATTCTTCAATGGTGGGGCTTCCACATCACTACATTCCTGCCTGATCCCCATGTCCTTTTATTTTCTTAGTGCATAACAACCTTTCTGTCCTGCTCTTGAACATATTCCTTGACTGAACATAATCAGCCCTTAGAGAAAACAATTACAAAGATTAAAACCTGTTAAGAAAATAAATTTCTCATGATGTCAACCACAAGTGGGTCACTCTCAGACCATGACTTTTGTTCTTGGCTTTTGAATAAGACAAAGCAGCAATATGAATCCATCCTGTCAAATCCTCAAAGAATGATCACTGATTTTCATTACAATAATTAAAATGAATTGCAGAAGCAACTTTAGCTTTTGGTTATGGTGTGGAGCAAAGTTTAATGATGTTATTTTATCTCACTTCTAAAGCAATAAAGTCAGGATGAGATGTTACAATTTCCTTTTGTTCTCCTGAAGAAAAGTAAGAGTTAACCAGGTGAGAAGGTGGCTTAGGGGCAGTGCATGTGTAGCAGGATTTAATTATTTAGGCCTAATTTTTCCCCTACTTCTCCTGAAGGTATTCAACACTATAACTTGCTCAAATATCCATGGTAAAAGTACACAGTGTGAATTAGCAGGCTTTCCATTTCTGGGAAGTACCACAAATGAGCATGATGATGTGATACCTATGCACATCATCCATTAAGGGAGAATAACATACAATGCTGGAAACACTCAGCAGGTCAATTAACATCTGTGGAAAGAACAACAAAGTTAATGTTTCTGGTCAAAGGCCACCAAATCTGACTTGAAACATTAACACGTGTTTTTTTTTAAATATACACAGCCGCTGTGTTCCAGGAAATTATTCCCAATTTCCTGGAACACAGTCTGTGTGAAAAGATCACAACAGGAATAAAGGACTCATTCCCATTCCGACATTTTACCTCCTTGAGCCCTGGATATTTTCATGGATTGCCTGCAATCTAAACTAAACTGCAGGCAATTCTCGAACAATAGGCTAATGAATAGGACATCACTGACAATGGTGCTGTAGTGGCGCTGTGCATTGCAGGTACATTATACATCACCATCAACATAGACGCAGTGGCGTTGCATGTCCTGCCTCTTTACATACTTCTATCTAAATTTGCCAACAGATATGGATATTTGGAGTTTTGGTTCTGTGTCAACAGCCACTGCTGGAAGGTAGGGGGACATTTCAGAAAGGAAAAATCATGCAAGATCTATGCAAAAAAAAAAAAACGAATTATTTCTCTTTCCACAAACGCTTCCTTATCTGTTGGGCATTTCCAGCTTTTTGATTGTACGATACTTCAAATTTCTAGCATCTGTTTTTTTTTTGTTTTTCAAGTTTAGTTAGGGAGTGGGGAAGTGGGTTGGGGGACTTGATAGTGATTGGAAGCCAACTTGCAGATACCATTTGTATTTTCCTTAACTGAAGTGTTTCACCACTGGCTGTTAGACAAATGGAAGAACGAATGTGGGCAGTACAGGAGGGCAGCTGTAAAGACGCTTCCTTATCTCAATTCACTCCTGATCCCCCATTCAGTGTTCATGGCTTTTCCCATGATCACATGCTTTTCTTCCACATCCCAACATATTCAGGTGGTAGTTAACTGGGTCACTGCATAGTGTGATAGAATCTGAGACCAAATGACAAGAGGTGGGGAGAAATAAAAAAAAGGATTTATATAGGTGAATAGGTGGTTTATATTCAATACAGCCCCAATGAGCAGAATGGTCTAATCCATACTGTATCACTCCATAAATCTATGAGCCTGGCCAGAATTAGGCTGAGAACTGGCCAATTATATGGTTTATTTGTCTTAAAGCTACCTTAAGCAGTACACTTCATTACTAGGTCAAACAAGGGAACATCTGTTTAAACAGTTTTCACCCTTTCGTTAAGCACAAATTATCACCAAATACTATCCATGAATTGATTTCTCATTAAAGCAAAATATCTAAGAGAATTTCAGCTCACACGGGTTGACAGCTCCTAATAAGTATGAGAGAGTACCCAGCAGAGATATAATTAAACAGATGGAACAAATCCAAGAAGGATAAATGGGGAAAAAAAATGTTCTTGTGGTCAATGGGTAGATCCACAAGGTGGGACAAAGAAAACTCCAAAATGTCAGAAAATTATGAACTCAAAAATATTGAGATATGTTCATTTCCCAAGATTAGGGAAAGTAAATCAGGAAACTGCTGAAAAGTCCAAGAACAATCAGCAATGTCTGCAACTACAACCTAATAGAATTTTCTTAATATTACAAATTATTCCTCTTAGGTAAGCTCTCCACTGCTGTGAGATCAGTAATACCCACAGTTAAGTTTCAGTATTTAATAGGCTACTCATTTTGATTTCAAAATGGGGGATGGCAGCTGAAACCAACACCAGAAAGAATATCTAAAGGTGACCCAGGCTATTTGGTTCCACGCAATTCTTATTACATATCTGTCAGAACAGTTTCTGGCCTACCAACAGCTTGAGAATTGACTTCACCGCCTGTTTGAACTTGGATGCTGCATTTGTATGTGAGCTCAGCAAGCCTTGGATAAGTGCTGACAACCAAAGCAGACTCTGGCATGCTGGAAAAATAGACTTGAATCACAGGAATCAAAGGGAAAATGACTTTAGTTTCCCAGTCGAATGACTTAAGAGGCATCTTTTGTTAGTTTTTAGCAGGAGCCACTTTTTTGCTTGCTGAATATGATTAAATCTTTCAACCTAACCATTTTCTTATCATGAGGGAGCTCAAGGGATTGCCGTTTCCTGATTGCAGCCACTGTAATCTGTGCTTCCAACTGGGGAAGCCTAAAGCATCTCTCTATTCCATGCATATAGGGCCCTATCCAAAGTTCCAGTGGTGGAGATGGAGAATCTCCTTCACGGTCTTCCTAATCAGGCTGTCTAGATCTATTAGATAGTTTTGCAACTTTGTCATTCTCAAATGGAAATATAATTTAAGAAGTGCTTATACACAAATGCTTGGTTAAATAAGAACAAAGTATCATCCTCTATAAAAATAACAGCGTCATTTTTGTTCGTTAATTTTGGACACATTTGTCGCCTTATTGATTATTTTCATGAGCCCTTTCAGGGAGAAAACCTTTATAAACAGGTTGATAAATCAGTGGGTCAAAAACTTGGTTTATATTGACATTTTATGAGAAAAATTATCACCTTAGTTATTGGATTCTATATCCCTGTTATTATTGATGGAATAAATCACTGGCAGTGCTGGCTATAAGGTCAAGACTGCAGTAAGAAAATTAATGTGTTGACTTCTTTCCAGGTGATCACATTCTGCACATATTCTCTTACCGTTATAGTCTCTTCCACTTCATACTCCTCATATTCACTTTCTTCATCTTCCATTCTTACTGTCTGTCAGATTCTAAACCAAATGCAGAAAAACAATACATGGGACAAATATTGGATCAGCAAATGGAGATCATTTCTATGGGGTCTGCAAATAGTATTAATAAAGAATCGGGTTTGGAGGAGCCCAACATATACAGGATATTGTATCTAGGAAGACATTTAGCTAATGGTAGACATACCATGTATAAAAATACTTGCTAGACGTCAGCAGTTAAGTATACATATCAACCTTACAGAAATGAGACTGGGCGTGATCCAATTGCAATAGGAATCTATTCCCTTCAGCTTCTACAACTTAAAAAAAATTACAACCATAAAAAGGGGAGAATATGGTGAGAAGCTAATGCCAAGCAAATAAATAAAACCAGCTCCACATATACAGCGTTTTAATCTAAGGAATGATTTGCTTGCTCGGTCAATGGTATAGCACTGTGGGTGGCTCAGTATGGGGCAAAAGGAGGCAAATGTCCAGATCAAGCACTGAGGATTTCAAACAGCTGTTACTCATGTATCATATTAGTTAATACTGCTGGGTGATTGGATGGTTTGGATTCACTTGCTGAGTTGCAATTCCTTCTGAGGCAAGCAGAGCCCATAGTTAAATTTAGGAACACAGGCTGTTAAAACTTTTTTCTGAAAGTTCTAATTGCTAAAGAAAGTAACCAAGGGCCTGGTAAACTTATTGCAACAAATGCAGAACCAGGAGCTATTCCCATATCAAAAGGAGATTATCATAAATACTGAATCATGAGAATGTTCACTGCATTCTAACAAATGTCAAAAATCCATCCTGGCCAAGCGTTTATGTTTATAAAATAATGAAAACACAAATAAAATAATAGTTCAACCTTGTAAGAACATAATTAATGACAATTCAGACAAAAATGACGAAACCTTACCCGTGATTTTTACAGGTAAAAGTTCCCCCGCAGCTGCAGCCTTCCCAACGCTCCCCTCCCAAGAAACGCTGGTCAAGAGCTACCGGCTGCATCAGTGTCTAAATTATCCTGTAAACCAGTAGACCAATCAGCAAGGGCTTTAGTCAAGTTTCAAATGCTAAATATATCTCCTGATCCCTTTTAACAACCACCTGTTCAGCAAACCCTCAGAGAGACACTGGTTTAACTGGCCAAAGGCTTGAATGATCTCAGACAATACAAATTCAATGGTTGAAGCTTTGAAGCCAGGAAACTATATGAGCTGATCTCTTCAAATCACCAGTGGAGATTTCCTCTGTTGAAGTTGGAACATGAGATTGACATGTTCCATGGGTTGTGCTAACCTCTGTTTAGATAAAGGACAAGAGCTTATAAAGATCAGTTTCAGCACTTCTCAGCATTTCCTTTTCATCATTAATGCTCACATTTAGAAAGTGCAGTTGTATTATTATCCAGTAACTGTTACCAAAGGATAGAAGCAACTCTTCCAAGAAAATACAGTTTTGTTAATTAGCAAAAATGTGGTGGAAATGTTAAACAATATCTCACATTCATGCACCCTGTATTAAAACATTCTATCTTCTAAGCACCCTCATTCTGTCATTGTTTTCAGAATTGCTCCAGTAAGAATATCAGAGGAAGAACAGAACCAGAAAGTTTTCCCCGCCATTCATTAACTCGTTCACTTCCCACTTGATAAATCATCATCTTGATCTTCAAAATACTCAACAAGTGAGCAACCAAAAACCCTCGGTGGTAAGAAGTACCAAAAAGTTATAACCATGAGATGGAATTCCTTGTTTCACTCTAATGACCACTCCTGAGATTTTGCTTCCCAATCCTATACATTCCAGGAAGAGGAAACATGCTCTGAAAATCAATTTGATTTTGTGTACAACTTCCATCACAAGGATTCATACCATCCACAATTCCATCACAAATTGATTTCCCTTTGCAGTATATTTCCTGCTTCTTCAATCACAAATGGTGGTGTTGGATATCATCTGAAATCAATTGGTCACTTCTAATCAATACCATTCAATCTGAATATTAATTCATTACAGTACATAAAAGTCTTGGAGAGATTTAGCAGATCATGCACCATCCATAAAAAGCAAAAGGCAATCAACATTTTGCACCTGATTACTACCGCTTGGCTTATACTATTGACATCATACAATAACTCTGAAAGGCAGTAAAGTTGACAAAGCATAGTATTATGGCAATAATTACTTCATTCTGTGGAGCATACAATGTATTGACCAAAAGTATGATCCAATATTCAATTAACTGTTTAATTCACTTGTTTTATATAACTTGTCTAACATAGTAAATTTTGTTAGACACCAAGAATCTGCGGTGGATGTTTTCAGGAAGCTAATCTGTATTTTCACAGCTGCATCAAAAAAAAAGTTCATCCTTTGGGGTTATGCAAGGCAAAGAGACTACGTACACACTTCTGTTTTGGCTCAGTTTGCTGAGACATGGAATACACCAAAGAATATAATCTTAAAGAAAACACAAAAGTGCTGGAGAAACTTAGGTTATGCTGCATTGCACTAGAACACAGAATTTTCTTGTTTAACTCAATCTTAAGACCCTTCTTTGGCTTGGCTTCGCGGACGAAGATTTATGGAGGGGGTAAAAAAAGTCCACGTCAGCTGCAGGCTCGTTTGTGGCTGACCAGTCATACAAGAAAAGGCTGCTCTGCCTGTTGAGTCAGCTCCGCCATTCAATCATGAGCTGATCCATTCCACCATTCAGCCCCACTCCCCTGCCTTTTCCCCATAATCTTTGATACCCTGGCTATTCCGATACTTATCAATCTCTGCCTTAATACACCCACAGCCACTCGTAGTAGCCAATTCCAAACATTCACGACTTGTAAAGGTTGAAACTTTGTTTTTTATTTGATTTGTAGTTAATTTTGTGTCTATCCATTTGAGAAGTTATTGTTTGTAGTGTTACTATAGTGACTAGACTATGACATCATATGTCATGATATCTGAGTGGATTGAAAGTTTGCATCTCATTCTTCAAAGAATTATGAACTGGACACAAGCTCGAGATACTTTTTGAATTTGTCTTAATTCGTCTATTTCTTATATCTGTTTAAAGTTCAATATTGCTATGCTTTTTTATTCATCGTTATGAAAATCTCAATACAAAGTTATGCAAAATGTTTATCTGTTTTATCATTGAATTAAAACTTCTTAAAGTTGCAACGACAAAGTTTGGCTTATTGTATTAATAAGATAGAAATTCAGAATATCATTCCCACATTTCCTAGAAGATGACATGTTTTGAAATTAGGATATATTAGAACCTGAAATATCCTGTATAAGAGGATGGCAGAAAACCTTGTATATAAATGGAATTCTAAATTATTATCTGGCCCTAAAGAAGCTCCCCCCCCCACCCCATTAAAGCAATATTACAATAGGGAATAAAATTAATGGTCAAATTGGGGACATGGGGGGGGGGTCCTTCCAGATGAAAACACTTATTATTTACTGATTGTTGTATATTGTAAACTTTTCAATCGTATATCTTTATTCTCCCTGTGCATTATCTATTGTATGTTTTATATTAAAATCATTTAAAAAGATTGAAAAAGAAAGAAATGGAGACCAGTCCATGAGTCATTCCTCGATGCTAATCCTTTTATTTCAGGTATCATTCTTGTGAATCTTCTCCGTACCCTCTCCAATGCCAGCACATCCTTTCTTAAATAATGAGCCCTGTACTACAAATTAGGTCTCAACATAACAAACTTGCTCTTGTATCCTATTCCTATAGATATGAATGCCAACATTACATTAGTCTTCTTCACCACCAACTCAACCTGGAGGTTAACTTTTAGGCTATCCAGCATAAGGACTTGTTTTGCAAATTTTGAATATTCTCCCCATCCAAATAATAATCTGCCCTTTTATTTTTTCTACCAAAGTGAAGGACTGTACATCTTCCAGCAATTTATTTTATTTTCCCACTCTCCCAATCTATCAAAATCTCTCTGCAGCCTCTCCATTTCCTCCTCACTACCTGCCCCTCCATCTATTTTTGTATCATCTAAAAACTTAGGCACAGAGTCATTTATTCCACAATCCAAATCGTTAGCATAAAATGGAAAAAGAAGTGGCCCCAACACCAATGCTTGCAGAATACCACTGGTAACAGGTAGCCAACTAGAATAGGATCCCTTTATTCCCACTCTGATTTCTACCGATCAGCCAATGCTAGACCTATGTTAGCATCTTTCCTGTAATTCCATGGGCACTCATCTTATTAAGTAGCCTCATGTACAACACTATGTCAAAAGCCTTTTGAAAGTCCAAATGTACAACATCCACTGCATATCCTTTTTCTAGCCTGCTTGTGGTTTCCTCAAAAACAAAATTGCAGGTTTGTCAAGCAAGATTTTCCCTTAAGGAACCATGCTAACTTTGGACTATCTTGTTATCCACCTCTAGGTATTCTATAACCTCATCCTTGACAATGGATTCCAACAGTGGCTTCCCAACTACAGATGTTAGGCTAACAGGTCTATAATTTCCTTTCTGCTGCCTCCCTCCATTTTTAAATAGCAGAATGACCTTTCCAATTTTCAAGTCCTTTGGAGCAGTGTCAGAATTTGATGACTCCATAATCCCTATTGCTACTTCTTTCCAAACCAGAGTATGAATTCTACCTGGTCTGGAAGACTTGCCTACCCTTTGGTGTTTCAGCTTCTCAAGTATTTTCTCTCTCATGAGCATGACTGCACTCACCTCTCTTCTCTGACACCCTTGAAAGTCTGGTACCCTGCTAATGTCTTCCATAGTGAAAATGAATGCAAAATACTCATTCAGTTCCTCTACCATCTACTTGTCTCCCATTACAACTTATCCAGTGTCATTTTCAATTGGTCCTATATCTACTCTTGCCCCTTTTATACTCTTAATATAGACAAATAAACCTTTTAGTATCCTTTTTGATATTAAATGCTAGTCTCTGTTGAACTTACATATTTTTCTTCTCAGTTGCTTTATTTATGCTTTTGAATGCTTCCCAAACCTAATCCTTGATCTTCCCACTAATTTTTGCTTCCTTTGTATGTCTTTTTTTTTGTTTTTACCTTGGTTTTGACTTTTCTTGTCAGCAACAGTTGTGCCATTTTTTCATTCAAATATTTCTTCCTTTTTGGAATTATACATGTCCAATAGTTTTCTTTTTTTCTCACAGAAACTCCACCCTTTGCAGCTTTGATGCCCTCGCTGCTAGTGTGCCTTTCTAATTAACTTTTGCAAGTTCCTCTCTCATACCTCTGTATCCCCCTTATTCCACTAGTATACTGACACCTCTGATTTTAGTTTCTGCCTCTCAAACTGCAGAACAAATTCTATCATATTATGACCACTGCCTCCAAAAGATTCCTTTTCCTTCAGTTCCCCCATCAACTCTGTTCATTAAACAATACCCAATCCAGAATTGCTATTTCCCATTCAGCTCCACTATTAGCTATTCTAAGAAGCCATCCTGAAGGCATTTGATAAATTATTTCTCTTAGGATCCTGTATCGACCTGGTTTTCCCTATCAACCTGCATATTGTTTACTGAAACATTCCCCTTTTTACATGCCTTCTGTATCTCGCTCTGTAGTTTGCTCACTACATCCTGGCTACTTTTTGGAGGCCTGTATACAACTCCCATTAGGGTCTTTTGACCCTTACAGTTTCTTAATTCTCCCCACAGGGACTCTACATCTCCTGGAAACAAGAAAGTCTGCAGACTCAGTGGCTGAAGTAAAAGCACAATGCTGGAGAAACTCAGCAGGTTAAACAGTGTACTTTATGTAGAAAAGATAAATATATATAATCAACATTTTGGGCTTGAACCCTTCATCAAAGAATGACAAAATATATGCAGGTGCCTGAGAAAATTTGTGGGGAAGGGGCAGGGGAGGAGCACAGTCCCAAAGGGAGGAGGTAATAGGTAGATAAGGGAAGGAGGAAACACCATCAAACAGGTGAAGGGGGATGGCTCTGTGAATGGAGAGGGAAGGTGGTGGAGAGCTGGAGGACGGAAGACAAAGGGAAAGGGAAAGGAGGGAAAATGGAGAGTAGGCTAACAGAAACTGGAGAAGTTGATGTTGATGCCATCCGGGTGGAGAGTGCTCAAATGGAAAATTAAGTGTTGTTCCTCCAATTTATGGGTGATCTTGGTGGGATAGTCCATGAGACCTTGAACAGACATGTCAGCATTGGAGTGAGGAGCCAAATTGAAATGGTTGGCCACTGGGAGATCCCGGTCACTGATACGGACAGAGCGAAGGTGCTCATCGCAGCGATTTCGCAGTCTACGTTCAGTCTCTCCGATGTAGAGAAAGCCACAATAAGAGCACAGGATGCAGTAGATGACTCCCACTGATACACAAGCGTGTCTTCACTTGAAAGGACTGTTTCAACCCCCATACAGAAGGTTTAAAGCCCTTCACTCCTTTCTTGACAAGAGACCTAACCAGTCACCTCCGTCTCTTCAATGACCTCCAATTCCCTGAACTTGACCTCCTCATTTTCACTATGGAAGTTCAATCCCTTTACACCTCCATCCCCCATACAGAAGGTTGCAAAGCCCTTCATTTCTCTTGACAAGAGACCTAACCAGTCACCTCCATCTCTTCAATGACTTCCAATTCCCTGAACTTGACCACCTCATTTTCAAAATGGATGTCCAAACCCTTTACACCCCTATCCCACATACTGAAGGTCTCAAAGCATTTTGTTTATCTCTTGAAAAGAGACCTAACCAGTCACCCTTCTCTGCAGAACTTGTTGTCACTCTTAATAACCTCTCCTTTGATTCATCCCATTTTCTCCAAATCAAATGAATAGCCATGGGTACCTGCATGGGTCCCAGCTGTGCCTGCCTGTTTGTGGGCTTTGTGGAGCAATTCATACTGCAAGACCCCTCAACTCTTCCTCTGCTATATTGACATCTACATCGGGACTGCCTCATGCACCGATGATTAGGTTGTCAACTACATTTATTTTTCTGCCAACTCTATGTACTGTATGTATCTCCCAGTGGTTGATGGGTATGTGAAAGGGAGCAGGTTGAATAGAGGGAGGATACAACTAATGGATTATTCTGTTAGAAGATGGTTGGAACAGATTAACTGTATGGCTTCCTTCTGTGTTCAAATAAATATATTATATTGGTGGAGAGTGGTTGGTGGAGTCCAATGGCAATTAGAATACTGTCCAGACACTGATGCCAGCAAATAAATTACGCGCAAAATGCTCAAGCAGCTTTCCTTTGCGGATTGTCAGACAAAAATAATAGCCATTACTGCAGGAGTTCATAAATAACACAGTTCACAGTTCAGAGCTCTGTTGTCAGCTTTCAGTATCAAATTAAAAATCTTTACATTCTGAATGACTATTGAAGTCAGATCACACTTTGGTTACTGAGTGTTCCCAAACTCAAAGTGTTTCAGAATAGCTTCCCTATTGACTGTTCCAATCCACCTGCTTCTCTCCTTCTGAAAAGCCAAAGTGTCCACTTCAGATGATTGACAGCATCACCTGTGCTATTTCCCTACCACTGGAAAAGATGCATCAGCATTGCAACTATACTTGGTTCCAATTGGCTGCCATCTGGCATGTATCTCATGTGCTTTGCAATAGGAGCAACAGGAATTCAAAATTCAAAGCATCATCATCTGCTGCTTTTGTGTACTGATGTTAATAATACTGTTTCATTACAAATGGGGGCCATGGTTGGAGTAGTGATTAATGCAATGCTGTATCAGCTCCAGCAACAAGGGTTCAATTACAGCACTGTCGGTAAGGAGTTTGTACGTTCTTCCCACGTCTGTGTGGGTTTCCTCCGACCCTTCGAACAAACTAGGGGTTGAACGTCAATTGGGTGTAATTGGCTGGTATGGGTTTGTAGGCTGAAAGGGCTGTTTAAATTTATTATTTTTTTAAATACAGGGGAACATTCAGTTCTGTTCTTATTCATTCCACTTTCATTTTATAATGTGGATGATCATAAATTGATTATAAATCTTGACTTCATCTGAGAAAATGTGTGAATTCTTTTGTACTGGGGTCTTGACACAAAAGATAGTGGAGTGATAAGGAGCAAAAAATTACATTCATATCAATTTTGTGCACTGAGTGCTCCCGTTGTGGTCTCTATACTCAGAGAAATTGGGCACAGACTGGAGATTGCTTTGTTGAGCACCTGTCCACCACAATAGCCAGTGGCTACCCATTTCAATTCCCCTTCCCTTACTGGCAATATCTATCCATAGTCTCATGCACTGTTAGATTGAGACCAACTGCAAATTGGAGGAACAGCACCTCATTTTCCATCTGGGCAGCCTCCAACCAGATGGAATTAACATCGACTTCTCCAGTTTTGATTAACTCTCCCTGCCTCCCCCACTTCTTCCCATGACTTTTTCCACAGCTTGCACACTCTCTCCTTTCACCACCACCCCTCCCATCTCCTTTCACAGAGCGAAAATCAATTCTCATCTTTCCTCTTATCATATCTAATTAACACCCTCTGGCTGTTAGTCTGGTCTCCATCCCCTACCATTCTTCTGTCTTTATTAAGACCCCCTTCATGTTTTTTGCTTATACAGGTATTCCCGCTATCCAAAAGTAGAGCTTTCTTATGATATCTTTCGTAAGTTGAAATAGCACAAAGCGAAGAAGCGATTACCATTAATTTATACGGGATTTTTTTTTTTGAGCGTCCCCAGGCCCACTGCCCTACACTCTCCCAACAGCCTGCTATCAGTCCCCACATTGATTCCACTGCCCTGAGCTCTCCCGACAGCCTGCTATCAGTCCCCACCTGATTCCACTGCCCTGAGCTCTCCCAACAGCCTGCTATCAGTCCCCACACTGATCCCACTGCCCCGCGATCTCCCAACAACCTGCTGAACGCTATTTTCATTTTTTTGCTTTTTTTCCAGTTTCATTTGGTTAGTGAAGAAAGGTACTAATGTAGGTCTTTGTAAAAATGAAATAGTGTAAAGCAAACTTTTGTAAAGCAGAGGATACTTATACTTTGAAGAGAAGCTGCCCAAAATGTCAGTAATATATCTTTACATTTTATGGACACTGCAAGACTGGCTGAGTTCCTCCAGCATTTCTGTGTTTTTAATGTTCCTGCTCTGGCCTTCCAGAGATACGCTTGACTCGACCAAGCAGAGGCCTCTACTCTCCATTTTCAAAGGATAATGCTGCGGGTTTGACCTACTGCTCATTAGGGAGAGTGAAGAGATAATAGACAGGTTTAGTAGAGAGCACCTCTGTGGGCTTTCCCCCCTAGCAACTGGTATGCCATATTATCCTGGATAGTATTACTGAGAATAACCTGAGAAAGGACAACCATGGTGATCAGGTGTCCAGCAATTAATCTGACCCTGTGACGCAGAAGATGAAGAAGCATACAGTTGTAATTGGCGATTCCATAGTGAGGAGAATGAAGAGATTCTATGGGCCTGATAAAGAAACCCGGATGGTGTGTTGCCTCCCATGTGCCAAGGTATGGGATGTCTGCGACTGGGTCCAAATCATTCTGAGGATAGAGGATGAACAGCCAGAAGTCTTAGTACATGTTGATATAGGGATGATGGGTATGGATATCCTGAAGGGCGAATACAAGGAATTCGGAAGAAAAGTGAAAAGCAGGACCTCCATCGTGAAAATCTCAGGATTACCGCCTCTGCCTTTCGTGAGTAAGAATAAAAATAGGGAGATCAGGCAGATAAATGAATGGCTGAGAAAATGGTGCAGATGTCATGGCTTTAGATCCTTGGATCACTGGGATCTCTTTTGGGGAGTGAAAGATACGACCTATACAAAAAAGGACAGAGTACACTTGTACCCACAATCAGAATTTATTGTCATGAACAAGTCATGAAATTTGGTGTTTTGCAGCAACATTGTAGTGCAAACATTCATATTATAACCATCTTACAACATTACGATAAAAAATAACAGTGCTTGAAAAGTAAGGCAATGTCTTTGGTTCATTGATTATTCAGGAATCTGAAGGTAGCAGGGGAAAAGTTGCCCTTGTGCTGTTGAGTGCTCATCTTTAGACTCCTGTACCTTTTTCTTGATGGTAGCAAAGTAAAGAGGGCATGGCATGAGTGGAAGGGGTTTTTGAATTTAGAAGCTGCTTTTTTTTAAAAAAAGGCACTGCCTCACGTAGGTGTCCTCAATGGAGTGAATATCATGACAGATGGGTTTAATATGGTTGTTCAGGAAGATTTAAACTAATTTTGCAGGGGGATGGGAACCAGAGTGTCAGAGCTGATGAAGGGTGAAATAGAAATAAACCAAGGATAATGGTCAGCCAAGATGACAAGCAGGTGATGGGACAAAATTGCAACTGGAGGGATGACAGACACTCAAAAACTTGTCTAAAGGTATTATCCTTAAATGCACGCATATTAGAAACAAGGTGGATGATCTTGCAGTACAGTTAGAGATTGGAGGGTATGATGTTGCACCCATTACTGAGTCGTGGCTAAAGGCTGGGTGTCATTGGGAGCTGAACATCCATGGGGCATTGGAAGGATGGAAGGTAAGCAGAGGGGGTGGCATGGCTCTGTTGGCAAACAACAAAATCAAATCATTGGAAAGAAGTGACATAAAATCAGAAGAGGTAGATTTCTTATGGGTAGAGTTAAGAAATGGTAAAGGTAAAAGGACCCAAATGGCAGTTTACATACAGGCCTCTAAACAGCAGCTGGGACATGGACTACAGAATACAACTGGAAATAAAAAAGGCATGTCAGAAGGACAACATTACAATAATCATGGGGGATTTTAACACTAAAGTACATTGGGAAAGTCAGGTCAGTACAGGATCCCAGGAGGAAGAGTTTGTGCAATGCCTAGAAGGTGGCTTCTGGGAGTAGTTTGTTCATGAACCAACCAGGGAATCAGCTGTTTTTGATTGAGTGTTATCAAATGAACTAGAGGTGATTAGAGAGCTAAAGGCAAAGGGCCCTTGGAAGGCAGTGATATGATTAAATTCACTGTGAAATTTGAAAAGGAAAGGCTGAAGTCTGATGTGTCAATATTTCAGTAGGATAAAGGAAACTGGTCAGATGAGAGAGGATCTGGCCAAAGTTGAGCAGAAAAGCACACTATTAGGGAAGACAGTAAATTAGCAAATCTGGAGTTTCTGCACAAGACAAGGAAAGTGCAGGAGAGGTACATACCAACAAGAAAGAAAGTTGTGAATGGAAAAATGAGACAATTATGGCTGACAAGGGAAGTTAAAGCCAAAGTAAAAGAAAAAGAGAGGGCAGACAAGGAAGTAAAAATTAGTGGGAAGATAAGAGGACTGATAAACTTTGAAAAAAAATTAGAGAAGGCGACTAAGAAAGTGATTAGGAATGAAAAGAGATATTATGAAAGAAGGTTAGCAAATAATATTAAAGAGGATTCTAAAAGCTTCTTTAAGTATATAGAACAAAAAAGAGACAGGAGTAGACATAGGACAGTTAGAAAATGATGCTCGAGAGATTGTAATGGAGTCAAGGAGATGGCAGAGAAACCAAATGAATATTTTATGTCAGTCATTATGGTAGAAGACATTAGTAGCTTACTGACTTTCAAGGGTCTCTGGGAAGTGAAATGAGTCCTCTTGAATGCACCCTCGAGTTTTCAAGGAGGTAATGATCTTAAAGGAATCAATGGATTCTGGCATAGCTCTAGAGGACTGGAGAATCATGAATGTCATTCCATTGTTAAGAAGGGAAGGAGCTAGTAGAAAGGAAAATATAGACGTATTAGCCTGACATGATGGTTGGGAAGATGTTGGAATCAGTTGTCAAAGATTAGGTTACGGAGTACCTAGAGGAGCATCATAAAAGAGGTCCAAGGAAAATCACGCCCGACAAACCTACTACAGGTACAATTTTTTGAAGAGATAATAGGATAGACAGGGAGAAGCACTGTATGTTGTGTACTTAGACTTTCAAAAGGCCTTCAACAAGGTGAGGCTGCTTAACAAGATGAGAGCTCATGGAATCACAGGAAGGATACTAGCATGGGTAGAGTATTGGTTAATAGGCAGGAAATATAGTGGGAATGTTGGTTGCCTATTATTTGTGGTGTTCCATAGGGGCAATTTTGGTACAAGAAATAGATGGGCAGACTATTATTTAAATGGGGATAAAATTCAAAAGTGCAAAGGGACTTGGGAGTCCTCGTGCAGGATAAAGGTTAACCTCCAGGTTGAGTCAGCAGAGAAGAAAGCGAATGCAATGTTGGCTTTCATTTCAAGAGAAATAGCATACAAGAGCACAGATGTAATACTGGGAATCTATAAAGCACTGGTGAGATGTAATTTAGCATACTGTGTAGTTTTGAGTGCCTTATTTGAGAAAGAATGTGCTAGCATTGGAGAGGGTTCAGAGAAAATTTACTAGAATGATACCAGAAATGAAAGAGTTAGAACGAGGAACATTTGTTGGCTCTTAGAATGTACTCGTTGGAGTACAGAAGTGACAAAGTTGCTTCCCATGGTAGGAGAGGCTACAATTTCAGGATAAAAGTGCATCAAGTTAAAACAGAAAGGCAGAGAAATTTCTTGAGCCAGAGGGTCATGAGTCTGTGGAACTTAATGCTACAGGTGGCAGTGGAAGCGAGGTCATTGTAGAAAGAACTTTTGGCATATTGGCCTTCATAAATCAAAGTATTGAGTACAGGAATTGGAATGTAAAGTTGTATTAAGATATTGATGAGACCAAATTTGGAGTATTGTGTGCAGTTTTAGTCACCTAACTACAGGAAAGATATCAATAGGATAGAAAGAGTGCAGAGATTTACTAGGATGTTGCCCGAACTTCAGGAATTGAGTTACAGGAAAAGGTTAAAGAGGTTAGGACTTTATTCCCCGGAGCACAGAAGAATGAGGGGAGATTTGATAGAGGTATTTAACATTATGAGGGGGATAGACAGAGTAAATGTAGATAGGCTTTTTCCACTGATTGCAGGTGAGATACAAACAAGAGGACATAGGTTAAGAGTGTAAAGGGAAAAGTTTAGGGGGAATGTGAGGGGGAACTTCTTCATATAATGATGGGAATGTGGAAAGAGCTTCCAGCTGAGGTGGTGAATGAGAGCTCAATTTTAACATTTAAGAAGAATTTTTGACAGATACATGGATGGGAGAGATGTGGAGGGCTATGGACTGGGTGCAGGTCAGTGGGACTAGGCAAAAATATGGCTTGGCACAGACTAAAGGGGTGAAGGGGCCTGTTTCTGTGCTGTAGAGTTCTTTGATTCTATGGTTGGGTGAATTTGTCTAAAATTGGTAGGTATTTGATTAGTCAGGACATCAAGGGGAGAAGGCAGGAGAGTGGGGCTGAGTGATAAGGATCAGCTTGTAGCTGACCTCTATAAAGAGACACACACACACAATGTGGCAGGTTAAGCTCACTCCTTATTAGGGCTGGAAATGCTGCTTTTATACTGTTCAAGTTCTCGCCGTTTTTTGCTGATTGATGAATAACAGTAGTGGGCGGGAACATCCATGCATATGAATACCCTTCTTCCCCAGCCTGTTTCTGCTGAGTTAGCTGGGCAGATTGACCAACGCCATTTTAAGGTTGTTGGTCTGATGCAGCCCCAGCTTCTAACCCTGCCGGTTCATCGTCCTGGGAGTTGCTTTAGTGATCTCAGTCTGCATCTGCTGTCGCGCAATGTGCCGGCCAGATCTCTGCAGTTGCAGGCCACCACAAGCTCATGATTAAATAGCAGGCCAGTTGGCCTAATTCTGCTCTTGTATCTTGTGATAATGAGTTGAATTACAGCAATCTACAGCTCCATTCTGTCTGGCTTTGTATTGTTCCTAACTCCATGGACATTGTTTTAAATATTCAATAGCTAATCAAAAGGTGGCCATTAACACCTATGCTCTTGAGCACCTTTGCCACCACCCCACCCCCAGATTAGACCTCCACCAGATTCAGCAAACAGATTTAAACAAGAAAGTCTGCAGATGCTAGAACAAAACACAAACATGCTGGAGAAACTCAGCAGATCTCTCCAATAGGAAGCGAAAGATACCCAATGTTTCAGATCTGAGCCCTTCATCAAGGTATGAGCAAAAAAAAAGACACCTAAATAAAAAGATGACCTCATGCACTTACAAACTGAAGCTACCCACAATATGGAGGAACAAACTTTATCTTTATATTCTGACATGGCTGTCTCTAACCAGCAGGCACTAATAGCGACCTCTCCAATTTCTGTGAACCCCCTTCCCCAAGTCTCACTCTTCATCTTTCACCTTCTCTCCTGCTCCCCATACCCTTCCTTATCAGAGAGCTACTCTCAGCCCTCCCCCTGCATGACTTCCAACTTTTTTTCTCTTCTTCTCTGCCACCTGTATCCACCCATGATTTCTTACTTTCTCTTCCTCCCTCCTCCTTTTTATTCAGACATCTACCTGTTTTCCTTTTGACTTGTCAAAGGGCCCAGGCCTACGGATGCTGTGTGACCTGCTGAGTTTCTCCAGCACATTTGTGTACTGTAGTGCCTGGGAACATTTGATCAACTATCCTGTGATACTCAGCTCCTCGTTCTGTTTGGTAGTAGATATACAGTGAGAAATCCTAAATTCAAAGGGAGTAAAAAATCCTGGGAGCTTCACTCACAAGAAAGAAAATATTTTCTGAATGCTCTCCAGTCAGCAGGCCTTGGTGCCTTCCCTGTTTAAAATCCATGAAAGCCTAAAAAACATGTATTACTCAGCTCTGGCCCATCCCAATTCCCAAGAATTTCAAAAGTAAACATCCTTAACTAACTTGAGGTTTGGGCAATTAATTAATTATTGAATCTAGATAAAATAGTTAATATACATGTTACCACCTGCTATCAACATAAAGCTAATTTTTGAAACAGTACTTACTTCTGGATATCTTGTATGGATCCAAACATGGTCATTCACCCATTTTCTGTCTTCATTGCCTTCTGACTGACTGTAATCCAGTCAGTTATAGTGTATATGCAAATTTCTCCCAATACTCCTTAAAACAAAGACAATTAAGAACTAGATTAATCAAATAAATAAGCAGGAGGAATCTTAGAAAGGGAATAGCATATAAAGAAGCCATTAATTTTTTTTAGTTTAATTTAGGGATACAGCACGGCATGAGGCCCTTCCAATCCATGAGCTTGTGACACCAGAAACACTAATTAACCCACAAACCTCGCATGGTATTTGGAGGCTGGGAGGTAACCAGAGGAATCCCATGCAGACACGGGAAGAAAGTACAAACTCCTTACAGGCATTACCGAATTCGAACCCGGGTCATTAATACTGTAATAGCATTGAGCTAACCGCTACACTAAAAATGCCACCTATTGGGTCCATGCTAACTTCCTATCAGAGCAGTTCAGTCACATTGAACAGCCTATTGTTTGGAAGAAGTTAACTTGCATCCAAAATTCACCAGATACAGCTGAAGTATCCAGTATCTTGAGTTATTGAACATTGTCCTATGACACTAATCTTCTTGGAAATAGTGTATAAATTTGTAATCTTACCTGATAATCTGATAATTGGCTGATATGTCATCATATGTCCTTTCCACAACATGCTGGAATCATCGAATTATAATTTGTTGTATTAAAATCAACCAAAATAAAATATAATTCTAAATATTATTAAAAAATGTTTCATTACTTCAATAATCAATCAATTCCCTCTTTATTAATCTATTACATAAGCATGGAGAATTTAGAAGCCATATTTTATAGAAACTTGTTCCACATCTTTTTGTCATTAAATTCTTCTGTATACCTGCAGCACATTTATTCATTTCCTAGTGTGAGAGATGGGAAAATTGACCTAAAATTATGAACATGGAAGAAACTAAAGTTCATCAGTAAAATGGCTGAAACCAGTTCAAACAGGATAAGTTTGGGGCTTAGGATGCAGGAAAGCAGAGTCAGCACGATTAACATAAGAATCTTCTATCCTTTGTGACAAGACCATAGGACTAAGATAAGGAATGGTAAGGTACAATAGAATGTAGGAAGTTGAGGTAGTCTGGATCAGATAAGGGTCTCCTAGCCCTGGACAGAAGTACCAAGTCATACATTTCTAATTAGCTAACCATACACAGATTTATACATATGAAATTAGCCAACCCTAGATAGAATGAGTCAACTCTGCATATTAAGAGACTGTAGCCCAGAGAATCAGAAAGGTGTGAATAAGGACAATGACATGATGGGGCACCCACAGGATACCCCCTGGTCCTCCAAGTGTACTGAAACTGCACGTAGGCAGGAAGAATTACCTATGCCAAACCCATCCAGGGGGCAGAAGAATGTAAGGGGGAGGGCATTCTGATACTGAAATTGACTGTATAAAAGTTGGGTGAGCCCCAGTATGTGTGTGTATTCCCAGGGTAAGGGGAAGCACCCAACTTTGCATTGTTGTAGTAATAAATGTTCTTTGTTCTCAATTTTTGTCTCGAGCAATTTCTTTAAAGGTACTTTAATTCCTAACACTAGTCTTCTTATATTGCCTCACCTTTCTCCAATGGAGCTACCTTAATTGAGGCTATAAATCCGTGTTCCAGCTTTGTTGGACTGTAAGCAGTCACTGAGCAGAAATTCTTTAAGGTGAGACAGGAACCATCTTTTAGCAACTGTACTTGGTCAATTGAACCTGTGGATACTTTCTTTTCTTTCTTTGGCTTGGCTTCGCGGACGAAGATTTATGGAGGGGGTAAAAAGTCCACGTCAGCTGCAGGCTCGTTTGTGGCTGACCAGTCCGATGCGGGACAGGCAGACACGATTGCAGCGGTTGCAAGGGAAAATTGGTTGGTTGGGGTTGGGTGTTGGGTTTTTCCTCCTTTGCCTTTTGTCAGTGAGGTGGGCTCTGCGGTCTTCTTCAAAGGAGGCTGCTGCCCGCCAAACTGTGAGGCGCCAAGATGCACGGTTTGAGGCGTTATCAGCCCACTGGCGGTGGTCAATGTGGATACTTAATGACAAATGAATTGGCATACTTGTCAGAAAGCTTGCCTGGGTTTCCATCAAAACATTCCACAATCACCTCAGTGAGAGCTTAATCATCTGTTGGAGTTAGCAAAAGCTGATGCAAAAAATAAACTCGGCAAATTAGGCAGCATCTAGGGAGGGAAAGAGTGAGTTCGTGTTGTTTTAACAAAAAAAAAAATTGATTCAGGCATGCAACATGCACTTTCAGCTCTATGAACCCAATTCATCCACAACCCCGGTATGTTTATGAAGAGTGGAAGGCTTGGAGGAAACCCACGCAGATACAGGGAGAACGTACAAACTCCTTACAGGCAGTGCAGGATTTGAACTTGAGTCACTGTAACAGCCTTGTAATAACCATTATGATTAATAGTGCCGCCATGTTGAGATCTTGCATAAGGACTGGATTTCTAACTTGTACAATGTATATCAAACATACAGACTTGAATGTGTATTTTATTTGCCGGTTAAAGAAAGTTTTTCACTGTTCGGATCTCCCCACAGCATTGAGAACGTAGCACATGTTTGATAGAGCAGTGGATTAACTATTAATATTAAAAGGTGTCTGTATTTGATAAATCATTTACTCATCGGATTTTTGGCAGTATTTTGCTTCCATTCTCCCCATGTTTGAGTGGGTCTCCTCCAGTTTCTATCCCACCCCCACCCTTCAAAATGTATGGGGGTTGTATATTGAGGGTATTTTGGTGGCTCATGAGCCAGATGTTAATGTGCTGTATGTCTGAATTTTTAAAAAATTAAAAGTCTGTTAATAGAAGGCCATGGTCTTTCCAGTAAATAGCTTTTTTTTTTAAAACAATCACTTCCGGACCATTACAAGCAGCAATGGATTGTGAGGATATCAAACCCCACCACCACCCTCACCTCCTCAACTAGTCTGTCTCACATGAGATTTTCCCACCAGTGAAACCATCTGAACATCTTCCCTTATGATCTTATGTTCATCAAGAAGGTCACTCATTACTCTTCTAAACTCAAGTGAATACAGGTCTAACTATTTTAACCATTTGTGATTAAAAAAAACTCTCTCATTGCAGCATTTGGCGAAATCAATCTCTTCTGGACTACTTCCAAAGTCGATCTCCTTTCTTAAACAAGAGGCGCAAAACTATGCATAGTGGTCCAGGTGGACTCAACAACGCTCAAAGCAATTATAATACTTCTCAACACTATTATTTGCTGCAGGACACACAAGTTCTTGTCTTGTACATCAATCTTAAAAAGAATATTGCCATTTACTGTATATTTTTTGCCTTGCATTTGAGCTTCAAAATTGCAATAACATACTTGTCTGGATTAAACTCTAACTGTTTTTTTTCTCTAAAGTTATCATTGATTTGTAACTGCTTGGATGAAGGTAAAAATCCGATTGCTTAATTCTTTGTAAACTATTAACTAAATACCCAAGTCTCTTCCATCAAAATAGAAAACTCCAGTGCCTTAGATGCCAACCAGCCCACTTAGTTGAGGTTAATAAAATTGACAATTTAACAAGAATTAATAAGATCTTGATACAAAATCTGTGCTGAAAAGCAAAAATAAAAATCACCACGAGCCTCCAAACAAATTTAACTGGAAGTATAGATCAAAGTTCACAGTTTAGAATTATTATCAGAGTACATGCAAGACTTTTTCCACTGAGGGATAGTGAGTTACAAAAAGTGAAAGGGGACATGTGTGGGTGAACTTTTCAACACTGAGTGGTGGGAGTGCCAAACGAGCTGCCAGCTGAAGTGGCGAATGCAGGTTTAATCTTAACATTTAAGAAGAATATGGATGGCAGAGGTATGGAGGGCTAAGGACTTGGTGCAGGTCAATGAGAGTAGGCAAAAATAAATGGTTTGGCACAGACTAGAAGGGACGAAGGTGTCTGTTTCTTGCTGTTGTATTCTATAACTTCATAGACAACCTTGAGATTCTTTTTCATGAAGGCCAGTCAGAATTTCCATTTACTGTGAGTGCAAAATAACTGTACTCATGAAAAGATACGTGTAGAAAAAGAGAAATATAATCAAAGAAAGAAATATAAACAAAATAACTGCATAATATAGAAAATACAGAAAAATAATTCCCAGGATTTACTGTGGCAATGTAATACATCACCAGCATCAGTATGGGGGATGCAGTATGGGGGATCCTGGTGTGGATCTGGCCCTCAATCCAAATTTATCTGGACCGCAACCTGATTAGCCTAGACAGTTGCCCAATAAGTCATAAATGGTGCAACGGAATTGGGTTAATATCAATATTTAGTTATAAAATATATATTTTTAGCAAAGGAATTATGGGCTGGAAAAATAGGGTCACATTTACAGACACAAACACACACAATTACACTCAGTGAGAGAAGCCATTTTCAGAGTCACAAAGTCTGGTAAAAATGTAAATAAAACTGGAAGTGTTTGTTCATTGGAATATCTAAGGTGAAAAGATTGCTCAAGGAGGTCATCTGATTAAACAAAAGGATCTTTGCTTGTTTACCCATGTTGTTAGAATGGAAACTCAGATGGCAGCTGTGCATATAAGGACACCATTTACTGGTTAGCTGGCTAGACAGCCCAGGAGCATTTTGCTCATAAAAACTTTTGGAAGAGAGAAACTTCAAACAGAAATCAGCAGTGATGTTTTGTCATGTGATTAAAGACATTTGAAAAGCTGCATTTTAATATTGCACCGATAAACATCTGAGATCAGAAATTGTAGAGATACACTCAGGAGAGTGTCTCAGATTGTATTCGCTTTACCATGAGAGATACACAAACAGTGGCAAGGAAGAACCACTTTAACTGTCTCTTTGAAAAGAGGACAGATTTTTTGAGTCCATTTCTACATGGCCCTTCATGTAATCTTTGCCTGGATTTGTGAAATTATCATATAGAGATCACAAATGCTGTAACCTCCATGAAAGAGAGGAAAATCATTCATATGAAAAGAACAATTTTTTGAAAACAACTCAACAAGAAATTTGTGAGTTTTGAGAAGTCTGATGCCTCACACTTACTCCATAATTGCTTTTGAACAACAGTAAAGAATCTCAGTTTCAAAACAAAACTGACGGAACTTTAAAATCATCTCTTCGGAATTAAGCTGAAACTGTAATGGTTTTGCCACACACACACACACACACACATACACACACACACACATTTGTGCATAGTGGGGTTAAGTTAGAGTCAAGTTTAGAGATACAGAAGAAGTATTATGTTATTAATAAAAATTATTTTGAAGATACCATAGTCTTGGTAAATTTCTCTTGCTGCTAGTCTAGCACGTAACAAAGTCCTGATGCCAGACTTCCCCCCCACCCCTGATCCAATGGCACTGCCGCCGTTCCCCACCCCCCCATATCCAGCATCGCCATGCCCCCCACGTTCAGTGCTGCATATGCTTTGATAAACCAATAAGTCCATGGGGGGATGGGGGGGGGGGAAGGAAACACCACAAATTACCACACTAGGTGACACCATCCCTAGTGATGTCACTGTGATACATTGAAGGAAACTGGCAATAAGCACATGTACCAGATAAGGCTACATAGTAGTTAGCATGGAAAGAACAGTAGAAGCTAATAGGACTCGCTGGGTTGAGAACTAGTGGTTTTTTACTGAAGATAAATGGTTAATGCTCTAATTGGACTTCATTAGGAAGTTGTAATGCAAAGATCAGAGAAGAAATAATTCAAAACTGTACAGAAATAAATAAAGCAGTGAAGAGGAGAAATTTCATTTATTCAGAGGGCGAGTTGCCTCAGCAAGTGGGCATTAATGGCACGCTTTTAATGCATATTGAAAGTTTAAACATAGAAGGCATTTGTAGAATTTATAAACTTGTTAGAATAAGCATTTTAAAATCCCTATAAGAAAAAAAAATGCAAAAAAATTAAAACAATTGTGAAACCTGTGTCTTGAAAATTAAAATATGCACAGTAAATCCGTCAGCATCAATAGGGAAGAAAGGCAAGTTAATGATTTAGATGCAACCAATCATGACAAAACTCAAAACGGTCAACCAGTTTACCTATCTCGGCTGCATCATTTCATCAGATGCAAGGATCGACAATGAGATAGACAACAGACTCGCCAAGGCAAATAGCGCCTTTGGAAGACTACACAAAAGAGTCTGGAAAAACAACCAACTGAAAAACCTCACAAAGATAAGCGTATACAGAGCCGTTGTCATACCCACACTCCTGTTCGGCTCCGAATCATGGGTCCTCTACCGGCACCACCTACGGCTCCTAGAACGCTTCCACCAGCGTTGTCTCCGCTCCTTCCTCAACATCCATTGGAGCGCTTACACCCCTAACGTCGAAGTACCGAGATGGCAGAGGTCGACAGCATCGAGTCCACGCTGCTGAAGATCCAGCTGCGCTGGATGGGTCACGTCTCCAGAATGGAGGACCATCGCCTTCCCAAGATCGTGTTATATGGCGAGCTCTCCACTGGCCACCGTGACAGAGGTGCACCAAAGAAAAGGTACAAGGACTGCCTAAAGAAATCTCTTGGTGCCTGCCACATTGACCACCGCCAGTGGGCTGATAACGCCTCAAACCGTGCATCTTGGCGCCTCACAGTTTGGCGGGCAGCAACCTCCTTTGAAGAAGACCGCAGAGCCCACCTCACTGACAAAAGGCAAAGGAGGAAAAACCCAACACCCAACCCCAACCAACCAATTTTCCCTTGCAACCGCTGCAATCGTGTCTGCCTGTCCCACATCGGACTTGTCAGCCACAAACGAGTCTGCAGCTGACGTGGACTTTTTACCCCCTCCATAAATCTTCGTCCGCGAAGCCAAGCCAAAGAAACAAAAGAAAGAAATCATGACAAGAGAGCAGCAGAGTAACGAGGGTATAATTCCACATCAGAGTATTTGTTGCACATCAAATGTTAAACTCTCTTTTTTGAATATTTTATTTTATGAATTTTCAATCAACATGCAGTCAAAATGAAGAACAATCAAAAAATAAAATATTATTCTCCATAATATTAACAAAATAATACAAATATCGATCCACATGTTGATATTAAATAAAGTGAGATAAAGTCAACGTGGGATTCAATTATCACAAAGAAAAATTACAATACTATAAAAATGCAACTTCAATGTCCATGTTAAACCAAAGGGAGAAAAAAGATAATAGAAAGATCAGAGAGAAAGAAGAACAAATCAAGAGGAACCCCCCCCCCCCATGAAACAAGAAAGAAAGAAAATGAAAAAGAAAGTATAAGAAAAAAATAAAAGATTGGCTTCACCTAGGGTAAACCCTACTCTCATCAAGAGACAAATAACCTGACTGCAAGCACAGGGTTGGGGGATGGGGGGTGAGAGAGAAAAGTGAAAAGACAAGGGGGGAAAAAAAAAATCAATAAACATTTACCCCAATGTACCATAGGTATGAATCCTATATTCTTG
Organism: Narcine bancroftii; assembly: GCF_036971445.1. Classification (NCBI taxonomy): domain Eukaryota; kingdom Metazoa; phylum Chordata; class Chondrichthyes; order Torpediniformes; family Narcinidae; genus Narcine; species Narcine bancroftii. The sequence continues at coordinate 266,175,760 of NC_091472.1, read as the reverse complement.
AAATTACATCATTCCTGTTTCTGAAGTTGTAGGTGATCTTCTCCAGGGGAATGTAATTAAGCATTTCTATCTTCCAGCAGACTAAACTTAGTTGGAAATCAGATTTCCAAGTAACTGCTATATATTTCCAGGCCACTGCCAAAGCAAGTTTAATAAATTTTAATTGATATTTTGACAGCTTCATTTTAGGTCATACATCTTCCAAATTCCCCAATAAAAATAATTCAGGTGAATGACAGCAACAAATTGCAGTATTTATTTTTCCCTAGGAGATTACCCAAATCTTCCTAGAAAGGCCTTACTTTAGGGCATGACCAAGTTGAATGCAAAAAAAGTACCTATTTCTTGACCACATCGAAAATATTGATCTGATATTTTCAATTTCAATTTATGTAAATTTTGTAGAGTAAGATATAGCTGATGCAAGAAGTTATATTGCACCAGCTGATACCTTACATTAATTGTGTTAATCATGCTGTTCTGTCATAAGTCGGACTTGCAAAATGGATCAATTCCTATAGCCAAATCTGATTCCCAGTTTTGTCTTTATTTATCAAGCCCTTGTTTAGGGGTTTCCACCTGAAGTAAGGAATACACTTTTGAAATAATTTTATTTTAACTCCCTTTCAAACCAGAGACTCTATTTCACTACACTGTGGTAAGGTTAGTGCTGGACTCAAGTTGTTCCTTAAATAAGATCTTAACTGAAGATAGCAGAAAAAAGATGTATTTAAAACTTTGTAGCAGCCCGCATATGAAGACACGAATCGACCTGCAAAATGACAACTGTGCGGACCCGGGGGTGACACCAGCTGTCGTCTCAGGTGACCTCTGCACGGCGGGAAGATGGAGAACTTTGGGCAGGAACGCCAACCAACCCGAGGTCGGTGCTCCAATGACGCAGGGCCCTGACATCAGGGACAGGGGTTCATATTAGTAGAGCTGCCAGTGCAATAAAGTAGGCTTCAATTTTTACTCCTCGTGTGTATAACTTCCTCCCACGCTTGTCATAGCATGTATGCTAAAACTCCATATTAATCCTAATTTGCTCAAATGTCATAAATTGTTTTGGCTCATAACAATCTTCAATACACTTGACCCATCTTTGGGACCAAATGTCCAGGATTTTATGATCAATCATTAATGGAATTAACATATTTTGACCCAGAGGTGTTTTAGGTGAAAGACCCCAACCCTCATGTTCCTAATTTGACCATTAATTTTATTCCCTATTGTAATATTGCTTTCATGGGTGTGGGGGGGAGGGGAGCATATTGTATAATGATATAACGATATTCAACTTTAAACAGTTGCAAGAAGAAATAGATGAAATTAAGACAAAATAAGATGAATTAAGACGAGTTCAAAGAAAAGTATCTTGAGCTTATGTCCCCTTCATAATTCTTCAAAGAACGAGATGCAAGCTCTTGGTCGGCTTGGATAATATGACATTGAAGGGTACTACCAGTAATCACAGAGAGAAGCTGAACCTTGTTCAATAGAAGAACCTTGCTGGCCCAGATCCCAGGATAGCAACAGTGGCAAGGGAAGAGGTGGCTCAACCTTTATGGTCCAGGAGCACAGGGGAGGAGTCATAGGGTAGGAGTCATCCGTGGACAGGCCAGCTCCATATATACAACTGACAATGATAACTATTTACAATGGAGGAAACATATTACCACAGACATATGATGTCATAGTCACTATGAACAATACGCTTCTTTAAGGGATAGGCGCAAAATTAGCTATGAATCAAAAACACAAGGTTTAACCTTTACACCTCTCACCAACCTTATGCAACTCCAATTTTACCCATGGAGACTTGTCTCCTCCATTAAAGAGGGAGGTGACAAACTTCAATTGGGTTGCCAACATTATTTTTTTAAAAAAATCAGGGTGTGTTAACCCTCCCAATTTATAATTCCAAGTTAATTTATCAATAGAAGCAAACGCTAAACTGCTATCTATGTATTTCCAGCTCTATTTCGGAGGTGATATACAACATTTTGGCTGATGAATCAGAATTGAACAACTTGAAAGTAGAACAAAAGAGAATGACTAGAATGTGATTAGTTTTAGTTTTAAAGGAACGGGAGAGGATTTCGCCAAATATATTGGCAATTAGAGTAACTAGTAAAACAACAGATCAACTACTCAGAATATTGGTGCTAAACATTCAAGGAACATTCCTATGGGATAAAAGTTGTCATATCTCTATTTACAACACCCAAGTGCTTAAATTGCCAAAAGAAAGGTTACATATCTACAAACTTTCAATCTATGGTTAACACAAGCAAATAAAGCAATTTAGTGGTTATTTGAAATGACAGCAGTAAAAAGATCTTCAATGGAGGCAGATGACTTAAAAAAGAAATTGGAAGAAACTGATAAAAAAAAGTTAAAGAAACACAGGAGCTGTTAGCTCAGAAGACAGAGTCACTATCTCGGAGGATCTTTTCTGGAACCAATGGCATCATGAAGAAAGCCTCTACTTCCTCAGGAGTTTGCGGAGGAGCTAGTGGAGTTGTTCAAGTGAACCGGTACGGACTTGAGGGGCCGACATGGCCTGTTTCCATGCTGTAAACGGTTATATGGTTATGGTTATATTAGAGGTTATGCTTCTCTGAATGAATAGACAGATTAGTCATTAAAAACAATGATAATGTGGAATGTTAACGTAATTAACTCTGTAGAATGGCAAAAAAAAATTGAGAGGCAAAATGACTGTATATGAAAATGAATCTTGCACCTCAAACAAATACATTTTATTTTTCCTAAAATTATATGGGAAGTATTTATCAATGCAATGAGATCACACTTTGAGTATTGTGCGCAGTTCTGGTAACACACCTATAAGTTGGAAAGGACATAGAAAAGATTCACAAGAATGTTACCAGGACTGGAGAGCATGAATAATGAACATAGAACAGTACAGGCCCATATATTCCTCAAAAAATGTGCTAAACCCACTCTACCCTGCAACCCTCTATTTTTCTTTCATCCATGTGCCCATCCACAAATCTCTTAAATGCCCCCAAATGTTTCAGCTTCCACCACCATACCTGGCAAGGCATTTCAGGCAGCCACAACTCTGTGTAAAAAAAAACTCACCCCAAATGTCTCCCCTAAACTTCTCTCCCTTCACTTTGTACATATATCCTCTGGTGTTTGCAATTCCTGCCCTAGGAAACAGGTGCTAGCCTCTCAGAATCTGTAGACCTCAAGCATCCTCACATCTTTCTATGCTCCAAAGAGAAAAGTCCCAGCTCAAATAAACTTGCCTCATGACTTGTTTTCTAATCCAGGTAACATCCTGGTAAATCTCCTTCGTGCCCTCTCTATAGCTTCCATGTCCTTCCTTTAATTAGATGACCAGAACTGAACACAATATTCCACTTGTGGTCTCATCAGAGAATTGTGAGTTGCAACATGACCTCTCTACTCCTGAACTCAGTTCCCCTATTAATGAAGCACAGCATCCCATAGGTCTGCTTAACTATCCTATCAACCTGAGTGGCAACCTTGAGGAATGTATGGATTTGTTGCTAGTTGTAAAATCTTCTCTCTTAATAATGAAGGAATTTAATCAGTATTGGTCACTGCTTTTAATCTAGTTATGATCAAGGACTTAAAGCTTGATGTGCACTTTCTATCTCAATATCGCCCTGAAATTCTTCGACTGCAAAACTTTGTGGAATCCATCTTTGCAAAAATTGTCTGCTATCATCTCCTTCCTCCCCTTCTTTGAGTCCCACAATTTTTATATTATTTCTTCTACTAAAATGTTCTAAGGCATCCAATTTTTGAGCCATTTGATCTTGAGCAGTAGTAAAATTGGTTTGAATATTCTGCATCCGATCTTCAATTGATTCAATTTTAAATTTTGCTCCTTTGACTCTTTCTGCCATCTCTTCAAATCTTTTTTGCATATTCACCACTACTTCTTCTACATGTTCAGTTCTAACATTTGATTTTTCCACAAGGATCTAATATACTTAATGTGCTTTATTTCCCTCATGATTACCATCATTTGCTTATTTAAATTCTGTGTACTCAAAAACATAGCAGTTTTACCTTTCCTAGCTTTCAGCTGGTTCTTTCTAATTCTTCCATTTTTTTCTTTTGTCTGTAGAACCTCCTCATGATTGCTAGAATTAGATTCTTCTATTTCTTCTTGTTTAAGCAGTCTATGTCTGCTTCCTTCTTCTGGGTGATGCTCCTGTTTTATGTATTCTGTGCATGCGCGACTCCTCGCACATGCACAGAGAGGCTTCTTCTTCCAAACCCTTCGGCCACTGTTGGAAGCGGCCCGACATCGAAACGTTCTGAGTCACTTCCAACACGGACTTCTTCCGATGGGTTTCCGCCCCGGAACAGCTCCTGGATCCATCTTCAAGGTAGGCCTCTCTTCTTTATCTTGTCATTTCTGTTGCGTTTCTTTTGAGCCAGCAGCTTTTTGTTTGAACACATTCATTACTTTAAATATTATTATTTCTTCTTTTCTTTCTATCCCTCTCTTTTAAAAAAACCTTTTTTTCAAAACATTTTTTTGGAGAGCTATGTTCTCCAACCTGACGCTACAGCATCACGTGGATGTAAGGAGTTGAACTCCAAGGTCCCTCTGTTCATCCACACTCCTAAATAACCGACCATTAACCCTGCACTCTGCCTTCTGGTTTGTCCTTCAAAATCACCTCACACTTATCTGGATTGAATACCATCTGCCACTTTTCTGCCCAACTCTGCACCCTCTCTATATCCTCTTGTAACCTTCGACAACCGTCAGCTCCATCCACAACTTCTCCAACATTTATGTCATTGCAAACTTACTGATCTGGATCATTTATAAAAATCACAAAGAGCAGGGGTCCCAGAAAAGATTCTTGTAGCACCCCTCTAGTCACCAATCTACAGGCAGAATACTTTCCTTCCATTATTACACTCTGGTTTCTTCCTGCAAGCCATTTATTTTATCCTCACAATCAAGGTTCCACTAATTCCATGCCTCATGACTTTCTGGATGAGTCTCTTGTGGGGGGGGGGTCTCTGTCAAATGTCTTGCCAAAATCCATGTAGACTACATCTACTGCCCTACATTCCTCAGTTTCTTTGTTACCTCTTCATGAAACTCAATTAGCTAGTGAGGCACGACTTACCCTTCACAAAGCCATGTTGATTATCACTGAATAAACTATTTCTCCAAAAGCTCATAAATCTTATCCTTAAAAACCTCTCCAATAGTTTGCACATCATTGATGCAAGACTATAATTCCCAGGATTCTCCCTATTAATTTTTTTGTAAACAAGGGGACTACATTTACCAGTCTCCAATCCTCCAGCACCTCCCCTGCAACCAAAGAGGATTCAAAGATCATTGTTACTGCCCCAGCTCTCTTTCCACAGCAACCTGGGTATATCTCATCCAACTCCAGAGACTTAGCAATCTTGATGTTTTTAAGAAGATCCAACACTTCTCCTTCCTTAATCTCCACATTGACCAGCACACAGGCCTGTTCAATTTTGACATTCACCCTGATCAAGGTCCTTTCCTCATGAATACTGATGCAAAGTATTAATTTAGGACCTCCCCAACCTTCTCCACCTCCAGGCACATTTATCCTTTAGCAACCCCACCTTCATACTAATCATCCTTCTGTGTTCTTCACATACACATAAAATGCCTTGGGGTTCTCCTTAATCCTTCTCATGCCCCCTTTGAGCTCGCCCAAGTCCTTACTTAAGCTCCTTCCTGGCAACCATATTACTGCTCATGAGCTCTTCCTGTTTCCTGCTTCTTATACCCAACATATGTTTCCTTCTTCCTCTTGACTAGTTGCCTCACCAGATTCAGCAGCCATGGTTTCCTTTTCCAACCATCTTTTCCTCACCCTAATGGGACAAACCTATCCTGAACCAAGCACAAATGGTCCCCAAACTTCCTCCACATTACTTCTGTACTTTCACCCTTGAATATCAGTTTTCAATTTACTCTCACTAGTTCCTGCCTCGTCCCTTCATAATTAGCCCTTCCCCAATTAAGCACTTTCCCATTATGTCTGTTTTTATCCTTTTGCATAACTCTGTTGAAGATAAGGGAGTTGTGGTCACTCTCACCAAAATATTCCTCCACCTGAGGTCCACCACCTAACTGGGTTCATTACCCAGAACTAGATCCAGTATGGCCACGTGTATCATACTGCATCAGGAATCCTTCTTGAACACACTTGACAAATTCAGCCCCATCTATCCCACTTGCAATCAGTAGGTGCCAGTCAATATTAGGAAGTTGAAATCACCCATGACTACAACCTTGTATTTCCTGCACCATTTCAAAAATCTGCCTGCTTATCTGCTCCTCAGTGTCCTGAGGGCTATTTTGGGGCCTAGAGACTCCTCCCAGCACAGTGGCAGCTCCCTTCCTATTTCTGACTTCCACCCTCACCAACACAGGGGACACTTGCTCTGCAGCGTCCTCCCTTTCTATAGCTGTGATACTATCCCTGACGCATCCTATTCCTTTGAAAACACTTAAACCCTGGTACTTGAATCAGCCAATCCTGCCCTCCCTCTAGCCAAGTTTCAGAAATGGCTACAACATGGTAGTTCCATGTACTGATCGATGCTGTAAGTTCATCCCCTTTATTCCTAATACTTCTAGCTTTGAAATAAACACATTTCAACCCCACAAAATGGGTACATTTTTGTTTTGTCCCCTGCCTGTCCTTCCTCACAAACTCAGAACACTTAGCATCATGTTTATGTCCTTCTACCTTAATCACTTTTTCTTTTTCAATATTTTTATTAACGTTGAAATTTCACATCCAAAATTATAGAGAACATATGGATATAAGTTAAAATTCAAAAAGACACATTACACTGAAATCATATCTTTTCATCCAAGGTACTCCATATTTAAATCAAACAGATTATATTGCATTAATATTTTATAAAAAAAAGTCTAAACCTGGTAAAAAAGCAGAATTGTTATCCGAGTGATAAATTGCCTCATTTCCCAACAGTTCTACCTTTCTACCCTAATCTCTATACTCACATTCTGATTATCTTCCACCTCCCCCCCCCCCCAATTAGTTTAAACACTCACCAGCAGCTCTAGCAAACCTGCCCACCAGGATATTGGTCCCCCTCCAGTTCAGGAGAAGCCTGACCTTTTCATACAGGTCAGACCTTCCCCAGAAGAGATCCCAATGATCCAGAAATCTGAGCCCCTGTCCCCTGCACCAACTCTTCAGCCACACATTCATCTGCTACAACTTCCTATATCTACCCTCTCTGGCACGTGGCACAGGCAGCAATCTTGAGATTACTACCCTGCTTTTTAACTTGTTTCGGAATGCTCTATATTCCATCTTTAGGAACTCATCCCTACTATGTCATTGGTTCCCATTTGGACCACGAAATCTGGCTACTCCCCCTCCTCCTCCAGAATGCTATGAACTCAATCAGAGATATCCCTGACACTGGTATCTGCAAGGCAACATATTATCTGGGAGCCTCCATCTCATTCTCCAAACCACCTATCTGCTCTCCTAACATTGTCCTCAATCACCATAGCTCTCCACTTCTCCCCCCTCCCTTTTGAGCCAAGGGGCCAGCCTCAGCACCAGAGATGTGACCACCAAAACTTGTTCCTGGTAAATCACTCCCCCAACAGCATCCAAAAAAAGTGTACTTGCCATTGAGGGGAATGGCCACAGGGGTTCTTTCCCCTTCCCTTACAGTCACCTAGTTATTCGTCTCCTCACCTTTAGGGGTAACTATCTCCCTGAAGCTCTATCACTGCCTATGCCTCCCGAATGATCCTGAATTCATCCATCTCCAGCTCCTTAACACGGTCTTCTAGGAGCTGCAGCTGGATGCACCTCTTGAAGGTGTAGTCACCAGGGACTATTGTGCTGTCCCACATTCTGCAGTCATAGCATTCGACTGCTCTAGCTGCTGTTTCCATTAACTCTTCCTAATTTAAATTCAAAGATCTTACCTTATTAGAACCAAGCTCATCCTCAGCTCACCGAAGCCTCATGAGTCAAAATTTCAAAGTCTCACTCTGACCCTGAGCCACTCACATACTGGCCACTCTTGAGTCCCACACTCCTCTTTAAGTAACAGTCCTGAGATGTCTATGTCCCAAGTCCCACTCTGCTTCTTTTTAAAGGTACTCACCTCTAGCTGGCTCCCAACAATCCCAGCTCTCTCAACTCCCATGTTCCTCCTCTTTCAGTAATGGTCTTGAGATGGCTTGATTATCTAGTACTTTTCACCATGGAGGACAAGATGCTGAGGTGAACATTATCAAGGTTTATAAAGATTAGGGGCAAAGACAAAATAACATGGAACAATAATTTTTTTCAAAAGGTTTGATTCATGAAAAAAATGGAGATTATGATAGACAACTTCAAGCTGAACACAAAGATAATTTCAGATTTGATGTATCACACAGGAAGTTGAAGAAACAATAAATTACTTTTTATTGAATTTAGAATGTTTAATAGCATAATGATGCTGAAGCATTGCATGAGTTCAACTGATCTAAAAAATGTTTTCCCGCTGATTTTCATTTGTACTAAGTATCTGATGACCGTTTTGAGTTTTGAGTTTTGTGTGCCCGATGGAGATGTGGGGGGGCTGGTAGTCATGCTGAAGAAGATTGAAAAGAGGGTTGGTGCAAGAACACAGCCTTGCTTCACGAAGAAAACTGAGATCCTCCATCAGCCAGCTCCCCACCATGACTACCAGCTCCCCCCACATCTCCATCGGGCACACAAAACTCAAAACGGTCAACCAGTTTTCCTATCTCGGCTGCACCATTTCATCAGATGCAAGGATCGACAACGAGATAGACAACAGACTCGCCAAGGCAAATAGCGCCTTTGGAAGACTACACAAAAGAGTCTGGAAAAACAACCAACTGAAAAACCTCACAAAGATAAGCGTATACAGAGACATTGTCATACCCACACTCCTGTTCAGCTCCGAATCATGGGTCCTCTACCGGCATCACCTACGGCTCCTAGAACGCTTCCACCAGCGTTGTCTCCGCTCTATCCTCAACATTCATTGGAGCGCTTTTATCCCTAACGTCGAAGTACTCGAGATGGCAGAGGTTGACAGCATCGAGTCCACGCTGCTGAAGATCCAGCTGTGCTGGGTGGGTCACGTCTCCAGAATGGAGGACCATCGCCTTCCCAAGATCGTGTTATATGGCGAGCTCTCCACTGGCCACCGTGACAGAGGTGCACCAAAGAAAAGGTACAAGGACTGCCTAAAGAAATCTCTTGGTGCCTGCCACATTGACCACCGCCAGTGGGCTGATATCGCCTCAAACCATGCATCTTGGCGCCTCACAGTTTGGCGGGCAGCAACCTCCTTTGAAGAAGACCGCAGAGCCCACCTCACTGACAAAAGGCAAAGGAGGAAAAACCCAACACCCAACCCCAACCAACCAATTTTCCCTTGCAACCGCTGCAATCGTGTCTGCCTGTCCCACATCGGACTTGTCAGCCACAAACGAGCCTGCAGCTGACGTGGACATTTACCCCCTCCATAAATCTTCGTCCGCGAAGCCAAGCCAAAGAAAGAAAGTATCTGATGACACTTGTGTCAATGATCAATAATAGTTGGCCTGCATTGATTAGTTCCAGTTACCCTGATACTGCTTCTCATGGTCGCAATGGCCTGGTGAAACCTTTCACCATGCTCGTCACCAGGTCTTTTCACACAGCAGGTGAGCAGTGACCCTACTTGGACCTGGGTGAAATTGCAGACGAGGCAAGACCTCCTGGGCCTTTAACATTGCAGTCCAAATTCCCCATATTTTGCCCTCCCCTGCAATTATGGGGGGGTCTCCCCCTAGTGATGACACAGTGAGTGACGCCTTAAGCATCCAAAGGAAGTCCTACTGGAAGTCAGAAGAGAGAGTGTGTGTGCGTGTGTACATGAGAGAGCACAATTAACAAATAGCAGAATTAACTGATTTATTGAAGGCAAATTGAGGTTGACAAGGTTAAATGCTGAAATGTCGACATGACGACAGGGCATCCAAGTGCTGATGTCATGACGCTGAGTCTGCTGGGCCATTTGCTGATTCAGTCCACAGAAAGATGGAGGTCCAGGAAAATTATCAGGGTAATTTTCCTTGGCCGACATTTTAACACTGCCAGTTCACAGAAGGATTCCAGGAATCCCCACCTTACATGGGAGTGTGAAAAAGCCTATTGACTGCACTTAGATAAACAATGAAGAGGTCCAAGGGCAAATGCAGTAATGAATTTTCAATGACATTATGCAATTCATGGTTTTGTTTGCTTAAAGTACATCAGGCAATCATAAAAAGAGGTTGCATCTATATTTTAAAAAAGTACGTGATAGGAACATTTTTGTGACCAGCAGCCCAAATCCATAAAATACGCTCTTAAGTGTTCAGGAAGCTAATTCTTCATTGTCAGTGTCATCATAGACTTTTTCCCAAAATAAGGGAATCTTCGATTATAGATATGGATTGAAGGTGAGAGGGAAACAAAAGGAACCTGATGGGCACATTTTTCTCACAGAGGGTGCTGGGTATATGGAACATGCTGAGAAGGGAAGTGGCAGAGGCAGGTACAATTGTAACATTTTTTTTAAAAAAGCATCCAAGATCCAAGGCTAGGGAAGGTTTAGAGGGATGTGGGCTGAATAAAGACAAATGGCTTTGGTGGACAACTTTATCAACATGGACAAATTAGGATGAAGGGCTTGTTTCTAGCTCTGAATGATACATGTAGGGTGCAGAAAGTGTGTGGTTGGTGCAGCAATTGACCAATTTCCCTGTTGTGTATTTTTAATATTCAACTCAAATTGAATGACATAGCATATAAAAGCACAATGCTGTGCAATTTCAACTTTTAATAATAAGAAACCTATAAATGTTGTTAGATGAGTTCCTTGTACCAGAAATACCAAAAGATAACAAGCAATTCAGTAAGTAAATAGCACAATAATTGTACTGGAAGGGTTTAGAATATATCTTCATCTTCCTCACATTGAGCATGCTGCTTTTAAACTTTATTTATTTTTGCACACAAATTGTTGTGGAGTTTAGAAGAATGAGTGGTGATCTTTGTGAAATTAACAAGAGCCCGAGGAGGGCTGAAACACCTTAAGTCTCAACTGAAGTGCATTAGAGTGTTTCTGGATAAGGTGTCAGACATTTGTGAGGAGTTTGAGAAAATTTTGTACGTCTCCGAACTTTTGAAAACATCTACAGGTGACCCATGGAGAGCATTCTGGCTAGTTGCATCACTGTCTGGCAGAGTTGCCAGCACTCAGAACAGGAAAAAACTCCGCAGGGTTGTTACATTGACCTGCAACATCTCAGGCGCCAGTCTTCACTCCCAAGAAGTGGTGTCTTAAAAAAAGCGTCCTGTCCTCAAGGACACCCACCAGACAGACCATGCCCGCTTTACTCTGCTACCATCAGGAAAAAGGTACAGGAGCTTGAAGATTATCACTTAGATTTCAGATTTATTGTCAGAGTACATACTTGACATCTCATGCAAACCTGAGAGTTTTTTTTTCCTGCAGGTGCGGTAGAATTACCACTAACTGGTAGTGAAATAAAACTGTACATAACGTATACATGCAAATAAATAACTGTAAACAGATAACTAATGTAAACAAATTGTACAATACAGAGAGAAAAATAAAAAAAATAAAGTGCAAAAGAGTCCTTAAACGAGTCCCTAATTGAGTTTGTTGTTGAGGAGTCTGAAAGTGGAGGGGTAGCAGATGTTCCTGAGTGAGTCTTGTGGCACCTATACCCCTTTCCTGATGGTAGCAGCAAGAACAGTGCATGTGCTGAGTGGTGAGGATCCTCGATGATTGCTGCTGCTCTCCGATAGCAGCACTCCCTATAGATGTTCCTAATAGTGGGGAGGGTTTTACTTGTGATGTCCTTGGCTGTATCCACCACTTTTAGCAGACGCGATGCTCGGGGTATTGGTATCCCAAAAACAGACCAAAGACCAAGATGCAGCCAGTCAGTGCACTTTCCACCACACAACTGTAGAAATTTGCCATGGTTTCTGGTGTCATACCAAACCAGTGCAAACTCCTGACGAAGTAGAGGCTCTGACCTGCCTTGTTCATGATGCCATTAATGGATTGGGTCCAGGAAAGATCATGACTCCCAAGAACTTAAATTTGCTCTCTCTCTCCACCCCTGATCCCCCAATGATCACTGGATTGTATACCTCTGGTTTTCCTTTCCAAACAGCGGTTCAGGGACAGCTTCTACCTGCCTATCATCAGATTCCTGTATGGACAATGAACCACAAACACTACCTTACATCAACTTTTACTTGCAATCCTTATGAATTTATTTTATAAGGTGGTTTATATAAATGTTTGCATGTGATGTTGCTGCTAAACAATGAATTTCATGATTCTGACATTTAGGACCAGAGATGAGGAAATATCTTTTTTTTTAAACTTTTGATCTTACTTTCTGCAATTTACCTTTGGATGAGTAACGTTCCTTATTTGGTATAGCTCATAAATTTAGAAATTATACCTTTGTTTCTGTCTAATATGCAACTGGAGAAAAAAAAAACTACCCAGCTACAATTTTAGAACACCATAATCACATTTCCCTGGGAACATAATTATTCCTTGCACACTTCCATTTTGTAACTTGCTTGCTATCATTTCTACACCTTGCACTCCAAATACATGTATTCCTAATGCATTAAACTAAATGGATTTTATTCCCTGGAGACATTAACGAAGAAAATACGTTTAGTTATCTGACTGTCTCTAGAATCACGTTCCCAAACCACTGTATGAATTTAATCCATTTATAAGTATTAACGTAATCCATTGAGATCAGGTTATATCCTAAAATACATTAATTTATCAATTTTCTATCTTAAATATTTGAGGAGATCATAAAGATCTGACAGTGACCTGTCCAAATCTTCAGGGCAAGCATAAAGACAGACTAATGACTTCTCATGTTTCCTTGTCTTTGAGGTTTAGACCAGCAGGGGAGTAACTACGTCATATACCCTAGACCAGCAGAGCCGTCCTCTCCTAGAGGGCCATCCTCTGCGATGGAGCAGAGAGCTTCGGGAGGGACACACATGGAGCTGTGAGGGAAGAGTGACACCCGCCTAGCCAGCCAGATCAGCTGAATCACCCGTAGCGATCAATGGGGTGACAGATGGCGCAGCCAGATCGCCCTCACACCCTCATGTTTCCTTGTCATTGTTAGTTTATCATGTACATCTTCTGCTGGCCCTATCCATACGGTGTCAGCAAAATACCTTTTTTTAAAAAAAATATTTCTTGACAATTGAGTTTCTCTTTACATTGTTATCAGTTTTGAACTGTTCTGAAATCTTTCACATCCCCTCTCCCTTCCAAATGTACTCAGTGCATGTGCACTTCTACCTCAATTATAAATGTGGTGAGGGGAATATTTAAAATGGACAATGTAATTAAAGTCTAAATTATTATAATATATTCCTCTTGGGCTTTATATTAAATGCTTCCCACTTCAGTTCATTTTTTTTATTCACTAGTTTTCCTATCTATGCCTTTCCCTTTGTTATTTTCTCATCATTTTTTTTTAAATCAAAGATTAAGGACCATTATTTGAATTTTATTTTCTTAATAATATTCTCATCTTAAGCCTTAACCAACAATCACAATTATCTTAAAATTTCTCACTCCCACCCTCACCTTGCTTGGCTTCTCAATTCTGGCTGATTTCCCATTGTCAGATTCAAAAGTAATCTTTTTCATTCATCCTTTTACATATTGGGTAAGAAAGGAGCCTTTCACACATTATAAATACTGACTCAATTCATTAACTTGCCATTTTGGCAGAAGTTATTCCCATTATTCCATGCACTCATTTCTTGTCACTTTACTCGACAGCATCGAGTCCACGCTGCTGAAGATCCAGCTGCGCTGGGTGGGTCACGTCTCCAGAATGGAGGACCATCGCCTTCCCAAGATCGTGTTATATGGCGAACTCTCCGCTGGCCACCGTGACAGAGGTGCACCAAAGAAAAGGTACAAGGACTGCCTAAAGAAATCTCTTGGTGCCTGCCAAATTGACCACCGCCAGTTGGCTGATATCGCCTCACACCGTGCATCTTGGCGCTTCACAGTTTGGCGGGCAGCAACCTCCTTTGAAGAAGACCGCAGAGCCCACCTCACTGACAAAAGGCAAAGGAGGAAAAACCCAACACCCAACCCCAACCAACTTCCCCCTGCAACCGCTGCAACCATGTCTGCCTGTCCCGCATCGGACTTGTCAGCCACAAACGAGCCTGCAGCTGACGTGGACATTTACCCCTTTCATAAATCTTCGTCCACGAAGCCAAGCCAAAGACTTAGGGGCAGCTAAAACTTCCAATGACTATATCCTCATATAACTTATTCATTTCACATTTTCATTAATATTTGTTTTCCTTTCCATAAGACAGTCCATAATATACTCACGTTAACACTTTCAATCCTGTTTTAATGCAATCCATAGATATTGCTTTGATCAGTACAGACATATCACTTTTTGCAAATGCCATTGTCTCTACTTACCCATTATTTCTTCCTTGTTAATGCTTTAAGTCGTTGTCTCATGCATCAGCTACCAGCCCTCTTCTTAATCTGCCCTTGATCATCTTGTTACATTTGACACATCAGTACTGATCATTGTCACCTGTTCTCCAGTTTTATTTTGGATGCAGAATACATGGCTATTTAAGCATTTAATTAATCTTTAATAGTTAACATAATTTTGAATATTTTCACATTTCTCCTCTTTAAAATAATTTTGGGGATCTAAATGAAGCTGCCATGGCCAGTGTTTGTTAACCTCCCTTATTTGCCCTTTGAGACCTTGTTATGAGATTACCTTCATACTGATAATCACTAAGTCAATACCTACAATAGATAAAATAGGTGGCTACTTGATTACAGATGGTTTGTACAATGTACCCCCCTCCCCGGAAACCTGCAAAAGAAGCTCTAATCACAATTATAGATCATTTACCAGAGGGGAGGATGGCATTTTGTCAAGACTTGTCTTGTTTCATAAGACTGATCTCTTGCAGATCAGGTCACATTTTCTCCTGATGTACCATGTTAGTCTCTGCAGTGAAGATCATTTCAAGTACAAGGTTACACCTTTCTTTAGAAGAGTAAACAATGTTTCCTTTTTCACATGTATTTTAAACCAATGGTGTGTCTAGCCTTATGTATTATATTAACATATTGGCCCTTTACCATACTTGTAATCCAGAACTTACCCAATGGGAAGTTTAGAGTGCATGAATACTAAATTTAAATTCTCCAACTTGGGGTACGTAAGAAAATTTGGATTAAAAATTGCATCTCCAAATAATGAGCATGATGTTTTAACATGGCTCTAAAAACCTATCAGGTTCACTTAAGTCCTTTAGAAATTTGTGTGAGCTACGCGATGTTGCTTTTGTGGAATTGTAGCCCATATCACATTCCACTGGCTCGGCAGTCACCCAAGCCATCTTTTGTGAATTCAAGACAGAGCACATCCAAAGGGTGATGATGTACAAGGCCTCAGAGGTTGGGGGAAAAGCTGACCCGACAATAGCTGCTTTCATACTGGCACCTTATCCTAGTAATTAACAGCAAATATACCGCCTAAAGGGCCAGTGTGAACGCTGGTGAATCGGCATCAAATCACATTGGGGATGGACTAGCTAGGTAGGGTGTATCATCCCCGGGGTCATCTGATGTCTGCGTGCCTATTAGCCCAGTGTGAAAGAGACACAGATTATCTAGGAACAAAGTAGTGACACGTGGATGACGTTTTTGCGTGAGTGCAGGAACGTGAAGGAAACAGATTTAAAAGGTATAAACTTTGTATTCATTTTACTAAACCTGATCAATGTATTATGATCTTGTATTGAAACAAAATTAATCATCCCAAATTATAATATAATTATGCACAGCACAATAGGAGTCCTTCGGCCTATTAAGAAGGACCATGGGAAAGTGGTAGTGGCAATAAACTACATAGACGCACAATTTATAAAGCCCGTGAGAAAGTTGCAGAGAGAGACAGTGATGGTAGACCTGCCCTCCCAGAATTCCTGTGCGGCAGAGAAACCCCTCCACAAGTGCTTCGTGTATACAGCCCTTTCTTTGCCGCATGGAATTCTGGGAGGGTAGGTCCACCATCACTTTTGGAGTCATCCACAAACTTACTAACTTGTTCTGTCGAGAGTTCCTGGATTTTGTTCGAGTGCCAAAGTGAATATTGAACAACATAGTTTCAAGTTAGGACAGTGAATCACATGTACACCCAGAGCATTTGCTCAATATGTTTTCCATGGAAGTGAAACTGAGGGCACATCAAATATTTTCACCCAGAGTGAAAAGAGTCAAGGCAGCCACAGTTGACAAGGGCAGAAACTATTTAAGCATTTAAAAAGTCAAGAGTCAGACTATAGAATGAAGCTCAGGAAGGTCTCAAGATCACCAAGATCAAGGAGCTTATTATTGATTTTAGGAAGGAAAAGCTGAGGTACCATGCACTTGTCCACATTGATAAGAAAAGGTGGAAAAGGTTAGAACCTTCGAGTTCCTGAGAGTTCATTTTTCAGAAAACCAGCACACTGTAGCAACCATGAAGAAGGCACACCAACTACTTTCTAAGGAGTCCAAGGAGATTTGAAATGGCATCAAATACTTCTACTAGTGCTTTGTGGAATGTATATCAACAAGTTGTATCACAGCCTGGCTGAGGAATTCAACTACTTAGAAATACAAAAGGCTCCAGAAGATAATACTCATAACCTTCTACCACAGGCTCCAACCGCCCATCCATTGAAAACATGCAGTGTATATGTGCATCGAACATCATAAAAACCCCTATCACGCTGGTCACAACCTATTCTAATTTCTGCCTTTTGGGAAGAGTTACAGAAGCCCGAGAAATTGCACCTTTGTGTGCAAGAACAGTTTCTTTCCAACAGTTATCAGGCTTCTGAACCTCCCCCTATTACACTAATCATGGATTGCACAGACACCACAGAACCCATCTGCACTACATGAAGTCCCTTTTTTATTGCACTGGAATCATTGTGAATATTTATTATCCATCTTTTTTGGTTAATTCAATTGGTCCAAAATTCCTACTTAGTTGGCATGAACAGGTTGGGGCAAATGGGCACTTATGTGCTCTTTGACACTAGCAGGGATGCAGTAGTGGCTTAAATAACTCCTTTTTGCTTAGCATTGACACAATATAAGCTCCTGTTAATGATTTTTATGATGATTCTATACTTAGGCTATCAAATCCAATAGTTAAAAATGAGCTGTTGAAAATTTTGGTTTGCTCAAGCAAATTTCTGTAGGTGTCAAATGAAAAATAAATTGGCGGTTCTGCTGGAGCTGCTGTGTGGGGGCACTACCATTTGTGCAGACCCAGAAGAGGGAATGGAGACACAGTGTTACCACCCCATCCCAATGCCCACTATTCTGTACAGACTTTAAATAACCTTTTAAAGGAGCTGGCAGTGTTTTTTTTCAATCCTGCAACTACAGGGTCTGTGCCCAAACTGGCAGCACTTGCGCTGGGCAGCGCACCATGGGGTGTCCCAGACTATGAGGGACTAGCAGACTGGTGCAGGGCACTAGAAAATAGGGATGACACCTCCCGTTGTGAAGCATAGAAGACAACCCTACAGATCAGTGACCATGGTGTCAGCGGACCTGCGAGGGACTCAGTGGCTGAAGGACCTACACAGGCTGTGGGCGGCTGGTAAGTGTCATGATAATGAATATGTATGAGATGTACCGGAAGTCACGTGGTATGAGAGAGAGATAAGAACACAAGCAGGAGAACAAAGGAAACCGGAGAATAAAAAGACACTAAGAAGTTTATCTGATAAACTTGTGTTTAATGTTTTATTAACTTCACATTTCGGGCCACAAATGTGACATTGGCGACGAGGATGAAAGAAGCTTGAAAAAAATTAAAGACTAAACAAGATTACAGAGGATTACAGACAACTTAAAGGTGATAAGAATTTTCTCTGTGACTCAGTACTTTTGGGGCTGGAATATTTCCTCATGGCTGGTGCAAACGGTGACTTTCTAACACATAGTGGAATTGCTCATTTTGACCCAACGGGTGATGCAAGCACTGTAAGTGTGAAGTGGAAGGCATGGCTGGAAGAATTTGAATCCTATGCCGACAGTCGTGGCCTATTTCTAGATACCGGTACAGTTGAACAAAAAGCGCAGAGAAGGGCGTTACTTCTTTTCACTGCAGGACCCTCAGTTCGGGAAACATTTAAGACACTTTTGAATACTGGAAGGAAGAATGAGTACCGGAAAGCGGTAGATGCATTAAATGCACACTATGTAGTGACACCGAATGCTACATTTCAACGCCATTTGTTTCGGAGAACGAGACAAGAAGATGGCCAGACAATTGCTCAGTACGTGACGAGACTACGCCAGCTAGCTGTTGGATGCAATTACATGCCAGCTGATTTGGACAACCAATTACTGGATCAAGTTGTACAGCACTGCAGATCAGATAAACTCAGAAGACGTCTACTGGAAAGAGGGAGTGAGTTGGAACTCACCGATGCTTTAACCATTGCTGCTGCATTAGAGGCTGTTGAAGGGCATTTTCATACCATGACCCTGAAAGACAACTCAAGCCAGCAAATTAAGAGGCTCTCACATCGCCATAATCAGCCAAGATATACGTTGACACAGGACGTGGAGTGTTATCGATGTGGTAACCGAGGTCACTTTGGAAAAAGATCATCTGTACCTCAAAGAAGTGTTCCAAGAAACTATATCCATACACAGCAACAAAGCCATTGCAGACCATTGGATGTTTTACTGCAACTGTTGAAGCTGGAGATAAGTACACCGAAGCAGAGTTTATGGTCATAGAAGAGAGGGGAGAACCATTGCTGAGTAGAAGCACAGCGCAAGACCTGGCAATACTTCATATTGGAGCTTGTGTCAATTCAATTCAGTCATACGAGGATATGAAGCAAGAATTCCCCGCAGTCTTCCAAGGAGTAGGAAAGCTGAAAGGTCGACAATTGAAGCTAGCAGTAGATGAAACGGTCAAACCCAAGGCACAACCAATGTGCCGAACTCCGTTTGAACTTCGTGGGAAAGTTGAAGCCAAAATTAAAGAATTGATCGAACAAGACATTATTGAACCGATGGAACATTCAACACAATGGGTCAGTCCCGTAGTGATTGTGCCCAAACCAAAGGGTGACATAAGACTATGTGTTGACATGAGAATGGCCAATGAAGCTATAATTAGAGAACAACACCCTATACCAACAGTGGAGGAAATACTTCAAGAACTAACTACCAGCAAGGTATTCTCAAAAATTGATCTGAAATGGGGCTATTATCAATTAGAGCTGGATCCAGGTTCCCGAGATGTAACTACATTTGTGACTCACTGTGGATTGTATCGTTACAAGAGACTATCATTTGGAATTAATGCAGCTTCGGAGATCTACCAGTATGAAATCCATCGAGTGATTCAAGGCATTCCTGGAGTTGCAAACATTTCTGACGACATCATAGTCCATGCACCAACGAAGGAAGAGCATGACAAACGGTTGAGGCGTGTACTATCTAGACTACAGGAAGCAGGCCTTACCGTGAATGGAAACAAGTGCCAGTTTGGTGTGTCAGAAATGGATTTCATGGGACACAGACTTACACGGAAAGGACTAAACCCTACAGAGGCCAAGGTGAAAGCTATTGCAGAGGCACGTGCACCTCAGAACGCAACAGAGGTGAGGAGTTTCCTGGGATTGGTCAATTTTTGTGCAAAGTTCATTCCTAATTTCGCTACAGTGGCAGAACCACTAAGGAAACTAACCAGGAAAGGTGTACCATTTCATTTTGGATCTGAGCAGAAGAAAGCGTTCACAGCGCTGAAGCAAAGCCTGACAGATGCAAAAACTCTTGGATATTACGATCCGGCGGCATCAACCAAAGTCATAGCGGATGCCAGCCCGGTTGATTTTCTTGGACCTTTACCGACGGGTGAATCAATTATGGTAGTGATAGATTACTACAGCAGATACTATGAGTACGTGGTGTTGAAGTCCACAACCACTGAAAAAACAATACAAGTGTTAGCAGAGATATTCGCAAGATATGGATTACCTGTTACATTATACTCTGACAATGGTCCACAATTCATTTCAGAGATATTTGCAGAATACATGAGGACCACAGGTATCCACCATCATAAAGTAACTCCGAAATGGCTGCAAGCCAATGGTGAAGTAGAGAGACAAAATCAGTCCATTGAAAAACGATTGAGGATTGCACACACAGAAGGACAAAATTGGCGAGAAGCATTGCTATCTTATATGGCTGTCTATCGAGCAACGCCTCATGCAACCACTGGAAAAAGTCCTGCAGAAGCATTTTTTGGGAGAAAAATTCGCACAAAAATGCCAGAAATAAAGGAAATCCGAGACGACCAAGAGATGAGGGACCACGATGCTGAAAAGAAAGGTGCAGCAAAGCTGTACACAGATTCGAAACGTGGAGCCAAGTACTCAGACATCATGCCAGGAGATAATGTTCTAGTGAGGCATGAAACTGGTGGTAAGCTAGACACACCTTATTACCATCAACCCTATACTGTCGTATCCAGAAGTGGCAGTATGGTGACAGTCAAGTCTCCGACTGGAGTCCTGTATAAGAGAAATGCATCAGGTGTAAAAAGGTACCAGTCCAGAGATACATCGAGCGAAGAGGTTGAAAGGCCAATACGAGATGCTGAAACTGAGAGACCTGATGATGTTCCAGAGGCAGTTACCAGCACTCCTGATGAAGTGACTAGAGCGCCAGAAACACCCGAAGCCGTGGTGAGCAGTATTTCCGACGCCGAGAGTGAACAACCGAGAAGCGACGACAATATCGCAGGCAGGCCGAAACGAAACCGGAAAGTGCCCAAACGATACGAAGACTTTGTGCCATAGTTTTAATAAGAACTTTGGGACAGTATTTTAATCTTATATCATAAAGTGCATGTATGAGTGCAGTAGGAAGTAAATTTTATGTAGTTGAGTTATAGTATTACCATTAGTTACGATGTTTGTAAGTTTCCGAGAGATATTGGTAAGTGAAGGTAAAGTTTATTTCTGATTAAAGGAGGGATGTCACGATAATGAATATGTATGAGATGTACCGGAAGTCACGTGGTATGAGAGAGAGATAAGAACACAAGCAGGAGAACAAAGGAAACCGGAGAATAAAAAGACACTAAGAAGTTTACCTGATAAACTTGTGTTTAATGTTTTATTAACTTCACATTTCGGGCCACAAATGTGACAGTAAGTTGCGGTCGAAGGACCCTCACAGGGTGTGGGCTGCTGGAGACTGGCTCATGGGAACCATGTATCAGAACTGGAATTCAAGAGGGTGCTGAGGGCAAGAAAGGCTCCTGAAGTGTCTTGGGCACTGAAGGCTTCCTGATTGTATTGGAGACTTGGATCTGGAGCTCAGGTTGCCAATGGTTTGAATTGGAGTCTGTGCAGCTGCAGGAGGCTGTGGGATCACAAGAGGTACCGGGCAATGCTCATGGCAACTTTTCGTTTGCCTTACAGCAGATGCAAGTTGAGTTACACTATGAATATTACATTTTTAATGTATTATTAAATCAATAAAAGGAACCTTTGAACAGGACTCTCCCTCTGGTTAATTACCGTTGCTTTTTTTTCCCCTCAGTCTCCAGTATTTTAAATAGCATATCCACACTTTTAACATTTGTATGCTTTTTAGATCAGAGATCAAACTGACAAAACCTGAAACAAATAAACAACTACATGCTTTAGATAACTGCAGTCTTTGGCTCAGAAATACCTCGAAGGACAATTTGTCATTAAAACAGCAGTGATAACGCTCAATATTTTCCTTGCTGTTTCCAGTTAGTGTTAGCCTGAAATGAACATACAATGCATGTTCATCTCTAGCAAGAACACCCAGCCCCAATCAAGGCAAAACAAATCATCTAGATGGTTGTAAACCAATATTGCCAACTTTAAATAAAATACAGGATATATACTACTACAATCTAATAGTTATTTGCAGAAATTACAACTAAAAATACACTATATTGGGAGACACAACTATCCTATAAAAGAAATACAGGCTATAAAATGTTTTGGAATCAAAGAAAGAATTTAATGCATTTCAAATATTCAGAGAAAATCCCTCAAAAAGATTTGCAAATTCATTTGCAAATAACAACGTATCTGGTATGATTCATCATTCGCTTAGCACCCTTATGATTCATTTATTGGAAACAGGACAAATGTGACATGAGAGCTATTTTGTTCAGTGGACTGTGATGTCATTGTTATTTATCATGGCTATTTAAAATAGCAGAAGTAAGGGTACAATTGGAATGTTGCAGACATCGGTCACACAACTTTTCTAGACAACAAACAACAGCTGAATGAAGAAAGCAGGATGGAAAAATGGCTCTGGTTAAAATCAGAGCTGTTGAAGGTCATTATTTTGCCTTTTTAGATTCAAATTCATGTAAATATTTGGTGGTAGGGTACCTGCAGATCAATCTTTAGATTTAGATGACAGGAGCAAACAACTAATTTAATAATTCATTCTCCAGTATATGGAAGGACTACATACTGGAAAGGCACGTTACAGCTACAAAATTCCAATACAAATGCACACCATTTGCTACGTACAGTGCCCTCCATAATGTTTAGGATAAAGACACTTTTTTTTTCTTTAATTGCCCTGTGCTGCAGTTTTAAATGTGTAAGCAAACAATTCACATGTAATTAAAGTGCACATTCCAGAGTTTATTTGTTTGACCATATAGAAATTACTGCCCTTTTTGTACATTGCCTCCTCATTTCAGGGAACTATAATGTCTGTGATTACCCAAGTATGTTTAATTTCTTCATTGGTGCCAGTATAAGAGAGCTAGGCTTGCTTCTAACCTATTAATCACCTTTGGAGTCTGTAGTTGCCATTTTCAACATGAGGACCAGAATTGTGCCAATGAAAGTCAAAGAAGCCATGATGAGGCTGAAAAACAAAAATAAAACAGTAAGAGAGAGAGCACCCAAACCTTAGGATTACCAAAATCAACAGTTTGGAACATTATTAAGAAGAGTGTACTGCTGAGCTCAGTAATTGCAAAGGGACTAGTATTCCAAGGAAGACCTCCAATGCTGAAGACAGAAGAATTTTCATCATAATGAATAAAAATCCCCAACAGATCAGAAGCACTCTTCAGGAGGCAAGCGTGGATATGTCAATGACTACTGTCCACAGAAGACTTCATGAACAGAAATATAAAGGCTACACTGCAAGATTCAAATCACTAGTTGCCACAGAAAAGATGGCCAGATTACAGTTTGCCAAAAAGTATCTAAAAGAGCCTGCCGAATTCTGGAAAAAAAGGCCTTAGGGCAGATGAGACCAAGATTAATCTGTATCAGAGTGATGGCAAGAGCAAAGTGTGGAGGCATAAAGGAACTGCCTAAGATCTAAAGCCTACTACTTTTGCCATGGTTTGCATCTTGCTGGGTAGCCTCTGTATTTCTGTTCACAATGTTTTCTGTGGACAATGACACTATCATTTACATATGCACACCTGCCTCCTGTTTCTGATCTGTCAAACATGTATTTGGGGATTTTTCTTCATTATAATGAGATTTATTCTTCATCAGCAATGGAGGTCTTCCTTGGAATATTAGTCCCTTTCAAATTACTGATCTTACCAGAATGCTCTTTCTTCTTAATGATGTCCCAAGGAGTTGATTTTGGTAAACCAAGTGTTTGGGCAATATCTCTTATTGTTTTATTCTTACTTTTCAGTCTCATGATGACTTCTTTGACTTTCATTGGTACAACTCTGGTGCTCATATTTAAAATGGCAATTAGAGATTCCAAAGGTGATCAAAAGCTTAGAAACAAACCTGGCTCTCTTCTAACTACACCAATGAAGCAATTAAACATACCCAAGTAATCACAAACACATGTGAAGTCAAATGTCCCAAAGATTATGGTGCCCTGAAATGAGGGGTCTATGTATAAAAAAGTGCTGTAATTTCTACACGGTAAAACCAAAATGTATTCAAATAACCTTGAATAAACTCTGAAATGTGCACTTTAATTACACGTGAATTGTAAATCTTCTATCTAATAGGCCTTGTTGGCATTTGTGCCTTCTTCCACCCCACTAGCCAATCAGCATATTAAAAACCAGGAAAGGAACATAGCAAAAAAGCAAGAAGAAATATTTGGCCTCTTCTACCTACTCCACTTCAAAAGGTGATGGCTAAACTTTCACCTCAGCACCACCTTCCTATACCAATTTCATATTCTTTGATCCCACAATATCCAAAATTCAATGGTGTCACTGAACATCTGCTGTCCTTTGGATTATAGCATTTCTTCACCACTCAATCCTTACAGTGGAACTTGTAAACCATGGTTCTAATCACTTCAGCCAATGAAACATAATTACTGCATCCATCTTGTCAAACCCTACACAATTTTACATGTCTGTTGAAATCATCTTTCATTATTTTAAACTCAAGAGAATAAAGACAATACATTTAATATCTCAATCCCTCAGTCATGAACTCAATCTGGTGAGCCTCAACTGTTTCTTCATAGGCTATCACTCCGGACAAAGCATGATTTACTCCCACTCTGGATCTGTGTGAATTGACTTCGGAGGCCAGCATGGGAACTATTCACAAACACTTCCACAGTTCAGCAGCAGGATCTGCATGTGAATCGTTTGGGAAGTGGTGTGCTCCATTTATCATTCAAGGGTGCGTGCGGCTGACATGGACTTCAGGACGACAATGGGTTCAGGGCAAAGAATTCTCAGGACTCAGTGGAGATGTTGCAATTATCCAAGGAGGCTTTGAGAGACCATATTTGAAATTTTTCCTCTGTCTTCCTGGTAATCTTTCACCAGCTCAAAGGAACCAATTGTTTCAAATGTCTGTTGGGTGTGAGCAATGTGTCCTCCCCCACTCAGGGCCTCAAACCTGGGAATGTTCATCTGGGAGAAAATCCTGACATAGGTTCACTTTTCTTCCCAGCGCATTTACAAGCTTTTGTGGAAACCTTAATAGAATCTTTCTAGTCTTAAAGTGCCTACTGTTCAAATCTCACAGGTATATAGGAGGGTAGCACTGACTGCTGCCTGCTAGATCACAAGTTCTGCACCAGGATTCAGGCCTTGATCTCCAAACACCCTTTTGTTCGGCCAACCAAAAGTTGTGCCATCATCACTGATGTCTTCTGACATTGAGATGGCCTTCACAGATACATGTTTGCCAAGATATTAGCACACAGTGCAGAAAGTTTGGTAGATTTTTGCCTTGTCGATTTTGAGCTCAAGGTATAATTTTTTTTGTGCTTCAGCAATGATAATGCAGAGTTCATCCTCCAAAAGTTCTCTCTTGTGGTTGAGGTTTAGAAGTTAAGCAGGGATGTTGTTGGTTCAACTTTTGGCTTTTGATTTGCTGTCGATCATGCAGCCAGTCCAAAATGAGATATCAACAAAAACCATCAAACCTCTGAGGAAAAAAAAATCCCATATATAAATTTAAAAAAACAGTCAATAGCAGCAATCTTTAAATGCAATTGAAATCCAAACCTTTCAATCGACATTCTTCTTTCATCATCTGTATTAACCATTTGGACTCCATGTCCCGGTTTTCTGGAATTGATTTTACATCCAACCACCAGCTGGTTCGTACTGGTGTTCATACTGTAGTTACCCATGGACCCAGTCTGGAGTATAAATGAAGGGTTAAACCCACAGAGCATTAAAAACAAAAAGAATTCTGGCACCCAATTGCAAATAAACTTTCTGCTTCACACATGGGTGTAAAACTTAGAAATTTGAATGTAGCTAACCCACCTGATATGCTGTGCAAACATCTGTTTGCCTTAATGACCAAAAGAAAAATGAATGCTGCATTTCCACATGGATAAGGAAGTACTGTAGTGATTAGCTTAAAATTAAATTACTTCAATAATATCAAAACATGCTAAACAAATATATTCACTTGAGTCAAAACCAGAAAATGCTGGAAACACTGAGTGGGTCAGGTAGCAATTTTGGAAAGAGGATCATTGTTAATATTTCAGACCAATGGAGTGAAATGTTAACTGTGTTTCTCTTTCCTCTAATAATGTCTGAACTGCTGAGCATTTCCAACATTTTCTGACTTTGTTTCAGATTTCCTGCACCTGCAAGTTGTTTTTAAACAGTGGATCTCAACCTTCCCCCCCACCCCCTCCCCCCCCCCCACATACCACCTTATGTAATTCCTTACTCTCCACAGAGCACCTATGTCAAAGAATACTTAAGGTGGTATGTGACTGAGTGCGGGGGGAGGGAGGTTGAGATCCACTGTTTTAACTTAAATTCATTTCAATGCTTCTTTCTCGTCAAAAAATAAATTGCCACATGAGGGTGAAATCCAAGTTTACTCAGATTGGTTTCAAACAAAGTCACAATATACATAATTTGTGTGCTTGTTTGACTGAGGACCCCGTTATACACAATTTTACACATTAAAAATGACATTTCCCCCATCGAGTTAAATACAATCTCTTTCACTCAATATTAATGCATCCCAGTGCTCTCAAAAAGATTAACATTCTTGGGTTGAGTGGTTTGGAATTTCTCTTCACTTTGGCCCCACTTATCTAAAAATACATCAGTTGGTATTATAAATCAGTTCAAGTGATGGACTTATGAATTAATTCATAAACATGAAGTTTGCCTTCACACAGGATCACATTACTCATAAGACCCAGTCTCTAAGGGAGTGAACCTTAATCCTTATTTCACACTGGTTGTTACATGTCAGTCTGATTTGACAAATCTTAAATAACTGTGCTGCAGTTAATTACAATTAGGACCCAAGTGACAGTCTTTAATCATTTGTGAAAGTTCAAATAATGTATTGTTGAAAACATAAGCATAATACTCTAAGTAACTTCATTGTTTGATGACATTTTTCACCTAGCCTAAACTTGCAAAATAATTTAAAACCCCCAGATTAAAAGGAATAATTTTTATTCCAAAACCTAAAAGCATAACCGTTTTTTTGAATAGTACACCAGAATGAGATCAGAAATGCGGCAGTGTTTTTCAGCTGCTGTTGAATCAACCAGTCTTATTGTGCTAAACTGTTAATATTTACAATAAAGAAAAACTTAAATGACATCTTTCCAATTCACGTTTCCATTTTACCTCAGAAAGAATTTGTGTTGAAGTGGGAAAACCCAGAATGATTCATGACAATTTTTTTTCTACCTGCTGATGAGGAGAATGTTGATTATATTCTTAGAGAATTTTAGTAGCGGTCCTGTGCATGCAACTTGTACTCAAAGGCAAGTTTTTACAGATTATATGATGTTATATAAAACATACAGCTGGCCATTCATTCTAAAGCCAAAAGAAAATGACTATAATATTTGAGTTTTCTCAGAGTTCAGCAATACAAATTGTAACCAGATTATAGTCAGTAATTGGTAGCTCAGTCAGAACAGGGTGTTTTCAGCGGGAAATATTGTAACACTGTTCCATTGATGTTATAGCTTATTTTATTTTTTAAAAAAGTAAGTGAGCAATTAAGTTGATAATGATGGAATACAAATCACTTCTCTCCCTCTCCAAATACTTACCAAATACTATAAAACTCTACCCTGAGCAAAATGTGCTGGTTCCAAAGAAAAAAAGTCAATTAATCACAGCCGTCTTAAAAAGGAAAGCTACAAATGATCAACCGAAGTCAGTCTTCAACTCAATCTTGATCCTTAATGAAAGTCTTTCCAAACATGTTCTTGTAGCAAGTGCGAAAGTAGTAAACTTTATTCAGTCTGAAAAATAAATACCAATAAATCCAGCAAGCATGGAGCTGTTACTGCTGGAAGAGTTATACAGTTCAGATTTTAATGGTCCATGCATCCTGATCTGTGGGGGTCATCTGACCTTCAGTCGTGATGTCATCCATTCTAATCCTTGACATAATCTGTGAAAGAAGATAGAACAATTACTGCATATCATGTTCAATTCTGCACTGAGAAATTCACACCAATAACTCAAAGGGTTGCCAAAGTCAACAAAACATTCTGAAAACATTTCTAATCTATATATGTTCAATTCAGTCAGGATTTATTGTCATGGACAAGTCATGAAATTCAGTGATTGGCAGTAGCGTCATAGTGTAAACATTCATATTATAACCATCTTGCAGCATTACTATAAAAAATAAAATAATAAAAACAATAATAGTGCACAAAACGTAAGGCAGTATCTTTGGTTCATTGATTATCTGATGGCAGCAGGGAAGAAGCTGTTCTAGTGCCACTGAGTGCTTGTCTTTAGGCTCCTGTATCTTTTTCCCCCAATGGTAGCAGAGTGAAGAGGTCATTGCCTGGGTAGTGAGGGTCTTTGAGGAGAGAAGCTAGTCTGGTGCCTGTAATGCCACAGGCTGAGTCAACAACCCTCTAGAGTTTATTCTTTTCCTGAGAGTTGGCACTTCCATTACAGACAGTGATGCAACCAGCCAGAATGCTTTCCAGAGTACACCCGTAGAAGTTTACGAGAGTCTTCGGTGACATACCAAACCACCTCAGACACCTCACAAATGTACAGCTGCTGGTGAGCCTTCTTGGTGATTGCATCAAAGTGAAGGCTCCAGGACAGATCCTCAGAGATGTTGACACCCAGGAATTTGAATTTCTTGACCCTCTACACAACTAAACCCTCGATGAGGACTGGGTTATGTTCCCCTGACTTCCTTCTGAAGTCCACAATCACCTCCTTGGTTTTGCTGACATTAAGCACAAGGTTGTTCTAGTTACACCATTCAACGAGCTGATCTCCCTCCCTCCTGGACGCTTCCTCATTGCCGTTTATGATTCTGCCGACAACTGTGGTGTCTTCCGCAAACTTGTAGATAGCAAGAAGAGTGGTTGGTTTACTGTCAGAAAAGTGAGTTGTGATAGAATAACTATTGTCATCAAGTCAAAAAGAAAAAAAATTACTTAAGAATAGTCACAAGTCATTAAAGGAAATAAGCTAAGACTGCCCTATTCGTTTTCCTAACCAAAGGCATTAGAAACTAAAATTCTAAACACTTACCCCTCGCCTGTCAGAGCACAACATGCTTGGATATGCCATTGGTGATCTTTAATTGAGGTCAACTTAAGGTATTGAGATATTTCCGCCACTGTCATGCATTCTTTAATATCTTGTTTGTTGGCAAAGATCAAAAGTCCTGCTCGCTTTAGATCCTGAATTGCAGAGTAGAAGAAACTGTCATTCCTTTGAGAAAATGGAATACTTGGTGCAGATGGATTTTAAAAGTTTGTAATAAATGGTTATGCACAAATGCAATGGATTGTCAAATAATTTTGCTTATAGTTTGGGACTGGGATTGGTCATACAAAAAGCAATTTTGCAGGAATAGTGCTAACATCAAACTCCAAGCATAAGAGTATAATTTCATTAAATTTGAAACCATAATATTTTGACATTTATCAAACAAAAACTTTTGTTCAATGTGCAAAAGCCAAATTTACATCAAAATTAAGGATAAAGGTTAAAAAAATTCAAGATGGGTGAGGTCATTCTCTCAACATAATGTATATAGTAGGATCAGACAAAAAATCATTTCAACAACAAATAGAAGGGGCAAAATTCCCTGTATAATCTCTCCAAAATTATCTTCAAAGCCTGTAATAATATCAAGTTCAAATACAGAACTTAACATGGTAAATGTTCTACTTACAGCTAATGCTAACATTTCTCAGTTTTGTTCAAAACAAGATGTAATCATTACATTACAAATTAATTGCTCATGAAGATCTCAATCTGTATGCCTGGAAAAGTTATCAAATGGAAATTATGGCATAATTACCAATAAAATCACACCAAAATCATCTTGGATCTCAAATTACATATCAGAATGACTTGCCTTAATGCATACCCTTAACACCATAGACATAAGCATCCTTCAAAATTCAGTGACTAACAAAGGTAGTTATGCAATAAAAGTTGGACTTCAATGTGAATGTCCATAAACACATGAAGAAAACTGAAGTAACGTGCAGTTTTCTACTCATTAGAGGAAAAAAAACTGAACTAATAATGAGGTTTATCCAGTGGTTAAGATGCTGGACTGGCAACCCAGCTAATGGACTATTGATCTGGAACCAGAAGCCTCAATTTTACTGAGGTATTAGAGAATTAAAATTGCTGGATGTATATTTGGAATAAATGCAAGTAACATGAATGCTTTATGAAACTGGAGACATAGATGTGTATCAGAAAAAAAATCTGAAGTTCAAAGTGTCATTAGATTTTTTTTAAAATCCAGATGCATGTTTCACAAGGACCACTTGGATAATACAGTAGAATCCCCATTATTCAGAATTAAATCAACCGGAAACTCAGACAACTAGCAAAAATAAATAAATAAATAGATGATAAATAAGACTGGGTGGATGAACCCGCGGGAAGTGATGAAACTTTGTTGGACAGGAGCAGGTTTGTCCTGCCAAACTACTGAACTAACAATGCCCCTCAATTTGTGCATATTCTTTTTGCTGTCACCACTTATGTGGAGGTCAGCTGAGTAGTAGAGGGCCTGACTGGGACACTTTCATGGAGGTAAGCTGGGTTGTCAGCGCGAGGAAGGTGTTAGAGGATGCCTAATGTTCAAGTAGCAAGTTTGTTCAGTGTTTAAATTTAAATTTTGTAAATTATGGGAATTACCCGATTAAAGTGAAAACATTTTAAATAAATAAAAAATAAAATAAAAATTTTAAACTATAGAAGTATATGTTCTCTGAAGTAGCACACAACCCCATGATGAATATGGAAGCAAACATCGGAGTACTCGGATCGTGATCCGCCTGCAGCAGCAATTCATATAAAGTTTCAATAAACTTGCATTGAAATAAAATGGTGCTGCCCGGGATGAAGAGCCAGTTGATGGTGTTTACCACTGGGGCAACTCTCCCAAAGTGTCTCTCTATGCCTACCTAGTAAGAATCTTTATTTTTTTATTGTATTAGTAAAGCTTTATCTGTAAACTTGGGGAGGGGGTAAGTTATGATGTCAGCACAGTTAGCGAAGCGGTCAGCGCAACGCTGTTAAAGTGCAAGCAACTGGGATTCGTAAATTATGGAAATTGCCTGATGAAAGTGAACTTTACATAATTTAAGACTAAAATACTGATTTTTTTTCAAATTACTTTACATTTTGTACTTTTCCTTTTTTTAAATGGTGTATTTTTTATGAAAAATTTATTTATTTATCATCAATAAGTCATCCATTCAAAATACAATCCAATACATATTTTATACCATAAAGCACCCCACCCCATCCCTATCCTTCCCACCCCACCCAACTCCCCCTCTAAACTACCCCCCAAAAAAAGAGAACAACTAATACATTCAGTTATGTGTCATGGATTGGGACCGCACCACCAATGCATAGGAAAGAAAGTTTAATAATTTAATCGCATCCATTCTATGTACGGGCTCCAAGTTTTAATAAAGAAAGGATAATTATTTTGTAGATTATATGTTATTTTCTCTACAGGAATACATGATCTCATCTCCACATGCCATTATTGAATATTCAATTTAGTGTAATTTTTCCATGTAACTGCAAGACAATTACTAGCTATTGCTAAATCCTGCCTTATAAAACCCATTTCAACTCCAAACTCAATGCTTTAATAGGACCCAATAAAAATATCATAGGGTCAAATGGAATTTTAAATTTAAACATAACTTCCAAAAATTCTTTGATTTTATTCCAAAAAGGCTTAACCGTCTCACATATCCAAACCAAATGTAAAAAAAAAAGTTCCCACTTCTTTGTGAGATGTAAAACACAGATCTGAAGTGACATTTTAAATTTCTTTAATTTCTCCAGAGTCAAGTATTTAATTTTGGGCCTCTTTTTACTGGTGGGATTAAGGCTTTGTATAAAAATCCCACTGCGAGAGTGGTGAAGGCTTTGTATAAAAATCCCACTGCGAGAGTGGTGACAGATATCTTTACCTTTTACATTAATCTAGATCGACCAGACCAGGCTGCCCTTTGTCACCAGCTTTGTTTGCATTCGTTATTGAGCCTTTGGTGCAGATGATTAGGCAGGATAGTGGTATTAAAGCTATTAAGGTGGATTCTGATGAATACACGATCAAATTGTTTGTGGGCGATATTTTGATATATTTAACACATCCTTTGCAATCTTTGGAGATTTTACATAAATGTTTGGAACAGTATGGAGTGTTATCTGGTTAGAAAGTAAATTGGGAGAAGAGTGAAATTATGCCTAGAGCGGATATGGATTATTCATCATGTAGAAAGGTTGTGAAATTTAAATGGTCTGATCGTATTAAGTATTTGGGTATTATTATTGATAGTAATTATAATCATTTATTTGCATTGAATTATTTACCTTTATTGACTAGAATTAATGTGATTTAAATATAATGTAAATATAATGTTGATAGGATGAGTAAATTGTATTAAAATAAATATCTTTCCCTAAATTCAATATTTGTTCCAATCTGTTTCATGTAAGATACCTCATAATTTTTTTAAAGATTTGAATACTTTGGTGAGAAAACTTTTGTGGAAAGATAAAATGACGAGAGTTTCATTACAGCAGTTAACTTGGAAATATGCATTAGGAGGTCTACAGCTTCCTGATTTTCAAAACTATTATGAACTGGCTCAGTTAAAATTTATTAATAGGATGTTTCAAGTGGATAGCCCCCAGGTATGGGCTAATATTGAATTATCCCAGATTGGAGAAAAGAGGATGGATCAATTTATTTACCGATGGAATTCCCAGTAGTTAAAATTTACCAGTGATGAAACATTTGATTGAGTTATGGACTAATAACAAGGTAAAATTTCGACTAAAACCTTTGTTTCAAAATAAGCTTTTTTCCTTTTATGGTTAATAATCAACTTTTGAAGTTATGGGATCAAAAAGGAATTAAGCTGGTAGAAGATTGTTATGAAGTGGATTATTTTATTTATTTTCAAAGAATGAGAGAGAAATATTAAATATCTTCGAGTACTCTTATCATCAAGTTAAAGCTTTATTGTTAGATAATTTTGGATGTATTCTGAGGCACCCTAGAAGATCTAAATTTGAGATGGTGGTAAGAAAGGTTTTATATTGGATATGTATACCTATTGCAGGCTAAAATGCCCAAGCCAGGTGTTGATAAAACTAGAGTGAAATGGAAAAAAGATTTGGAAATATTTATTTCCCCAGATGATTGGATGTTGATATGTGAGGACAGTATGACTAAAATTGTGAATGTAAGATATAGATTGGTTCATTCTAATTTTATTCACCAAATGGTGTATTCTTAATGCAGTATAAAAAGTTAGGTATTGGAAGAGTGAGGTTCAGTCAACCAGAAAATTTGGAAATCCGGCATCTGCGATCCCCATAGGTGCTGGATAATGGGGATTCTACTGTAATCATTTAAAACCAAAAGTGGTGCTGTTATAATTGCAAAATAATACATACTGGAAATATGAAAATAAAAACAAAAATATTAGAAAAGCATAGCAGGCTATGCAGCATCTGTGTAGACAGAACAAGACATCATGTGTTAAATACATGCTCTTTTATCAGAAATGTGGATAGTAAGATTGTAACCAAGCTACAAGATTAAAATGTAAAAGAATGAGGCAGGAAAGAAAAGAAACAAAATTCTGTAAAAGGGTGAAAAATGGGAGAGGTTAAAGAACCCATTGAAAGTAATGTTCTTCAAGTATATGCTGTCCTGAGTAAGAACCAGCGTGAAAGATTTAGGTGAGGAGTGAAACAGAAATTTAAAGTGATCAGGGATCACTAACATATTGAATGGATGTGTTAAACATTGTGAGCCAACAGGACTGTACTGTGCTGCAATGTTCTATGTTTCCCCACATCATAATCATTTAATACAGTATATTAAATTGAAAATAGAACATTGCTGCTTCATGCTGAAAAATGTCAGGGTCGTGGACAGTAAGGAGAGAGGAGGCAAAAGGGTATTTGTTACATCTGAGGTATCAATCCCTGTAAAATGTTGAAAGAAGAGGGGAAATGTGTTTGCATGTTGTTTGAGTTGTTGGAAATGAATGCCAGCAAAATTAACTGTGATAGAAAAGGAAATCCTACCATGGATTAAAGTAAAAAATGCTTACCTCATGCGCCAACATTTTGTAGAGTTCATCTCTCGTTATAGCTATCCTCTCCCTGTCCATACTGTCGACGACCACGATCACAAACTGAAAAGCATTAAGATATAAAATTGATTTTGCTATAGAGTACAATTACACCTAGTTACACAATTAGTAAGATCCAGCTACTGACAGAATTTCCTGAGTAAAAGAAACACACAAATGCTGGAGAAACTCAGCAGGTCAAACAGTGCACCTTTATGTAGCAAAGATAAAGATACATCCATCACCAATGCTTCAGGCTTGAGCTGTTCATCAAGGTGTGGGGGAACATGAGAGATGTCTAAACAAAAGGGGGAGGGGGAGGGGGCGGTGAGGGTGGAGAGGACTGCAGAAAGTGGGGGGGGGGGGAGGAGTCTAGGCTAGGTGGAAAGAGAAAGGAAGTAGGAACTGGAATAACTTATTTAAAGTGGGGGGGGGGAGGCAAGCTGATTAGTGGAATGCAGTGATCTCAATGTTCATGCCCAGGGTTGGAAAGGTGCCCAGATGAAAAATGAGGTGTTGTTCCTCCAATCTGCGGGTGATCAGGGTGGGGGAGTGTGGACAGACATACGAGCTTGAGAGAGTGACTCAGAATTAAAATAGTTGGCTACGGGGAGGTCATTTTTGTTCCAGATGATGCTGGGCGAAGCAATCTCCTAATCTGCGATTGGTCTCTCCAATGTAGAGAAGGCCAGAGGGTGTACCACATGCAGTTCTTTGGAGGTGCAATTGAAGTGTGCTTCACCTGAAAAGTCTGTTTGGGAGCTCGGACTGTGGTGAGGAAGTAGGTGTGGGTTCAGATATAACACCTTCTACGACCACAGTGGTAGGTGCTGGGGGGAGGGGGGCGATGGGCAAGGAGGGAAGAGTGTACAAGGAAGTCATGGAGGGAGCGATCCCTACAGAAAGCTGAATGGGGAGAAGGAAAAATGTGTCTGGTGGTGGGGTCCTATAGTAAGTACTGGAAATTCTGGCGGATAATGTGTTGGAGGCGGAGGCTGATGGGGTGGTAGGTGAGGATGAGGGGGATTCTGTGCTTATTGTTTCTAGGGGCGGGGGGCTACGGCAGATGACCAGGGAATGGAGGAGATGCATGTGAGGGCCGAGTTAATAATGGTGGAGGGGAGGCCACTTTTGTGGAAGAAGGCAGACCTTACAGAGGCTCTGGACTGGAAGATCTCATCTTGAGAGCAGTTGCAGTGGAGACAGAGAAATTGAGAGAAGGGGATGGAGTCCTTGCAGGAGAAAGGGTGTGAGGACGAGTAGTCCAGGTGATTGTGGGAGTTAGAGGGTTTGTAATAAATGTCAGTGGAGAGTCTGTCTCCTGAGATGGAGACAGAGAGATCCAGAAAAGGGAGAGTGACATCGGAGATGGACCAGGTGAGTTTGAGGATGACCAAAATCAACTGTTTGGAACAGCATTAAGAAGAAAGAGCATGCTGGTGAGCTCAGTAATCGCAAAGGGAGCATCTCCACTGCTGATGACAGAAGAATTTTCAGCATAATGAAGAAAAATCCCAAACGTCTGTCCGACAGATCAGAAACACACTTCAGCTGGCAAGTTTGGATGTGCCAATGACTACTGTCCGCAGAATACTTCTTAACTTAAATAGAGAGGCTACACTGCAAGATGCAAACTACTAGTTAGCCACACAATCAGGTTGGCCACATTACAGTTGGGCAAGAAAT
This sequence comes from Narcine bancroftii, assembly GCF_036971445.1. Taxonomy (NCBI): domain Eukaryota; kingdom Metazoa; phylum Chordata; class Chondrichthyes; order Torpediniformes; family Narcinidae; genus Narcine; species Narcine bancroftii. The sequence continues at coordinate 266,139,742 of NC_091472.1, read as the reverse complement.
ATTTAAAAGGGCCTGCAGAATTCTGGAAAAAGGTCTTGTGGACAGATGAGATCAAGATGAACTTGTATCAGAGTGATGGCAAGAGCAACATGCAGAGGCATAAAGGAACTGGCCAAGATCTAAAGCATACAGCCTCATCTGTGAAACATAGTGGTGGGGGTGTTATGGCCTGGGCATTTATGGCTGCCAAAGGTACTGGCGCTCTTATCTTCATTGATGATGCAATTTCTGATGGCAGTAGCAAATGAATTCTGAAGTGTACAGAAACATCTGCCCAAGTTCAAGTAAATACCTCGAAACTCATTGGACGGCGCTTTATCCAACAGCAAGACAATGATCCCAAACATACTGCAGGCTTCTACCGGCCTTGATGGCAGCACGGTAGTAACCTGCAGTGGCCTCTTCAGATTGGGTGAACTGCCTCTAGTGGACATTTTAATACCCAAGGACATATTTCAACCTGTCTCTTCTGTAACCATGGGCCCAACCTCTGAAAATTCAATGTATTGTGGCACTCAGTTTTTTTTAATATACATTTTAAGCAGTTGTGTGTAATTGGAGATATGTGTGTAAGCGAGAGAGTTTAATTTTGTAATCTGTCCTACGGATATATAAGAGCGGCTAAGGGCCGAGATGGCAGCACAGCAGTGACTCACGGCAGCCTCTTGGGACCTAGTGCTTCTGTTCTTATGTTGTTTGGTCTTATGGGGAAATGTGGTCTTGTTTTTTCTTAGAGACAAATAAAGCCTACTATTAAAGCAATAAAGAAGTTTTTCCAAAGCTAAAAACTGGAAAATTCTTGAAAGGCCAGGTCAATCACCCAATCTAAATCCATCTGAGCATGCCTTCCATATGCCGAAGGGACAAGCCCCTGAAAAAAGCAGGAGCTAAAAATGGCTGCAGTAGGGTCTCGGCAGAGCATCGCCAGAAAAGATTTTCAGAAGCTAGTAATGTCTATGAAGCATAGACTCCACCTAGTCATTGCATCCAAGGGATATGCAACAAAGTACTAAACATGACGACTTAAATATACTTACCAATGCTATGTTCCAAATATTATGGAGCCTTGAAATGAGGGGACTATGTATAAAAAGTGTAGTAATTTCTACATAGTCAAACCCAAATGAACATAAATACCCTTTTATTCACGAGTGATTAAAGTGGACTTTAATCAATTGTTTGATTACAAATTTAAAACCGTAAAGCACTGGGGCAAATAAAGGATAAGACTTTCTCTTTATTCCAAACATTATTGGTGGACTCTATAGGCTTGATTGAGAAGCTCACTACAAATGCTAACAGGCAACGAAAAAAATACTATAAAGTTAATGATATTAAATTACTGTGAGATTGAGAGTTATTGGGGGCAGAATTCTAGATAAATGGCTTCATGTTTCTACCCAGACTACTATTTAGATTGACACAAAAAGGCAAATACAGAAATGAGCAAAGGAAGTTAAACAAGAAAGGACAAGGTGAAACAAAACATAGAATGAGGGAAATTACAATGGTAGAATGGTACAGAGAACCATAAGTTGATGCCAGTTTGTTGTTAGCACTAGTTGGCATTAATGCAACACATAAATGAACAGAAATGCAAAATGACTTGATAAGCATGAGCATAGAAAACTGACTACCACAATTTCTATGTTAACGAGGCTTTAGAAATAAAATTTGCTATTTGAGATGCATTTAATGGTAGATTGTACAGTAAATCTTGAGGCTGTTTCCCTTTATGGGAAAATATAAACACATGGCTTAGTAGCAGGAATAGACCCTTTCTTCCTCTGCTCTATTTTGCCACTTAATGAGTTTGCAGCTGATGTGACTGTAACCTCAATGTTCCAATCCACCACTGTAACTGTTCACTCTCTTGATGAGGGAATGAAGTGTTGCAGTTTAGATTTAGACATACAGCACGGTAACAGGCCCTTTTGGCCCATGAGCCCATACTGCCCAAATACACTTGCTTGACCTACAAACCTGTACATATTTGAACAGTGGGAGGAAACAGGAACACCTGGGGAAAACCCAAGTAGACACAGGGAGAACGTACAAACTCCTTACAGACAGCACAGTATTCGAACCCTGGTCCCAGATGTTGGGACTGTAAGAGCATTGCACTAACCACTTTGCTAACCATGCCACCACCCCAAGTAGCTAGATTGAAACATTGGAAGAGATTCATTAGCTTTTCGGGAAGAAAATTCCAGACTTGTGACCTTTGCCACATAAACACGTCTTGGTCACAAATGGGCACCCCATTATTTTTAATCTTTTGTTCTAGATTCACCCACAATAGGAGACACCCACTGCCAAAACCCAGAAGAATCATGTTTTGATCAAGAATTGATAACAAGGTGCTACCGTTTCAGAATAAGGGCCTGCCTATTTAAGAGGCAGTTGAGGAAGAATTAATTTTGTTGAAAATTTTTACCTCAGACAACCAATGGAGACTGAAATCATGGAGTCTCCAGGTTATTATAGGGAATAGGTAAGATTAAATGATTTCGGGTAACTTCCAGGAGCAATGTACTTCACAAACATGTACTTACGATGTGCCCTGCTGACATTAGGTTCCATCACAGCAAAGACTGGATAAACACGAAGAGATATGACTAAAGATCAACAGAACTGAAAAGATATTACAGTTATAATATTGACGGACCTGTGGGTATGTGTAGATATTGTTTAAACTTTGTGGGCTCGTTAATATATACCCAAAGACCAGGAGGAGAAATAAAACTCTGCAGCTATAAATGAAGACAAATACAAATTTATAGTCAAATATTATGTTAAACTATTCAGCAACAGAATTCCAAGTCTAAACTTAAATAATGGTGAAACAATACTACAGCCATTATTTTGGGTTATTGTTCTTATATGGTTGAATAATCCTCGAAAACAAAAGCACATGTAAATTTAGGGATCAGTAAAACAGGTCCGTTCTGAAGTACGATAGTTTGGCAACAGTGACAATAATGTGGAATTTACAATCATTTGAAACAGGAAATAAAGCAAATATTGATGCGAGCAAGTGCAGCAAAGAGACTGAGACAACAGGCTGTGAGCTTCAGTATCGCAACTGGTTTATTTTGAATTCCGAGCTGCAGCCTTTAAGTCCGTTCTCAGTCCCGCCCCAAACGTCCAGCGCTTGTGCCCCGGTGACACAAGTGCTTATGCGACCTTCCAGTCTGGACCAGAAGAGACGGTCCCACACCGCCATCCTTGCCACAGCTGCCCCGCCGACCATGTGTGACAAACAGGGCCAGTTTGCCATTGCAAACTTGTGCGTCGCCACACAACTCTCCCCCCCCCCCCCCCCAAGAACCCACACCGATGGTCAAGGGATGCGTCAAGCGTGAAGAGTGCTGTTTTGGCAGCCAACCTTGGCGCAGTGGTGGGGGAACTTGCACTGGCTGGGGCAATTCCAGATGAGCTGGTTTTAACTGGTCCAGCGTGAATAACTCTTCCTTGCCCCCAATGTCAAGGGTGAACATCGAGGCATTCCTGTGTAGCACTCTGTCTGGACCCTCATTAGGTCGCTGAAGGGGAGTCCTATGCGTGCCCCTGAGCACAAACACAAACTCACATGAAGACAAGTCCAGGGGGTAGTTGAAGGGCGCTTGGCCATGGTGGGGGTGGTGCAATGGAACCCAGTTTGTCACGCAGCCTTTCAAGGACGCCAGCAGTATCGGGATCTTGCTCGGTTGCTGGGCGGAGGAATTGGCCCGGTACTGCGAGGGTCTCCATGTAGATGAATTCAGCAGAGGAGACCCTGAGGTCATCCTTGGGTGCTGTGCGAATCCCCAGGAGAACCTATCTACCACCATGAGTAGGCCGCGCGAACCTCGGGAGACTGGCAGGGGTCCAACTATGTTGAGATGGACGTGTTGAAACCTGCAGGTTGGGGCTTTGAGCTGGTGCTTGGTGTGCTGCTGGACCTTGGCTGTCTGGCAGTCCGTGCAGGTTTTGGCCCATTCCATGACCTGTTTACACAGGCCGTGCCCCACAAATTTTGTGGACAACAGTCACATTGTTGTGCGGATTGAAGGGTGGGACAAATTGTGGATCATATCGAAGACAGTGCTCTTCCATTGAGCGGGGATGGGAGGTCAGGATTGGCCAGTGGAAATATTGCAGAGGAGGGTAGTGCCGTCAACGTCAAGTGGGAGGTCTTGGAGCTGCAGCCCTGAATCTGAGTGCCTTGGGGTCATTCTGTTGTGCCTGAGCCAGATCATGGTAGTCGATGCCTTGCGACATAGCATTGACTACCGGACTGGAAAGTGGTCTGGGACCACAGTGTGCATTCCTGAAAGATGTCAGATAGCAGTGGTGAATTCAGAGACGTAGGACAAGTGTCTCTGTTGTCAGGCAGATCACGGATCAGAGGACTTTGAGAAGATAAAAGTAAGCGGCTTGTGATCAGTGTAGATGGTGAACAGATGCCCTTTGAGGAAGTAGTAGAAGTGGTGGACAGCCAGGTAGAGGGTGAGCAGTTCCCGGTCAAATGCACTGTACTTCAGTTCAGGCAGCCACAAGTGCCGACTGAAAAAGCCGAAGGGTCTCCACGAGTCATCAACGAACTGTTCCAGGACAACGGCCACTACTGTGTTGGATGCATCGACTGTGACGGTCGTCAGTGTACTAGCATTGTTGTGTGAGCCAGGGCCTCTTTGATCTGTTCAAAAGCCTTGTGAACTTCCATCCATTCGAGGTTCACATGAACATGAAGAGAGGCCACATAATCTTGGCTGCCACAGAGATGAATCTGTTGTAGTAATTCACCATTCCCATGAACTCCTGCAGGCCCTTCAGAGTTGTCAGTCTGGCAAAGCATCGTATGGCATCCACTTTGTCTGGCAAAGGGGAGGTGCCAGGAGTGGTAATTTTGTGGCCCAGAAAGTTTATTTCAGGGAGGCCAAACTGGCACTTCTCCGGGTCAATGGAGAGGCCGAACTGTACAAGGCAAGTAAAAAAGCTGGCAGAGATGTGTCATGTGCTCCACAGGTAAGTTGCTGGCTACCAGGATGTCGTCAAGGTAAATGGAAAGAAAAGACAAATCTCTGCCGACTGCATCCATGAGCCACTAGAATGTCTGTGCCAGATTTTTTTAAAAACCGAATAGCATGCGTAAGAACTTGAACAGGCCGAACGGGGTGATGATAGCCATCTTTTGGACATCATCTGGGTGCATGGGGATCTGGTGGTATCCCGGGATTAGGTCGACTTTGAAGAAAAGCTTTGCGCCATGGAGGTTCACCATGAAATCCTGGATATAGGGAATTAGATAGAGGTCTGGCATTGTTGCATAATTGAGATGCCTGTAATCACTACAGTGTCTCCAGCTGCCATTTGACTTGGGCATCAAGTGGAGGGGTGAGGCCCACAAGCTGTCAGAATGGTAGATGATGCCGAGCTCCTCCATACGTCTAAACTCTTCCTTGGCGAGGCTGAGTTTGTCCGGGGCCAGGCGGCGAGCTCATGAATGCAACGGCGGGCCAGTGGTGGCAATATGGTGTTGGACGCCGTGCTTAGGCATGGCTGCCATGAACTGGGAGCGCAGAATGGAGGGAAATTCTGTGAGGAGGCGGTTGTACTGGCCGTGTTGGGTTTTCACAGAAGCAAATTGAGTGGAAGGCTTGTTGGACTTGCCAAGGGGCACCATGTAGAAAGTCTCAGCGTGGACTAGTCATCTGCTGCGGAGGTCGACAAATAGGGAGTGCACCCAGAGGAAATCCGTGCCAAGCAAGGGCTTGTCCACTAAAGCGAGTGAGAAGAACCATTGGAATGTGGCGTCACCAAAACATACAGGAATTTGCCTTTTTCCAAAGGTTATGATAGCGATGTTATTGACAGGACACAGGGAAAGACAGTGGGATCTTTGCGCACCTCGAGCACCATAGGGGGGTATGACACTTATCTCTGCCTCCATGTCCATGAGGAACTTGCAGCCTAAGCTGCTACCCCAGACATGGAGAAGGCTATTCGGTCAGCCAGCCACCACAGCCACTAACGGCAGCTAGCCCTGTCGTTTTCCAGAAAGGAAAATGGCTGGCGGCACCTGCGTGCTGATTCCCTCCAATGTTGGCGGTAGAAACACCAGCTTGGATTGGGTCTCTCTGTTTTTTAGTGGGGTGGGGCCTGCTCAAGTGGTGGATTTGATTTGGGCATTGTCCTCAATGATGCCCATGTGACATGGTTGACCAAGTCTATGGCTTCGCACTTGGAAAAGTAGAGAACATCCACTCGTGCCGCTGTCTTGCGCAGGTCACTGAAGTCTGCGTCTGCCAACAGGAGTGATGTCTTCAGCCATTTGCTCAAAAAAAGCCTGCTCGAACATGAGGCATGGCTTGTGGCCTTCCTCCAGTGCGAGCATCTCACCATGAGAGCAGAGGGGGTCCTATTGCCTAGGCCATCCAGGTGCAGGAAACTGACTGCTTTCTCGTGTCATGAGGGGCCATACATAATAATGAGGAGGTTTATTGAGCCATGTATTTACCTTCCTTACTTCCTCTGATGATGCTTGAATAAGGTAATCGACTCGTGAGGTGGCTTCCTGGTCAAGTGAACTGATGATGTAGAAGTATCTCGTTGAATCGGAGGTTATCTGTTTGTTCTGGAACTGGGCCTCTGCTTGGCCAAACCAGTGCAGGGTCTGTTCGTCTAGAAAGTTGGCAGCTTCAAAGCAACGGCACCTACAACTGCTTGTTCCATTATGTCGAGTTTTCAGGATGTGGAGATTCATCAGGGTCAGTAATGTAGCGTGATGTGAGCGAGCACAGCAAAGAGACTGAGACAACAGGCTGTGAGTTTGGATATCACAACTGGTTTATTTTGAATTCCGCACTGCAGCCTGTAAGCCCGTCCTCGGTCCCGGCCCTAACACCCGGCGCTGGTGTTCCGATGATGCGTGTACGTGAACTTCCGTTCTGGACTGGAAGAGACGGTCCCGCAATGCCATCCTTGCAGTGGCTGCCCCACCAACTTCGTGTGACAGGCAGGGTTGGTTTGCTGTTGCAAACATATGCATCGCCACAATATAAATATTTTAGAAAGTTAAAGAAAAAATGGACATTATTAGAAGTAAAAAGCATGAAAGTACATTATGTTTACAAATGCCAAGTCAAACATGAAAAAGGCACACAGTATGGCAAAATGCACTTTAGATAAGAATTTCCTTCTACTAATAGATTGGTATATACACTAGCTGCTTTCTGTTAAATTGTATAATGATTTCAGCTTTTGAAGTTGGAGGCCCTCATACTTCATCCACTTTGTGTTAATAAAATATGTATTTTTGTGCACACAACATCCCACAACTCTCAAAGTATACAAGCAGAAAAGAAATCAATACTAAAACATTAGGGTAGGTGAGCAAAAGCTTAGCCAGGTTCAGTTTCGATAAGAAATAGAAGATGAGAGGGGTTTACAAAGGACATTTCGATATGGTAGTTGGAGCTGCAGAAAATCAAGGGGAAAAATTGGAGTAGTCACAAAAAGGAGAGGAGATGCAAGGTGACAGATTAAAGCACAAGAAAGGCATTCAAGATGCGACTCATTGGTCTATAAGCAAAGGTTAATGTGAACAAAAATGGCAGGGCAGTCAACTTTCTGATGAGATTAGCACCACTATTACATCACTAACAACTGGGGGGGGGTTAGAATCCGGTGCTGTGTTAGGAATTTGTAATTCTCTCCATGACTGTGTGGGTTTCATCTGGGTGCTATGGTTCCCTCCCACCCTCCAAAAATGTACAGGGTTTGTCAGTTAATCGGTGTTTTTAGGCAGTATGGGCTCATGGGCCAGAAAGGCCTGCTACTGTAATTTTAAAAAATTAAAGCATTAAAAAAATATAAAATGAGAATGCCAAAGAGAGGCCATTAAATAATGATAAAATTTATTTATCAACAATTGCAAGACATTAAATGGTAGAGGGGGAAAAAGATTGCTAGACACCATGGACAATTAGATATTAATATGAATTTATAAATTTAATATCTTGTTAAAACCAAAGTTCAGTGACTAAAAATTTTGTAAGTGATTTTTTTTCAGCACTCAGCAAACCTTTTGAGTCCAAGCCATAAAACTGATTCTTAGGTAAAAACACAAAAGTCTGCAAATGCTGTGAATGTAGTAAAAACAAGGTAAAGAAGGGCTCAAGCCCCAAACCTTGGTTATCTGTGTTTACCTCCTACAGATGTTGAATTTCTCCAGCATTTTTGTGTTCAAAGGTCGAAAGTGCACAATGGATGTAACCTTCAAATCCAGATTAAACATGGACTAAATCAGTAAAACCAAAAGATGACCGTAAATGGAAAAATGTTGGCATGGCCAGGTTACTAATGAGTTTTGTGCTGATCAGGACCAGACTGCAGGAGGTTTGGACACGGTCAGACAACACCAAGTGTTTGCTTTACTGCAAGGCAGATGGTTACAGACTGGAAACGTGCAAACCATATCACAGAAGTAGTAGTAAATAGCAATATAGGGTTATGAAATTGGAGAAAGTGATAAACTATGAATTCAAGTCATATGTCTCCAAAGTGTTCAATAGAATACAGTTTAAAAAACAGGTCTTTGCAAATAGCACAATAAAATCAAGACAGCAAGGAAACAGGACAAAGCAGAGATCTTCAGAATGCCTAGCCTAAGGAAAGGTTTGACTTTTTTTTCTACTTTTACAACAATTCTTAATCCCGTAGAGATCCAAGATAATTAGAGCTCACTAATTCAACATTATTAAAATGATCTACAAAAGGAGGATATCCAGATGAACATAAATATCGTATGGACAGCGTCATTGTTAAATCTTACCTCAGTGTTAGTATAGTAGGTGTTCCATGATGAACGCAGTGACTCCTGGCCTCCAATATCCCACATTAGAAAATGTGTATTGTTCACTACTATTTCTTCGACATTACTGCCAATTGTAGGCGAAGTGTGTACAACTTCATTCATTGAGCTGGAATGATACAATTCAACATTTGGCAAGATATTCAGGATTCAGGATTCTCAGCAAGGAAGAGGATTTTGAAAGTAAACCAGGGAAAGATCATTCATAAATTACATTGCTGTAATAAAATTGACAACTTTTCAGGTGAATACAAATCTTCTCATATATAAATAACCTTACAAATAACATACTTCAACAATTACAGTGGGCAACACAAGTGAGCTTCAAATAATACTACCATCCTGTGAATGGGCTTTGCATGCAACTACCAAGCAGTTTATTGTAATGTTCAAGAGAATCAGTTTGTTGATTCTTTCTGGTTTCTTAAGTTACAAATCACCTTTACTGCAGATTTCAATAATCAATGCCATTGCAACTCCATGCCTTCTACTTTCATGTGACATTTCTACAAGACAATTGGTCTGATTCAGTAATTACTTATTATAAAGCCAGAGGAAAAAAAAATCTGGATGAATTCAGGCCTATCATTGATTTCCATTGTGAATATTTTTGTGAATAAACACTTTTCTTCTCTGACCACCTATGACTCAAGGATCAATGTATGGAGAATTGGAGAAGAGCCATGATTTTTTAAAAATGTCTACAATCAATTGCAAAGATAAAGTATCAAATACCGGAACACACATAAAATGGTTTGAAATCACTTTCTAGCTCGCCCTTGATGCTAAATTTTCATTCATGCTGAACATCAAATCATGCCTCAGTCTGTGGACTTGGGTCCATCCAATTCAAAACTCAGGGCTATCCAACAGATGAGCTTGACTTGGATTTGAAGCAGCGATGGAAGATCTGCCCGGTGACAGAACCAATTTTCTTTTTCAATAATTTTTTACTAACATTGAAATTTCACATCAAAAATACAGAGTACATACATGTTAAAAGTCAAAATGATACATTACACTTAAATCATATATTTCATCCAAGATACCCCACATTTTAATCAAACAGATTATATTGTATTGATATTTTATTATGAAAAAAGGAAAATCTAAACCCACTACTAAGAAATAAGCTGTTTGGCCAAAAAGAAGACAATTTTTAATCAGTTATAAATTACCTCATTAGTCAACAGTTCTTCCTTCATTACAAATCAAAGAATATAAAAGTAATTCAAAAAAGGGTCCCCACAGTGTTTGGAAAAATTGAATTCACATTGGAAATTGAGCGTCTAATCTTCTCTAAATTTAAAGACAGAACCAACTGAAATGGAAAAGAAAAGAAAATTGTGTCTGGAAAAACCTATTCAGTTTCTCAGATTTTTCAAAACAAAGAAAAGCTGTTTAACCATATTACTAACATTGTTGCCTATCCATCACATAATCAGTCACTAATTCTTCCAATATTTCTTTATCATTCCTTCCTTCAACTGTTTATCTTAAATTTTTCCACAACTTGTTTAAAGCATCAGCTGTACAGTATAGTAGGTATTATACTGTATTATACTATATTTTATAAATATATATATATATATATATATATATACATATATACATACATACACATGTATATATATACACCTACTATATAATACCTACTATATATATATATATCTTTGGCTTGGCTTCGCGGACGAAGATTTATGGAGGGGGTAAAAGTCCACGTCAGCTGCAGGCTCATTTGTGGCTGACAAGTCCGATGCGGGACAGACAGACACGGTTGCAGCGGCTGCAGGGGAAAAATGGTTGGTTGGGGTTGGGTGTTGGGTTTTTCCTCCTTTGCCTTTTGTCAGTGAGGTGGGCTCTGCGGTCTTCTTCAAAGGAGGTTGCTGCCCGCCAAACTGTGAGGCACCAAGATGCACAGTTTGAGGCGATATCAGCCCACTGGCGGTGGTCAATGTGGCAGGCACCAAGAGATTTCTTTAGGCAGTCCTTGTACCTTTTCTTTGGTGCACCTCTGTCACGGTGGCCAGTGGAGAGCTCGCCATATAACACGATCTTGGGAAGGCGATGGTCCTCCATTCTGGAGACGTGACCCACCCAGCGCAGCTGGATCTTCAGCAGCGTGGACTCGATGCTGTTGACCTCTGCCATCTCGAGTACTTCGACGTTAGGGATGAAAGTATATATATATATATATATATATATATATATAGTAGGTATTATGCTATATATGTACAGTACAGTATTACATATCACTGCATTGATATGCTTGGTTTAGAAAAAAATACTTTCCCATCAATTATTTCACCATTTAACCTAATAAAAACTTCTTGTTCTAGAAAATCAGAATTATAGAAGTAATTCTGTTCAAAGATCACACCAACTCTCTGCCAGAGTAATCTAATCAATCTCCTACTCAAATTGCAGCCACGTAAGGCACTTTCAGGTGGCCAATTGCCCCGCATGTAAAGCCGCATGTTTAGGCAATATGCAGCTGTTTTGAGGCCACCTGAATGTGCAGGAGGCGCTCTTGAGGCGAACTATGTAACCCTCCTCCGAGAGGGATAATCAGCTCAGCTCAGTGGCTCCCCCAGCCACCTGAATGCAGCTGGCTGAAAGCGGATGTTAAAAGGTCAGGCTGCTGACGTGGCAGTGACGTCGTCAGCCTGAGACGCCTGGTATGAATCTTGAAGTACATTGTGTAGGCAGGCTAGTGCAGATTCAGTCGTTTTGTTTAGCAGTGAAGGGAAACAGTGGATTTGAACAATGGCTCCAAGAAAGACTAGTAACTGGTCTGAAGAAGAGGTAAGACTGCTTCTAGATCATCTGACTCAGGAATCCTAGGAAAAGGTGCTCACTGGAACAGTTAGGGATGGTCTCACTTTTGAGCGGCTGTCTGGAAGGGCATCAGCGCAGTAAAAATCAGGTGGTCACGAAGCTGAAGAGCACGAGGCAGAAATTCCACGCAGTCCTGGACCACAACAGAAGGAGTGGCAATGGGCGCAAGGAGTGGCAGTACTTCGACCAGTGCCACACTCTCTGGGGGGGCGGCTAGCTGCTCAGCTACTCCCTTAAATGAAGCCAGCGTTCTCGAGACCCCTGAATCCCCAGAGCTCATCCCTGAGGGATCTCAAGGTTCACACAGCGGCAATGGAGGAGACATGCCAGTCCAGGAGGAGGAGGCCACTGCCGAGGACCCGGCAGCCACGGATTTGGATGCCCCAGAGAGAGGAAGTACAGAGGTCACTGTCCCTGGAAGTGGCGAGGTGGCACTCTCAACAGAGTACACATGTACAGTAGCATTGAGGTTGTGTTTATGGAGAAACACTCAAGTCCAATGCTGATGCACTTTTCCTGTTTCCACCCACAGCCTCTGGTCCCAGACGCAAGCGCCAGCGACTGACGAAGGGGCAGATTCTCGTGAAGGAGCTGCAGGCGATGATGTTGGCACTTGACAGGAAGGACAGTGAGAGAGACCGCCAGCATATGGAGGAGGCGCTGGATCACAAGAAAGTCATGCTTGCCGACCAGAGGGAGGACGAGGAAGCAACGCTCCGTTCCGAAGTGGAGAAGCTTGCCCAGTCGATGTCTGAGTTTGCCGCTTCCCTGCGCGGACTGAGTGCCGCAATGGACAGCCAGTCAGTCATCTTCAACAGATTGGAGGCCTCCCCATCCCCATTCCCACAGTCATATGGTCAGCCTCATTGCATGTACCTGGCCCCTCCATCCAGTATGCCATTTAATTCCATATCAATGCATCACAGTAGTCGACACTTTGGCATGACTGAGATGCTGAGGTCCGGTACTGGTTCCTCATTCCCTCCCACCCCCCCAACACGTTCCTCTCTTTGCCGGAATGAGGTTTGTGTCGGAATAAACATCCTTAATGCTGCTAACTCACTGTTCACTTTGTTGTTCATGAAGCCCCTCATAAGTGCAATGTTATGTGTGACATTTTAAGGATGGAAACATTCAGCAGTGAGATGCTATGATGCTGGGTGGTTGTGTTTACTGTTTTAGTGCTTGATCTGCTGTGTTCAAGTGTGGAGTGGATTTGCACTGTTATTTGTCCATTCCAAGGCTTCCTTCAAGTTTAAGAAGGATGTGAAATGTTAACGTTGCGATATCTACCTCAGTTATTTATGAAGCTTTGTGATTTCTCAAAGAACGTCTTTTATAAAATTTTATTAAATTTTTGACAAGCACACAAGTCACAAGTTTCATTTATAGGTACCCGTTCATTCGTGAGAACACGTAACATGCCAGGCAGCAGGTTCATGTCACCACATTGGGTGGGAAGGGTGGAGGGAGGTACAAGTCATGGAAAATGGGGAGCTGGGTAGCAGGGACATACCCTAACAGGATGGACATGATGGCAAAATGGATGGCCTGGTGCCCATGGCCATGCTGATCAGCACAATCTGCGCTATTGGGTGCAGGACCATCTGCTTCAACCAATGTCCACTCTGAAGGGAAGTTTTCCTTGTTAATCTCACATATATTGTGCAGTACCCAGCAGCCAAACACAACATCTGGGACTAAGGCAGTAGAGATATCTAGACGCTTGGACAGGCATCACCAGCAGCCTTTTAGACGGCCAAATGCATGTTTCAGCATTATCCTTGCTGAATTAAGGGCCTTGTTAAATCTTCACTGATCCTGATCCAGTACTCGGTGCTGTGTGAACCCCTTCATCAGCCAGCTTTGTAGGGGGTATGCCGCATCACCCACAAGATGCGCTGGAGCCTCCACTCCCTCAACATCCTTGGACACCTGCAGGCACAACGATGCAGACATGTAGTTAATTCATGCACCTGAACATTGACACAGCAAGCATGCATAACATTTGAAACACGGAGCTTTGAAGGGTGAACACTCACATCACGTGGGAAGAGGTATCCGCCCTGGTCCTCAACTTTTCTATACAGAGGAGAGTTGGCAAGCACTCGGGCATCATGCGTGTGGCCCGGCCATCCCACAAACACACCTGAGAAGCTGTAACATGAATGGGAATCACAGTGGAAATCACACAGTGTTATAATCATTGGAAATGTGATGTGATGTACATCAATAGAGGCTTAACTCACCAGAATCTGTGGTCAACCACCACTTGCAGAACCTCTGAATGCGACCCTTTGCGATTGTAGTAGGGTAGGCTGCAGCATCCACGCTGAATGTGATCATGGGAATGTGTGACCCATCAATGGCACCAGCACACATTGGGTATCCCCTTTGGGCGAAGCCATCAAGGGTCTACTGGAGATGTGGAGATGAAATGTTTACCGAGGAACTTCCTCAAGGCGGCAGTCACCTCCTGCACCACCATGCACACTGTGCTGACATCTATTCCAAAGATGGTACTGATGGATTAATACTCACAAGGGGTGGCATACCACCACAAGGCCACAGCTAATCGAAGTCTGGGCTCCAATGGTCGCTGCAAGTCCAGTCTATGCACCTTCAGGTGAGGTTCTATGAGTTCCAGCACAAAGTGAAAGGTGCCACGTGACATACAAAAGTGTCTGCTCCACTCAGCATCATCAAATTTTGTGAGGACATTACTCCAGAACTCACCACCCTGTGGTCAGTTCAACCTCCAGAGAGACTGATGTGTCACCATAGCTAATTGACTGACCAGCAGCATTCGCCTTTGTCTGCGACACTTACGCTCCACATGCCTTTCGACCACTAACTGCTGTCATCTTGCCCTCAACCTTTGCAGGAACCTTCTCCTGATTGCACCCATGCGATTTTCAGATCTCAAGGACGATTGAAGAGCTTCAACTGCACAAGTAGCCTTACCAAGTATCTGCCATATCACATTCTGAACACTCAGAAACGCTGAAATCATCATCATTATGCCTCTTTCCTGCACAGGGTCTGCCATTGTCCTGTGTTCCTTCTTGTCGCGCTCAAAATGACATCACGTCAGTGGGCGGAATCACAACTGACACTGGGCAGGAGCCGGGGTGTGCTCAGAGCCGCATCCTGTGCAGCTGTGTCCTTCAGGTGGCCAGCGTTGCGCTTTAAACGCTGCCACCTGAACAGCAATTTAAAGGGCCGCTTCTGCTTCTTTAATTTCTGTAATTTCTTTCTCACTCAAGTGACTATCCAATTTTGCTCTGAAACCAATCATTAAGACTTCTTCCATGACTCGTGTCTACCTCTAAACTATGATTAATTGAAGAATCCACCTCATTGTGGAACAGAAAGCCAGGTTATTCTCCAGAACCCTCTCTCACCAACTTTGCCTTCCCAATCTGTAATTCACCTCTTTTTCAACACTTTTCCTCACCAAAAAAATGTCCAGAAAACCACATTTTGTCATGAATTCAGTATCCATTTCCAATTACTCCAACAGCTATTTACATCATTCACCTTGAAACTACGTGACATTTGTATAGCGGATAATGATAAAAACTTAAGGGAGTCTATTGAATCCTTGAAGAAATGGTGGGCTGTTTTATGTCATGTGTTGCATCTACTAATAACATGATCTGAGCTTTTCAAATGTAATTAATTTTCACATTCAAATCAGTCAGATATAAATTTCCATCCGTTAATTGCACTCAAATCCAAAATTTAAAGGAAAAAAAAGTTTAGATTTAGACGACAATAACTGGAGTGGCATCTAAAACCCAATGTATGACAAGAGTTAACAATAATCAGAATTTTATTAATTTTAAAGCTCATCTGTTTTCTAACAATTTGCCCAGACGGTTTCTCTTAACATGGATGCAACATTTAACTTCCTAATGTAAATTAACATAAATGTTAAGACTATATTTTTCAAACAGCAAAACAATGTCAGTGCAAAATACTCAGTGAATGATCTAAGATAGAAAACAAAGTAATGATAATGAAATTCTTCAAGCTACTTCTAATGCAAAAATGTAAAAGTTTGCTTTTTTCACTTTTAAAAGCGTTAAGATCATTAAATAACACCGAAGTACAAGTTAAGTATTTTTTTTTAAACAGATTACGTGAAAACCTAGGAATAATGACAGTTAGCTCCAGGGTTTTGAACAGAGTAATTTTGGGGACAATACATTCCAAAATAACATGCAAATCCTGGTGCTAAATTCCGACAACAATCAAAAAACTTGAAAATAAATTATAAAAAAACCTCAAATGCTATAAAGGGATGCCTATGCATATATTTGCAATATTCTTATGTCACTCCCAATTTTATTAAACTCACTTTGGTTCAGAAAGCTATCAACTCAAAAAGAATTAAAACCTAGCATTTCACATGCACAAATGAAGACAGAGAACACAAAGTTATTAGAACAGGCTTTTCACCCCAACCAGACCATATCAACAAATGGCAATCAACTTTGTGTTTTACTCTTCATGACAATAGGATACCCAAATAAGTTGATATGGGTTCCACAAAAGAACAAAAAAGGGACAAACATTTTTTTTATTTTAAAGATACAGTACTTACTGTAGAAGGCTCACAAAACCTGTGCCGCTCAATTACACCCAATCAATTACACCCAATTAACCAACATTTCACCTTGGCTCAAGAAAAAAAATCCTGTGTGATCTAATCTCTGACCCTGATAATAAAAACACAAGAAATAGGAGCAGGAGTCGGCCATCCAGTCCTTCAAGCCTGCTCTGCCATTCAATATGATCATAGCTGATCTGATAATAGGCTCGTCTCAACCTACCTGCCTTTTCTCCACGTCTCTAAATCTATCCAACCTTGTTTTAAATATATTTAGTGAGGTATCCTTCACTGCTTCAATGGGCAGTATTATACACCATACACTCTCACGATTCTGACTCAACCATGCTTGCAGTCTCTGTAGCAATTGCACAAACGAGTACACTGTAAACAAGCTACGGTAGGTGCGGTATTCTTTTTCGACATGATTTTTTTGACTTATCAAGGGGTTGCTGGAATGTAACCACATCATTACTCTGGGATGCATTCAATCAAGACAAGGAGACATCTATCTTTAGACCATCAACCCTTTCATGGAATATTGGTCCCCTCGTCGACCCCTTCATGGAATATTGGTCCCCTCGTCGACCCCTTCATGGAATATTGGTCCCCCCGTCGACCCCTTCATGGAATATTGGTCCCCCCCGTCGACCCCTTCATGGAATATTGGTCCCCCCGTCGACCCCTTCATGGAATATTGGTCCCCCCGTCGACCCCTTCATGGAATATTGGTCCCCCCGTCGACCCCTTCATGGAATATTGGTCCCCCGTCGACCCCTTCATGGAATATTGGTCCCCTCGTCGACCCCTTCATGGAATATTGGTCCCCTCGTCGACCCCTTCATGGAATATTGGTCCCCTCGTCGACCCCTTCATGGAATATTGGTCCCCCCGTCGACCCCTTCATGGAATATTGGTCCCCCGTCGACCCCTTCATGGAATATTGGTCCCCCCCGTCGACCCCTTCATGGAATATTGGTCCCCCCTTCGACCCCTTCATGGAATATTGGTCCCCCCGTCGACCCCTTCATGGAATATTGGTCCCCCCGTCGACCCCTTCATGGAATATTGGTCCCCCCCGTCGACCCCTTCATGGAATATTGGTCCCCCCGTCGACCCCTTCATGGAATATTGGTCCCCCCGTCGACCCCTTCATGGAATATTGGTCCCCCGTCGACCCCTTCATGGAATATTGGTCCCCTCGTCGACCCCTTCATGGAATATTGGTCCCCTCGTCGACCCCTTCATGGAATATTGGTCCCCTAGTTACAGAGAGATTAATATAGAAGTGGATTAAAACAAACATGATTTTGAACAAATTCAAGTACTGAAGAATATTTTAGTTAGCTTCTGCATTAACATGTCATTGTCAAAATGGTCAGATACAAAGACAGGATTTTGCAATCACATGCCTGCCCTGTCAACTACTTTGCAGTTGCAGCCACAACTTGCATCCCATAGGAAACACAAATATGAATCTTAGATATCGTGTAAAGAACATTTTATTCCACTTGAGTAGTCTACAGTCCAATGAATTTTCCAATTTCAAATAACCCACATTTCTTCAGTTTCTTCCTTTTCTATTCTGGTCCTCCCACACATATACCATTCATTCCAATCAACACCCACCTGTTAGCCCAGTGGTTCCCAACCTTTTTCTTTCCACTCACATACCACTTTAAGTATTCCTTATGCCATAGGTGCTCTGTGATTAGTAAGGGATTTCTTAAGGTGGGATGTGGGTGGAAAGAAAAAGGTTGAAAACCACTGTTGTAATCGTACCTAATTGACTCATTATGTGCACAGTTTCATAACTCCAAAAGAAATGGGCCAATTACAACTTTTCTCAAGCAATATATTTCAGTAACAATTGGATCTAGAGCAGTAATTCTTAACCTTTCCTTCCCACTGACATCCCACCTTAAGCAATCCCTTACTAATCACAGAGGACTGGTGGTATAGGGATTACTTAAAGTGGTATGTGAGTGGAAAGAAAAAGGTTGGGAACCACTGTGTTAGCCAGTTTCTTTCCCTTCCCCAACTGGCTCCATTTATTCTTCCTACTGATTCCCCTATCCCCAATGTTACCCATATCCTTCACTCCATCTGGTTCCACTCATCACCATTTTAAAACAAATCAAATTCCATAATCTGCATCCGATTGTTGCTCCACATGGAACACATCAAACATGGTATATAGTTGTTTGTGTAATCAATAATTCCTCAATCAATCACTTCACACACAAAAAAAAACTGAAAATTGCCAATCAGCACTTGAAACCTGCTCTACCATTAAATTTAAAAGTGAAAAAGTAAAATTTAAAAAAAAATCTTTTTTTATTGGTTTTTATAATTAAATACAGTACACACACACACACACACACACACACACACACACACTAGATGAAGACAGAATAAACATCAAAAAAACTACCTAACCTACTCTATTAAAAAAGGGAATACTTTAAAACATCTGAGCAGTTTATCCTGAGGGTTATATACATTTTGTAGCTTTTGATTCATGCCATGAATCAAAAAACAAAGGTAAGACTACATCTCACTTAGAAGAGTGAATACATCTAATCACATTTTCATTTGATGTAAATGTTTGTAATAAGACATAAAAGGTCACCATATATATTCAAATTACACAATGATATCTATATTTTTCTAAACTTAAAGGGGACATAATATGAGAGTGTAGCTAGCTGCAACAAGCTATGGCTCTGCGGAGCCTATAGCACAGGAGAGGTTACAGCTGTATGCAGGTTAAATCAGAAAGAGCATGCTGTTCCCAGAAAGAACTACATGAACCCCAGTTGAGTACAGTTAACATTATGTTTTATTGGGCTCACAGCCCTGCTTTTATTCTCAAGATGAGGGGCGTGGTTAAAGCCCCCTCAGCACTGATTGGTGCATTTGCGATCCACTTTTCTTGATAGGCCAGTTAGGCTCCTTTAGTTGTGGCCATTTGGAGGACAGCGCTGCGGGCTTCGTGCAGCCTGCTGGATTGTTGAGCTCGTCCTTCATTTTGTAAGGCACCTCGAGGGGGCTGCGAAGGGCTGCCACAAGAGAACCATTGAAACACTGTTGGAGGTCTGGAGTCTTTCCATTGGAATAAGATGGCTCTTCTAGTCAACAATGTAGTGAAGGCCACAACCCATTGGCAGGTACAGAAAAACTCCCTATGTCTGGTACAATAATCCCAAAAAGAGCAGTTATTGGATTGGGTTGCATCTTCACCTGAAATACAGTTGTAAAGATATTAAAAAATTCTTTCCAATTGATTTCTAAAGATGGGCAAGACCAAAACATATGTGTCAATGTAGCAATATCAGATATGTATCTGTCACATGCAGGGTTCTAAATGTTAATTTTAAAAAATAGCCAAGCCACACGGTAACAGGTCCTTCGGCCCACAAGCCTGTGCCACCCAAACACCCCATTTCACCCACAACCCCTGTATGTTTTGAAGGATGGGATAAAACTGGAGCTCCTGGAGAAAACCCACACAGACATGGGGAAAATGTACAAACTGTAATAGCATTGACTAACTTCTATACTAACCATGCCACCCACCAAAAACAAAATTGATTGATCATCTCCATTCTGTTTCGCTGCCCTCGCTCAACAAGCCACTTCATTGTTTCATTCACTGCCTTATTGGCTGGTCATCTGCATCAATCCACGACTTATTGCCAATCAGATATTCTTGTTGGTGATACAGGAGCAAAAGAGAAACATAAAAAATGGATGACAATGCAGTGCATAAAAATTGACCTCTTGTATTAATAGTAAAGTAAATGCCAAAGTGGGAAAGGAAACTAATATCAAAAAGTGTGATACATGCAAAATAGAAAACCATTATTTAAATTATACATAATTCTTTGAATATCAACTCATTCCTCTTCAAAGTTCTCATAACCTTAGAGAAAATATGAAACAAGGTGAGCACTAAATTAAGTATTCCAATCAAACAAAGAACAGTATATCCACATCAGAAAGAATGCTGGCAACGTCATGGAACGATGGCTCATGTGCCAAAATCACGTAATGGATTATGTTTTTCCTGCACTGCAAGTCCAGTGGACTCTATTCAGATAAAGTTAAGAGTATTATGCTGCATTGATTTCACACACTCATTGTTGTTTCAAATAAAATTGCTTCCCTTGCTTCATACTCCATTTAACAACAGTCCTTGAACACTTTCTCCTCCTGGGATATTCAAACAATGCTTGCTATTTGGAGTGGTCAACATGAAATCAAAATGTTTTCTTGTTTTCCTTACTTTCCCTCTGTTCTTTCCCACCAACCAACCAATGCGGAAAAAAACCCCAACCCAAAGCAGTTCCAAACATTTCAAAATTAGGATCTATTCCTTCAATGGTAAAAGCTAATGCTAATTGTTGTAAATTAATTAAATATCAAGGCACATACTGATCAGTTTCTTAGTAAACTAACCAAGTAAAACTTTTCAAAAATTGCTTAACTTGCCTGAACTCCCCAAAAACTTGTCATTGATGACTTAGACGTAACATCGTTTCAGATGCATAGGCAAACATAAGGTTTATTCAGCAGGTTAACTATCAAGGTTGAGTGACCCTGGTTCTTGAGTGAAGGCAACAAGAGTTGAACAGTTTCACATGAGTCCTGAAGATTAGTTCAGTGGAGGTGGGATTCAGCACTGTGGTGATAAAAATAATAAGAGTTGGAATGGATGCTGCCTGACCAGCTGAATCCCTCCAAGTTCTCAGTTTATTCATCATCTGATTGCATATGTACAAAACTGCATTCTCTGGTCCTCAGTGCAAAACATGCAAATGCGCAACCAGACACATATATACAGACAAGCAGTACCTATGGAGGACAAACAGACATATATAAATATAAATAAATATTGGTTAATAAATAGTAGAGTCTCAGATGGTTAGTGTGAGCAGTTCATTTAGTCGTTCAGCATTGTCACTGCTCAAGGGAAGAAGCCTTTACTCACCCGGGTGGTACTGGCTCTGATACTCCTGTATGCCTTTCCCAATGAAAGCAGCTGAAAGATGCTATATGCAAGGTGAGTTTGCACACCTTCATTAGACAACGATCCCGGTAGATTACATTAATGAGGGGAAGGGTGACCCCAGTGATCCTCGCTGCCATTCACAGTCCTGTGGCTTAATCCTTCCGATCCATATCTCTACAGCAACTGTACCACACTGTGATGCAGCCAGCCTGGACCTCTCAATAGAGCTCCTGCAGAAGGATGACATGATAGTGGCTGGTAGCCTTGCCCTCTTCGTGTTATCTGTAAACTTGATGATACTATTGAAGCTGCATCTGGCATTACAGTCATGGGTCAGCAGCAAGAACAGGAGTAGGCTGAGCATACAGCCTTGAGGTGCCCCAGTGTTCAGCATGGTGCTGCTCGTTGTTCTGCTACCAACTTAGTCAGACTGTGGTCTTTTCGTTAGGAAGGCCAGAATCCAGTTACAGAGAGGGGTGCTGAGTCCCAGTGATGGCAGCTTCTGGGGAAAAATTAGATTAAACACTGAGCAGAAGTCGATGAACAGCAGCCTGGTGCATGTGGCATTGTTCTCCATGTGGGTCAGGACGGAGTGGAGGGACAAGGCAAAGGCATCATCAGTGGAATGGTTTCTTTTTTTGGCAAACTGAAATGGGTCCTGTATCTCTGGGAGGTATGCTTTGATGCATTCCATCACTATATGCTCAAAGCATTTCATAATGGTTGAGGTCAGTGCCATGGGGCAGTCGCCACTGAGGCCTGTTACTGTCATCCTCTTTGGTACTGGGATGATGTTAGCTGTATTGAAACCTGCAGGGACAATGGACTACTGCAGTGAGATGTTGAAAAAGTCCATAAGGACATCTGTCAATTGGTCTGCATAGTCCCTCAGTACCCGACCAGGTACATTGTCTAGTCACGTTGCCTTGTGTGGGATCATGCAAGATAGGGTTCTCTTCACCTCAGTAGGACCCCTTTTCATCAAGGGGTCACGGAGCTTTCTTTAGCTTCAGCCTCTTCTTCTCACTGAACTGTGCATAGGTGTTCAGTCTGTCCAGAAGGGAAACATCATTGTCTTTAATTGACAAGGTTGCCTTATGATCTGTTATGGTCTTGCTCATTGATTCTACATGAATAACAATGGCACATCTTGTAGCAGTGTATCTCACTGGCATAAAGATTTTTTTTCACAAAATGGTAATAATTAAAGAGCACTGGGAAGCTAAAAGGCTATTATTCTGACAGGGTGTCAGTGATCAATGGTGATCCGCAAGGATCGAGTTAGGACCGTGTTGTTTGTGAAATATGTAAATTACTTGAACAAAAAAGTGGGTCAGTAAGATTGGTGGAGCCATGAACAGTGCACAGAGCTATCAAAGAATACAAAAGGATATACAGTAGATCAGTTACTGATGTGGGCAAAGAAATGGCAAGTGGAGTTTAACCCAGACAAGTGTGAGGTGCTTTGGAATTTGGGAGGTCAAATGTAAGCGAAGCATTTACAGTTAATGGTGGGATGTGCATTGATGTGCAGAGGGATCTGGGGGTTCAGGTTTAGGTCCAGAAGATCATTGAAAGTGGCCTTGCAAGTAGATAGGGTGGTAAAGAAAGCATATGGCACTGTATGCTTGCTCTCACTGTATGGGACATTAAGTATAAAAGTAAGTAGACACGTTGCAGCTATACAAAACTTTGGTTAGGCTGTATTTGGAGTATTTCGTGCAATTCTGCTCTCCCCATTACAGGGAAAATACAAGAAGGGTACAAAATAGGTTGACCAGATGTTTCCTGGATTTCAGGGTATGAGTTAAAAGTTGGACAAAGTGGAGTTGTTTTCCCTGGAGCATAAGAGGCTGAGTTATGACCTGAAAAAAGTTCACATTATTATTGTGAAAGGCATTGACAGGGTACAAAATCAGAATCTTTTTAACAGGTAAAAAATGTCATCTACTCGAGTGGGAGAAAAGTAGAATTTAAAGGAGACATGTGGGGCAAGTTTTTTTTGTGTGTGGAGAGAGTGGTGGGTGCCTGGAATGGGCTACTGGGAGTAGTGGTACAATAATAGCATTTAATAGGTTTCTAGGTGCACATGAATATTCAGGGAACAGAGGAATGTGCAGCTTGTGCAAGCAGCAGTTTCAATTAAATTTGGACATAATTTTTAAGACAGACACATGGGCTAAAGGGCTTGCTCCTTTGCTATACTGCTCTTTGCAATTATTTAAAAATAATCCATAACTGATCATATTTGCTGATCTATTTTATATTCATATTCATTTGGAGTTATTAAAAATATTCCTTCATATTATTCAAGACATATGGTGATGCAGATGCTAAATTATTGGCTGAACAGCCCAAATTCTGGGCCATCAATATAGAGACGAGAGCTCAAAATCTAGCAACATCAAAATTCAATTAATTAAACATGTTTGTAAGTCCAAAACAAAATATTAGTCTCAAGTACCAGGAAACCTTCAGATTGTTGCAAATCATGTCCTTCACAGCTATTAATTGACTCATTCTTTACCCAACTCAAAATCCGTTAACCCACGATTGTTTCCTCAGTTCAGGACCAATAAAGGATGGTTAATAAATGCCATCTTCACCAACAACATCCACATTCTATGAAAGAATAAATGAAAAATAAACCCTAACATGCCGAGTGCACCAGTCTTGTCTGCACTGGCTTCCATGACAGCAACTGCAACGATGTTAATACAGCAAATTTATGATTGTTATCAATATCAGGATTCCTTTATTGTCATGTAATAATACACCACATTTGTTAATTTTTGCTTGCCGTAAAGGCACAAAAGAGGCATACTAGCATACCACAGTGCCCCCAACAAGGGAAAGAGAAGCTAAAGGAGATCACTTTTGAAACATAGTAGCAATAGACAAGACCAAGAAGTGGTTTGGTCAGTTTTCAATGAGGAAAAAAGGCAGTGTACTGTTAAAATCTCAAAACCAGAAGAGACTTATGGCAGTATATAATGTAAAAATATAATGCAGTAAAAATATAATCAAAAGAATTGAAGACCACACAAAAGCTGCAATTCTTGTTGATATGAAGGGAGAAAGGCTTTCTGGAACAACTGTACTTACAACTGGTAAAGAATTGTTGTCTTCCCAGCATTGTCCAACCCAACGATGATCACCTTATGCTCTAAAAGAGAAATATATCACATTTAATAAACAAATATATTTACACATTTTAAGAAGAAACACAAGAAAATGCAGTTTCTGAAATCTCCATCAAAAAAACAAAACAGCTGACTCAAAGGGTCAACCTGTATCTGTGGAGACATTTCAGGTCAAGTTGCTGCAATAGCAGAGACCAGAATCCGGATGAAGGGTCACAATCCAAAATGTTAACTGTCTGTTTGCTTCCACAGATACAGCTTGACCCACTCAGTTACTCTGGCATTTTGTTTTGTACACCACATTTTACGTAAAATAAATCAGATATGTCCAATTAACTTGCAATTGTTTTTCTCAGTTTTGGGAATATTCATCTGTACTGCTTAGGCATAATGTTCAAGAGATGACATTTTTTACATAGCACAATATTCTCAGTATACACGACCATGGAGTTAATTTTATCATTAGGAAAATACTGCAAGACTTACAGATTTGAGAAAATGGCATCCAAACCACAAATTCTCATCCCGTTATTGGTGTAATTTACCCAATTTACCTGGCTACAAAAAGCATTCATACAAATTCAAATTCTTCTAAACATTTGCCCAATATGACTTTATATTCCCATTTCAGCTACTTGAATGACAACATCTTCCAAGTTTTGTTCCTCAATTATTTGTTTTACTGCAGTATGCAGTTATATGAGATGCACAAAAAGGGACACTTTTTACCCATCAAAACTAAGACCAGAGGAACAGAGGAATATGCAGCTTGTGCAAGCAGCAGTTTCAATTAAATTTGAATGATTATGCCAAAAATGTAAAATGGAGCTTCTCATAAGATGCCATCTATTTCCAATGTAATGACATAATTGCGATTAACATTTTCAGTGCAAGCTCTTATGTTTTGTCAACCTCCATTCTGGATCCATTACTCTCAATTCAATTATATATTAATTAGATTAAAAAGCAGTGTGTCCTTAAAAAAAAATAGAACAACACAGCATAACTGTGGAACATGCATTGTGTACAGTGCACTGAAACTTAGAAAAGTAAACTAACAAAAAATCCTGCATTAGAATCATACAGAATGGAAACAGGCCTTTTGGCCCAACTTGTTCATGGCAATAAAGCTAGATTCATTTTTGTGCACTTGACCCAAACTCCACTAAATTTATTTATAAATGGGAACCAAGGTCGATGACTGCTGACAGGGAGCTCCATTATTGAAACATTTGATTAATATTTGGAATAAAATTAATTTAGAAAATGATGGAGGTTCTCTGACATCAAAAATCCCATTTGTTAATCATCTCATAACTTTCTCCAAAGATAATCCTTTTCTAAATATATGGTATCATAAAGGAATTTGTAAAATAGGGGATTGTTATGAGAGTGGTTGATTGATGATATTTGATCAATTGAGAACTAGATATGATATTCCCTGTAATACTCTTTTTAGTTATTTTCAATTGAGAGCCTATTTGAGAAATAAATTAGGACCAGGAATATTAATGAATTGTATTGATTTAGTAAAATTGGCGACTGATGGAAATTTTAAGAAATTTATTTCATTAGCATATATGAAATTAAAGGAGAAAGTGTCTATATTAAGTTTATTTAGCTCAAAGGAAAGATGGGAACATGATTTAAATATATCAATAGATCAGCAGATATGGCAAAATTTGTGTAAGGATATTATGATTAATACAATTAATGTAAGATATTGGTTGCTTCAATATAATTTTTTTTACATCAATTATATTTTACGTCCCAAAGATTGAATGAATGGAAATCAGATATTTTAGATGTGATGAAGAAATTGGAACATTTCTCCACTCTACTTGGTCTTGTTCAAAAGTTAAACTATTTTGGATTTCTATTAGTAATTTTTTGCAACAAGTTGCTAGTGTTTTTCCATTAAATCCTGAATTATTCTTGATCGGGAATTTTGGAAATGTAATTCCTAAATTAGATTTATCAGTGTATTGAAATTTGTTAAATTAGCTCCAGTAATACCGAGGAAGTGTATTGCTATCACTTGAAAATCAGATGTTTCTTTAATATTAGGAAGGTGGCAAACAGAAATTCAAAGCTGTATTCCATTAGAAAAAAAAACATAATTCGAGAAGTAAATACTCTTTTTTAAAGATTTGGAGCCCGTATGCTCAAATATTAGGATTGAATTTATAAATAATTCCTTTGATTTCTCCAGTTCCACAACTTTTTCCCTCAATGAATTATGTTTTTTTTTGTGAAAATGTTTTTTTTATGTGAGATCTTTGAGTGTTTCCAAGAACAATCCAATTTAAAATGTATTCATTATATTTTTCCAAGTGTTTTAGTGTTTTTTTTTCCTTATTTCTTTTGAAGTTTTAGCTTTTTTGGGGTAGGTAGTGGGGGTTTTGGGGTAGGGGGTGGGAGAATGTATTCATTTTTTTTCCCACTTTTTCTTTCCTTATATAAAATTAGCATGTATTTAATCATTCTTTTTATATATTAATTTGATGTATGAAAACTGTTTTAATGTGTGTGCTTATTTTAAATAAAATATTTTTTTTAAAATTAGCTCCTTAGTTTTATTTACATTGAGTGCAAGGTTGCTGTTGGTGCTCCATTCAGCCAAATTTTCAATTTCCCTCCTATATGTTGACTCATCACTTCACTTTATACAACCCACTACCAAGGTATCGTCAGCAAATTTTCAGATGGTATTATTGTCATACTGAGCCACACAGTCTTAGGTGTAAAGCAAGTAGAGCAGAGAGTGAAGAATGCAGTCCTGTGGTGCTCTAGTACTGATGGAAATTGTGGAGGAGATGTTCTTACCAATCCTCACTGATTGTGGTCTGGAGGGGAGAAAATCCATGATTACACAATGGAGTGTTGAGTCCCAGGTCTCAGAGTTTGCTGATCAGTTATGAGGGGATAATAGTGTTAAATACTAAACTGCAGTCAATAAAGAGCATCCTGATGTATGCACCTTGCTGTCCAGGAGCTACAGGATTTTGTACAGTCAGTGAGATGGCATCTACTGTGGACCTCTTGCTACAATATCTACTCATGTCACCCTTCAGACAGGAGTTGATCTGCTTCAACACCAGCATTTCAAATCACTTCATCACTGTTGATGTAAGTGCTACTGGTCAATAGTCATTAAGGCAGGTTACTAAACTTCATCAAGTTACGGACCCATACACCTTGATGAAGGGCTCAAATCCGAAACGTTGGTTATGTATCTTTATCTTTGCTCCATAAAGTACACTGTTTGACCTGCTGAGTTTCTTCAGCATTGAGTTTTTAGATGACAAATAAGTGTGGAACTTCCACTGATCCATGCAACAAACCACTGTTCACAGGCCTCCAGTCTGAATAATAGCCTTCCACTACCAGCCTCTGTCTCCTACCATCAAGCTAATTCTATACCAAATTGACCAGCTCAAGCTGGATCCATGTGATCTGATCTGCCGGACCATCTATGAAGGACTTTGTCAAAGGTCTTACTAAAGTCTGGGTTGAAAATGTTTATCGTCCTGCCCTCGTCAATCTTTTTGGTCATGATACACTACTTCTCACATACAAAACCCATCCCTAATCAGTTCTCGCTTTCCAAATGCAAGCAGATTCTGTCTCTCTGAATTCTTACCACGACGGACTATAAGCTCACATGGCATGTCCTCGCATCAAGATTATTTAACAAAAATCTCAAAACCTTCATACTTTTATAATTTTCTGCTATCTGCTGTCTCATGAGCCCATCGTATCCTACAATCACAAGATACTCAAAACCTTGGTGTGCCCTTCCCACCCACTCCGCCATACAACTATTGATTAGCTTTTGAAACAAAACTCCTTCTCAATAATATCTACTCATTCAATATTGGTGTGGCTGACAAAGGTAGCATTTATTGTCCTTACTAATTGATCACAAAAAGATTGTATCAGGTTTTCTTTCTGAGGTGAATGTCTGCCAAGCTGCCTGTCTCCCCTCTGGCAAGCCTTGCATTACTAACATTGGCTGTATATTATCTCTACTGTTAAGGACACTCCCCTTGGATATAACTGTATATGCATCTATTGTCTTTCATTATGTACCATGAGTTTCTGCTAATAAAAGCCATGATTATCGTTTGACCACATCGTCTTCGTCTACTTCATCAACTGGCACTTCAATTTTATTAGCAGAAATGGATGCAGCACTCAAGCCAGAGCGGCTGATAATCGACCAGTCTGCCCTGAGAGCCAGAGAAATTTTCAACCACTGGATTGCTTGTTTCGATTACTACATGACTCTAAACAGCATGGTTGATGAGGCGATACAGTGGGGCCACCTAAACTCTCTGCTGGGAGAGCTCCCTTTTGCCGTAACGCAAGGAGCTACCACTCTGGCTATAGCCCGGGAACGTCTGACTGCTTACTATGCGGTGCCACAGAATGTGGTGCTTGCTCAACACCAGTTGCTGACGCCAGAAACCCAGAGAAAGTGATGCTGTCTATACACTGCCTCTCGACTCACTGGCAAATTAATGAGATGTCAGGACAGTCAATGTGCACAATACCGCAATGCCTTGAAGCTGGATGCTTTAGTCAACGGGATCGACTCGTTACATCTAACAGAGGCTGCTGGAGACGAAGCCCTTAACCTACGACCAGGCATTCACTCTAGCCAAAACACTGAGAAGTGCCATGCGGTCCAGTGAAATGCTAGAAACCGAAAAGGAAACATCTAGGAGTGCTGGAACCCCGAAAGAAAGAAAAAGGCGAACTCCGAAAAATGCTACTTCTGTGATAAGAGCTGACACCCCAGACAGAAATGCCTGGCTCGAATTGATACCTGCAGCTATTGTGGGAAACTTGGCCACTATGCTAAAGCGTGTAAGGCGAAAAGTACTCCCACTGATAAGAAGAAGAAGATGAGAAGCACCAAGAAAATGCTTCCTGGAGCTGCAGGAATGGAAGACAACTGTGAAAAGGGGGAATCTTCAGACGAGCAGGCTGAATTGACTTCAAGTGACTGTGAGGTGAGATCCCCTGTGATAGCTCAATTGACTCCAAAGCTTGATGGATGTTACAGACTGGAACGGTCGACTATGAAGGGGGAGGTGAGTGGTGAGACTCTTGATTGTCTAATAGACTCGGGGAGAGCTGACAGCTACATCCACGAGAGAGCTGCAAGAGCCTTAAATTTGCAGAGATATCCAGCGAAACGAAAGATATCGATGGCTTGTAGTGAACTTACAAAAACTGTATGGGACAAGTGTAAAGTTACTTTAAATTTGCAGGGACATTGCCTGGCTGAGGTGTGGCTCTGCATCCCTGTGGTACTGGGGTTAGATATTCAATCTCAGATGAAAAGTGTAGTGTTAAATTTCGGTGGGCCACTACCCAC
Source organism: Narcine bancroftii (assembly GCF_036971445.1). Lineage (NCBI taxonomy): Eukaryota > Metazoa > Chordata > Chondrichthyes > Torpediniformes > Narcinidae > Narcine > Narcine bancroftii. The sequence goes on along the minus strand of NC_091472.1, from coordinate 266,109,889 downwards.
ACTTACCATCCCCCACACTGGTTACTGTGGTCTATCCATATTAAAGATCAAAGCTCCCTCCGTTTTCAGTGATTTATTCCCTGAGTGTCAGCTGATTGCCACTAAGAGCCGTTCTTACAGCAAAAAGGATCGTGAGTTTATCAAAGCTGAGACCCAGAGATTGCTTAAAGAGGGAGTAATTGAATGTAGTAAGAGTCCGTGGCGGGCCCAGGTGGTAGTCATGAAAAATCATACTAAGAAACTGGCTATTGACTACAGCCAGACAATCAACCGTTACACTAACCTGGTTGCCTACCCCCTGCCACGCATCAATGAAATGATTAATCAGATAGCGCAATACAAAGTGTACTCCACTATCGACGTCAAAGCAGCTTATCACCAAATCCCCATTAAAAAAAAGGAACGACCATATACAGCCTTTGAGGCTGATGGGGGGGGGGGGGTTATACCAGTTTAAAAGGGTACCTTTTGGGGTCACTAATGGTGTGTCCATGTTTCAGAGAGAAATGGATAAGATTGTTAGGACATACGAGTTACAGGGTACGTTTCTCTATCTGGATAATGTCACTATCTGTGGGAAAACACAGGCTGAGCATGACAACAACTTAAAGAAATTTTTAAAAACAGCTAAAGAACTCAACCTTACATTTAACGAGGGCAAATGTGTGTTCAACGTGATAGAGCTACCCATTCTGGGCTACATTGCCGCAAGGGCGAAATCCACCCCGACCCGGAAAGAATGGCCCCCCTTAAGAAGTTACCACCCCCAAACTCAGCAAAAGCCCTTAAAAGTTGTATGGGATTCTTTTCTTACTACTGCAAATGGGTTCGGGACTACGCCACGAAGGCACGCCCTCTGTTTGACACTAAAACTTTTCCTCCCTCTCCAATGGCCTTGAAGGCTTTCGAGAGAATTAAAGCTGATATTGCCAAAGCTGCACTCTCATCCATTGACGACGATGCCCCGTTCCAAGTGGAAACTGATGCCTCAGATTGTGCCTTGGCAGGAACCCTTAATCAAAAAGGCAGCCCCTTTCAGTACTAAACACAAAAGTAAAATCAAGAACGATAAGATGGCACGCTGGCGAATAGAACTCTCAACTTATAATTATGAGATCCAGTACTGACCGGGCAGGTTAAATGATCCCTCTGATGCATTGTCACGATCTGCTGCTGGTGCTCAGCTGGAGGGGCTAAAAGAGATCCATAACAGACTGTGCCACCCAGGAGTCACAAGATTCTTCCACTACATAAGGGCTAACAACCTTCCTTAATCTCTGGAAGAAGTCAGGAAACTGACTAAAAGCTGTCCTGTTTGCGCAGAATGCAAACCACAATACTTCAAAGCTCCAGAGTCCACTCTCATTAAGGCAAACCGATCTTTTGAGAGGATTGGCTTAGATTTTAAAGGGCCGTTACCTTCCAACAACAAAAACGTATATTTCCTTAATGTAATTGACGAATATTCCAGGTTTCCCCTTGCGATACCCTGCCCTGACGCCTCGTCAGCATCTATCATTATGTCACTTGACAGAATTTTCAGCATTTTTGGTTTTCCCAATTACATTCATACCAATAGAGGCTCAGCATTCATGAGCGCTGAATTGCAGTGAGCCCTGCTATGGTAGGGGATTGCCACCAGCCGTACCACGAGCTACAACCCGCAGAGCAATGGGCAGGTCAAAAGAACTAATGCTACAGTCTGGAAGACTGTTAATTTTGCTTTAAAAACACATGGTTACCCTGTTACACAGTGGTAGGAGGTGCTGCCTGAGGCACTACATTCTATTCGGTCTTTATTGTGTACCCCCCCCACCCCCCCAGTCCAACCAGTTCAACTACTGCATACTAACCCCAACTACGCTCATGTTAAATTCACCCCCAAGAGATCTGGCCTCGCCTGGTTCGATCCTTCCTTGCACCCCTACTCAGAGTGAGCCTGAGAGGTTGGATTCACCCCCCCAGCCTGTGACCCTAGTAAGCTTTCAGATGGCCATGATGAGGCTCCACTGCCTCACGCTGGTGATTCTGGAGCGGGTCCAGAAGTCAGTCCTTCCCACACTACAGACCCAGGACCTGTACCAGTTCCCAAGGTTGCAAAGGAGCAACCAGTTTTGAGAAGAAGCACCAGAATTCGTAAACCAACCTTATAAGCTGACATATTCATAAAACATCTCATTATATTTCAATTGCTTGCTAGATACTGGCGTATTTTGGCTGTTAGAGTATATCAATGCCAAACATGGTATCCATGTTTCAGTCTTTCCTAGCAGCTGTCCTTTTGATTTTAACCCTTCTTCTGCCGGGGGGAGACTGTGGTGAATGTTTGCCAAGCTGCCTGTTTCCCCTCTGGCGAGCCTTGCATTACTAACATTGGCTGTGCATTATCTCTACTGTTAAGGACACTCCCCTTGGATATAACTGTATATGCATCTATTGTCTTTCATTATCGTACCATGAGTTTCTGCGAATAAAAGCCATGATTATTGATTGACCACATCGTCTTTGTCTACTTCATCAAATGGCACTTCACTTTCATAAAACTACTACTCAACAAAAGATTATGTTTTTGATGTAATCTTTTACAGACCAATTTAGACTCTCTGGTTTTCTGGAGTTATGTACTTCTCTAAAGGAATAAAAGAATAAGAATAAAAATAATGTGGGACAGCCAAAATATAAAATAGTGGATTATCTTGAGAGGCTATTGGGTCTCTTCTGCTTTTCCTGACTTGCATTCATTTGGCAAGTCCTTCAGGCTGTGAACTGGAGGTAAATAAACTGGCCATATCCTTACCTGGACCAATTTCCATTCTGCGAACTATAATAAAACCTCATTAGAATGCGGTAGTTGGGGTCCAAGATTTCATACCGTGTTGCAGCTGAGTCGTGGAACAGATGCATATATGTCATGATTCAGGAAGCAGGAAAACAGAAAGCTGTGACTCAAACCCTGTCATAAGACCTTTAAACTCCACAAGTTAACATACACATCTTGTCAATGAGTCATCAAAGTCCATTTTTGAGTTTGTGGCTGTTAGCCTGGCCTCCCAAAATCAACGTTTGGGGTCCATAGACACACGCGCTACATGCGATTCTGCGGATTAACAAATTGTGTTCTAACGAGGTTTCACTATGGAGACAGAACTCATCAAATTATAAAATTGAAAATTCTGGAAATTCTCAGCAGGCTGCTGGGAGAATGTAAATGAACAAAGTAAAAGCAGAAGGCCATTGGTTCCTTGAGCCCGCTCTATGATTGAATGAGATTATTTGAAGAGTTTATAACCATTGTTATTACAAAACATTTTGTCCATCAAAAGTCAGCAATTATTTTTTTTAAAAAGGAGGCACAGTTCGCATAGCAATTACCACAATGCTATTACAGTGCCAGGAAGCCGGGTTCGAATCTTGCTCTATCTGTATGGAGTTTGAATGTTCTCCCCATATCTGCATGGGTTTCCTCCAGGTACACTGCTTTCTTCCCACCCTTTAAAAATGTATGGAGGTTGTAGGTTCAGGGGACAAAGACTTGTAGACTGGAAGGGCCTGTTACTGTGTTGTACCTTTGTAAAATGGTTAAAATTGCCTACAACATAATTAAAAATTAAACCAAGCAATTTCTTTTTTTGTCCATTACTACTTCTCAATTTACGGTGGCTCTCCGCGTTATAGTAGACCTGACATAGAAATCCAACTTTGCACTAATTCTAAAATATTTGAAGAATTTTTCATGAGAGGAAAATTAATTGCTAACGAGCAAAGTACAGACAAACATTAATTGATTACAGCATTGGATACAGTACAGGTACATATTCCATTAGTTTAATTATAGGTCATACTCGAGTCAACACAAAAAGTATTTGATATAAGAATTAGAAGAAGTATATGCAGACCCATATGTTATGGGTAACTATATAGTTTCAATAACCAACAGTATGGAGCAATTTTATTCAGATAATATTTTCAGTTCCCAGTTTAATTTAATTTGATTTTTGTGAAACTTAATTTCATGAGTGATTGGCTTGTTGAAATTACTGCTTTGTAGCGGCAGCTATACTGCTACTGAAAGAACACACAACCAGACGGGTTGAGCTCAGTAAGCAGAACTGATTTATTGCAGGCTGCTGGGCTGGACTTATACTCCCAGCCCGGGCCTGGCTGAGAACCGCGTTGGGAGGTGCTGAGGTCACCCGGGCATCACGTGGTCCCCCAGCACGGGCTTCTGAGCCCTGTGCTGAGAAGAAGGGGAAACCCCCGATGGTGCCAATTTGGCCGGCCTCCCACTGCGGGGCCGGTTCGCCTGCCTAGTAGCGTGCTGCCACACAGCCCACCCCAGAACCGGCGCCAATGTCCTTTTTAGCTGGGCAGCCTCGCTTCTTGGGCTGGGCCACAATCACTGGTTCTGTGGGGTCGAGGTGAGCTGGCTTCAGCCTGTCGCCGATGTCCAGTGTGAACGTAGACCCTAAACGCTGGACAACCTTGTAGGGACCCTTGTAAGGTCTCTGCAGAGGTGCTGCGGGCGGGCCCCGTCAAATAAAAACATACAGGTGAGTGTTTTATGCTTGGCTGCGATGAGGGCAAATAGCGACTGCAATGATGTGCGCAGCTCCCGGGATGAATCGGTTGTAGAAGTTGACCATACCCGCGAACTCCTGCAGCCCCTTGAGATTGTCCACACATGGGAACTCCTTGATAGCGGCGACCTTCGTAGCGGCAGGCGTGGCTCCCTCAGACGTAATGGTATGGCCCAGGAACTGCATGGACTCTTTCCCAAACTGGCACTTGGCTGGGTTGATAGTGAGGCCGAAGTCGGCCAGCGAGGAGAAGAGGGCGCGCAGGTGGCCCTTGTGTTGCACTCGATCCCTGCTGGCAACGAGGATGTCATCTAAGTAAATGAGAAGATGAAATCCAGGTCCCTACCCACTGAGTCCATGAGGCACTGGAAGGTCTGAGCAGCGTTCTTGATCCTGAACGGCATGCGAAGGAATTTGAACAAGCCAAAGGGGGTGACGATGGCCGTCTTGCGTATGTCCTCAGGGTGCACCGGGATTTGGTGATACCCGCGCAAAAGGTCAACCTTGGAGAAAACCCTCGCACCATGCAGGCCATAAAGTCCTGGATGTGAGGGATGGGGTAATGGTCAGGAACTGTCGCCTCATTGAGCCGTCAATAGTCTCCGCAGGGACGCCAGCTGCTGGAGGGTTTCGGGTCCAGGTGGAGCAGCGAGGCCCACAGGCTGTCGGACTGCCGAATGATCCCCAGCTCCAACAGATGCGAAAACTCCTCCTTCGCCACCTGGAGTTTGTCAGGCGGGAGTCGGCGTGCTTTGGCGTGAACCGGTGGGCCCTGTGGGGGGGGGAATGTGGTGGAACACCCCGTGGCGCAGCAAGGCAGCAGAGAACTGTGGCTTGAGGAGGGTCAGAAACTTGTCCAGGATTCACTGGAATTCATCTCTGGGCATGCTGATCGTGGCCACCTGCGGCTGCTCTGTGCGGGAGGCGTCGGGGCAAATGGACATCAACCAGGAGCCTAGCCCGAATGTCCACCAGAAGCCCTTGGGCAAGGAGGATGTCAGCACCCAGGATGGCGGTCGGAAGGGACGTGGCGGTGAACCTCCACAAGAACTTTTTCGTCAGCTGATCTGGAAGTGGACTGTCTTGTCTCCATACGTCCAGATCTCTCTTATGTTGGCCTCACGGAGGGGAGATCCTCGAGGTTGGTTCCTAGACTCAATGGTCATGGCCAGGATGACGCTGATCTGGGCCCCAGTGTTGATGAGGAACCGCCGGCCGTTGACTGAGTCCCGCAGGTAGAGGTGGCTTTTGCCCTGGCCAGCCACCACAGTCATTAACAGCGACCGGTCTGCTCGTTTCCCTGGAATGAGCAGGGCTGATGACACTTCTGAGCCTTGGGTCCCCAGCACTGGTGGTAGAAGCAGAGGCCTGAGCGGATGCCATGCCCCTGGTTATGCTCTTGGTGGCCCCTGCAGGGCCGGATGCTCTACCGCAGCGCTAGGGGCGGGCTTGGCGTGGTAACACCCGTGTTTTGTGACCTGCTGGACCACCGTGCCCTCTGGGAATCACTCGAGCTATTGCTCTTGGGCCTTTTGAGCAACCTTCCTCGGGACGGTAAAGCTCTCTTGGGGCAGTAACGGCCAGATGTCCTCAGGCAGATGGTCAAGGAAAATGCGCTCAAAGAGTGGGCAGTTGGTGTGATCACCCATGAGCGCGAGCATCTCATCCATCAGCTCCATCAGGGACCTGTCCCCCAAGGCGTTGAGGTGCAGCATCCGAGCGGCACGCTGGTGCCTGGATAGTCCGAGGGATCTGGTAAGCATTCGCTTGATGGCCTCTTATTTGTCTTCGGTCGGTGGGTGCTGAACAAAGTGCAGCACGCATTTGGTCCAGGGCGGCAACCACATGGTAGAATTTGGTCGTGTCGGATGAAATCTCTGCGTGGCCAAACCAGGTCTCTGGCTCCTGAACCCAGAAGTCAGGCAGCTTGACGGCTATAGCACTGATCCCAGGTTCGCTCATGATGGGTTCAAAGACATTTGAACCAGTCAGGGTCACCAATTGTAACGGCAGCTACACTGCTACTGAAAGAACACACAACCAGACGGGTTGAGCTCAGTGAGCAGAACTGATTTATTGCAGGCTGCTGGGCTGGACTTATACTCCCAGCCCGGACCTGGCTGAGAACCGCGCTAGGGGCGCTGACGTCACCCGGGCATCATGTGGTCCCCCAGCGCAGGCTTCTGAGCCCTGTGCTGAGAAGGGGAAACCTCAGACTGCACCATTTTGGCCGGCTGCCCCGCCGCGTGGATTATAAGCAGGGCCGATTCGCCTGCCTAGTAGTGTGCCGCCACAGCTTCATATTAAATGAACAGATTAACAGTAGACAAGGATATTTTGCATAACTTAATAAAAATTACAACATTGCTGAATGATTGAAATATTCCAAAAGCACATGCTAAGTCACACCAAAACCCCTCTTGCCAATCACTTTTACATTTGTTACTTTACTGATCTATAGAAAAACTGACTTGTATGGAATGCAACCCTTGTGTAACTCAGGGACTGTTTGTAATTTAATATGCAGAAGGCCAGTCCTATTAACATGCATACATGCAAATTATAATCTAATGGGCATGAATGACACCTTAATCTACAGCAATGAACTGCCCAAAAGCTGAATATCCTTGCCTTACCCAAATGACTGGTATCAGAAACTAATGCCATACACAACTAATAGGTTTCTCATTTATGAAGTTCCAGATCCAGATATTCCATACAACACTTGATCCAAGGCAGATAATTCTAACAAATAGGTGCGGAAAATAGAAAAAAAATCTCAGGAAGCACAAATATTCAATACATCTGGCCCAATGGTTTATGTAAATTTACAAAATTGGTTTACCCATTATTCCACTTAGTGGCTTACTTGCAAAAACCATCAATCGCATGGTGCAGCTAAGTAGTCATACCCATCAACCTTCTGTAAGACGGAGGAGTCACGTGATGGAGTAGTGGCCGGACGGTGAACTCCAGCCCTCTCCAGAAAAGTCGGGAAAAACAAGAGAAAACACAAAGGCACAGAAATAAAAGTTACAGAAAAGTGAGTATAAAGGTGGAAAGAAGATGGCGACAAAAAAAGAAAAGTCGAAAGCAACGGTAAGAAGAGAGGAAGAGAAGACAAAGGAGGAAAAAGGTGAAGGCCTTACCTGTCCGAAGAGGCCCGCTGCGGAGAGAGAAACCCGCTCCCTCAGGTCGGTAAATAATGGACTACAAAAATGGCTCGCAGAGCCGAACAAAAGTGCGCAACCGCGCATGCGCGAAGTTTTGCGCATGCGCGATGCGAATGAAAAAAAACACACCGACGGGAGGGGGGACCAGCTGGGGAGTCAATCTCCACAGCCGGCAACGACAGCTGCAGAACACCTGCAGCAAGAAGAGACCACAGAAGACAATAGAAACAAGATAGAAGAGGAGGAAAGGGCAACAAAGAAACAACAGATGGTCAACCCAGAGGAAGAAGAAGAGGAAGAGTATGGTGAAATAGAAGAAGAAAAGAGAGGCAAGGTAAAGGATATACTTGCTCTTATTAGAGGATACATGGAATCATTTAAAGAATGGCAAACACAGGAATTTAAGGATTTAAGAAAAAGAATAAACAACACAGAGGAGAAAATAATTAAAATGGAGATGACCTTAACAGAAATGGGAAAAAAAATGGACAAGATGGAAGAGCGGGCAGTAGCAGCAGAAATGGAGGTAGAAGACTTAAAAAAGAAATTGGAGAAATCTAATAAAAAAACTAAAGAGACACAAGAACTACTAGCTCAAAAAATAGATACAATGGAAAACCATAACAGAAGAAATAACATAAAGATAGTGGGCCTTAAGGAAGATGAAGAAGGCAAGAATATGAGGGAGTTTATAAAAGAGTGGATCCCTAAGACCCTAGGATGTCCAGAACTACAGCATGAAATGGAAATAGAAAGGGCACATAGAGTATTGGCCTCTAAACCACAACCACAACAAAAACCAAGATCTATTGTAGTAAAATTCCTAAGATATACTACAAGAGAAAAGGTACTGGAGAAGACAATGGAAAAAGTAAAAGAGGGCAACAAACCACTGGAGTATAAAGGGCAAAAAATCTTCATTTATCCAGATATAAGTTTTGAACTCCTAAAGAAGAGAAAAGAGTTCAATACAGCAAAGGCGATTTTATGGAAGAAAGGGTATAAATTTATACTAAAGCATCCAGCGGTATTGAAAATATTTATTCCAGGACAGCAAAACAGACTATTCTCGGATCCAGAAGAAGCACGAAAATTTGCAGAACAATTACAAAAATAGACTGAGGGAGGAAGACGGGTAATGAGAGTTAAAATGATCACGACTGATATGTATGTGGGTAAAGACAAAAATAGACTGAGGGATGAAGACGGGTAATGAGAGTAAAAATGATCACGATTGATATGTATGCAGGTAAAGAGGTATAAGAGTGAATAGAGACAATGAGCATACATGAATGTATCTGTACTTAGAGGAAAATATAGATAGTATAGACAAGAATTAATAAGGGAAGGTAATGGAATAGAGAGAATAAGGAGGGAATTAAAAGAGGGACCTTTGTGACATATGAAAAGTGAAATCTTTTCTGGGGGAGGCGGGGTGGGGGGAAATAGCGGTCACTGCACAATCAGTTGACGCTTGCGAGTGGATTCGCAAATCCAAATGGAGAGGGGAGATGTGGTTGTCCGACAAGGGATAAAGGACAACTCAGGAGGTGAAGGGGAGATTGGGGATAAATAAGATAGAAATAGGAGAATAAGGAAAATGTTAGATGTTGTAGGAATGTTGTCTTATGAAGAGTTGAAAATAAGAAAACAGAAATGGAAAAGGAGGAAAGGTAATGATGGAAAAACGGAAAGAGAAGATAAACAAAATATAAAAGGGCTACGCTGAACTATATGTCTTTAAATATTAATGGAATACATAACCAAATTAAAAGGAAGAAACTACCAAATTTAAATGAATAAATGTATTCCATTAGAAAAAAATAACATATTGGTTAAGAAATAATATTGAAATATTCGAACAAGTATAGGAGCCTTACATTAAATACAATAGCGAAAACCTACCGGGGACAAACATTACCTAAGTTGATGGAAGGAGAAGGAAAGAAAAGAATGGACTCAGTAGAATTTCTGGTGTAATTTTGTTGAATGACAACATTGTCTGACTGGATTAATGCAACCTAGATTGTATACCTAAAATGGATGAGAGGGGGGGGTGGGGGGGTGGTTTGGGAGGAAAGGGGGGGGGGAGAAAAAGTCACTGTATATGTGTGAAAAGAAATAGTGTATATCATGGCTAATGTGATTTATGGTGTGAAAAATAAAAAAATTTAAAAAAAAAAAACCTTCTGTAAGACAAAGTTCTTTCAGTTTTCAACTAACACCAATAGCATTTAGCATGTGGGCATGATATTGCCACAACTAAATATTTAAAATAGAGTTAGCAATAAATAACAATGTACAAATTCAACAGTTAGATATTTACCTATCTAATCCAAAGGAAAGACAATCAAAATGAATCAAATTAAAAGATTCTACAAGACCTATACTTTTCCTCGCACTCTCATTATTTAAGCATTCTATTTGATCAAATTAAAAGTCACATGATTAAATTCCTAAATACATCTTGCTAACGGTATCATAAAAACAATATCTGGTCATTAACATACTGCTCAAATCTGCATCTCCAACTCAACTGCAGATTTCCTACATTACAACAGTATTCAAAGTACTTCAGCAACCTGTCAAATAATGGATATTACTCGCTACTTTTCATAATGTACAAGCCTGTGACATTATGCTTGTAATAAACCTGCAGGTTTTAATAGAAAATGCTGAAAACATTTAACAGATTAGGCAGCATTTATGTAATGAGAAACAGAGTTAACATTTCAGGCTGAAGACACTTTGTCAAAGAAAGAAGAAAATATCTAATCTTTTGAGTGCTTTCAGTATTTTGTTTTTATTTCAGTTTTTATACATTTTTTAAATCTGAAATGTTAACTGTATTTCTGGAAAAGTTAGAAATTAATAAGATTGGTTACCAAAATTCATATTACTACTTTATTAACAACATTAATCACACAATTTTCAATCATTAATCAAAAAGTCACAGTACAGTGCATACAAACCATTAGAAATGCAGTGCAATATCGGCAGTACCAAACAGATTTTTACTTTCCACAAGCAGAAACCAAGCATAATTGTTCAATTTTTCCCATGAACTAGGTATATTTTGACTAATTCAGAAAACCAGGACAAATTTTTATCTTCTATTCCATTAATAGTAAGTAATCTCAGTATTATATAAGAAAAATATTCAACTTTTTTGGGGAATGCCATACTACCTGGCCAAATCACCTTGCCAGAGTCAGAGCCATTTCTGACATACAAAGTCATCAAATAAGCAAGAGACATTCTGACTGTGTTTACTATAAGACAAAATTCCAGACAGCACCAATCATTTCAATTGACATAAGCTACATTTCAAAACTCAGCTGCATTCTCACTATTACCATAGACTTTTCGTCAAATCTGAAATGCAGGAACTCCCCAACCACTTAAAAACAAACACACAGAAATAATGTTTATTGCTCTGCTCAACCATCATCCCAGATACCTTCACTAATACATAATGACACATATAGAGAGAAGCAAAAACTCTTCACTTTACCTTTTGTCAGTTCTCCCAAAAGTGAGTATTAGTTCATCATTGAATATAGTTAAACTGATGAAACATGCCAAGCAGAGAACATGCTCAAAGTGGATGTACTAAGATCTCAATGAATTGCACTTGGGCCAACATGATAATGCAAGGAAGAGCACATGAGTGAAAGAGGGGGAATTTTTCACCACAATAGAAATTATATTATCCTTGAAGATTTTGTGGGAAAAATAAAAAGGCTTAAATTCAAAGTCGCAAGAGAATGCATAATAAGACAAGTTTATGAACAGCTTAAGCAATCATATCACAAAATGCATGATGCCTCATTATGTAAAAAAGACTGTCTACCCAATATATATCTTCCCTCAAATATAGAAAGACGATGTCTGATGCAAATTTCTGAAGCTTAACAGTGATACACACGTCTGCAATTTCATGAAGCCGAATGTGAAACTATGCATGGACAATCTGAAGATGAAATAATGAGAAAACTGGATTAATCCGATAGGTTTGTGAGAGAATGGATCTGAAATTGTAACAATTAATACATTGGAATCCAATACACTACATGTAACTGGATTCAGGAATGACAGAGGATGTGGCAGATATTGGGTTGCAGATCAAGTTCAGGAAACGAACACGGGTGAGCCATGAGAGGTTAACGGAATCCGATTAGGAAGGGGTTCAGCGAGGCCAATGTGACCGGGGTGTCGCCCACCTTGGTGGTTGAAGAGTCTCCACAGTTTGGTGAAGATGATTCCCATTCTCCAGACAGGCGGGGCCTGCAGCGACCGTCTCGCCAGCCACAAGTCCGGGAAAGCCCGGGGCCTGCCGTCAGCAGCTCGGATCCAGCGGCAGCCCCTCTTCTCCGCTTGGCAGCAGCCACAACCACAGTCCCCTAACACCCACTGCCGGTCAGTGACACATGGCCCGTGGAAAGAGCCATCCCGGAGAGGGCAACGGGGGACAACCGCCACCGATCGATCCGGCTCGCTCCGATTCTCATCGACCAGGACGGAGGGTCAACTGCGGCTGCGCACCAGCCCTGGCGCTCCATCGCGTCCAAGTCGTCCAGCGCGCCTGCGCGACCTGCCAGATTCTGATGCCTTCCACGCCTGCGCAGCCCTGGGAGGAACATTGTGCAACTGGTGCAGAGACGTGGGGAGTTTCTCCAGCATTTTTGTGGATGTGCATTACAATCATTGTCTGCAGTCTTTCCTGTTTAACTGCGTTTACACTTGCGCCTTCCACTGAGGTGTCTCCCAGAGTATGCTTGTGCACTGTCTCTGGAAATATAAGTCACAGTTTCTAATCGTGACGTGAAATCAACTCGTTTTAATAGTTAATTGTTAATCATAGTCGTTTCAACATGATATTATTCAACGTACACAGTTAAATCTAGAGGGCAGGAGAGAAGACAAAGGGAAAGAAAGACGTGGCATTATTACTGCATGTGTCATATCCTCAAGGGTGATTCAAAGTGCTTTGCAGGCAATGAAACACTTTTGAATTGGTGACACTGTTAGCACTGGAGATTCACACAGAGTAATGTTTAATAATGTTGACTGCAGGGTCATTATTGGTTTGCACTATGCTGCTCCTTCAAACTAGTGTAAAAAAGCAGAGAGGGTCAAATTCCTGGTGTTAACATCTCCCAGGATCTGTCCTGGAACCTCCATGTCGATGTAATCACAAAGAAAAGTCGGCAGCAGCTATACTTTGTGAGGCGTTTGAGGAGATTTGGTACGTCACCAAAGACTCTCGAAAACTTCTACAGCTGTACTGAGGTGAGCATTCTGGATGGTTGCATCACAGTCTGCTCTGGAGGTGCCAACTCTCAGGACAAGAAGAAATTCCAGACGGTATTTTCCAACTCAGCCTGCATCATCACAGGCATTCCACCGAGGACATCGACAAGAGGTGGTCTTAATAAAGCACCTTCAGAGGCCCCCACCACCTAGGCCATTCCTTTTTCATTCTGCTACCATCAGGAAAAAGATACAGGAGCCTAAAGCCGAGCACTCAGTGACACAAGGGCAGCTTCTTCCCCACTTCCTCCAGATTCCTGAATGATCAATGAACCAAAGACACTGCCTTACTATTCACGCACTATTTTTTTGTTTGTTGTTGTAAAAGTGGTTATATGAATGTTTCAATAATGATGCTACTGCAAAACACCAAATTTTGTGACTTGTTCATGACAATAAATTCTGATTCTGATAATGTCTTATCTATAAGGTACCATATCCAAATTTATTACATATCTACAGTACTGCAGAGTGGCATGATTTTAGATTTTGTGACCAGATTTTGAGACTGGAAAGTGAAATCACAAATTTCTGAAGCGTATGGTCAAATGAATCTGCAGTTGAATATGTTGTAATCATAATTCTTACTCATTTCAAAGACCTGACAGGGCAGGTGACATCATTGGCTGAAGTACTCACGCTGGGTAGTGGCTACTTGTGGGCCGCTGGAGACTAGCTCGTGAGAACTACTGAAGGGCCTTTGGCATTAACAGCTTCCTGATCATATTGGGGGCTTGGAACCAGAGGCTGAGGAAGTTTAAGTCGAGGCCTGGAGCTTGGGTTCACCACCAGAATAGACAGGAGGCCATGCAGCTACAGAGGCTATGGAAGCTACAGGAGGCAGTGGCATCAGAGGATGTGATGGGATCCACGGACACTCCATAGGCCCTTTCTCACTTGCGTCCCACTTAATTGATCGTTCAGTGTCCTGGGATAGAAATGGAGGTTTGGTCTTTCAAACTAGATCACTCCTAAATGGGACTCAGAACACTTTCACATTTGCAAGGGTTTATCCCCAGCATTTGGCCTATTCTACCTTCAATCCATGAAGTGGCAGGCAAAAAAAGGAAGTGATGTCATCTCATTCTGTGCAATGGCAGACATCAGACAGCTCGCTTTGGACGTCCTGAAGATGTCTGAATCCATTACCACACAGTCAGGTGTTATCAGCTTCCTTATCTGCAAGTCGATGCAAAGATTGACTGGTTGTAAAAGGTAACGAACGCCTAATCTCAGGTGGCAGAATTTTAATGATATCTTGCGTTTAACCTGTGATGTGTTTGAGGAGGAGAGTTTGGCTGAGCTGAGAGTCCGCCATAAAATGCGTTTGGTTATAATGAAGTATCTTGAATGAGTGCATAATTGCAGAAGGATGTGGAAGAGGGAGAGACCTCAAGAAGCCATATTCTGGAATCAAGTATTTGAAAAATATAATGATGCCCAGTGGCATGAGAATCTATGAATGTCTCATGCCACATTCAATTTCATTACTGGGATACTGGGGCCACACCTGAGGCGTAAGAACACTGTGGTGAATGTCTGCCAAGCTGCCTGTCTCCTCTCTGGCGAGCCTTGCTGTACGAACATTGGCTGTGCATTATCTCTACTGTTAAGGACATTCCCCTTGGATATAACTGTATATGCACCTATTGTCTTTCATTATTGTACCATGAGTTTCTGCCAATAAAAGCCATTATTATTGTTTGACCACATCGTCTTTGTCTACTTCATCAACTGGCACTTCAATTTTATTAGCAGAAATGGATGCAGCACTCAAGCCGGAGTGACTGACAATCGACCAGTCTGCCCTGAGGGCCAGAGGAATTTTCAACCACTGGATTGCTTGTTTTGATTACTACATGGCTTTAAACAACGTGGTCGATGAGGCGATAAAATGGGGCTACCTGAACTCTCTGCTGGGTGAGGTCCCTTTCGCCATAACACAAGGAGCTACCACTCTGGCTATAGCTCGGGAACGTCTGACTGCTTACTATGCGGTGCCACAAAATGTGGTGCTTGCTCGACCCCAGTTGCTGACTAGACACCAGAAACCCGGGGAAAGTGATGCTGCCTATGCACTGGCCCTCGACTCGTTGGCAAACGAATGTGATGTCAGGGCAGTCAATGTGCAACAACACCGCAATGCCTTGAGGTTGGATGCTTTTGTCAATGGGATTGACTCCAATTACATCCGATAGAGGCTGCTGGAGACGGAGCCCTTAACCTACGACCGGGTAATCACTCTAGCCAAAACATTGAGAAGTGCCATGCGGTCCAGTGAAATGCTAGAAACCGAAAAGGAAACATCCAGGAGTGCTGGAACCCCAAAGGAAAGAAAAGAGAGAACTCCTGAAAAATGCTACTTCTGTGAGAAGAGCTGGCACCCCAGTCGGAAGTGCCCGGCACGATTTGCTACCTGCAGCTTTTGTGGGAAACTCGGCCACTTTGCTAAAGCGTGTAAGGCGAAAAGTACTCCCACTGATAAGAAAAGAAGCACCAAGAAAATGCATCCTGGAGCTGCAGGAATGGAAGACAACTGTAAAAGGAGGAACTGGAAGACAAAGGTGACCATAAATGGGAATTAAACTTTCAAGGGTATCAGGTGGTGCAAAGAGATAGACAGGATGGTAAGGGAGGTGGAGTTGCACTCTTAATCAAAGATGAGCTCCAGGCAATAGTGAGGGATTATATACGATTTAAAGAGCATAATGTTGAGTCCATTTGGGTAGTGATAAAGAATAACAAAGGGAAAAAATTATTGGTGGGTGTTATCTATCGCCCACCAAATAACAATAGTTTAGTGACACAGGAAATAAATAGAGAGATAAGTGAGGCATGTAATAATGATAAGGCAGTAGTCATGGGGGACTTTAACTTCCACATAGATTGGGAAAATCAAGTTGGTCGTGGGAGTCTGGAAGAGGACTTCATAGAATGCATCCGCGATAGCTTCCTTGAGCAGCATGTTGAGGAATCCACAAGAGAAAATGCTCTCCTGGATCTAGTGTTGTGCAATGAGATAGCTAGAGTAAATGATGTAATAGTCAGAGACCATCTGGGAAATAGCGATCATAGTATGATTGAATTTCTCATTCAGATGGAAGGGGAAATAGTTAGATCTAAAACTAATATATTATGCTTAAACAGGGGTGATTGCCATAGGATGAGGGAGGAATTGGGCAGAGTGGACTGGGAGCACAGGCTAATTGATGAAACAGTTGAGGGACAGTGTAAGATTTTCAAAGAAATATTTTGTAATGCTCAACAAAAATATATTCCGGTCAAAAAAAAGGGCAGCAAGAGAGGGAAAAATCAACCGTGGTTAACAAAGGAAATAAAGGAGAGTATAAAATTGAAGGCGCAGGTGTACAAAGCTGCAAAGAGCAGTGGGAAACTGGAAGATTGGGATAACTTTAAGAGACAACAAGGGGTTACAAAGCGGGTAATAAGAAATGGGAAAAAGGATTATGAAAGTAAATTGGCACAAAATATAAAAACAAAGCAAAAAATTTTATAAATATATAAAATGGAAGAGAGTGGCCAGAGTTAACAAAGGACCCTTGGAGGATGAGAAAGGAAAACTGGTAGCAAAAAATAAGGAAATGGCCGAGGCATTGAACAAATATTTTGTGTCAATCTTCATGGTGGTAGACACGTCCAGCATGCCCATGTGCGGAGTTAAGGATGCGAATGTTGAGGAAGGCCTTGATAAAATAGTTGTTACAAAGGAAATAGTGATGGAGAAACTAATGGGACTAAAGCCAGACAAATCTCCCGGTCCTGATGATATGTATCCAAGGGTTCTGAAGGAAATGGCAGAAGTTATAGTTGATGCATTGGTGGTCATATACCAAAATTCCTTGGATTCTGGGCAGGTCCCGGCAGACTGGAAGACAGCAAATATCATGCCACTTTTTAAGAAGGGATGTAGGCCAATTAGCTTGACGTCTGTAGTTGTTAAAATGCTTGAAGCCATCATTGAAGATGAAATAGTGAAACTTTTGGAACGTAAGGGTTCAATCAGGCAGACCCAGCATGGTTTTAGAAAGGGAAGATCTTGTATGACAAACTTGTTAGGATTCTTTGAGGATATAATGGGTGCGGTGGATAGAGGGGAACAGGTTGATGTTGTATATTTGGATTTCCAGTAAGTGTTTGATAAGGTGCCGCACAAAAGACTTATCAGTAAGTTACAGGAAAATGGAGTCCGGGGAAGTCTATTGGCATGGATCGAAAATTGGTTGTCTGACAGGAGGCAGAGAGTCGGGATAAGTGGGAGTTTTTCAGGTTGGCAGAGAGTGGTAAGTGGGGTGCCGCAGGGGTCGGTGCTAGGCCCACAACTGTTCATCATTTACATTGATGACTTGGAGGAGGGGACAAAATGTGGTGTAGGCAAGTTTGCAGATGACACCAAATTGAGTGGAAGAGCAAATTGTAATGAGGATGTGGAGAGTCTGCAGAGGGATATAGTTAAGCTGGATGAATGGGCAAAGGTCTGGCAGATGGAGTACAATGTTAGTAAGTGTGAGGTTATCCACTTTGGCAAGAAAAATAAAAGAGCTGAATATTATTTAAATGGTGAAAAACTACAGCATGCTGTTGTGCAGAGGGACTTGGGAGTGCTTGTGCATGAATCGCAAAAAGTAAGGTTGCAGGTGCAGCAGGTTATTAAGAAGGCAAGTGGAATGTTGGTCTGCAACGCTGGAGGAATTGAATTCAGGAGTAGGGAGGTAATGTTGCAACTGTATAAGGTACTGGTGAGACCGCACCTGGAGTACTGTGTCCAGTTCTGGTCTCCATATTTGAAGAAGGATATACTGGCTTTGGAGACGGTCCAGAGGAGGTTTACTAGGTTGATCCCTGGGATGAAGGGGTTGACTTATGATGAAAGATTAAATCATCTAGGATTGTATTCGCTCAAGTTCAGAAGAATGAGAGGAGATCTTATAGAAACATTTAGGATTATGAAGGGTGTGGATAGGATAGATGTAGGAAGATTTTTTGAGCTGGCCAGGGAAACTAAAATGAGAGGACACAGTCTCAAGATTCGGGGGAGTAGATTTAGGACAGAGATGAGGAAAAATAGTTTTTCCCAGAGAGTAGTGAATGTTTGGAATTCTCTATCATTAAACATATTTAAAATTCGGTTAGATAAATTTTTAAATGATAGAGGAATTAGGGGATATGGGGAGAAGGCAGGTAGGTGGAGTTAAATGAGATCAGCCATGATCTTATTGAATGGTGGAGCAGGCGCGATGGGCCATTTTTGGCCTACTCCTGTTCCTACTTCCTATGTTCCTATGTAACTGTGAAAAGGGGGAATCTTCAGACGAGCAAGCTGAATCGACTTCAAGTGACGGCGAGGTGAGATCTCCTGTGATAGCTCAATTAACTCCAAAGCTTGATGGATGTTACAGACTGGAATGGTCGACTATGAAGGGGGAGGTGAATGGTGAGACTCTTGATTGTCTAATAGACTCGGGGGGTACTGACAGCAACATCCACGAGAAAGTTGCCAGAGCCTTAAATTTGCGGAGATATCCAGCAAACTGGAAGATATCGATGACTTGTAGTGAACTTACAAAAACTGTATGGGACAAGTGTAAAGTTACTTTAAATTTGCAGGGACATTGCCTTGCTGATGTGTGGATTTTTGTAATGCCGGAGCTCTATGCCTCTGTGTTACTGGGGTTAGATATTCAATCTCAGATGAACAGTGTAGTGTTAAATTTCGGTGGGCCACTACCCACATTTACCATCCCCTGCACTAGTTACTGAGGTTTGTCCAGATTAAAGATCAAAGCTCCTTCCTTTTGCAGTGATTTATCCCCTGAGTGTCAGCCGATTTCCATTAAGAGCCGTTCTTACAGCAAAGAAGATCATGAGTTTATCAAAGCAGAAACCCAAAGACTGCTTAAAGAGGGAGTAATTGAAGCTAGTAAGAGTTCGAGGCAGGCCCAAGTGGTAGTCGTGAAAAATCACACTAAGAGATGACTGGCTATTGATGACAGCCAGACAATCAACCGTTACATTAACCTGGATGCCACACAACAATGAAATGATTAATCAGATAGCGCAATACAAAGTGTACTCCACCATCGACCTCAAAGCAGCTTATCACCAAATCCCCATTAAGAAAAGGGAACGGCCCTATACAGCTTTTGAGGCTGATGGGGGTTATACCAATTTAAAAGGGTACCATTTGGGGTCATTAATGGTGTGTCCGTGTTTCAAAGGGAAATGGATAAGATTGTTAGGACATATGAGTTTACAGGGTACGTTTCCCTATCTGGATAATGTCACTATCTGTAGGAAAACACAGACTGAGCACGACAACAACTTAAAGAAATTTTTAGCAATAGCTAAAGAACTCAATCTTAGATTTAATGAGGGCAAATGTGTGTTCAACGCGACAGAGCTACCCATTCTGGGCTACATTGTCCGCAAGGGCGAAATCCACCCAGACCCGGGCCTGATAATCTACATCCTAGGGTACTTAAGGAAGTGGTCATTCAGATAGCAGATGTTTTAAGAATTATTTTCCAGAACTCGATAGACTCAGGATCAGTACCCATGGATTGGAGGGTAGCTAATGTTACCCCACTATTTAAAAAGGGGGGTAGAGAAAAAGCGGGGAATTATAGGCCGGTGAGCCTTACATCAGTAGTGGGCAAAATGATGGAATCCATTATTAAGGATGTAATAGCGGAGCATATGACTAGCAGAGAAGGGATTGGACGGAGTCAACATGGATTTACAAAAGGTAAATCATGCTTGACAAATCTATTGGAATTCTTTGAGATGGTGACAAGTAAAATAGATGGGGGAGAGCCAGTGGATGTGGTATACCTGGACTTCCAAAAGGCCTTCGATAAGGTCCCGCATAAACGACTGGCTTCCAAAATCAAGGCTCATGGGATTGGGGGAAAAGTATTAATGTGGATTGAGAACTGGCTGGCAGGTAGAAGACGGAGAGTTGGGATAAATGGCTCGTTTTCTGAGTGGCAGGCGGTGACCAGTGGGGTGCCACAGGGATCTGTACTGGGACCCCAGCTGTTCACAATTTACATTATCTGGATGAGGGGATTGGATGTAATATCTCCAAATTTGCAGATGACACTAAGTTAGGAGGGGTTGTGTGCACGGAAGAGGGGTTCAGGAAGCTCCAGTGTGATTTGGATAAATTGAGGGACTGGGCAGATACATGACAAATGCACTACAATGTGGATAAATGTGAGGTTATCCACTTTGGTAATACAAACCGGAGGGCAGATTACTATTTGAATGGCAATAGATTAAGAGATGGGGAAGTGCAGAGAGACCTAGGGGTACTTGTACACCAGTCTCTGAAGGCGAGCATGCAGGTACAGCAGGCGGTTAAAAAGGCAAATGGTATGTTGGCCTTCATATCAAGAGGGTTTGAATATAGGAACAAGGATACCTTACTGCAACTGTACAGGGCCTTGGTGAGACCACACCTCAGATATATTCAGAATTCTGGAATTTGGTCAATATATAAGCACCTAATGAAGAGGATCAAAAGTTTATGCAAAATATTTTTTTGAAGATTGTAGATATGCAGGGGAATATATTGATAGGAGGGGATTTTAACCTTAATTTGAACCCAAAGGTGGATAAAACTGGACAAAAGACTAACAAAAAGAACAAAGTAGCCAAATTTATGGTTAAATCAATGCAAGAAATGCAACTTTTGGATATATGGAGGAGGCAACACACAAAGGAGAAGGAATACTCATATTATTCAAGTAGACATAAACCATAATCAAGGATTGACCTGTTCCTGTTGTCAGCCCATACGCAAGGGAGAGTTAGAAAAACGGAATATAAAGCTAGATTGCAATCTTTTTTAAAAATTCTTTTATTTTTCACACTATGAACCATATTAATCAAAATACACACAAACATTTCCCTCTTGAATATACACAGTGGCATTTTCTCCCCTATTTCCCCCTTCCTTTCCCTCCCTCCTTCCCACCCCCTCCAAGCTCATTAAACGTTCAACATATACAATACAGTAAACCCATTAAACAATGTTATCACACAATGAAAATAAACAAGAAAATTGTGTCCTCTATTTTTACACACTGGATCAGTTCATTTCATCTTCTTCTCATTCTATCATTTTCGGAGGTGGAGGTCTGTGGTATGCCCTCTCTGTTATGATCCATTTACGGTTCCCAATTTTTTTCAAATAATGTGACTTTATTTTTTAAATTATATGTTATTTTTTCCAATGGAATACATTTAATCATTTCCATGTATATATCTGATTATTCACCCCCTGTTATTAGCAATAGAACTGGGGGACATCCCACCAAGAACATATAGATGGAGATTAAACTCCATGCTACTTAAAAGACAGGAATTTAGAGAATTTATTGAACACTAAATTAAAATGTACTTTGAAATAAGTACGGAATCAGTGAAAGACAAATTTATATTATGGGATGCAATGAAAGCCTTCATTCGAGGGCATATAATAAGTTATGTAACTAAGATGAAAAAGGTCTACAATCGGGAAATAGAACAGTTAGAAAGGGAAATAGTAAGTCCAGAAAAAGAAGTAGCAACAAGGGAAGATACAACAAAAAGAAGAGAATTGGTGGACAAAAAAATAAAATATGAAACATTACAAAAGTATAAGTGAAGAAGAACATAATGAAAGTATTATGAACTAATAAAAAAAAATGCACAAAGTACTATCCTGGAAACTTAAAATGGAACAAGCTAAAAGAACTGTTTTGGCATCAAGGAAAAAGGACAAATAAATTACATATAACCCAACAGAGATCAATGAAAACTTTAAGGAATTCTATGAACAATTATACCGAACTGAGAATGAAGGGAAAGAAGACAAAATATATGAGTTTTTAGCTAAAATTGAACTACCAAAATTGCAAGAAGAGGAGCAAAACAAATTGATAAAACCATTTGAAATAGAAGAAATACAGAATATATTAAAAAAGCAACCAAACAATAAAATGCCTGGAGAGGATGGACTCCCAATAGAATTCTATAAAACATTTAAAGAGTTATTAATTCCTCCTCTCCTGGAAGTAATGAACCAGATAGAAGAAACACAAAACTTGCCAGATTCATGTAAAACAGCAATAATTACAGTAATACCAAAGATGGGGAAAGATCCACTAACACCAGCATCATATAGACCAATATCTCTACTTAATTCAGATTATAAGATAATAGCAAAACTATTAGCAAACAGATTGGCCGACTGTGTACCAAAAATAGTAAAACTAGATCAAACTGGATTTAAGAAAAGACGAACAACGGACAATGTCTGTAAGATCATTAACTTAATCCATGCAGTACAAGGAAATAAGATACCAACAATGGCTGTTGCTTTAGATGCAGAGAAAGCCTTTGACAGGGTAGAATGGAATTATTTATTCAAAGTATTACAGAGGTTCAACCTACCAGAAAAATATATTAATTGGATTAAAGCTTTATATAAGGGACCATTGGCGAAGGTAACAGTAAATGGATATATACCAAGCCAATTTAAATTAAGTAGGTCAACTAGGCAGGGATGTCCACTATCTCCCTCACAATTCGCTTTAGCAAAAGAACCATTGGCAGAACTGATAAGAACAGAAAATAAAATAAAAGGGATAAAAATAAAGGAGAAGGAATATAAAATCAATTTATTTGTAGATGACATCATAGTATACTTATCAGAACCAGAAATATCAATAAAAGAACTACATAAGAAATTGAAGGAATATGTAGAAATATCAAGGTATAAGATCAACGCAAATAAAAGTGAAGCGATGCCAAAGAATAATTTGGATTACACAGAGTTTAAAAAAGAATCACCATTCAAATGGCAAACACAAGCAATCTGATACCTAGGTATTAGATTAGATAATAATTTAGGCCACCTATACAAATTAAATTATCAGCTGTTAATGAAAAAATTACAGGATGACTTAGAACATTGGAAAGAATTGCCACTAACACTGATAGGGACAGTAAATTGCATTAAAATGAATATCTTCCCAAGGATACAATACCTATTTCAATCATTACCAATTCCCTTAACAGAGAAATTCTTCAATGAACTAAAGAGAATAATAAGGAAATCCTTATGGAAAGGGGGAAACTGAGGATAGCATTAGATAAATTAACAGAATGGTACAAACAAAGTGGTTTGCAGCAATCAAACTTTAAAATTTATTATAGAGCAGCACAATTAAGGTATCTATCAGATTTTTATCAAACAAGGGAAAAACCAGATTGGACCAGGTTAGAGCTAGATAAACTGGTGCAATATAGAAGTTCACCATTACTGCACCATTTACTCAACATATGGAAGAAGATTCACATAGAAAGGAAAAAACAAATTACCAACTACCAAAATTATTATTGACACAAAATCAGTTTATCCCTTTCACAATAGATAACCTTTCCTTTAGAGAATGGGAGAGAAAAGGAATCAAAAGAATAGAAAACTGTTTTTTGGGAAATAATTTATTATCATTTGAACAAATGAAGTACAAATATGGAATAACTCATGGTGCAATGTTTGCATACCACCAACTGAAAACCTACTTAAAGGACAAATTGGGAAGCAGATTGAAATTACCAGAAGGAAGCAGCTTTGAATATGTGATTACAGAAACAACGATATTAAAAAGATTTATAACAAACATGTTCATCAAGCTGCAAGAGATGGAAAATGATGAAATAATCCATAAACTCAAACAAAAGAGGGAAAAAGATTTAAACAAAAAGATAAAAAATGAAATATGGGAAAAGTTATGCTCTGGAACTAAGAAAAATATAATAAATACGAGGTTACGCATGATACAATATAATTGGTTACACAGGCTATATATCACGCCCCAAAAGTTAAATAAATAAGATCCAACATTATCAGATAGATGTTTTCACTGTAAGAAGGAAATGGGAACAACAGTACCTGCAATTTGGGCATGTGAGAAAGTGAAAATGTTTTGGGAAGATCTAAATCAGGTATTAAATAAAATCACAAAAAGGAACATACCAAAAAATCCAGAGATCTTTCTTCAAAGTAATATAAGAAGTAAAGAATTAGCCCTCAAACTGGATGAAGCGCAAAAAAATTTTTTATGATAGCCTTAGCTGTAGCAAAAAAATGTATAATGTCAATTTGGAAATCAGAAGAAAGCCTGAGAGTACAGCAATGGTACATAGAAATGAATAAATGTATTCCATTGGAAATAACAATATATAACTTAAAACATAAAGTCATATTATTTGAACAAATTTGGGAACTGTACATGGAACACAACAGAGAGGGCCTACCGCAGACTTCCACCCCCTAAAATGATAGAATGAGAAGAAAACAAAATGACCTGATCCAGTATGTAAAAGTAGATGACACAATTTTCTTGTTTATTTTCATCGTGTGATGGCATTGTTTAATGGGTTTATTGTATTGTATATTTTGAACGTTTAATGGGTTTGGAGGGAGGTGGGAAGGAGGGAGGGAAGGGAGGGGGGGTAAAAGGGGAGAAAATGCCACTGTGTATATTCAAGAGGGAAATGTTTGTGTGTATTTTGATTCATATGGTTCATAGTGTGAAAAATATAAAATAAAAAAAAATTTAAAAAATAAGAAATAACTACCACTGTGCACCCCCACGTCCCCTGATCTGTATCTGAGGATGACATGTTGCCTGCCTTCAGGAGCTTGAATCCGAGGAAAGCATTTGGTCCGGACAGAGTACCTGGCTGACTATTAACCAATTACGTCATCAATGATGAAGTATTTGATCCGCTCCTGTCTTAGCAGCGGGTTGGATCCATTTCAATTCGCCTATCATTGCAACAGGACTATGGCAGATGCCATCTCATTGACTCTACACAAACCCTGGAGTATCTGGACAACAAAGATCCATACATCAGGATGCTCTTTATCGATTGCAGTTCGGCATTTAACACCATCATCCCGTCAAAACAGATCAGCAAACTCCAAGGCTTAGGACTCAACATTCCACTGTGGATTCCTGTTTTTCTCCCCTCCAGAGAGGATTGGTAAGAACATCTCCTCCACAATCTCCATCAGTACTGGAGCACTACAGGACTGCATTCTTAGCCCCCTGCCCTAGGACTGTGTGGCTCGGTACGACAACAACACCATTACAAATTTGCTGATGATGCCACAGTAGTGGGTGGTATAAAAAGGGGAAATGAGTCAGTATGCAGGAGGGAGATGGACAAACTTGGCCGAATGGTATGCCAACAATAACCTTGCTCTCAATGCTACTAAAACCAAGGAGCTGATTGTTGACTTCAGGAACAGAAAACCAGATGTGTACGATCCAGTGATCAGGGGTGGAGAGGGTGAGAAAATTAAGTTCTTGCGAGTCACTATCTCTGGGGATCTTTCCTGGACCCAACGACTTAAAGGCACCATGAAGAAAGCACATCACGCCCTCTACTTCCTTTGGAGTTTGAGGAGGTTTGGTATGCCATCAGAAACCCTGGCAAATTTCAGTAGGGGTGTGGTAGAAAGTGAGCTGATTGGCTGTATCACTGTCTGGTAAGGGGATACCTGAACATAAAGTCCTCTAAAAAGTAGTGGACCCAGCCCAGGACATCACAGGTAATACCCACCCCTCCATCATGAATATCTACAGGGAACCCTATCTTAGAGAGAGCAGCAATCATCAAGGATCCACATCACCCAGCTTACACTCCATTTTCTCTGCTGCCATCAGGAAAGAGGTCGAGGTGCCACAAGACTCGCACCACCAGGTTCAGGTACAGCTGCTATCCCTCCACCATCAGACTCCTCAACAACAAACTCAATCAGGGACTCGTTCAAGGACTCTTACTTGTGCACTTTATTGATTTTTTCTCTCTCTGTATTACACAGTCAATTTGTTTACATTTCTTTGTATACTTGTGTTCATTGTGCACAGTTTTTTTTGCACTACCACTAAGTTGTAATTCTGCCTTGCCAGCAGGTAAAAGAATCTCAATGTTGTGTGTGTTATTGCTTGTACTCTGACAATAAATCTGAATATAAGAAGTATAAATACATTCAGAGCTCACTGGATGATGATAGTGTTACAGAAGACAGAGCAAAAAAAGAAAATAGCTGCTTGTTACAAGGGAGAGGTTATAAATACCTGCTAGAATCAAGCTGATTATAGAAGCAGTAAGACATGAATACTAAGAATGAATCAGAGTGTATTAGATCTCAATATAAAGGAGCATACAAATGAGATCTATTAGCATGTAAATAATAAAACCATAGCAGTTGGAGGAGTGGAGATATTAAAGACAAAAAAATGGGAATTTGCATATCAATATGTAGAATGTTGTAAAGGCATTAAATGAGTAATTTGTGTGGGTATTTTCATCAGGTAAGAAAGAGGGTGCTTACAAATTAATAATAAATGAGGAGATGGTTGACACTAAATGCAATAAGATTCAATTATCATAATTCAGGTACCTTGGATTTGGTTCGGCGTGGGCGATCATGTCTTTCCATCCATCATAATATCTGACCCTCTGAATTGTAGTTGTTGCCTCCCCGTTCTCATTTGGTGAGCTGAGGCTATAGTCGATGTTGCGGTCATGATTATACAAGGGAAAATTAATGAAATGGTTTCCCGTTGCCTTCTTCAACTGCAGTGTCCATACTGGACAGGTAACCCTGGCTATTGATCATCAGATTCATCTGGTCAGCGTTTTGAGTTTTACAACCATAAATTCTAATTTGTAGAACCTGCTTGTAAAAACCATTCACCATCTGCAATTCATGGCTTCATGTGACCCTGAATGGGAGACTAAACAGGTACTACACTTTGCCCAAAAGTTACCTGAAGGCTATCAGATGGAAGGAGCGCCTTACACCTCCTTTTGCTGAGGACCAGAAATAATATCATGGACAATTACAAAAGTTAGCTGAACTGGTTAAGTTGCCAGCACCAGATGGGATGTATGCAGGGATACTGAGGAAGAGGAAAGTATGGGAGGAAATCACATGAACATAAACCATCATCTTTAGTTACTAGGTTCATGGGTTGATGCCAAATAAATGGACGACAGTGAATGTTACTATTCTGTTCAAAAGAGAGAGCAAGGATAAGCCCCAACAACTGCACCCAATTAATTTAACTGATTTTGAAACAGGTTTTAGAAACTTTGATCTGGTGTTATGGTGGGTTGTTGTGGTGTCAGCGTGTATTTGGACTTTCAAACAGCCTTCAAGCTTTGGCCAAGCTTTGGCTTGGATAACTATTTACTAACTGGGTTAAAGCTCTTTATCGTAGACCCAGGGCCAGGGTTGCCACTAATGGACAAATCTCAGCAACGTTCTCCTTGAGCAGGTCAAGTTGACAGGACTGTCCCTTATCTCTAGGACTTTTTGTTTTGGCTATTGAGCCCCTGATTGAAGCAGTTAGACAAGACCCAGATGTAAAGGGTTTCAAAGTGGGTCAGACAAATCACAAAATTAAGCTATGGCAGAGACATAATCTGTACCTAACAGTCCCGATTAACTAGCTTATTAAATCACAGACTTTATTAAAAGCTTTTGGTGAAGTTTCAGGATATAAGGAAAATTGGGAAAAAAGTGAAATTTTTCCACTAACAAACTTTGATTACACTGAGTACTGGTGACAACAAGTCCATTCAAGTGGCCCTCAAATAGTATAAAATATCTTGGAATAATGGTTGACAATAACCTCCAGAATTTGTACAAAGTTAATTACTTCCCATTGCTTAGAAAAATTGAAGAGGATTTGAGTAGGTGGGTGAGTCAATTATGTGAAGATGAATATATTGCTGAGATTGCAGTATGTTTTCCAGTCCTTGCCCATTCTATGACCCCAAACTTGTTTTAACACCCTTAATAAACATGTTGGACAATTTATATGGAACTGTAAAGTACCCAGTGTATCCATGGAAAAATTAGCATGGGACTATAGATTCGGAGGTATTCGGTGACACTGTTTTAAAAAAATTAGATTTATCTCAACCTTTCTTGAGGGTTTACCCCTCCTGGGTATAAATTGGATCGAAGTCCCTAAAAGAGAATGTATGCAGTGATTTTATTTGTAAATGGAATTAGAATTATATCCAACAAGACAGATGCCCTATTTTAAAGCACTTGATTAGAATATGGTGTGAGACTTGTGGAGGTTCTGGACTGAAAAAGAGGATTGTCACCAAAAACACCTTTGAGATAAAATGAACTCATACCCATGACTTTAAAAAACAAAATTCCGAAGAATTGGCATTATAAAGGGATACAACATCTGGAAGACTGCTACAAAAAAGGACTTTTTATGTTGTTTGAACAGCGGAAGAAGAAATATGATTTGCCCAACAAGACCTTCTTCTGTTACCTTCAGTTAAATCCTTTCTTAAGGCCAGCTTGGGCCCTGAAATGACTTTACCAGGACTCACTGAAGTGGGGAAACTGCTTCATGAAGGAATTGTATATAAACATATTTCTCGAATGTACATCTTACTGATGAAGAAAGCTCAAAGACAGGTTTGCATAAAACTAGAATGAGATGGGAGTCAGATTTGAACATAATAGTTGATGAACAACTCTGGTCAGATCTATGTCATTGATGTTTATTGGCTGTGTGACAGATTATGTTATATTTTTTATTGTATATGGAGACATTTTAAAGGAGATAAATTGTGGAGTTTCTAGTTCGATCACACACAGATACAAAAAACTTCAAAATAGATCTCATTTAAAATGCTGGAGCTCTGCTCAAGCCAGATAGTCCAGGCTCCGAGTGCCTTTGCAAAAACTTTGAAGAATGCCTATAAGGACTTCACAAGTAGGTGTTAATTGGGCATGTTGTGGAGTAATTGATTATTGTTTTGGAAAGCAACAGATGAACGGACTTGAAAATTAGGTCCGGCACCGCAGTCTGTCTGAAGGCAGTTGGCTGTTCTAGGGCCATGTGGTTTTACTTTGGTGTGTGTGTGTGTGTGTGTGTGTGTGTGTGTGTGTGTGTGTGTGTGTGTGTATGTGTGTGTGTGTGTGTGTGTGTGTGTGTGTGTGTGTGTGTGTGTGTGTGTGTGTGTGAGTGAGTGAGTGAGAGAGAGTGTTCAGTTCTACAGTTCAGCAGCAGCAGCTGGGACTGGAAAAGGACAAGCTAGAAAGAATCAACTACCAACACCAGGGTAATGCTTCGGAAGAGTTTTATTAGCAAGATATCTTGGAGAGCATGCCCAGCACCCAGCCTGAGCTTGCTTTGCTCACAGCCACTTTTAACAGAGTTTATATACAATAAATGGCAGTGCATTCCTGCATGTGGCCTTCCTGTTCCGGTCAACCTGACAATAGTTTATCATTGTCAACATTTGGTAATAATTTAATCATTGTTTCACAGAATTCCAAAGCTTATCATGTCTGCAGATAAGAGTGTCTGAAGATAAATCGCAACCTTGAGGTTCCCTGCCTCCACTTAAGTAATATGCAACTGACTCTTGTATGTTCTTGTAAGCAACTTATGGGTGAACCCTTAACCCTTTGTGTTCAGATTTTCCTCCACAGTTCCCTCCTTATTGATCCAGAGATCAACATCCCATACCTGACTCCACTAAAGAAATGTGTCCTTTTCTCCTTCTCCCCTTCTAGCACTTTCAGTCACCTTTAACAACTTGTAGCTTTCTTTGAGTCTTCTCTACCTGGCATATCAGCCACTTAAGTCTTATCCATAGGCATTTAATCAGGAATAACAGTACTAACAGGGCAATAATCATACTGACGAATGGGTGCAGTGTTAGCTTTAGGGGTCCATCCCTTAAAAATATTCCACCAATGATGGGCAGAGAGCTGAGTGACCCGGATCAACTGTCCCTTCTTGTAAATTAAATCCTCTCGGGCTTGACTTATAGTCCGTCCTAATTTTTTCATCAGGTGGGTAATTTGGTCATTTTCATTAATCAGTCTATCCAGTAATAGTTAATAAGGAGAATGAGGAGATGCTGGCGGTGTGCAATGCGATAATCTTCTACTTGCCTCCAGGTTCCCAATATAACCCCTTGGAGGTCACACCACTTGCCATTCATGAGACAATCAATAACTATGTAAAAAAAAATACTGATCAAGTGGGTCAATATATTCACTAGTGCCATCCGAATGCTGGACAAGGCATAAAGTCAAATTCAATGACAACACCTCACCAGTCCCCACACCCCTGATGAAACAGGGTTATTGTGTTACCATTGGGGCAGGGTGCTGTGGGAGCTGCTTAGAATCGCACAGTGAATGCAGAACCTGGTATGTATTAGCGGCGGGTAGTTGCATATCAACGCCCTCCTCGGTACAATATAAAGTAACATTAAGTTTGCAGAGAGCTTGTCTCCCTAAGATAGGGACAGGGGTCGTGGGTAACACAATTAATCTTTCCTCTACTTAACTATCTCCCACCGTCAGGATGGTGGGTTGTGAAACAGAGTCAGTCATAAGGGTACTGGACACCCCAATGCTGCCTACAGTTTTTTCACTCAGGGGTAATCCTGTGGATGGTGGCACAGATGACATGGTGGTCCCGGTATCCACCAACATCAAACTCTCTTTTCCCCCCACCCGCACATTAAGCATAGGCTGGCTTTCTCCATCTAAGGACAATTGGAGGAAGGGGGCCTCCAGGTACCCCTAAGGGTTGGGCTGCTGAAAGGAGAACTGGGTCCATTGGTTACAGTCCTGGCCTGCAAAGGGATTTCAATAGCCCCAGGGTCTCTAGGGCAATGGGCATCCACTCTTCCCCGGGGCTGGCTTCTACATTCCTGTACCCAATGACCCTTCGTTCTGCAATTTCGGCACAGATCCTGGGTCTTATCCTGGGGCCTGCCCCACTCTTGGCCACCCTCTCCCTTATGTTCGTTCTTTGTATACATATAAAACTGCCCTTCTGGGTGAATAACCCTTCTCTGTCCATATTAGTCAATACAGTAACAGTGTTAGCTCAATTATTTCCCTGCCAATCCAATTGCTTCATCTTATACATTTTGGCATTTTGGGGTAGCAGGCAACTTAGCAAGGTCTGCACAGCCAAGGATTGGTTATCTTGTGAAGGAACCCAGCATTTTCTTCCCAAGTGTTTTTAAAATGAACCACAAAATCAATTGTTTCTTTCCCAGCCTTCTGGAAGCAGCGCGTTACTTCTCCCATTTTCTATAGGGACTAGGAAAGATTCTTTAACTGCCCGCCAGCGGGATCCGTAGGCAGCTTGTAACAGCATACGGACGTCGCCGGGCAAGGGATGACATATAGCGCAGGTTTGCTGCATCCAATGGTGGAAAGCTATGGGTCTCCTTACTGGGTCTGGTGCTGCTCTAATCATGTCCCGTGCCTCAGTGGGCATCCAGGGCTTTAGTATGGGGGTGTCTCCAATCATTTTTCAGGGCATTTGACTAGTTGAATCTGGCTTTTCCTTTGCCCGCCCTATGTGTTGTTACTCCAATCCTTTCTCAGACCTGGGTTCTCTGTGCCCTGAAGCATCAGGCGCCAAGGCAAAATTTGCCTTCTGCGAAACAGGAGGTTCAGCCTGATGCTCGGGCCAGATGGGGGCCCTGTCCAGCGGCCTGCTGGCACAAACCACTGCTGCCTGGACCAGGTTGTCCCAGTTGTTTCCCCTTCCAGCAGATAACTGGGGATACAGGCTGACAGGAGGTGTGGAGACCAAGCCCAGAGGCGCAGATGGTGCTCTGGGGGAGTATGAAGGGGGCCCTGGATGATCCAAATTAGGGTGTGTCCCTTTTCCTTCCTTTCCGGTCATGGGCTGATGCCACTTCATGACCTCTGACCACTTATTAAAACATGCATTAAAATATCCAAGATCCCAAATGGAGTCTCCTCCTTCACTATTCGTAGATTATTTCAGATCTTCTATCAGCTTTAAATTAAAACTTCCCCCGTATGGGGGAACCACCCATATAGATGATTACTGAACAGAACGGCATAATTCCAGTTTTCTGTTTCTCTCATCACAATGTCAGCTGGCAAGCCCAGAGGCTGCAGCCAATCTCCTACCAGTTGGCGACGTCTCCGTTGTTCCTTTCCTCGGGTCTTTAGTGGCTTTCTTCATCGGGGTCGTTGTCGTAGCCCGGGAACAGACTTATGTGCTCAACCGGGAATAATTGCCTTGCTGAGCTGATTTCCCATCTTGGTCTCCTGTTAAATCTTAACAACAGTTATACAATATATACACAGTTGTCAGTTCTCTTACTTTACAGCGCATGAACTGGTGCCTCTTCTGTCCATGTTGTCACACTGGGTTCTACTTCTCCATCTTCCCCCCGTTTTAGATAGAGAGACTCCTACTCTCTGTACATCACCTTACCCTCACAAGCGGGGATCTCGGTGTGTGAGCCTCACCTCAATCTCTCAAGCGGGGATCTCGGTGTGTGAGCCTGCCTCACCCCCTTTCAGCTAGGTTCTTGGCTAGGGCCATCGCCCACTCACTCCTAGGGACCTCAGTCCCAGGTTCATGATCCTGTCAAATAGGACCCTGCTCGCTGTGCCAGATTTGTTGCAGAGAAAGAATCAACTACCAACACCAGGGTAAAGCTTCGGAAGAGTTTTATTAGCAAGATATCTTGGAGAGCATGCCTAGCACCCAGCCTGAGCTTGCTCTGCTCACAGCCAGTTTTAACAGAGTTTATATACAATAAATGGCAGTGCATTCCTGCATGTGGGCTTCCTGTTCCGGTCAACCTGACAATAGTTTATCATTGTCAACATTTGGTAATAATTTAATCATTGTTTCACAGAATTCCAAAGCTTATCATGTCTGCAGATAAGAGTGTCTGAAGATAAATCGCAACCTTGAGGTTCCCTGCCTCCACTTAAGCAATATGCAATTGACTCTTTAATGTTCTTGTAAGCAACTTATGGTTGAACCCTTAACCCTTTGTGTTCAAATTTTCCTCCATAGCTGGCAAGCTTGTGGAAAAACCCTATTTTGAAGACAGTTCTTTGTTCAGCCTGTTCAAAGCCTTTGTGGTCTATACAAGAGGAGATGGCTAGAGGTATAATGTTTCTCTTGAAATAAGGGAAACAAAAAGGAAATCTGTGGTGACTTGAAAGAAAGAGGTTATCATCTGGAAAACCCTGATGGGGCAAGTTTCTTTGGCAAGACACTGAAGTGGCTGATTGGAAGGAATCCGTTGTGGGTGTTCAGCGAACAACAAATCTCTCTCTGAAAACTGACAAGAACCTTCCTGAGCAGTAACCATTTACCTTTCAAGCTCCAAAGCCTGGTGAAATTCATAAATGTTAAATTCTGTGCACAGTGATACCGGTGAACTTGGAGGAGTGAGAAGTGAGATTGGACTGTGAATCAAATAACTTTTCTGAACTTACACACACATTACATACATGTGCACTTAGAATTAGAAAGAGGTTAAGTTAGGTTAGTTATGTTAATAGTAATAAGTTAAAATTTGATCCTGTTTTCAAATTCACAAAGATAATTAAAAGCAACTTTTGTTTAAATAACAATTTGTCTTGGTGAATTTCTATTATTGCTGGTTTTGGAGTCCTCTGGGCCCATAACAGCTGCTATTAATGACAGGTATAAACTGGTTCACTATAATTTTCTCCATCAGATGTACCTCACCCCACAGAAATGACAGAAATATAAACCTGAGTTGTCAGAGATGTACTTTAGGTGTGTATAGAAGGTTGGCACCTTTTTATACTCTATCTACTTCTGCATAAAGGTGAGACTCTTCTAGTATGTTCTCTGTGATATCCTGACTAAGATCACAGGAGTCACCTTCCCAGTGGACCCAGAGCTTTGCTTACTGGGGAACTTTATGAGTGCTGGTGGATCTCTAGCTGATTCCCAAATTAAGTTTACAGAAATTGCCTTATGTGTAGCCAGGAAATGTATAGCAGTGTCATGGAAGTCCGACTCCCCTCTCCTTGTTGATAGATGGTCTTCGGAAATGAACAGCTGCATATAGTCTAAGAAAAGGATATAACACCTTCCTGAAAATTTGGCAACATTGTCTAGAACATATAGGCATTTCACTGATGCCACCATAGAGTTTCGATCGCTTCTGGCTAGCCAGTAAACCTCTTTAAAAATATAACACTGTGGAAATATCATGCCTCTATGTGTTTCACAGTACACACTGACAATGAATTTTTTCTTTTTCCTTTTTTTAAACTTTTTTTGTTTAATTAGACTTATACAGAAGGGTAGGGAAATGGGGTTTTCTTGATGTTTTGTATTTTATATAATTGTTAACTGTTAAGTATACTTAAAAATGGCAAATAAAATATTACAAAAGGTCTTCAACAGTGTGCCACTCATAAGACTGCTAAAAACGATGAGCCCATGGAATTACAGGAAAGATACAGCTTAGGTAGAGCATTGGGCTGATCAGCAGGGAACAGAGTAGGAATAAAGGGATCCTATTCTGGTTGGCTGCTGGTTACCAGTAGTGTTGCACAGGGGTTGGTGTCACTTCATTTTACGTTGTATATGATTTAGATTATGGAATAGATAGCTTTGTGTCTAAATTTGCAGACGATACCAAAATAGATGGTAGGGGAGGTGGTGCTGAGGATATCAAAATGCTGCAGAGAGACTTGAATAGATTAGGAGAATGGGCAAAGAGGTGGCAGATGAAATATAGTGTTGGAAAGTGTACCGTCATGCACTTTGGTAGAAGAAATAGATGAGCAGACTATTATTTAGATGGATGAAAATTCAAAATTCCAAGGTGCAAAGGGACTTGGGAGTCCTTGTGCAGGATACCCTAAAATTTGACCTCCAGCTTGAGTCAGTAGAAGGTGAATGCCATGTTGTCATTCATTTATAGAGAAATAGCATGTTAGAATAGGGATGCAATGCTGAGTCTCTATAAAGCACTGGTGATACCCCACTTCAAGTACTGTGCAGAGTTTTGGGCACCTTACTTGAGAAAATATGTGCTGGGATTGGAGAGGGTTCAGAGAAGATTTGCTAGAATGATACCAGGAATGAAAGATTAGGATATAGGAAATGATTGTGTTCTGTTGGACTGTACTAGTTTGAGTACAGAAGGATGAGCGAGGGACTTATAGAGGCATTTCAAATGCTGAAAGACCTGGTCAGAGTAGATGTGGCAAGGATGTTTCCCATGGTAGGAGATTCTCAGACAAGAAGGCATAACTTCAGGATAAAAGGGAGTCAATTTAAAAAAGGGATGCAGAAGCATCTCTTTGGTCAGAAGGCCATGTGTCTATGGAACTTGTTGTGGAAGCAACGTCGGTGGGTGTAGAGATTGACAGGTAATTGATTAGTCACGGCATCAAGGGTCATGGGGAAAAAGCTATGGATTGGGGCTGAGTGGATGGATGGCTCAGCTCATGATTAGAATGGTGGAGCAGACTCAATGTGCCAATGGGCCTACGTCTGTTCTTATATCTTGTGATCTAGGGCAGAAGTTTTGTTCACTTGGAGGAAAGTGGATTAATAAAGGCATCGAAGATTTATTTAGGACAAATAACATTTTTAATCAATTTGATAGGATTTTTTTGATGAGGTAACAATAGAGTTGATGAGGGGATTGTAGTCAATGTAATATATGGACTTCCAGAAGGCATTTGATAAGATACTGCATCAGAGGCTTATCAGGAAAGTTGAAGCACATGGATAAAAGTGGCATTGGCAGCATGGATTAAATCACAGGGAACAAAGGATTATAATGAATGGATGTTTTTTTCAGACGGGAGGAAAGTTAATCATGACCTCAACCCCCTGCCACACCCCCCACCCACACCGCCACTCTTGCAATTGAATTCCTGCATCAATATTAATAATTTGGACATGGATTGCAGGCCACAACTTTTGAAAGATGAGTTTGTAGATTTATAGGTGATACAAAACCTGGCAAGGTTATGAACTGTGAAGAGGACGATGATACACTTTGGCAGGATATGCACAGGCTGATAAAATAGGCAGATGAAATTTAAATTGTAGAAATGTGAGGTCATGCATTTGAGTAGAATAAAATGGAGACAATTTAGTACTGTTCTAAATGGAATGTAGTAGCAGAGCAACCAATGGCGGATTAACCATTAGGTTTAGTCGGCTGAAGCCCCTAGGCTTTGGCCTACTTGGTGAAGGGTAGCCTGGTCTTGGTTTATTGTTTCACACTTACTGCGGATCTGTGCGGGTGAAGCTGGTGGCTAGAGTTGGCGACGCACACGGTGGTTTCTGGGAGCCGATAGCAGCGGCATGAAGATTTGCCACTGTGGCATGTGTGATCCTCCACCTTCCCACCAAACAATTTCATTTTTAACATCTAATTTGGTGGGAGAGATGTTAAAAAACTAATAGCTTG
Organism: Narcine bancroftii; assembly: GCF_036971445.1. Classification (NCBI taxonomy): domain Eukaryota; kingdom Metazoa; phylum Chordata; class Chondrichthyes; order Torpediniformes; family Narcinidae; genus Narcine; species Narcine bancroftii. Next base: position 266,073,480 of record NC_091472.1, on the reverse strand, counting down.
GTGGGAAGGTGGAGGATGATTTGGTGGGGGGGGGGGGTATGGGTTGAATTAAAACAGAGCACTCGGATGCAGTTAAATAATTAGTGGCACTTTGGTGGGTGAGGTGGCCTCTCAATCAATCACCTAGCAGTGCCCACAAGAGTGTCATTAACTGCCTATGGGTGCTCTGGGGGAGCTACTTTAATTCAACCCCCACTCCCCAATCCTCCACCTTCCCACCACCAAAATATTAGATTTTTAACATCCAATTCAGTTGGAGAAACATTAAAAATCTAATAGTTTTGTGGGAAGGTGGAGGATTGGGGGGGGGGGAGGTGGGTGGTTGAATATGGTAGAATCCTGCCCGTAATCTCCAGTATGCTGAACACCCTTTGCAGCTGTTTCAACGTCAACACTCTCTCCCAAGTGGCCATGGCTAAGAGATCAGTGGGTTGTACTTGACAGTTGGATGTATAAGCAATGGGGAACATTTAGAAACAACAAGCAGGGAGATGGTCTTTTCCAGCATTGTCAATGCTTGGGAGAAAAGTTGGGGGGGGGCAGGAGGGCTGAAGAATGGAGTCGGGCAAGAGGGTTCAAACCGGGACCAGTTGGAGGGAGCCGACTGGTGTTGGGACTGCGCGTCTGAAGTCACATCGGGGTGGCTCGCAGGAGAAAAAGGGGATGAGGGGAATCTTTCAGGGTGGGGTCCTTGCTAAAGATCAGGCTAGGGCCTGGGTGGTAGTTAATCTGCCACTGAGAGCAACTTGGGGTATACAGATCATTGAAGTAGCAGAGCAGATTGAGAAAGCATTTAATAAGCATTGTATCATTCTGGTGATTATTAAAAAGCTACCTTGTCACATTCTACCTTTATAAAATACAGAGCCAATCTCAACCAGTTGCCTTATTATGAGAAGAATGCAAAGGTATTTTAAAATTCAGCTTTGTTTTATTGTCATTTAATAACATGTACAATATTACACAAAATTGTATTTAGTCTGCTGTAAGGCAAATAATTGTCCAGTGCCTCTTACAGTCAGAGAAATAGAAGCAAAAGAAGGTCCCTTCAGATTCACTGTGTCCATGGATTCGCTTCCACTGCTCCTGTGCCTCCTCAGCCGCACAGACTCGAGTCCAAACTAGAGACTTAAACCTCTGACACAATAGGGTAGCCTTCCATACCTGAGGCCCATCGGAAGACCCTCCAGCCCTTGGCACCTGGTTTTGATAGGGGACAATGTGGGTACTGGGTGATGTTCTGACTGGTAGGGCTCTTTACCACTAGCCAAAATTATGTGTTTCTGTCCATAACGATTTACAAGAAAGACTTTGAGTATGAGGGTTTGGAGTTACATGAGAGGGGCTATGATAATTTTCTTTAAAGAGAAGACCAAGAAATTTGATAGAAGTATCTAAAATGGTGTGGAGTCTGGATTGTGACTGCAGCTTTCTGGAGCTGTTTGGGACTGGAGGTTACAGATATAAAAAGGAAAAAAAAAATGACACTCTTAGTGTTTAGGTGGAATCTGTTATGTGCTGCCTGCAGATATGGTGGAAGTTGGTTCCATTCAGACCTTCTCGAAACATTTGATAAATATATGATGAGAAGATATTTGCAAAGATATAAGCCTGGGGGAGGTTGTTAATTAGAGAGTTCTTTTGTTGCAAACCAGCAAAACACATTGACCTGAATGGTAACTATACTTGATTCTAAAGGATGAAGAGCATAATCATGGGAAAAAATCAAACATAAAACAATCCGTTTGAAGAATCAATTTTATTATTACTTTAGAAAAAAAATCTAATCTATTTTGAAAATGCAGCTGATTTTAACATCTAATTTCCAGAAATTATATTTTCAGAAAGTGATAATTCCATGCATGCTATTTACATTTCATTTTCCAATTCTCTGTGCATGAAAAATAGCATAGCAATTCATTTCTGAAATCTCCAAAACCAAATGCCACTGAGAAGCTGAGGGATTAATTAGCACAACATGCAACACCGTGCACATTTGCATAGGAAATGGAAGTTAACCCAACATGCTCTTCAAAATTCTGAAAATACTATAAACTGTGTGCTGTAAGAAACAATGCCATGGATCTTACACAGGATACCTTTCATAGAACCCTGCACAGGGTGACTCTGTGGCACAGTATGTTATATATATTTCTTAATAATTTTCATACTAATTAAAGCAACAACTATTTATTTACAAGATTTTTCAATTTTTTTGTCATCTTTAGAAATGTGCAAAAAAGGTCATGTAATTTTAACATGCTACTAAGTCCTCAGGGTGTCCAGTACCCCTGGTGAATGAGAAGTTGAAGGAAGGTTTGTTGTTAAAGTTGACTTCTCATTGTAGAGCAAAGCCCTTTCTATAATAGTTTGGCAGGAATAGCCTTACTTGATAATTCTTTAAAAAAATTTAAACAGGCAAGGCATTTGACAAAATATCTGTAATGGTAATACATAGGAACTGCACATAGCCCATCTTCCAATCGAAGTCTTAGCAAATTCACTTCTACGTACCTGAAAATATTATTCAAATTACCAATGAAATAAAATGTAATTTTAAAAAGCATATCTATTTCTAACTAATTTTACTATAATAATCTTTAGATGACTAACCAACTCTTATCACACTGAGGTATTCTCTATGTAGTACAGCATTGGATCATTTCTTTGACCTAACTAGTGGAAGTATTAAATATAAACAAAGTGCTACCATTATACTTGGATTGTAAAGTTTTATTTATACTGAAAAAAATATTTATTGTATAGCACTTTTAGTCCATGGTCCCAATACCTAAAAGGTGAAAATTTTAATTAAAATATTATTTGATATATTTTCCTTAGGCTTTAATTATCCATAAGTTCAACATAATTCACAAGACAACCATAAAATGGGAAACTGTAGTTTTACTGTTCATTTTATTTTGTCTTTGAAACTAGAAATGGAAGATGAGCTACTGACAATGTTATTTTTGAACTGCAATTTTTTTAATCTTATTACCGATTTACATCTATGTGTTGATACTTTTTGCTTTGCTTATAAGATTGGCACTGCTTACAATTAGAGCGACAGTATTCTTTTATCTTTGATCTCATCAGCAAAAATTCAGAATCTACAAAATCATATGATTGTTATGGAGAATTTATATAGCAGAGCAAGCAGATGGTGAATTTTTGCAGTAACTACTTTGGAAGAAAAGATGAGTTCAACTGATTGGAAAAATTACAATAATTCCTAAAAGTAGTTCTATTGTTTATGTTCAAATACGTATAAATTTCATTGGAGAAGTATTTGTTATGAATTTCACCCATTTTAGATTTTGTTTCCTTGGGATAAAGAGGCAGAGATAATCCCACCATCCTTCCATTCTAGACTGATTTTCACGAGACATGCTTGCGAAGAAATGGGCAAATTCTGGTTGGATACTGAATATACATACATTTTAATTTAATTTTCATGAAGCCAGAAGCACAAATGAGTTGTAAATTGGTGTCTAACTTGCGTGTTTTAAGTTAAAATTGGAACCAATATTTGAACTACAGAAATGACCAATTTGAGGAAATCTATAGCTTTCATAACAGTTGATTGAAGGTATCCATGATTGTTCTAGTTCGGGTGCACAGGTTCAATCTGTACCTATACTAACACATACATGAGTGCATGTTGCAGAGTAGTACCACTGTAACATTCCATAGCACAAGACTTAAATGCACAATAACTTGCAACTTTGTTTTTGTTCTGTCAGAAATTGTTCATCCTGTGCCAAGTGTTAATGGTTATTTAATTCTGTTTTGTAGTGATTCTGCATGGTTGGGGTTGATTGTGTGTTGGTACCCATCCATTCTGAGCCAATGTTAGCTTTGACTTTGGCGTTGTGTAATGCCATAGATCACTTGATTTGCATTTCATCTATGGAAAACAGAGCTCATTCATGCATATTTATCATTCACTATCTCTATGGGAGGTCTCTATGATAATATATTTTCTTACTCACAAAAAAAATGCCATGGCATAGTATGGGATCATCTCTAATGGCAGTATATTAAAATATGATGCTCTCAAAATGTTGAGTTACCCCTGTGCAGTACTGGAGGGTGGATTCAATAGCAGTCAAACACTGTGCTCATCTTCAAAGATCATTAAAGTGATCTTCTGAAGTTGCAATTGCTTCACAGTTTTGATCACAAAGTTTAAAATCCAGATAAGAACTTGTCCTGCTGGCAATAGAGTCATAATTACATTTCTGGAATGTATGGATAGATCAATAATTTAATCTCTACATACCTACAAACTTCCATGCTCACCATCGACAGAGTATTCTATTTAATGAAGGCAGCCTAGGTTGCCCTCAGAGGCACAATGATCAAAGATATCTCCAAGCGAATGGAGGTATCCAAATACTGAGTGTGTTGCAGTAAGCCTTCAAAAGCAGAGCTTTGTAATGGAAACTGCACCCAGGATATTGTCTGAATGCTTTGTTGGAATTAATAATTACAGAACATATCTTATCACTGACAAATTTTGGAAAATCTCTAACCGACTGCAAATGGGAGATGCTATCCAAGTAGAATTTCCACTGGTACTGCATTGGCCATTACTGTGGGATAGCTGAGCACTAGGTCTATTGGAAAGAAAAATCAGGAAAACCTTTGTGATGACCCATTTGATTAAATTGAAGAACTGTGGATGCTCAAATCTTTGGGTGAGTTAACAACACATTAGGATAATCAAGCAGCCCAGTATAAGAGAGAGCTGCTAAAATAAGCATTAGATCCATTAGTTATATATCCAGAAAACAGGTACAGCAAGCACCGGTTTCCAGCTCTGTGTTTTTAATGACTAAATATTTAGATTTTTTTGTGTAATTAGAATAATGACAGAGTGCTTTATTTTGATTGATAAACATGTACATGCATGTCATGCAGTCTCAAAGTTTAATGGTTACTATTCAATCTGTTCAATGTAAAAAAAACACTTAAAGGCATGTTGTTGTAACCCTACTAATACAGAAATCCAGCTCGTCTTCAATCTAAGACTGATCAGTAACAGTAAAGGTTACTTCAAATTGTTAAACAATGTTACAAACTTACAAATAATTTTGTGATGTGTTTCTTCTCAATGTCTGACATGCCAGGTCATGCAGCAATTTTGTTTTAATAGCAGTGTTGCAGTTAACTAGCCAGTATTAAAACAGTCACTTGCAAAGAATACAACATATCAGCAATGTTCACATTTTAAAAAAAAGACGATATTAAGGTGCAAAGTATTTTTTTCAAAGTGAGCTTCAATCAGTTGACATGAAAAAGGAAGACTTATAGATGTATCATTTCCTCATTGAGCTACCATTGGTGCATAAGTAGATGTGAATAGAGAATAATGATCAGTGTTTAATACTCACATTTACCTTTTCACTAAAATGAACACACAAATAAATATAACCCATTATTATCAAGGCTTCAAAACTGGCATTTCTCTTTTCTTAAATCCAGTGCCCTGTATGTTAGCATATAGTGCACAGTATATATATTAGGATGAATCAAGCAATATATACACCAGTATTTAATAGTCAGTATATACACCAATATTTAACAAGAAAAATAACAACAACTCACATTTACCCAAGTGCCTTTAACGCAGTGAAACATTCCAAGATGCTTCACTGAGTTACATAAAAAGGGTAGATGACCAAGAGCATGGTCAAAGAGGTAGGCTTTAAGGAGTGTCTTAAAGGAGAAAGGGGCTATAGGAGAAGTCTGAGGGGGGGGGGGGGGGAGTGTCCAAGTTAGGGGCCACACAATTAAAGGTACACCTATTATGATGGAACAGTTGAAAGAAGCCAAATTTACTCCATTATCTCAGAGGGCTGATGAGCTGTGGGAGATTACAGAGATAAAGGAATGCAAATTTAAAAATTTAACCTTGAGGATCCCATTAAATGTGCGCTAATGTAAGTCAGAGAGCAGAAAGCTGATAGGCAATAGTACAGATTGCAACTGATCAAATATGCAACAGAATTTAGGGTGGACCTATTTCACTGAGGATAGAATGATGGGATCCTGCCCAGACCTGTATTGCATTAAACAGAACTTTTTTAAAAATCAAAATATTTTTACATCCCATCTGATACCAAACCCAACCCTTTAAGATTAGTTCATAACTTAAAAGTGCCTTTCCAAAACAAACTAAAAAACCTCTCAGAGGAGTGCAGAGACCAACTTGACAATCAATAATTAAAGAAGAGTGCTGGAGAAATTCAGCAGGTCAAGCAACTTCTCAAGGAAGCAAAGGGATAGAACCAATTTTTTGGGCTTGAAGCCTTCATCAAGGTATGGGCAAAAAGCAGACAGGCACCTGAATAAAAAAAAGAGGAAAGAAGGGGCAGGGGGAATAGCAGAGGCTAATTGGCAAAAGATCATAGATGGATTTAGGTGGGAGAGCAGAAGAGAAGAGCAGAGATGATGGAGAGGGGTCTGACAGAAAATGGAGGTAAACGTAAATGCCATCTCCAACCAGATAATGTCCAAACACAATATTATGGTGTTGTTATTTTAATTTGCAGATGTCCTAGATTTGGCAGTACATGAGGCCATGGACAGATTATGTTGGTGTGGGAATAGGGTGTGGAATTAGTTGACCACAAGGAGGTGTCCATTATTGCAGCTGACAGAGTGAAGGGGCTCAACAAAATGATTTCCCAGTCTATGTCTCTCTGATGTAGAGCAAGTCACAACGGGAGCACCAGAGGAAGTAGATGACTCCTGCAGATTCATGTTAAGTGTGGCTTCACTTAGAAGGACTCTCTGTGGCCCTGAATGGTCGTAAGGGAGGAAGTGTGGACACAAGTGTAGCATTTCTGGTGGTCACAGTGGGGGTGATTAATGGGAAGGGATGAGTGGATGAAGGAGTTCCAGATGGAGCGGTCTCTGCAGAAAGGGAAAGACATGTCTTTTGGAGGGATTACATTATAGGTGTCAGAAATTGCAGAGGATAATATGTTGGTTTCAGAGTCTGGTGGGATGGTAGTTGAGGGCAAGGGAAATCCTATCCTTGTTGCATCTAGGGGTGGGGTGAGGGGGTAGGGCAGATGTGCTGAGTTGATGTCAGCCAAGGGGAAGCCACATTTTTTGAAGGAGCATGACATCTTAGATATTCTGGAATGATTTTGTGTATTGCACTACAATCACAGCATCTACAGACTTTCCTGTTTATGACTAATAAACAGAGTTTGAAATGAATTAGCTCTCCAAAGTAAAGTTATAAATTACAGATCAGGCGCCCAGGTATAATTGAAGCCCAATTTCTCAGACCACAGATGGCAGAATCTGGAGCAAAAAACAAAATGCTGGAGGAACTCAGCAGGTTAAGCAACAAACTGGGTGGAGAGAGCATACTGTGCAAAGAGAACTGACAATACTTGTGCATGAATCACAAACTTAGTTTCCAGGTGTATCAGGTTATTAAGAAGGTGAATGAGATGTTGGCCTTCATTGCTCGAGGGATTGAGCACAAAGGTTCTGTTGCAACTGTATAAGGTACTGGTGATGTCGCACCCAATGTACTGCATGCAGTTCTTGCTTCCTTATTTGAGAAATTATATTCTGTCTTTGGATGCTGTGTAGAGGAGGTTCACCAAGTTGATTCCAAAAATGAAGGGGTTAGCTTATGAGGAAAAACTGAGTCACCTGGGATTATAGTCATTGGAGTTTAGAAGGATGGTTGGTGGAGGTGGGGGGAATCTGATATAGTCATATAAAATTCTGCAAGGAAAGGAATAGATAAGATAGAGACAGGAAAAAGTTTTTTTCCCACTAACAGATGCGATTTGAACTTGGAGATATACTCTCAAGTTTCAGTGGAGCAGATTTAAGTCAGAGATAAGGAGAAACTGCTTCTGCCAGATAGTAGTGAAACTGTGGGATTATCTGCCCAAGAAAGTACGAGAGGCTATCTCATTGAATGCATTTAAGACACAGATAGATTTTTGAAGATGAGGATAATAAATGAATTGTGGCTATTTCAGTTCAAGAACATATCAGAGCTGAGACGAGAGAGTGAAGATGGCCAAAATAAAGAGATAGGGAAGAATGAGACAAAGGGAGGGAGTTGATGTTTGGACTGAGGAGGGCCGAGGGGCCAAGTGGGGCTTCATCTGCTGAACTCCACTCTCATTGCACAATCTATCACCTTCTGGCTCCTGCCTTACCCTTTATGCTCTCCACTTTATATCAGCTATCCTCCCTCTCCAATTGCAGTTCAGATGCTAGTATCAACCCAAAGCATCAACACTTCCTTTGTCCCCATTGATGCAGCTAAGTTCCTCCAATGGTATTCTTGTTCTCAGTGAACAAAGGTTTACTTCACAAATCACTATCATTTCAGTTCGCCTGTACCCTAATTGTCTTAATCCATGCACAAATTTTCCTCAATGATCAAGAAATAATTACTATCTCAAAGGTGGCCTGAGAGAACTTGAATCACCTTGTAAAAGACAAGATTCATACACTTGTATGGTTATCGGATTATAGTCAGCAAATAAGAAACCAAATAAAATCTTAATTACACTGTACATGAAAAAATAATAATCTAGATATGTTGAACATTTCTGAAAATCAGTTCCATTGTCTGAATAAATAAATGTCAGGAATGGAATTGAAGACAATGTTTCTACATTCCACATTTATATCAAGGGGTATAGATGCAAAGGAAAATGAACATCTAGCATCCTGGACAATCTACAGAAACAGTAAACTGAGTCATGCAGAAAAAAAAGCACAAAAATATATTTGACAAGAATATTAAAAAGTTATATGGACCTATTAAAATTGGATCCAAAAAGCTTTTAAGCAAAATAAGGCAATAAAATAATTTATGATAAGAGCCAAAAGTACTAGAGGAAGTATATTAGCATGAAATGAAATGAAAAACAGAGTTGGAATATAAGAGTAATGTTTAAGATCGAGGGTGTAAGCAGTGAAGAACAGGGGCCAGTTCTTGGCCTGAAAGATAGAACAAAATGTAAGGTTTCTAAGTTTGCTATTGATACAAAAATAATTCAAAGGGGATGTTGTGAGGAGGGCATTGTGATTCTACAATGGGATAGAGAGAGAGTGTGTGTGTGTGTGTGTGTGTGTGTGTGTGTGTGTGTGTGTGTGTGTGTGTGTGTGTGTGTGTGTGTGTGTGTGTGTGTGTGTGTCTGTCTGTCTGTCTGTCTGTCTGTCTGTCTGTCTGTCTGTCTGTCTGTCTCGCGCATAATCACAAAAACTTAACAAGTAGGTCCAAGAAGAAATTAACTGAACTCGTGAATTTATTTAGAGAAGATAACATATAATCTACAGAATAATTATTCTTTCTTTGTTAAAATGTGGTCTCCATATTTAAAATGTGAAGATTTGGATATATTGTAAGTGGGGTTTTTTTAAGATGTAAAGGGTTGGCACATTCCACAGCAACTGATAGTTACCAAAAATATGTACTTGCCTATTGTATGGGGGGAGGGATGTAGGGGAGGGGTGGGAGGGGGGTTAGTAGGGGTATAGTTTTTAGTAAGTTTTCTTTGTATGTATTTTAAAATCAATAAATAGAGTTTTCAAAAAAAAAAAAAGGGCAACAAGTTGGATGTTGAGAAATGTTTTCAATAATGGAAACATAGCTTTAAAACAACAGCAAGTCATTTAAAATTGAGATGCATAGAATTTCTTCTCTCAGAGAGGAGAAAATCTCTGGTTTTCTCTTCCCTGAGGGTGGTCAAATTGTGAGAGATATTTAGGTGGAGATTTATAACTACTTTAAAGCTCAAAAGATTGGGGTCATTGGCAACTGGCAAAGTTGAGACCATGAACAATTGGCTCTGATCATGTTGAGTAACAGGTCTGTCTTGAAGCCTTCTCACAATTTCTTGTGTTCTTCATTAAATTAGGGAAAGAAGTCCAAATACAACTGAAACTAAAGCCAAGTGGAAGGGAGAAATTTCAGGTACAGTAAGAACCATGTTATCCAGAATTAAATTAACTGGCAGCCTCAAGCAAGCACCAAAAAAAATTGCAGAAAATAAACAGGTAAAAAATACAGAAGTTTAAAATTGGCATCCCCTCACGGTCAGTTCACCAATCATACAACACTCAATCTCAAGCAACCGGAAAATTCACTTGTCCAGCATTCACGACTCCCCATAGGTGCTGGATACCAGGGGTTTTACTGTATATTAACCATCACTTTGTAGAATCCTCTAGGTTCTGAAATTCTGCCTTTATGTTCAAAAAATATTTTTACGTTGTTTTAAGAGAGGAGGACGAAACCAGGTACCTGCAGATCTGTTAGTTTAAGCTCCATTGGAGTTAGAGACTATTGTCAGTAATAGATGACTGAGAACTTAAGCAAAACAAATCTAATCAGTCTTCGATCACAGTCCACTTTGAATAACCATGTTGCTATTTCTCAGGAAAATAGAAAATGTTGACCATGCATGCCTTCAAAAGCATAAAATCTGGACAAGACACATTTATCAGGAATGAAAAGGTTCAATAGGATTTAGACATATGGCTTTAGGAGACAAATTGGAGTAGGCATTTAGGATCAGATATTTGGCACAATGTGTCATATACTTTGGGTTCCATCTAGAGACCTCAAACTTGCACAATAAATGTTGACAACTTGAATGAAACTAATTTTATTCCTCATTTTTACTACCTCGTTTTAAAAGGTGTCACATAATATTTTTGTAAGACTTGACAATATAGTCAAGAAATACTGCATTAACAATTGTACAGTCAAACCCCCTCTATCCAGCACCTATGGGGTCCACTGCACACCAATAACTCTGCAGATGCAGGATAAATGAAAATTCCTGTTGCTTGGGATTGTGTGTTGTGTGATTGGCAAATTGACCACTAGGGGTTGTCATTTTAAAATTTTGTATTTTTTACCTATTTATTTTCTGCGAATCTTTTTTTTTGCTAGTTCCTTGAGGCTGCCAGTTTTTTGAATGTTAGTTAACATGAATTTTACTGTATTTCATATTTTTAAAAAATGAGTAATGGAGGTATCCAAATCCCCAAAGTACAGATCCCATTGTCCATTATTAAAAAGCATCTTAATTTTAAGGAAGCTAGAGAGAGTATGGTGCTGTTGCTCTGTCATTTAATCAAAAGATAGAGAAATATATGCAACTGAGATGCCTTAGAACTACAACATTTATTGAAGATATTGTCCAGAATGAGTGTACAATAAGATATTAGGAAAATTGGAAGGAAATTGATTTTTTTAAAATTAGATATACAGCACAGTAACAGGCCCTTCAAGCTCAGAAACTGTTGCTGCCCAATTGACCTACAACCCTCATATGTTTGTGGAGGTTAGGAGGAAACCGGAGCACCTGGAGGAAACCCACAGTCATGGGGAGAATGTACAAACTCCTTATAGAAATTGGGGCACGAGCTCTGTAGGAGCATTGTGGTAACCGCTACATTAACCGTGTCTCCCTGAATCATGCGATTGAATGCTTACCACATTATTTGTTGTGTCATTATATAAAAGTGACCCCCCCCCAAACTAGCAATTGGATTGAAGATTTTACTTCTCTCCCCCCCCCCACCCCAAGATGTTATTATACTGTTATTTAAACAATTAAATGTTTACCCATTGAAGCACAAACTGGTTGGCTTGACTCAATGTGTGCAGAAGATGCTTCATGGAGAGATATCTCAATTGCAGATGCCTCTCCATGAAGCAGCCCCCATATCTACACATACAATAAGATTTTAGTTATTTTATTTGAAGGGACATTGAAGGCCTGTTTTAGTGATTGGAGTATATTAGAACAGGACAGTAACCAGAAACTTAGATTAAGTGAGTGAACAAAGTTAAGGAATAAAAAATTGCATGTGTGAACTCAGTTTCATTTGAATTTGAAGACAAAACAGAATATTTTATTTTATAAAGATTGCTCATGAGATTTGTCTTGTATTCCCTTGATTTTAGAAAATGGTGGAATTGGGGTGTTTAAAGCAATGTGGAAATTTATTAATATGATCATGGAAATGACTTCCTCCAGTGGAGAAATGTACAGGTTAAGGGCCAATAATCTTAACATCTAGATGTGTGATAAAGAAAAAAAATTAAAATCAGTTTCTTGATACAAAAGCATTAAAACATGGAACTTTTTATTTACAACTCCCACCCACCACCACATATGGGATGAATGCTCAGATGAAATTAATGCAGTCTTGAGTCAGGTAAGAAACATCAATCATGGTTGATAAATGACATTGGAGTATGATACATCTGAATGATCCCTTGTTTCTAGACATTATGTTTGTTTCTACGATCATCCCTCTCTGTTATTGCAGACAAAATAGTTCCTTCACTTCAACATAGATAAATAATTGATATGCTGCCTTTCAATTGCTGTAGAAATTTCATTCTTCTAATTTTGAAGGCCATCAGCTTGGCACAGGCTTTTTCCCCTTCAGATCTACTTGTTGGTCATCACTTCCAACCCACTGACTGGTTTGCCTTGTGTCTATGTGAAATACATGATGTAATTGAAACTATTGTGTGAATTATTGATGTCACAAAATAGATTCAAAAGTTTGAAACATTCTCAACTCAGAAAATGACACCATTGATCATAGTTCAAAAAATTAAGACTACAACATGGTAACCCCATCATTTGCCTTCGTTCCTGGACAAATGAGATTGAGGAATCCAGACACAAATTCTTTTCTATAGCTTCAAACAATATGACATGAATCTCTAACATAATTTAATGCTGCAAACATATTGTGAAAATGGATGAAGATTACAATTGACTGCATTATGAGAACATCAGATTATACCTGCAGGAATACAAGGAATGACCACGCTGCAGTACACACCAATAACTCTGCTGTGGACTGAGTGGAGAACACCAAGTTCTTTTAGTTTATTTAATTAGTTACCTGTCATGGATACACATCTCCACACTTGTCAGGAAGGTGCAACAGTGATTGCATTTCCTGAGAAGACTGAAGTGCGCAAGGCTACCGGCCATCATTATGCCAACCTTCTACAGGAGGTCTCTTGAGTGAGTCCTGGCCAGCTGCATCACAGTGTGGTGAAGTGGCTGCAGAACAATGGATCAGAGGTCAATCCACAGGATTAGAAAAATGGCAGAGAGGAATACTGGAGTCTCCTCCTCTTCCAACCCCCCCTCCCCCACCACCACCATTGACATGATCCACCAGGGTTGCTATCTGAAGTAAGTATGCAAAAAACTTTGAGGACCACTTCCACCCTACACACACCATCTTTCAGCTGCTCCCGTCGGGAAAGGCATTAAGAAGGTTCAGAGCCAAAACTAGCTGAGGAACAGCTTCTTCCCATGGACAGTGAGAATGCTGAACATCAAAAGGAACAGCTCACGCTAACCATCCAAGACTCTCACATTCAAAAAACAATATTCATTTATTTATTTGTATATATGAATGTATGTCCTGCATGTGCATTGTTTGTCTGTATGTGTGTTATGTGTGGTTGAGTGACTGCATGTTTTGCATTGTGGACTGGAGAATATTGTTTTGTCAGGTTGTAATTGTGCAATCAGATGATAATAAACTTGATTCTGTGTTAACAGATTTATTATGAATCTGATTATTCATATTCTATGAAATACTCTTGAAGCTGTAGGAAATGTCATGTTTAGTTTTGACCATTATATTTGGGGAAGATATAATTGCATTTCATTTATTGAACTAAGAAAATACATGAATAGTTAAATGTGAGGCACATTTTTAAAGTTTGCAATAATATCAGTTAGTACAGAGCTGTATTGTGTGGAGCTATGAATAAAGAACCTTACAACATGAAACTAAAGAAATAGCAAGCTAAAGGTATTATGGACTAATCTCTTCTTACGTAAAAATTGCGCACTATTTTTGATTTAGATTCAGTGAATATTTTGAAAAACAAGGTAGAGAGAAAACTAATTCAACAAGAATGACTGAGCTAAATCTTGGTGGTACAAAGACAAGAAATATCTGCCAACAATGTGAACAAGCAACTGAATAACAAATTGGCCCAGCTGAACTGAATGGTACTTTGCTTCTTCCACATTGCAGTATTCCAAAATTGCAACTAATTTATTAAATACTACAGCAGTAGATCTGCCTTTTGCTGAAAGATCCAGATTAAGGGTCCAATCAAAGACCATCATTTGTATCTTTGCCAGAAGTTTGCTAATAATTAGTCAGAATTCCAGTGAGCCTAGTTTGAAAGATTGTTGAAGATCATTCATTTCCCCAGTGTGTTGCTTTTATCATGATCTTACAATCTATATTTATGTGACCTATTCAGAGTAAAAAGCACCTCCAAATTCAGCATATTTCTAAATGTGCACTTCATTCTGGGAATTGAAGTGGCAATTATTAAATGTATTCATGAAAATGCACTGAGATAATATCATTGCAAATAACGAAACTGGGCCAAAATTTAGATTGAATAGGAAAATAGCAAAATTATTTGATACATGCAATTATTTTGTTCAAATAGCACATTGAAATAAATATATATGTTTAGACATAAATATAAGAAATCATGTAACCTTTTATAGAATATATATAATTTTCCCCAGTATTATTGGTTTGCCTCTAGCCATTTGTTTGCTTTTATACGTCTCCTCCTCCCCTCCTGAATCTTCAGTTAATGGATCAAGTTGCAGCCCAAGTTCCACAATTTTTGCCCCCCTCCACTCACTTGGGCACCATTACGCATTATCAGTTGGCTGAGTTCAAGATCCATTCCGGATTATAAACAGAGGATCTTAGCAAATAGTCCAGTGCAGAACTGCTACATCAAAACTTAGTTTGACCTTTTCTTTCAGATGAATGTAATAGATCTCTTCCTACCCAGGTCAATATTTTATTCTTAACTAAACCTGCTTAAATAGATGCAATACACAAAACACACAGCATCTGCAGACGTTCCTGTTTAACTTGCTTCAATAGATTATTTGACCTTGGTCATTTTCTTTCATTTCTTTAGGGTGGGGCAAGTACTTATACTATGTAATTACTGAACTATAAATTTAAATAAAAATATAATGTTAATTAGAAAAAAATTAAATTTAGACATACAGTACGGTAACAGGCTCTTTTGTCCCATCCAATTGACCTACATTCCCATTACTTTTTGAATAGTGGGAGGAAACTGGAGCCCCTGGAGAAAACCCACACAGATGGGGAAGAACACACAGATTCCTTACAGACAGAGCGGGATTCAAACTCCAGTCCCAGTCATTAGCGCTTTAAGACTGTTGTGCTAACTGCTACATTAACCGTGACGCCCACTACTATATGTAAATGGCTTTGGAATAATGAAATGTTGTGCATCTCAATGTCAGATATAGCACTGACCCAATGAATACATTCCAAGAACATTATCTTCCCTTTTCTATTCTCTTTTTCCCCATCTTCCTTGCCTTCATTCTGCCCTGTACTTCATCCTCCCTCCCTGTTACCCACCAAACAACTCATTCTCGCTGACTGCAAATCTTTAATTACCATGTTTTGTAGCAGATGCTCTGACACCTGAATTCGGATATGTTGCCCTATGCTATCAACGATAAAGAAGATATTCAGCACATGAGGATAGACAACTATAAGTACAAAAAAGAACAAAGAGAGAAAAATAAGACTGTTAATAATGCACTTATTGCATGGGAACATCATGTTCTTTTTGAGCATAGCAAAACTTAACATATGAATACAGATGACCTTGGATTAACCTAGAAAAAGAAATTTCAAAATTATCTACAGCTCCAAATAATTTAACTGGTCAATGATCTGATAGGCTAATAACCTTTACAATGCCAATTTTGAATCCTGTGATATACTCAGCCAGTTGCTTAATCACTGTTGCAAAGTATTTCCCAATGGCCTTACCTTGAATTGAATCGAATTCTATATATCACATCATTTTGTAGGGTTGCTACCACAGAATGAAGGCCTTTCTGTCAAAGTGTGTTCTCTTTAACGGATGTGGGTTGAATAAATGGATATCGCTCTACATATTGTCCTGGTGAGAGGTTTTATCAAATCTGTTGCACCTACTAACTAATATCACTGAACTCTCTAAACATGAAAAATAAAGGAATTAACATTAGCAAGATAATGTACAGCCTGAAATTGTCCTTTATAAATAACACCTTTAAAAAACCATACACATGTAGTAAATGCATAAAAGCTTAATTTATTGTTCTTAAATGTAAATAATATCTTACTTGTAAATAGGTGATTTTTACTGCTCGTCTCATGCAAATTGTGTGTTGTGTATGTAATGGAGAGCTGCATTGAATTCTGGAATCACACGCCGAAGCAAAATTTGTTGAGACAATGGTAGTACAGGGTCGTATTGCAATATCACTTATTGCTAATAAGGAATCGAGTGAAGAGTGTTATGCATTAAAGGAGCTTTGTCACTGCATTGGGAACTTTACGAACAGATTTAAGTGCTAGGAACCCACCTGTACTCAAGGTCCACCTCACCAACTGTAGGGCTAAGTTGGCACTAGACTGAAGGAAGTATTGATTTTTAGCGCCATGTAATATATGTGGTTGTTTTATAGGAAAAAAATATATTGAGGTAGATGTGCTCAGTGACACAGTGACAATAAACCCACAGTATCACAGATCACACTACCATACACTCTTCATATTTACAAAACCAGTAAAGTGTTTGGGAAAACACTTGACCAGACTGTCTCCATTATGAGCAAACTAGCCTGAAAGGGGGATAAAGGCTTTTTGAAAACCACTTTGAGTTGTTGTTTCAATAATAAAATATTAAGAACTGCCTGAATACTTCCCTGCTCACATTTAACGTTGCAAGGCAGGAGATTTGCTTTTTCTAAAAAAAATCTTTTCTCTATCTTGTATTTTTTTTTGTAGGTGAGTAACAACATTTTTCATAGCCTGTGTTGAGAATCATGGCTGTGGCCTCCAGGTGATCCGTGACTCCTTCGTGATTTATACGTGTCCTGATAGGGGTCAGAATATTCCTCCTCCATCAGTGGGTACTGGCCACGGCTGTGCTGAGAACCTGAAGACAAGCGATTCCTATTCTTTCGTGCCCTCTCACTATGACCATTTTCATCAGAGTGCACCAAGCGTGTTCGTTCAACAGGTATGTGCTCACCAGAGTGATTGCTGTTGCTCATCCGCTGCCCCTAGATAATACAAAAGGCAATTAAGTTAGCAGATCTACTCCAAATAACATAAAAATATAGATCACTTAGATAATGTAAAGTAAAAATAATAAATGCTTGAAATACTCGATAGAAATTCTGCCTGGCCAGCAGGAATAAGAATCTCAGGGTTGTATGTGATGTCATGTATGTACTCTGACAACACATTTGAACTTTGGATCAAGTCTACTATCAATGCCTCAAGTTGATTGCTGAGCAGTTGGTGCATTTTCTATTTTTATTTCGGATTTCTGGCATTGTCAGAATTTTGCATTTGGTTTAATATCTATTATTTACAAGAAATTGTTATGTTTAAATCAGACTTTGTTAGTTAAAATCAAACATGCTTGGGAACAGGATTTAACTTGACTACATCAGATGTGGATTGGGATACAATTCTTAGTTTGGTTAATAGCTCTTCATTATGTGCTCGACAGTGTCCATTACAATTCAAAGTGGTACATAGAGCTCATTTGTCTAAGGCTAAATTGTCTTGCTTTTATTCTGATATGACTCCTTAGTGTGACAACTTTATAGTCTTACTCCAATGTAATTAAATTGTTTGACTTGTATCTTTTCCACATTCCTTATATATATTTTTTTAAACCATTGTTTTTCCTTTAAAACTAGTCATATATAGCATCTGCCAATGTGGTTTGGTGTTTGAGTTTTTTCTCCTCCACTATTTTCTTCTTTCCTTTTTTTCTATATTATTAGTTTTTTTTCCCCAAAAAAAGGTATATACTATAAATTATGGATATGATTTACAATTTATGTATGTACAAGTTCTTTATTAAAATCAATACAAATATTTTAAAAAAGAAAGAATTTTGCTTTTGAAGTGTGGACTTCTTAATCAAGAAACCTGCAAGACTTAAATTAGAAATGTGCATGAAATGTGAATGGCATTTATGCTATTCTCTTCAAAGTCCTGTCTTTCCCACGAGAGGCACAAGTACTTAAAATGTTTCTGTCTGGAACCTTGAAGATAGATGATATCTCAATAAGAAAACTACAACAGAATATTTCACTTTTTTTCATAGCAACTATATTTTGGTGAATGTTTCCACCTTTGAAGCACAAAATTCATATAGAAATCCTGAACATAAAAGGAATGCCTTTTCAATAGGACTTTCATTTTGTTAGGTCTGTGGCTGATGTCATTGAAGATTGGGCACATCAGATTGTGGAGGGAGGAATTGGGAAATGCACTTTCAAAAAAGTGACATCACATCAGTGTGTTGATAGAGATCTGATATTTATGTATTCATGATGAATCACTCTCCCTCCGGCAGGTATTTCTGTTACTGAGGTGAAATTATGAGTTAAAACTGGTATCCAACTGATTGCCCACTTCTGTAGTATCTGTTTTGTTGAACCCCTCCCCTATCTTCCAAATAGCCTGCATTGTTAAGAGTAGTCTTGTTCCCCACCACCTCCCTACCCCCACCCCAAGATTGTAGTGGAAGTCTCAAACGACTTTGCCTCTAGATAGAAGTCATTGCAATTCACCTCTGAGGAGTAGAAGTCAGTAAAAACACACAGCTGGAGGGACTCAACTGTCGAACTGTACTTTATATAGCAAATATAAAGATACATAACCAATGTTTTGGTTTTAAGCTGGTTCATTTAAGTGAATTCAGTCACATGAGAGAGGCAAATTAAGTTCAGAAAATTTATGAGGATTTTGCAAACACACATACGTGAGTAGATAGCGGGGAGTCATTTATGAAGGGTTCAGTTGCGTATAAAGTAAAACAGGACAAAGAAATTAGAAATGAAAATGATAAAGTGCAATTCTACAGCACTGCAAGCTTAATTTCACACTCAATTTAATCCGCATTCCAATTTTCTCAATGGTCAACACTAAATTTCACAATTAACTCAGTGCAGATTGTACCTCTCAATCGAAATAACTGGTGGGATGTCAGTGTGTTTTCTGAAAAATTAAGGAAGTGCATTTAACCTTTCCAAACATATGAATACATGAATAACCAGGTATAATTATTATTTCTTTAATGAGATATCCTAATTATAGCTCATTCTCCCTGAGCTTTCTTAAAAATGAGAAGCTTTAAATGCTTGTTAAATGAGAAAGAAGAAATGTTCTTTGCTTATCAAATAGCAGTCAAATGAATTAGGTTCTAGTTAACTGCAGAGTATTTTGTTAAATAAATTTATTGTATCTACACTCCAATAAGCAGCCTGATGCAGACACTGATATGATCCCCATTTCTTTTCTGCTCCATCCACAATCTGAAAGTGCCAGTTTGATGCCTCACCATTAATGTGGATAGAACCGTTACCACTGTCATTTGAAGTTCCTCCATTTACATTTGCCAAGTGGATTGAAACACCCATGACTAAGAGCATGCATTAGTCTTTCGTATTTGCATTAGGAGTGAAGTGTTCTTTTAAGTTGGAGTTGTCCTTCTCTAGAGGCAGGTCTTCCGGTTAGCACTGTAAATTTAACAACATGAACATTTGACATCATCTAGAATGAATGATCATTGGCAATTGGTGAAACTTAATTTGAAATATTTGAGCATATTCACTTCTCATTATTAAAAGCATGGGATGAAATAAGTTCTAAAGTTGGTGACACAGAGGAAACTGCAGATGCTGGAATCTGACACAAAGCACGATCTGCTGGAGGAACCTGGCAGGTCAAACAGCATCAGGGAGACAAAAATGATGGTCGACATTTGGGGCCAAAAGATCCCAAGTTTAATCAAGTGAGTCCCGCTGAGTTCCTCAAGCAGGTTGTGTTTAGGTTCCTAAGTTGTTAACTTGGCCAAATTACCACAACTATCAAGCATTACAATTTTCAGTCTCCTACTTTCAGATCATTGATGATTTTAACAGAATTTTTAAAATTTGTTTCTGGTTTAATCCATATCTGAGCTCTCCAAATATCAGAAATATAAACAAAAGTCTGAATGAATAACTAGTTACCAAAAGGGTACAAATACATAAGAACACAAACAAATCAAAATTATAAACCATTAGGACCTGGAAGTATAACAACGTCCTTCATTGTCACTGGGTCAAAAATCAGGAATTTTGAACACTTGCAATACACTTTCATCATCAGTAGGGTATTGATTCAAGATGACCAATCACTACTACCCTCTCAAAAGAGGCTTGGGATAGGAAACAATTGCATGCTATGCGTGACACTGAATTCCAAAGGAGAATAAAATAATGGACAAGCTTATATTGGATCAGGTGGTTTACCGAATGATAAATTCAAGGGAAGGAGTTGGTCTGGGGCTGAGTGTCTCAGAAATATCACTGGATTAAATCTCTAAGTTTGGAAAACAATTGGTTCTAACATAGGATCACCTGAAAGATACATCAGAAAAAAAAAAGACTGAAATTTCTAAGATCTAATGGAACTCCTAGAACTTCCTCCATCTCTCGAAAAAATGCATTCAGGCCCAGGAGCCAATTTTATTTTTAGAGTCAGAGAACCCTTTGAACAGAATCATTAGCTCTCAACCAAATATGGTACAAGCGGTCCAAACTGTTGAGAAGCTATGGCGATATAATCACCCTTGTGCACAGTACAAATGTAGTTTGATCCTGACGTTATTCAGTATTCTTAGTGCCAGACAAAAGTTCAAATAATTTCCTTTTTGTAAGCAAAATGTGAATCAATAAATAATTTATGGCCTTTATTTTATTGCATGGGTGAGTAGACACAAAGGGTTCTGTGGCATCCTTTCCTATACAATTCTCTTTATTCATTTAGAGTCATATAGCATGGAATAGGCCTTCAGCCTTATTCATCTATGCCAATCAAGTTGGCATTCTGGGTAAGTCCCATTTGCCTGCATTGGGTCCATATTTCTAAGCCCTTCCTATTTATATGTCCGTCTAACTGCCTTTTGAATGGTAATTATATCTGCTTCCATAGGCTTCTCTGGCAGTTTATTGGTTTGTCTGGCAGCTAAGATGTGGATGTCACTGGTAAGGCCAGCATTTATCCCCTTCCCAAAATGTGAGGGGCTTGCTGGGTTATTTTGAAGAGCAGTGAAGTGTCAATGGGATTCCCATATGTCCAGAATTACATGCAAATCAGAGTGTGTTGCGAAACAGCTAACTTTTTCAAACAGGCTGATCATTTATAATATTTGCCTCAGTTAAAACTAGCTTTCTAACTTTAGGTTTATTTCAATAACTCCATTTAAATGTCCAGCTGTTATTGCTGAATTTGAACTGGTCTATGAATACCTCAACAGGAAGTATGTGCCATGTCATGGATTTCAATGGGGGGGACAGGGGTTTGATTGGATGAGTTGTTTTTTTTTAAATTTAAGTACTATTAAACAGAAGGATATCTTTCTGTTTCTTAAAACTAGATCCTAAGAAGTGGTTTATAAGAAGAGTGCACGTAGAGAACTGGAAAGAGCAGCAGACACAAGCCAGAGTTCTTTAAAAAGATTACTTCTTTTTAACTTGTGTGTGGAGTTGACCTATGTCTGAATGAGGAACACCATGTATATAGTTAGTGGATTGATCTTTGCATCTGCATACAAGAATCTGGGGTATTCAGTTATCTGTATTGAAGCAGAGATCATGTCTTGTTTGTCCTGTTAGTTCTACAGGTAACCACAATGTTTGTGTTCATACCTGTAACCCAGAGATAGCTGAAGGATATGTTGACAGTGCAGTACTCCCTAAGTTCCGGCCCAGCAAAGGATTCAGTGGTGCACTGCTGGGCGTGTGCGTTGCACGCCAGTAGGTTTCAAGATACTCTGCCAAATGCTCACACGCATCCTCTAATTGGTTTTCATCCAGGATGACATCAAACATGTCCTGTCAAATGAAGAGAAAAAGTTTAGACTAATTTCTCTAAACCAATTAAAAATATAAACACAGTAATACAAAATGGAATTCAAAATATTAAATTGTACATGAGAATAAGCAAAGTGCAACACCTGTTCAAAGGATCTAATGGTCTTATCTTATGCCACAAATGCCTTCATGTGATCTGAACAATGATTTCAAGTGCTCGTTGGCTCAGAGGGAATTTTAAAATTTCGGTGTTAATTTTGGCGAGAGATTAATTGTTTATTTTCATGTGTAGAATGATGAGATAAGGTGCATCATTTACTGCAATGATTACGTGTGGAAAAAAAATCTATTTGAACAAATTGGCAAAATATTTCAAAAATGTTAGAGGAGTAAAGATTTCTGGGGATAGAAATCTACAAATAATTCAATGTAGTGACACAGGTTAAGACCATAAAAATACAATCTATTTTTGTTCAGTGAAATAATAGAATGGTAAGGAATGAGAGTGGTTTTAGATTTTGATAGATCTCAAATGGATTAATGGGAATAGTTCTCATCTCCTGTTTATCAATAAGGAAATGGGGCCTGGGGAAAAAGGTGCAAAATAGTTTACACGTGTGCCACGTGAAATGAAATATTGTAACTACCAGAAAGTTGTTAAGATTCAAGATTCAACTTGAGATTCTATTTGTTATTCTCCAGAACTGGGAATGCTGTGGGATGAGATGTTTCCTACTTGTGAAGGAGTCATATCAAAAGGCCATAAATAAGACTATCAAAAATAAATAGAAAGGAAATTTAAAAAAATCTTCAGCCACAGACAAATTGAATTAAATAGTGTTGATGCATTCTGAAAACTGGATATGCATGTAAGAAAAAGGGAGAGCAGGATATGTTGATGAAGAAAGGTAGAAAAAGCTGGCCATGAAACATAAATGTGTCATTGGCTAGGTGGTCTGAAAGACCTGTAATTATATTGGAAGATGTATGTCAATTTGTGTAATATCAACAAGACTGCATATAGCACATTTAAATTCCCAATGCACTTAACTGACATGTTGCAAAGGTGAATAAGCTGAAAGATGAGGAACTGGAGGGAAGGTCAATTGAACACTTGTTCAAGGTCAAAGCATACAAGCAGGATCTCAAATCTGAAGAAGGATGTAGAAAGGGACAGGTCTCTAGTGAGGAAGTCAAAGACTGATCACTATCAGTTTAAGGTGCAGTTGTTATTGGTGGATTATTGCACAGACAGTGGAACAAAATTAAGGGTGTGGGAGCGAATGGGAAGTGTGGAAGGCAAATAGAGAACAAGAGGGGATAGAGGATAGAAAATGGAAGTCCAGCAAGGGGAACATTGAGAATAACCATATTTATTACCTTATTAGGTATTATCAGTCTACTTGTTATTCTATTGAACATAATTTTTCCTATCACTTGTAAAATAGATGATTCACAATGATGAATTCAGATGCCGTTCATAAATGATAGCAGTGTGAATACGATTTTCAATTAATTTTAATCCCACTCCACTCACATCAACACTAATTCTCAAAGAGCACAGAGATTCAGAATAATTAATGACAATGTCGTTCTCTCAAGTCAAAATGGTAAAAACTTTGTTGGAAAGAAATCTGAACTGAATGAAGTCACAACCTTAGCCATGAGAGGAAAATAATTATTTAAGCTGCTGGAGCCAAATTCTCAAAACATACTAATATGCAGGAATCAGATCTACTGGAAATGGAGGGAATAGATGCCAGGTTGTAACTTCACACTTTTATCGCTATTTTATCTTGTTCAAGTACTTTTGTCAATCCCAGCAATTGCTGAACGATTACATACTGGAGGGCACTGTGCCAGTTTATCTGCTGCCACCAACTGGACATTGAGGTTTTTACTCTGTGACTTTCCCCTGGACTTTATCAACCTCTGCAGCACCTGGTGAAAATAGAGCAAATGTACCAGTCAACAAAATTAGAACTTAAGATATCGAAGCATTCAGGACATTAAGGTTAGGATCTAAAGGAAGATTAATGTTGTGGTGAACTGTTGAGCTGTTGTATTCCTGATTACCCCTTCCTGTGACTGTACCTGTGGCCCCTCCCTCTTTTGACCTTGTATAAAAGCCTCTAACACCCTGACCCTTCCTCACAAAATAGCATTGTGAATAAAAGCCTGTGGATCAGTGATTCAGTCTCAGCCTCTCGACAGTGCATCAAAGGTTAAGGCAAAAATCAATCTTTCCTTTCACCACAAAAGCATCTCATAAAAATGCAAAGACAGGTATTTTCATTTAATTTCTCACTGCACCTTTGCACTGTCCTCAGCCCAGTTGTTGCATTTTAGAGCATATTTCATTGGCCATGCATTGTACAGCCACACTTACCTTTTGTGTTCATCTCCAATATACGTGTAAAATCCCATTTAAAATCTTCTCCATCTCTTTAGGCTCCATGCCGAGATGGCCACTCTGATTTTCAATAGGACCTATTTTGTCCCTTGCTATCCTTTTGCTCTTCAAATATATGTAGAAACTGCTGAAATTCCTTCACCTTTCCTGGCAGAGCAATCTATGTCTTCTTTTAGCCCTCCTGATTTTCTTCTCGTGCTTTCTTCCATTTCTTGTACTCTCAAGTCCATTGTTTTTTCCTTGCTGCCCATACCTGCTGTGCATGTCCTCCTTCTTCTTAATCAGGGCCTCACTAGCTCTTGAAAACCAAGGTTCCCTATTACTGGTAGTCTTACCTTTAATGACATGAACATACAGACACTGTACTCTCAAAGTGTTATCCTTAACAGACCCATTTACCAGTACATTTTTGCCAGAAAAGTACCTGTTCTAATCTACACTTGCCAATTCCTTTCTGATACCATCAAAATAAACCTTTCTTCAATTTAGAATCTTAACCCGAAGACCTGACTGATCTCTGTGGTGGTACACCACCGGCCTACTGCAGGGGGCAACCTCTGTACCTGCAGGAGTGTAAGGGGACAGGACAACACCTGACCGGTTGTCAATCAGTTGGCCTGAATGGATCAAGCCCCACCCGGTCTGGTGTCAATCACCCTCCAGGATATAAGCCTGCGCTGGCCTCCCGAGGCCTCACTCAGAGTTGCTGCAGCCACAGCCAGCCTGGCTCTGTGGAAGTCTTTGTGAATTAAAGCCTGTTGTACAGTCTTTACCTTGTGTGTGTCTGATTCTGTCCAACAGCACACCACAATCCCTTTCCAGAATTGTCTTAAAACTAATAGCATTATGGATACTATATCCATAGTGTTTCCTTACACACACATCCATCACTATCAATACTTGATAGGAGATCAAGTATTACATTCGCTCTAGTTGAGATCTCTATATATTTATTTAGGAACTTTTCCTGAACATATTTAACTTACTCTGACCTAATGTTTCTCAACCTTTTTTTCCCCTCATTTACATACCACCTTCAGTAATCCCTTAATTAACCACAGAGCACCTATGACATCGGATACCATAGGTCTTCTGTGGTTAGTAAGGGATTACTGAAGGTGGTATGTGAATAGAAAGAAAAAGGTTGAGAATTGCTGTTCAATTCCCACTAACTATTGTGAGATACATAATATAATCCTATAAAAGTGGTCATTCTTTTCTCATTCCTCAGTTCCACCCATATAACCTCAGTGGACGAGCCCTCCAGTCTGTTCTGTCTGAGCACTGCTAGTCCATGACTAGTAACACCTCCTCTCTTTTTTTCCCCTCAGTCTCTACCATGTCTAAAACAACGGAACTCCGGAGCATTGTTATGTGCTGTTATAGTGTGCATTTGCTATCAAATGTGCACTGGATACATCAGGAGATTATTGCTCCTGAACACAATCGTAAGTCGATAACTTCCAGGACGGTCTCTCCTACAGCATGCTGATCTGACGTTTAGCAAGCACAGATGCGGGTACTGCATCGTGTCAGCAAGCTATCGAGCTGTTAGAGCAATCCAACCCACTGTTCTCAGCATTTTGACATTGCCTTTTTTGTTGTTTCTTGTGCAACAGTAGGTGGATGAACTGATTTTTTTTTTGACATACAGCACAGGCCTTTTTTGCCCATGACGTCCAAATACATCCAATTCACCTACATACAGTTATATGGTGTGGCCAGCTATCAATAGATACCTCTCTTTATAGCCTGACTCATCAACATTGCAATTTCTTGTCAAAATACCAACTTATCATGTCAAAATGTTACACACAAATAATAGACGACCATTAGTACTTAACAAACATGATTTTTAATTTTTGTTTTAGCCATACAGCACTGTAACAGGCTAATTCGGCCCTACGAGTCCATGCCGCCCATTTTACACCCCATTAACCTACACCCCAGTACATTTTTGAAGGGTAAGAGGACATTGGAGCCCCCGGAGAAAACTCACGCAGACACGGGGAGAGCATACAAACTCTTTACAGACAGTGTGGGGTTCGAACCAAAGACCGGTCCTGATCGCTGGCACTATAAAATCAAAGGGCTAAAGTTATGTTAACCATGACGCCCTCTTAGGTGTTGTTGACTCAGTCTCCCAAGAATCCAGTGTATAACTCTGGAAAACTGGTGCCCACTTTTACTGGTAGCAGTAATCCGTTCCAGAATGGAGGCTACAGTTCACTGTCCAAGGAATTTTTTTATTCTGAAAATGTTACAGACAGGGTGAGCATTTGGAAACTTGCATACATTTTGAATGGTAGAAGGAAGCTGGAGCACCCAATGGAAACCCACACAGACATGGGAAGAATGTACAAATTCCTTACAGATAGTGTGGGATTCGACCCGATTCCTGCTTGCTGCCACTATAACAGCATTGCGCTAACCACTGCATTAACTGTGCTGCCGTGAATTCTTATTGTTTTCGCTTTTTCTCTTTCCCAAACAAAATAACACTTTATTCAATAAAGGGATAAGGATGTGCGGTTCACCCCAGGAATGAACACAAATGTTTAGTATTTCACTATTAGTGCTATAACTGACTTTACAATCATGTCATTATATTTTGATCTTGAGACATACAATTAACTCAGGAAGACATGAACAAAATATAACCAGGCTGTCGGAGAGTGATCACTTAACTAATTTCTTTTGCTTGTAGACTGGATTCTTTTTAAAAAAATTTAGACATACATGCAGCATGGTAACAGTCATTTCGGCCCCCAAGTCCGCACCTCCCAATTTACATCCCATTAACCTACACCCCTGGCACGATTTGAATGGTGGAAGGAAACTGGAGCCTCCAGAGAAAACCCATGCACATACGGAGAGAACATACAAACTCCTTACAGACAGCGCGGGATTCAAACCCTGGTCCAGTCCCGATCGCTGGAACTGTAAAGGCATTGCACTAACTGTGCCATTTTAAACTTTGAACATTTGATGGTATCTGGAGGCAAAATACTTCACCTGACTGAAGTTACTTTTGGTGTACCTCTTGATTTTTAATATCCTTTCAGTTTCAGCCTTTGCCCTTGGTTTTAATTAAATATTTATATGAGATTAAGTATAACATGAATACTTAATGTTGAAACTGATCTCAGCCACAGTCTATTGGAATCCTTTGATTCTTGTTTTAAACTTATTGATTTTACACCACATTTTAACATCTTCTCTGACTCCTTTTTTTAGTATCAATGTCAACATTGCTAAAGAATTTTCAGAAAGCTAAGCTAAGTTTCCAAATGCTCACCCTGTCTGTAACATTTTCAGAATAAAAAAATTCCTTGGACAGTGAACTGTAGCCTCCATTCTGGAACGGATTACTGCTACCAGTAAAAGTGGGCACCAGTTTTCCAGAGTTATACACTGGATTCTTGGGAGACTGAGTCAACAACACCTAAGAGGGCGTCATGGTTAACATAACTTTAGCTCTTTGCTTTTATAGTGCCAGAGATCAGGACCGGTCTTTGGTTCGAACCCCACACTGTCTGCAAAGAGTTTGTATGTTCTCCCCGTGTCTGCGTGAGTTTTCTCCGGGGGCTCCAATGACCTCTTACCCTTCAAAAATGTACTAGGGTGTAGGTTAATGGGGTGTAAAATGGGCAGCATGGACTCGTAGGGCCGAATTAGCCTGTTACAGTGCGGTATGGCTAAAAAAAATTAAAAATCATGTTTGTTAAGTACTAATGGTCGTCTATTATTTGTGTGTAACATTTTGACATAATAAGTTGGTATTTTGACAAGAAATTGCAATGTTGATGAGTCAGGCTATAAAGAGAGTTACCTATTGATAGCTGGCCACACCATACAACTGAGCACTGAATGTCAGATGCACAGTTTGAGTTGGTAGCACTATTTCTTGAAATAAACACAGAAACAAAAGAACAGTTGGTAGAGAAAATGGTCTTAGCCTGTCATCTGAAACACTGAATCTCACATCACAACAAATAACATGGTTGATTCTCAGCAACTTCTGAAGTGGACGAGCAAGCTGGTCAAATCATCATATCTGATTCAAAATGCAAACATTTCCTCAGAAAAAGTAGAAAAGGGGAAGACATCCTATGTAACCCAACTTTTCAAAAATTATTTATTTTATTAAAAATTCAAGAGAGAATGATCTTTGGACCCAAGCACCAACTTATGAAAAGGTATCGATGTTTAATTGTACTTTCTTTTAACAGACTGAATCAATTGAGTGTAATTTACAAGTAAAACCAATGGTCAAATATTTGCATGTGTTTGCAAAACAAAACAAAGACAAATTCCTCCTCAACTATATTCTGAATAAATCCTGTGGTGTTGTTTCTGTTGTCATGGTTGATAGATTATTCTTCAAAAAAAATTTCAATGAGGTGAATGATACAGCATCAGTTACAATTAAAAACAGTTTGCAGTTACTGAGCTCTCAGTTACAGAAAATCCCCAAATCATTTCACAGAACATGAACTGTGGTTACCAAAACTAATAAAGTTTAGCCCTTGTCCAACAAACAACAATTACAAATGTGGCCAGTTCGAACAACAAGATTGAATATTAAGGAATTTTTAACATCTATGAATATGAATTTCTCATGAAGGGGATAGCAAATAGCAAAGTTTTAATTTGATGTGGACATCATGTTCGCCACAGTCACAGGCTGTTCCTGTGCCCAACTACTCTATCTATATGCACCAATAGAAAATTTAACAAATCTTTAAAAGGAATCTATTACTTGTAAAATCAAACATTTCTGATATATATTTCTTACCAGTATAGTCATCTCACAAACATGACATTGGCCACTCTCTTATCAGTGCACCACACTGGCCAACACCTACCTGCCTTCACCTCTGATGTTGAGACTTCAACATGCAGGGCAACAAGTGAATCACATTGCCATGTCTAAAATACTTTAATGGAGGCAATACAATAAATCCACATTTTAACCGCAGTCAATTTACAACTGATGTATTTTACCTTTGGAGAAGAAACTTTAACATGCACAATGATCGGTGCAAGGGAGGTCTTGATAAGCTGGGCAGGATGATTAATGGTATCCGCATCTAAAACAACCAATTGCAAAGTTCTGGCCAACTCAAAGATTCTCTCAATTTCACTCTGCACTTCAGCTGTTGAAAGAAAAAGTTGGGGAAATCAGCTTCATGCACTCATCTACAAAATAGTTTTAATTCCATTTTGGATACATGTCTATCCAAGGATACAAAGAAAGCAGTATAATTGCCATCAATTGTGTCACCTCAATCATGCTTGGAGCAACTTTACTAACCCACTATATTCCACATCCCAGTGTTGTTGGATTGTTTGTGAGGCCTCCAATGGTGGACTCAGGAAATCCCATCCCTGAAATATACCTGAAACTTTGACAAGTGTCAAACATTACCCCAAATGCCCTCCACACACACATCTTGGCCACTTACAAAAGCTATGAAGAACTTTGAATGCCTTCAAACATCTCGGAATGCTGATGGTGTTTAAAAATAATAAAACTAAACAATTAAAAACATAAAAATCATTAAAAAAAATAATCATAGGAAAAAAATAAAGAGATAACAAGCGAAACAAAACTTAAAAATCCAGAGAGTCTGAGTTTGCTCACTGTGGATGGTATTCTAGAGCAGCCATTCTCAACTTTTTTTTTGGCTATGAGAATTCTGTTCAAATTTTAAATGAGCTCCCTTTCCCTATGAAGCAGACAAATTTAGTTAGTTTCTTCCATATTTCTCTCCTAACGACGAAATAAAAAATATAATTTTTTTTAATGATTTCAGTTTGCGGGTCCCCTTAAATGTGTTGTGTCTCCGGGTGGGGGGGGGGGTGGGGGATGGCGTTCATATGCCCCCCACCTTGAGAATGGCTATTCAAAAAAGATAATAAGAACTATTCAAGAAGGGACCTGGAATGTGAATTTGTGAGGAACAAATGAAGGGCTTACTGTATAATCTTTTGGCCAGGAAGGACAGTCTAGTGTAAAATAATAAGGAATTTTATTTCAGATGAGGCTGGAAGAAGTTATATCACTTTTATATTTTTAAATTGATGCCAGCATGCCCATACTAGTTTGAAAATCTCAAACATAGCAGATTTACATCACAGACCATTGACAGATTCCAAGCTAGGGATTTTTGAATCATTGACAGTTTAAATCTTTATGGTACAAATTTGCTTTAGGCTGCTTTATGCTGAGGGAATTAGATCCAAGCTTTGAAGTTGTTTCAGTTTATTGCATTTTCTTTTGGACATTTAATTCACTTGTAGAGCTCATCAAAAGAACCAAAGACTTGTTGATCCAAACCAAGGCTTTTATTAGCAAAAGACAGGAGCTCTTCACAGGTGGCGACTAGTCCAGAATGATCCGACCTGGCTAGGGACACAACCCTTTAAGGCCCAGGCAATAGGCGTGGCTAAGCTCTCAGCTAATCGCCGTAAGCACAGTCATTACACTCTAGATACTGTAACTATATACATTGGTGATAGGTCTGTACTATCACATCACTCTTACAAGAGAAATCTATGTTGCACTTCCACTGGAAACAGAAACATATTTCAGTGAACATTTCACACAGTGTTACACTTGCAATGTTAATAGACAAGAAGAGGTTGCTCCAAACATACCACGGCAGAGAATCAATATAAAAATGCTTCCTTCCAACCTTCCTTCCTTCCTTCCTTCATTCATTCTTAACCACCTCAACCATCCAACAACCTGCTATATGTGAGGGAGGACCCACTCCAATGACACAGCTACAGCATCAAACTGCATAGTATTGAGAGATACAGTATATCCGACTTTAATCTTTGACTCATATGACCACGTTGTAACTAAGGTTAGACCTATATAGCAATGACCAATTCCGCTCTTGCCTCAACTCATATACTGTTTAGATCTATAGCCTTGTCTTTATTATCTGCCTCCGTAACTATAGAATCCCCTATCATTACAGCTCACCTCTTCTCCTTCCTTCCCTTTTTAAGACCAGACTCTGTACCAGAGACCTAATTGCTGGTAGGTTATCCCTTCCAATATTATCCAAAATGGCATACTTGTTATTGAGGGGAACAGCCACATAGATGCCCTGCACTGCTTGCTTTTTCCCCCTTCTCTCTCCTGACTGTCACCCCTCTACCCTCTTTCTGCCTCCAAAGTGTGATAGTGTCCCTGTAACTCCTGTCTATCTCCCCTCTGCCTCTTGAATGATCCAGAGTTCATCCAACTCCAGCTCAAATTCCTTAACTTGGCTTGTCAGGAGCTACACCTGGATCCACACAGATGAAGTAATCAGGGACACTGCTGGCTTCCCTGATGACCCATATTCTACAAAATAAACATTCCCCTGCCTTGGCTGCCATTCTCACTGTTTATGAATAGAGGAAAAAATATATGGTATCTAAAACCAGCCCTTACCTGCTGAATTATTTTTGTTATTTGAATAGGATAGCCCTTTCTTACTTCAACTCTCCAACACCACTTCAGCCTCTTCTTGCCAGAGCCTGTTGAGCCAAAGCCTTGCCTCTCTGACTCAGCCCACTCTGATAATGACCACTCCTTCGATGACTGCGCCACTAAAATCCCTCACTTTTATAGTGATGTTTGGGTCACCTGACCTCAATTGCCCTTCAACTGTTTAAGATCAATAAACAAGTTTGCATTAATTAGTTCTCCAAGGTAATGAAGTTATACATTGACAGATCAGGCTCCCAGGTATAATTGAAGCCCAATTCTCAGATTGCAGATGCTGGAATCTGGATCAAAAAACAAAATACTGGAGGAAATCAGCAGCAACTGTTGGGGGGGGGGTGTTGGGGGGGGGGGTGGAGGGGGGAGGCGGGGTGGGGGTGGAGGGGGGCGGGAAATGGGTGTTGGATGATGGAAAACATATAGGAATTCCTAAACTCTTACCACATAAATAGAGGATTCACTCTATTTCAATCAGCAAACAACCTTGCGTCATTTTTTGTGTTTTCAACTATCCCTCTCAAAACTCCCAACCTGCCCTCTTCTACCTCGCCCCACACTGCCTGATTCACCTCTTCTCCACAGGTGACCATGACACTGCCTTTGCTCCCATTGTCAGCCCACTCATGTGCATTTGCGCACTTGAGCATCACCTCTGTTTCATCTCCAGCAGCGACTAGACCTACGCAAAGTCCACAAAGGGAATTGGCAGTGCTTGTGCATGAATCACAGAAAGTTAGTTTACAGGTGTGGCGGGTTATTAAGAAGGTGAATGAGATGTTGGCCTTCGTTGCTAGAGGAATAGAGCACAGAGGTCCTGCAGCAACTGTATAGGGTACTGATGAGGCCACACCCACTGCATTGCATGCAGTTCTGGCCTTCATATTTGAGAAATGATACTGTGGCTATGGTGAAAACATCAGTGGAACTCATCAGCATGAGCAAAAGCCACAGCACTAACAAGAAAAAAAATCAGATCACGTGACATGCCCAATGCTCATTTTGAGTAACATAAGTTCAAAGAATTATTTTGACAGTGATTTGGAACTTTCTTTACAATGTGAAAACCACTGAACTCAATTAAGAAAAGGTGTCTCTCATTTGTTTGGGTAATACAAGTTAGCTAATTCACTGGAGTTTTGGAATGTTAGCTGTAATGTGACCAGAACTTAGTAATGAGATGGGAGGTGTGAAATCTTGCCGGAGACGTAACAGATGCACAAAGACTGCGGATGCTAGAATCTTGAGCAAAGAATTACTGGAGCAGCTCAGGAGGTCAGACACCATTTGATGGGTAGAAATAGTCCATTATTGTTTCAGGTCCAGACCCTTTATTGAAACCAAAGAGAGAAGGGGTTGGTATTACATATATTAAAGGGGAACGCACCTGAGGGAGGGGATAAGGGGTGATGGGGTGTAGACAGCATTGGTGAGAAGTGGAGAGACAGGTGGAAAGAAACACCATTAGAAAGGGGTGTGGGGAAAAATGTTAGACAGAAAAAAGTCCAAGAGTAGGTAATCAAAAGATGGAAACAGTGGAACAAATGGAGGTGGGGTATCCTAAAGTTGGAAAAATTGATGTTCATGTCATTAGGTCAAGGCTGTCTGGGGGATAATCATGTGTTGTTCCTCAAGTTTACATTTGGCCTCACCCTAACAATGGATGAGGAAAAGCAGACAAATACGCAAGAATATCTGCAAATATCTGCAGTTGGCAGATGTTGGGGTTTAGTGAAGGAAACAAAAATGCTGGAGAAACTCAGCACACCACACGGCATCCATAGGAAATAAAAGTCAGTCGACATTTCAGGCCTGAGCCCTTCCCTCAGGAATGCCGAAAATCAGACAGAAGTCTAAATAAAAAGGTGTTGGGGGGGGAGGTGAAGGGGGGAAGCACAGAGATGTTTGTTGATGAAGGGTTAAGGCCTAAAATGTTGACTTATTTGGATGTTGCCTGACCTGCTGAGTTCATCTAGCATTTTGTGTGGGACTAAACCAATGGATAAAACACAATCCAATTTTTTGGCAAATTCTTTCATCATCTCTTCCTTTGTTATAGTTCTACTTCTAGTTATACTTTGCAAAATGAATCTACTGCTGCAATTTGGTGGAAAAATGCCAACAATTGAGAAAATGAGAAAGAGACTGATCTAGGTCTAATCCAAAAAAAATGGTTAATGTCTGAACATAAGAAGTTGCAGGACTTGCAGTTGAAGCATTAGAGGAGTTATGTCAGGTGATCAGAAAGGAAATGAATACTGACAAGCGTGAAATTGAAATCAATGAAATTCCCACAAGACACAGCAAAGGCAAGCCCTTTGGAAATCTGACATAGCATTCAAAGAATAGCTAATCATTGCAACTTTAAGTATAACATTTGTACACTCCTCAAATGTGAAGGTGATAATGTTCAATACCTCAAATCATTTTGTTCATCAGAAGATATTTTTTCCACCAAGTTTCAAAACGGTCAAAATAAAATCTGACAAAAGTTTCTGTGGAAAAGCACTGGGCTTTCTCCAAAAGCCTTTTATATCGGTTTTAAATCTGCAGAGTTGAAATATTTTCTGATTTCAGGAAATGTTTCAAGCAATTAATCTTTGGCTTGGCTTCGCGGACGAAGATTTATGGAGGGGGTAAAAAGTCCACGTCAGCTGCAGGCTCGTTTGTGGCTGACAAGTCCGATGCAGGACAGGCAGACACGATTGCAGCGGTTGCAGGGGAAAATTGGTTGGTTGGGGTTGGGTGTTGGGTTTTTCCTCCTTTGCCTTTTGTCAGTGAGGTAGGCTCTGCGGTCTTCTTCAAAGGAGGTTGCTGCCCGCCAAACTGTGAGGCGCCAAGATGCACAGTTTGAGGCGATATCAGCCCACTGGCGTTGGTCAATGTGGCAGGCACCAAGAGATTTCTTTAGGCAGTCCTTGTACCTTTTCTTTGGTGCACCTCTGTCACGGTGGCCAGTGGAGAGCTCGCCATATAACACGATCTTGGGAAGGCGATGGTCCTCCATTCTGGAGACGTGACCCATCCAGCGCAGCTGGATCTTCAGCAGCGTGGACTCGATGCTGTCGACCTCTGCCATCTCGAGTACTTCGACGTTAGGGATGTAAGCGCTCCAATGGATGTTGAGGATGGAGCGGAGACAACGCTGGTGGAAGCGTTCTAGGAGCCGTAGGTGGTGCCGGTAGAGGACCCATGATTCGGAGCCGAACAGGAGTGAGGGTATGACAACGGCTCTGTATACGCTTATCTTTGTGAGGTTTTTCAGTTGGTTGTTTTTCCAGACTCTTTTGTGTAGTCTTCCAAAGGCGCTATTTGCCTTGGCGAGTCTGTTGTCTATCTCATTGTCGATCCTTGCATCTGATGAAATGGTGCAGCCGAGATAGGTAAACTGGTTGACCGTTTTGAGTTTTGTGTGCCCAATGGAGATGTGGGGGGGCTGGTAATCATGGTGGGGAGCTGGCTGATGGAGGACCTCAGTTTTCTTCAGGCTGACTTCCAGGCCAAACATTTTGGCAGTTTCCGCAAAGCAGGACGTCAAGCGCTGAAGAGCTGGCTCTGAATGGGCAACTAAAGCGGCATCGTCTGCAAAGAGTAGTTCACGGACAAGTTTGGAAATGCTTCTATAGATACAGGAATATGAAGGGGGTGGAGGGATATCTATCAAGTGTAAACAAAAGAGCTGCCGTTTGATTTGGACATCATGTTCAGTGCATGATTAGCATGGTGGTTAGTGTAATCCTATGTCAGTGCGGCGGCCCCGATACGGCGGCGGCCCCGATACGGGCAGGAGCAAGGGGGAGACGGCGGCCCCGGCCTCGGTCGAGTGAGGCAGGCGGAGGCCCCGGTCCGGACAGGGAGTGGGAGGCGGTGGCCCCAGTCCGGGCACAGGGAGAGCAGCAGCGGCCCCGGCCCCGGTCCGGGCGAAGGGTAGACGGCGGCGGCCCCGATACGGGCAGGAGCAAGGGGGAGACGGCGGCCCCGGCCTCGGTCGAGTGAGGCAGCCGGAGGCCCCGGTCCGGACAGGGAGTGGGAGGCGGCGGCCCCAGTCCAGGCACAGGGAGAGCAGCAGCGGCCCCGGCCCCGGTCCGGGTGAAGGGTAGACGGCGGCGGCCTCGATCCGGGCAGGAGCAAGGGGGAGACGGCGGCCCCGGCCTCGGTCGAGTGGGGCAGGGGGAGGCCCCGATCCGGGCAGAGAGTGGGAGGCGGCGGCCCAAGCAATTAATAGGTGACAAAGAATTGCTGGAGGAACTCAACAGGTAAAACAACATTGCAGGGATGCTTTGAATTCTGAATTGTTTCTTAGAACTCTGGAGAAGATAAAAATGTCCATCTGAAAGCACTGAGAATATTGAGTATAGTTTCATGTTTACACCACAGAATTATTTCAGAGCAGGATTTCATTCTGTTGGAGTAGTGGAATCCATTCTATTTCACACCAAAAGGCAGATTCTGCAGTCCAAAATCAATAAGTGTGTATTTAAATTTGCTATAAAAACAGAAATATTTGAGGAATTCAGAAGGTCTTGCGGCATCCGTAGGAGGTAAAGATACATAACCAATGATTTGGCCCTGAGCCATTCTTCAAGATATGGTGTTTTGATGATTCAGAAAAAAACAACTTTATTTTAGCCTGCTACAGTTAGCTGGGAAAATGCATGTACCCAGCAGCAGTTGACAAATCAGGCATTACTAATTGGCTAGAACACTTAGCAGTTCCAAATGATGGTGCTCTGCTGTGTGATGATTATATTGATCCACTGCCTCCAGAGGTACCAAGGAAAACACTGCTACCCTCGTTGGATTTCTCAATCCTTTCACGTGGGCATCAGTGACAGAGCTGGTATTTATTGCAAAAAGCCTAATTGCCTCAATCTGAGTGGTTGTGAAACACGAAAGACTGCAGTCACTGTGATTGTAGTAAAAACATGAACAGAAATGCTAGAAAAACATCTGGTCTCGCAGCATCCAGAGGAGGTAAAGATATAGTACCAATGTTTCGGACTTGAACCCTTCATCAAAGTATAAGCAAAATGTAGGCAGGTGCCTGAACAAAGTGTGGGGTAAGGTACACGGGAGGAGCACAGGCTCACAGGCAGGAGGTGATGGGTGGATAAGGAGGGAGGGGAGACAGCCGCAAACAGGGAGGGGGGATAGCTCTATGAATGGAGAGGGGAGGGGGTGTAGAGCTAGAGGAAAGGAGACAGATGGATAGGGAAGGGAGGGAGAATGGGGAGTGGTCTAGTAGAACCTTAGTGGCTCCCTGGATCAATTTAGAAAACAACAAAGAGTTAAACAAACTGGAGTCAATGTAGCCCAGATAAAAATGGTGAAATTTCCCTGAAGGACATTAGTGAAGTAACTAGGGATTTCCACATTTATATAAATAATTCTAAATCTAAATTACTTAGCTCCAGGAAACTGATGTTTGCAGCTAACTATATAACCATATAACCATTTACGGAGCGGAAACAGGCCATGTTGGCCTTTCGAGTCCGCACCGGTTCACAAGAACAACTCCACTAGCTCAAACCTCCTGCTCTCCGCCAATAACCCTCCAACCCCCTCACCTCCACATACACATCCAACCTTCTCTTAAATGACAGAATGGACCCTGCCGCAACTATAGAAATGAATAAATGTATTCCTTTGGAAAAAATAACATATAATTTAAAAAAGTCACATTATTTGAACAAATTTGGGAACCGTAAGGGAAACTTATGCACAAACAAAAATATTATTCCACCCTACCACTGCAGTACTGGAGGCAGCCATAAAATCTCATGCACCTTTCATTAATGCTGTTAAAATCAAAATCAACATACTGCTAATTATGTTATCACCTCTCTGCTTTGCGGATGGATCATTTGCCTTTAAAAACAGATCATTAAGATCCAAATAAGAGTAACATGATGACCATCAAATCACCCAGTACCCCTCTGTGTCACTGGATTCTGGATTCTCTAACCAAAAGATTTTCTAACCAAAAGTCTGGGTTGGTAGCAGAATATCAAGCACTGTCACGCTGTGCCTTGGCCCCTGCTCAGCCGGCTCCTGTTCACTCTACTGACCCATGACTGCAGTGTTAGATTCAGCTCAACAGTGTCATCGAGTTTGAAGATGATACAAAAGTAATTGGCCTCACCAGTAACAATGATGAGTCAGACGAGAGAAGAGATGGAAAACCTTGTGGTATGGTGCAAGAGTAACAACCTGATTCTAAAAGTGGACAAGATGAAGATGATGATCGCGGATTTCAGGAGGACCGGGAATGACCACCCTCCACTACATATCAACAACTCTGTAATGGAGAAAGTGGAGAAAACCAAGTTCCTTGCAGTTAACTTAACTAGTGACCTATCATGGACACTCAACATCTCTTCACTTGACAGGAAGGTGCAACAGTGACTATACTTCCTGAGAACACTGAAGCAGGCAAGGCTACCTATTATATCAATCTTCTACAGGAGTTCTATTGAGACCAGCTTCATCAAATCATACCTGGGACAGATTATCAAAATGCAAAGATACAGATTAGGAAGTAGTCCAAATGAACACCCAGGTAATCAACATCTTCCACAGACAAAACAAGAGCTTAATGCCAAAGTAAGAGTTAAATACCCTGGCTGAAATCAAAACAGAGTTCTGATTGCTGGTCACACCCAAAATCTGAAAAATTCTCTTTTAAAACACTGGTTTAATTTCAGAATTCCCATATTTGTGGACATTGCTTTTGATTTTTGCCATTTTTAATCCTAAAATGGCAAAATGTTACCTGCAATGTTCTTTTAAAGATAACATTGTATTAAATTAAACAGTTACTCTGGACAAATATCTGCTTCACTTTATAATATTCCATGATGCAACAGACCAAGGTATTAAAATTGAAATGATG
Source organism: Narcine bancroftii (assembly GCF_036971445.1). NCBI lineage: Eukaryota > Metazoa > Chordata > Chondrichthyes > Torpediniformes > Narcinidae > Narcine > Narcine bancroftii. The sequence goes on along the minus strand of NC_091472.1, from coordinate 266,034,658 downwards.
TTGTATATTCTCTTTCCAGCAGGAAACAAATAAGTTCAAGTCGTACCTATACTGGACCGTGTATTGGACCGCTCCATTATTGTCCTCTTGCTGGGATTATTTAGAACTGATCGCTTGGCTAATGATATGTCTGCTGTCACCCGTGTAATTGATATCCTATAACAATAAAAAAAAACAAGCAATACCTGTTCAGTCAGGCAGTTTTACCAACCGTGGGTTATTTGTTGCCACAGAAATTTAATTTATCTGTCAGTCCTCTGGCATAAAAAGCAGCAAGTTGGAATGGCTGAAAGCACAGAACATTTGCATTGTATTTCCTGGTGAGTGCCCCTTTCTTAATTAATTTCCTATTGTCCTTTAGATATCTGCTAATTATTGATTTACTTTTGCCATAAATTTTGGCATATAAGTTGAGTCATGAAACCTAAAAAAATCTCTTAAAAAATGGGGTTTGACGTATGCTGGATATACTTTTGAAACCTTAAATTCCGGTCAAAATCCAATTCACGCTGATCTAGTGTATAAGATGACCCTTGAAAAACCACAAAAAAAACCCGACTGTGACATATTTTCATGGAGATTTTAATTGAAAATAACAACACATTTAGAACCCTTCAAAACCACTCCCACTATCATCGTCTGAGGCAAAGATGGCGCCAAGCACATCCATACTCTCACTGTTTAAACGGTCATTATATGTGTCCCAGTCTGTATCTGATGAGCGGTTTCAGTTTTGTCGTCAGTGTTTCAAAATAAATAATCTTCCATGCCATCAATTGCAGAAGAGATACTGCACTTTTAAAACAATTTTATTACAATCTCCACTTTAACTTTGTCCCATGTCTTGAGCATGAAGTTACGCAGCATATCAAGTGATGCAGCACACGTTGCCTGCCTTTTGTAAATGAATTTTCTGTAAAACATCCATGTATTCCATTCCTCGTGCACATGGTCTTTGAATGGCTTGTTCAAGCAGACATTGAGAGGTTGCAATATGGACATCAAACCGCCCAGGATAACTGCCATGTAGGTATTACGTAGTGCTAATCTACTTTTAATGTTCTCAGTTAAGTGACTACAAAACATATCCCAGACCAGCAAATTCCATTTTTGCAAAACCATCTGGCCACCTGTTCCACACATTGTCTATCCATAGTTTTACACTATTGTCATCCATCCATACTTTTTCATGAAAATGTACAAAAGTACCTGCAGGGAATTTCATTTTCAGTTTAATTTTGTGTTTGAAGATTACCATGAATTTTAACTTTGTCCTGTCGGCCATGCACGATAATACCATGGTAAACCTGGTCCTTTCGTGGACTGTAATTCTGGTTTGCAGTTTTAACTCCTTTCCATTCCACTGATCTATTGCCTATCATGTCAAAATTCATGGGTTTTTTGTCCATGTTTCTGATATTTGCCTGGAGAAAACTTACCACATTATGATCAAGATCTTTGGTAGTTTCTGTGCAATTTTTGTTTCTTGGCATAATACCAGATTTTTCCTGTTCATGAAATGATTGCACCAGCCTACTGTAGCCTCAAAATCATCACTGAAGTCTGGGTGCGACTTGGTCCACTGCAGTGCCAATGTTCTTATTTTATTTCAGTTGACTATGTAGCAATCTTGCCTTCTGTTCACGTACCCATTCTGCAATGTGATTTTCCAACTCTGGCCAACAAATGATTCCTCTTCTCAAGGAATATTGCCTTTTTGGTATTTTTCTTAAAGTCTCTTCTTTCTTCCTCTAACCTCTTACCAATTTCTCATGCACATCAAATGTTCTCGCAGCAGCCCAGTTGTTGGTTTTCTTGGCCATTTCTAGCACTTTCAACTTAAAACTCGCTTCATATTTTCATCGCAGGTGTGATGTAAGCAATCACCTTCAGCCAATTCCCAGAAGATCAATCTACATGATCTATGGGGGGGTGTGTGGGGGGGAGGGGGGGGTCGATGTATATGCTGGCCAACGGCCCATTTCAGGCTTCGCAAGCTTTGAGGGTTGACTTGTATGCCGGTGAACAGAGCACCTCAGGCAGCCATAAAATGGGGGTCAATTTATGTGCTGGATATATCATAAAATCCTTAAAATGAGGCAGAAAAAGGGGGTGGTGGGGGGGGGGGGTCAACCTATACGCTGAAATATACGATATTTCAAAATGGCAGTTTTTCTCTCCATAATTCCATGTTTTCTTTGCAGTGTTGGACATTAACTTCCAAAATGCTTAAGTTGCACAGGATGCTCTTCTCCATAAAATACACAATTTAAAAGAGAAAAAACTTTTAAATCTGCTTCTTGAAGACAAGTGACAAATTGCAAGATCAGGAAAATAAATGTGGGTATGATTCTGCTTACCTTCCGTCAAACCGGTGCTTTAGGAAATCAAAGAGTGCTTTCTGCATCATGTCTGTCACCTGTGCAGAAAGAAAAGAGGGAAAGGGAAGTATATAAAGAAAAGGAAATTCCTTAAACTCAAATCAAGGAGAATTCCTATATTTTTGTTCACAACTGCTTTTACAAACATTACCGTAAGAAAATAAACTCATAAACTTGTTTTTTTTATTTATTTAGAAGATGTGGCAATGGCCGTAATTATACAGTAGCCCATCTGTAAATGGTGAAAATGAAGTGATTCATTCCACTACCAGGTATTGCCATTTCTTGTTGGGAAGAGAATTTCCATACTTATGCCCATCAATGTTGAGGTTTTGACAATACACATAAAAGGCAGAATTGTGTTCCTTGAAGAGGGATATGTGGGTGATGTTCCAGTTGCATGTAATTTTCCTCCCCCCATAACCACCAAATTGTGAAGCATTATCTAAGAAGCTATTACGAGATGCTGCAAAAATATGGTAGACGATACTGTTATGAGCCCAGAGGACCCTCAAAACCCGGCATCAATAGAAATTCAACAAGACAAATGGTTACTTAATCAAAAGTTTATTTTAATTATCTTTAAACATGAAAACAGGATCAAACTTTAACTTATTGCTATTAACTAACTTAACCCCCTTCTAATTCTAAGTGCACGTGTATGTAATGTGTGTGTAAGTTCAGAAAAGTTCTTTTATTCACAGTCCAATCTCACTCTGTCAATTTCACTGGTATCTCTGTGCATAGAATTTAACATTTATATATCTTCACCAGGCTTTGGTGCTTGAAAGGTAAATGGTTACCACGCAGGGAGGTTCTTGTTGGTTCTCAGAGATTTTTTTTTTCTATTGGATACCCACAACTGATTCCTTCTGATCAGCCACTTCAGTATCTTGTCGAAGAAACTTGCCCCATCAGGGTTTTCCTGATGATAACCTATTTCTTTCAGGTCACCACAGAGTTCCTTTTCTGTTGCCCTTATTTCAAGTGAAACATTATGCAGCCAGTCCTCTCCTCCTGTATGGACCACAAAGGCATTGACCAGGCTGAACTAAGAACTGAAAACCCATCTTCAAAATGTTTTTCTTCTACAAGCTTGACAGCTGCTGAACTGTAGAACTGAATTTTATCTCTCTCTCTCTCTCTCTCTCTCTCTCTCTCTCTCTCTCTCTCTCTCTCTCTCTAACTCAGAGAAAACCACATGATCCCCTTAGAACAGCCAACTGTACTCAGACTGTGGCACTGGACCCAATCTTCTGAATTCATCCATCTATTGTTTTCCAAAACAATAATCCATTACTTTACAGCATGTCCAATGAACACCTACTTATGAAGTACTTATAGGCATTCCCCAAAGTTTTTCCAAAGGCACTGGGAGCCTGGACTGTCTGGCTTGAGCAGAGCTCTGGCATTTTAAATGAGATCTGTTTTGTAGTGTTTGCATGTGACCTACACTTAAAAAATGTATCTCTTTTAAAACATACCTATATACAATATAAAATATAACATTATCTGTCTCAGTACACTGGTGGCAAGGAAGTAAATGTTTAACTTAAAAATGTAGTGGCTTTGTCTTGGGCACTGGTGAATATCTTGTAAGTTGCTGGAGCTGCAGACTTCATTACAGTTAAGGAATCTTCTCTCACATTTATGATTTATAGGTAGGAATCAAGGCATAACTCATTTGCTACAACAAACCCAGCCACTGCTCTACTCACTATACACCAACGACTGTATGGCTTGGTACGATAACACCATCTACAAATTTGCTGACGATACTACGATAATATAAAAATGAGCAATGAGTCAGCATACAGGAGGGAGATTTAAAAATTAACTGAATGTTGCACCTACAACAACCTTGCACCCGGTGTCACCAAAACTGAGGCTGATTGTTGACTTCAGGAAGAAAAACCAGAGATGTATGATCCAGTGATCACTGGGGGATCAGAGGTGGAGAGGGTGAGCAAATTAAAGTTCTTGGGAGTCATTATCTCGGAGGATCTTTCCTGGACTCAACATACTAATGGGATCATAAAGAAAGCGCATCAGTGTCTCTACTTCCTCAGGAGCTTGTGGAGGTTTGGAATGACATCGGAAACCCTGACAAATTTCTACTGATGGTTGGTGGAATGTGTGCTGACTGGCTGTATCACAGTCTGGTATGGGGACACCAATACCACTGGCTGTAAAGCCCTACAAAATGTAGTGAACACAGCCCATTACATTGCAGCAAAACCCTCCTTAAAATCGAGCACATCTACAGGGAATGCTGTTATATCATCAAGGAACAACACTACACATCATGTGCTCTGTTCTCATTGCTACCATCAAGAAAGAGGTATAGGTGTCATAAGACTTGCACAGCCAGGTTCAGAAACAGCTGCTATCCCTCCACTATCAGGTTTCTCAACAACAACTCATTTAGGGGCTCATTTAAGGTTCCTTACTTTGGCACTTTATTCAGATGCCAGAAATCCAGACCACTCAAGAATAAAACTCTTGCCTGAAATCCAGACCACCCAAGAATCCTGATTTCTTAAAAACTCTCAGCTTTTGTGCGCATGCGTGCATGTGCGAGCACCACAGATGCACAGCGGCAACAAGCGACCACGCGGAAGTCATGGAAATATAAGAAATGTAGCCAACTGCTACAAAGAAACACACACACTTGCAATGTGGGGAGGTTAAGCCCTGAGATTTACTGAGGCTGGAAAGGCTCCTTTTATACAGTTGGAGTTCCTGCTATTTGTATGATTGGCTGACATCAGCTGTATGAGTGACAATGGTGGGTGGGAACATTCTTGCATGTGAATACCCTTCTTCCCCAGCCTGTTATTGATCTGTTAGCTGGGCAGTTTGGCCAGTGCCATTTTAGGGCTGCTGGTCTTGTACTCCTCCAGCTTTCAACCGCAGCGGTTCGTTGTGTTAAGGGACATGTTACAGTGCATTATGCAGCTGCTTACTTCCGCACGATGTGCTGGCCCAATATCCGTGGTTGTGGGCTGCCACAGAGATTTTTCTTTGTACTATGTCTTTCATATGAAAAAATGTTTTGTTAATAAACTATCAAAATTTACCCATTTATTCTCCTTAAATTTGAATTTTAAAAGTATTGTCTGAGAATCTGGAATATCTTCTTGCAGATTGGGTCAGTCCAGATTTTTGGACTTTTACTGTACCTTGATAAAGGGCTGAAGCCCAAAACATTGGCCACCCTCTACTTCCTATAGGTGCTGCGTGACCTGCTGAATTTCTCCAGCACTTTTATGCATTGCATTCAACCCAGCGTCTGCAGACTTTCCAGTTTAAAAAAATCATCCCTCGCTATCCTTTTAGCCTTCAATTAGTCCAACTTTAATCTTGTTCAAGAGTTTCACTGCATCCACTTAACTAGTGAATGGAGAATAGTTTAAAAAGCACTATGTACTCAAAAGGACAACAAGGAATAGTGAAGTGCATCAGATATGTTATCCAATTATTTATTTTTTCCATATAGGTGTTACAGTAGCCCAAAGATACCATTGTGCAGATGCCAAAGAGCTGGAGGAACTTAATGGGTCCGGCAGCATCCATGGAAATCAATAGGAAGTAATTAAATTGCCTTTCGTGATTGCTGCCTGCCCTTCTTCTGATTTCCTCCAACACTTTGTGCATTGCTCCAGTTTTCCATTATCTGCAAACTTTTTGTTTACATTCATTGTGACGGTGCAGAGCACAGGCCTTTTAAAACAACTGCGCAGAATGTACGAACGTAAGACCGGGCAGCATGCTTAGTGCAGCAGTTAGCGCAGTGCAGTTACAGCGCCAGCGATTTGAATCCTGTGCTGTCTGTAAGGAGTTTGTATGTTCTCCCCGTGTCTGTGTGGATATTCTTCGGGGGGGGGGGCCTGGTTTCCTCACACTATTCGAAATCTACTGGGGGTGTCATGTCAAAATAGCCTGTTACCGTGCTGTATGTCCCCACTCCTACCCATCATTTACTGTGAACCGGCATCATCTGCTCGTCTGTGACACTGTCAATGTATGACACGCCGTGATCTTTCTCATGTGGACTTGGGCAGAAAACAACGGTTTAGAGAAAGGGCAGAGGTGGAGTTGAGGCAGAAAGTCAGCAATGATCTAATTAAATGGCTAGAGAATCCAGTGGCATTTTTACACAGAAACCGGAATTATTCTGTAAAAAATTAGCATACTTACCTCTGGTGTGTACCGATGTGGTGATTGACAAAGGGGGACATTTAGGGCACTTTTACACAGCCTTCCTGTGTTGCAGAATTTGTCGGAGGGGGAACGCCGTATTCATCAGGTCTGTTTCTTAGAGTCACTGCGGTCATTTTACATTGCAGCCGCTCCGTAAAAATGTATAGGGATCACAATGGAAAAATTATGGGATGGAATTTACATAACAAATCCATCTCAACATTTTTACACTGCCACTGAGATTTTCTGATCTTCTGTGGCTGTGTAAAAGAGCCTCATTGACCTATTCTTGCTCTGTTCTTTTTATATATAAATTCTTATCCGTTACTATCCAAAGCTTTAAATTGCACTTCTGGCATGTAATCTCAGAGCAAAGTCTGAAATGGCTGTTTTTGTGACATTTAATGTTGAAAACCATTTAGATTTAATGTGAAATGAGCTGAAACAAATAAAAAGGGTCAGATCATTGTAATTTGTGTTAAAATGTCAATAACAAAGCAAAACATTAAAGGGTCAGAATAGCACTTTTACAAATTAGTTCTATTCAAGCAATCAGGGAAAGGGGAATAATTTGACAAATTTCTTCGAGTTTTTTGAGACTATTTCAAAGCAAAGCAATGAATAGTAATGCATTTGGATTTCAGAAGGCATTCAATAAGGCACAATACAAAACGTTAATTTAGAACATAAGAGCGTATGGAGTTTGGGGAAACATATCAAGATGGATTGGGGAGTGATAACTAATCAATAAAGAATTGGGATGAATAGATCAAATTTTGAGATAGTTAAGCAAGTAAATAAAAAATTGGCGGATTGAGAATCGCATGGGAAACGAAAGCTTGTCCACTTGGTTGTAAAGAAAACAAAAGCAGAATATTTTTAAAATAGGGAAGACCACAGAATGCTGAGAATCAGAGAAATCAAGATGCCCTCGTACATGGAACTTAAGGCACTTTCAGGTGGCCAAAATCCACTGATGTAAAGTCACATATTATGCCCATATGCGGCTGTCAGGAGGACACTTCAAAGTGCATGCAAGGTGAACTTTGTAACCCTCCTCCAGGAGAGATAAACGCCGGAGCACTGAGGTCCCCCCTGGCACCTGAATGCAGCCGCCTGAAAGCGGCTACTAAGGGGATGACAATCAGCTGGCGAGCACCTGACAGCACCCCACCCCGCTGCTCGTGGCACCTGACTCAGGATGTCAGGGTAGGGGCAGTGGGTGTGGGCTATCAGTGCGGGGGCAGCTGGCGCGGGCTGTCAGGGTTGGGGCAGCCGGCACGGACTGTAGTGGTTGGGGTGGCAGGCACGGGCTGTAATGGTTGGGGCGGCCAGCACGGGCTGTAGTGGTTGGGGCGGCCAGTACGAGCTGTAGTGGTTGGGGCAGCTGGTGTGGGCTGTCAGCGCTGGGGCGGCCGGCGCGGGCTGTAGTGGGGACACATGGGGCTATGGGGAGAGTGCAGAGCTGTGGGATCAGTGTGGGGACTGACATGGAGCTAGTTTAATTGGGGGATAATGTTTGGTGCAGACACTGTGGGCAAACAGGCTGTCCCCATACTGATCCCACTTATGAGGGAAAGATTAATTTGTTGCTTTCCAATGCAGGCACCGAGCACCAAATGTTTGTTGATAATCTGCCCATAGCCACGCAAACCCTTGAGTGCTCAGAGAGGAATCAGACCAGCAGAGAGTTTGAACTAGCAGAGGCATCGGGAGAAATATATAATTACACGGGTCTCAGTGGTGCAGAACAATTTACACATGAACCATTGTCCCCCAATTAAACTAGCCCCATGTCGGTCCCCACACTGATCCCACTGCCGCCCCGGCTCTGACAGCCCACCGCCCCAAACTTGACAGCCCAAAGGAACAGGAGCCGGAGTGCGCTCCAAGGCACCTAACATGCAGCTTTCCCTTTCTGATGGCCAGCACTGCGCTTTTAGTGCTGCCACCTGAATGACCATTTCACAAGTCTAAATCTGCTTCTGCAGGCACATTTTTGGCAGAGAATACACCTGAAGAAGCCTATAGAAAGTTAACAGACAAGAAAACAAGTAATTAGGAAGTCATGTGGAATGTTGGCCTTTATTCAACAACTTACAGGGTGCAGGTGAGACTGCACCAAGAGATTTGCATACAATTTTGGTCTCTGTGTTCAAAGACTGATTTATTTGTATTTGAGGATTTGATTCCTGGAATGTACGCAATTTGGTATATGAAGATAGTTTCAGCACATTGGACTGTCACACTCAATAGAAAAAAAAATCGAGGTGGAGTATTGTGTTTGGTTCTGGTCTCACCATTACAGGAAGGATGTGAAGGCATTAGAAAGGATGGAGAAACAATGGGAATGGTGTAAAACGGACAACATATTTAGGCTCTTAAACATAGCCACTGAGAAGCAAAAAATTTGTGCAAATTTTCTGCTCTGCTGTAAAAATGTCCTGACGGAATTTATTTGCTAAGTTCCATCCTGTAATTTTTCCACAAGACCCCTACACATTTCTATGCAGCACCTGCAGTCTAAATTGACCGTAGGCACTCCGTAAGAAACTGGGCTAATGAATACGATGTTCACCCACCGACTAATTCTGCAACACAAGGCAGTGTAAAAGTGCTTAGAAAAAGTGCTATGTAAATGACCTCTCCAGAAGTAAGTATGCAATTTTTTTTGACAGAAATTTTCCTTTATTTCTGTGTAAAAATCATGAAGAAAAAACACAATGCTGGAGAAACTCAGCAGGTCAAACATTGGAAATGGCATTTTTACACAGAAACTTTGGAATTATTCCAAAAAAAAATTAGCAACTTACCCCCAGTGTGTCCTGATATGATCATTTACACAGGGGCATTTTTAAGGCACTTTTACACAGCCTTCCTGTGTTGCGGAGATGGTCGGAGGGGGAACGTCGTATTCATTAGGCCTATTTCTTACGGAGTGGCTGCAGTTATTTTGCACTTCAGCTGCTCCATAAAAATGTGTAGGAGTCCCAGTGGAAAAATTATGGGATGGATTTTACATAATAAATTCCATCTTAACATTTTAGCACTGCCACTGGACAGGGAATTTTCTGCTCTTCTGTGGCTGTGTAAAAGTGTCTAAAGATAGATGAGAATAGTTCCCATGATGAAGTCCAAAAATTGATTAAAAAGGCTTTGACTGTTTTCTTCACAGAAGAGATTCAGAAGAGATCTGACAGAAATGTCCAAAACGATGAGGTAATAAAGGGGGAGGTGTTTCCATTGATGGAGGGTGTCAAGGACTGGGCATAAAATATAAAGGGGAAGAGAATTAGAAGTGATATATAAGGAAAAGCTTTTTTTTAATGCAGCTTATGATTGATAAAATAAATCTTTAAATCAAAAACATTGCCAGCATTTATAGTGAAGACAGGTCCCATTCTGACAGAGGAGATTCATTTGATAAATTAATGTCTTTTCAATTCTATTTTGAAGTAAGTTTATCGGAAGTTGCTACAAGGCAGCTTTCGAGTCCTTGCTCTGGCAAAATGGCTGCTGTATTATCCACATAACAACAATAAGCACACTTCTAAAAAATACTAACTGTAAAACTTTGGGATTACTGAAAGTCATAGAAGGTACAGGATAAATACTGATCTCTCATGCACCAAACTGAAATTAAATATTTACTAAGACAGCCATATCAGATTATTCATTTTCAAGAACAAATCACTGGTGAGATGCACAATATTAATCCTCAATTTCATTTGTCAATGGAAAAGTCTCAGATTTAATTGTTTCCCATATCCCTCTAATTAGACCCAATTTAAATGACACAGTCAGTAACCAGAAATAATCTCAGACAAAAACCATGAAAATAACATTATTGTGCCAGATTCAAACACCCATTCAAATGAAAATCTATAATTTATATCTCTGCGTGAAATTTTATCTCAGCTTTCTGAAGTGAGCTTCAGCCAGTGACTCCCTGGAGGAAGTTACTATATCCGTAACTTGTAATTCAAACGCAGGTCACTTAAAAGCACTTGTATCTCTTTGAATAATAATCAATTTATAAATCATTCCCAGCAGGAGTGTCTAAATGCTACCCCAGAGTTACAGATCATCTCTGAGCTAGAGCTAATGGACCCTTTGAGTCCAGGCTGTTCAGCTTTGCTTTCTCAATGTATTCTGAATTTTCATTCACAGAACGGAAGTGGACACCCTCATTTATCTCACATTAATGTCTATCTACCATAGTTTTTCCCCAATTGTTAGATCTAAAAATTTAATCCTTTAATCATCCAAGTGGATCTTAAAACCGGGGGTGCAGTGTTGCTGGAGCTCACCAGAGCGCTGCTCCAGCACCTCCTTGTCGCTGTTTTTGCTGAGTTCTAACACCTAAAAAAATTAGCACTGTGCCCCTGCTTAAAACTAAATGCTTAGAAATTCCTTCTTTTGAAGATAATGAAAGTGTTAATGCCTTTGCTACACAAGATACAACCATCATGCAAGTTAGAATTCTACTGAACTTAAGAGCTTTTCCACAAAATATTTTTTTTGTTAACTTTAGCAGTCTAAAGTACATGAATCAAACATAAATAGCTGATCAATAGACTGGCGATTTTCAGTGATCTTTCTGTTTACTTATTCTTGCTTTGAACAACTTATAATACATTTATGGATTTTAGACTCAATGTTGGGAAAATAGAGAAAAGAATTAATGTAATTACTGCCCATGTGGTCATTTACATCAGGCACCTTTTTAGACTGTAAGTACCCTGTGTGGTACAGGCCCAGTGGTTGGACGTGTAGTAGAGTGGATGAACATCAACAAATTTTTCCAGATTGATTTACACTGCAGGCTTCTTCCAAAAGGTTGTAGGGGTCCTGTAGGATAAATCGTGGAGCAGGAATTGCCTCAAAATTCCTGCACATTCCTTTTAAGACTGCCCACGTAGTGACAAAATTCCTTGATTGTGCTGTTACCTGCCTGCAGTCTAAAAACCATAATTGAAAAGTGTACCAAAATTTGAGCTCAAAGTAGGGGGTCGCATTATACACAAGGTTATTATTTTAACAATTTTTTTCTGCCAGGTTAAATGACCAGTAAGATTATCAATAGCTGCCTACATTGATGGCAGCACGACTAGGTTGGACGGGGTGGGAGAGATGGCAGCACGACGTGGGCGGGCGGAGAGAGACGGCAGCGTGACTTGGGTGGGCGAGGGGGAAGAGAGACAGCAGCGCGACTTGGGCGGGCGAGGGGGAAGACAGATGGCAGCGCAAATCGGGTAGGCGAGGGGGGGAGAGATGGCAACGCAACGTGGGCGGTGGAGATAGACAGCAGCGTGACTCGAGTGGGCGAGGGGGAAGAGAGATGCCAGCGCGAATCGGGCAGACGAGGGGGAGAGATTTTGGGCCAATAAAAGGGGGGTCGTACAGGGTAAAAAATTTTGTCCCTTTTCCCCCTCAAAAATGGGGGGTCACATTGCACTCGAAATGCATTATACATGCATATTTATGGTAATTACTATGAAATGTATTTATCAATGTATACAATCAGGAATCTTTCACATCTCCAGCACATAATCTGCTGCAATTTGGATTCATTTATCTTGAGACAGCAGAAGTGTGCACCCAAATGGCAAAACAAAAGGGAACCTTTGAGGTGTTGATTAACAGTTTATTTTTAAATTCATTCCTGGGGTTTGACAAACAAAATGACTTGCATGGAAATTTCAGTGGGCAGGTTTAACGCAGTCCTGCGCATCTTGGATCAGCTGCAGGCTAAAATGGGTATATCTCTTTCTCTCGAATACTGTTTTAACATAGAAATAAAGGAAAAATTCTGTAAAAATATTTGCATTCTTGCCTTCCTACGTTGCAGAGTTTGTCGGAGGGTGAACATTATATTCATTATCCCAGTTTCTTATGGAGTAAGTGCCTGCGGTCAATTTAGACGGCAGGTGCTCTGTAAAAATATGTGGGTGTCTTGGAAAAATTACGGGATGAAATTTATCCAAGTCAGGACATTTTTACACTGCTAGCGGAGCAGAAAATTTGTGCAAATTTTCTTCCTCTTAGCAGCTGTGTAAAAGTGCCTTATGACGTCAGTGAACCATTTAGGTTTTTACTAGCCTTTTGGTACAAAACTCAAAACGGTCAACCAGTTTACCTATCTCGGCTGCACCATTTCATCAGATGCAAGGATCGACAATAAGATAGACAACAGACTCGCCAAGGCAAATAGTGCCTTTGGAAGACTACACAAAAGAGTCTGGAAAAACTTCCAACTGAAAAACCTCACAAAGATTAGCGTATACAGAGCCGTTGTCATACCCACACTCCTGTTCGGCTCCGAATCATGGGTCCTTTACCGACATCACCTATGGCTCCTAGAACGCTTCCACCAGCGTTGTCTCTGCTCCATCCTCAACATTCATTGGAGCGACTTCATCTCCAACATCGAAGTACTCGAGATGGCAGAGGCCGACAAATCCACGCTGCTGAAGATCAAACTGCGCTGGGTAGGTCACGTCTCCAGAATGGAGGACCATTGCCTTCCCAAGATCGTGTTATATGGCGAGCTCTCCACTGGCCACCGAGATAGAGGTGCACCAAAGAGGTACAAGGACTGCCTAAAGAAAGCTCTTGGTGCCTGCCACATTGACCACCACCAGTGGGCTGATATCGCCTCAAACCATGCATCTTGGCGCCTCACAGTTCAGCGGGCAGCAACCTCCTTTGAAGAAGACTGCAGAGCCCAGCTCACTGACAAAAGACAAAGAAGGAAAAACCCAACACCCAACCCCAACCAACCAATTTTCCCTTGCAACCGCTGCAACCGTGTCTGCCTGTCCCGCATCAGACTTGTCAGCCACAAACGAGCCTGCAGCTGATGTGGACATGACCCCTCCATAAATCTTCATCTGCGAAGCCAAGCCAAAGAAAAGAGGTACTTTCAGATGATCTCTGGTCATCAGATTAAATTTTTCTTATTGCATATGCTGTCTTCATTTATTGCTAACCTTAATAATTTCAAGCGTGTCATCGGTGAGCGTAACTTTCTATTCCATTACATTTAATGAACTGAATTTAAAATTGTTCAGCTGCTAAGTGTCTCAAGCTTGTTAGCCCAGAATTTTGGATTACTACTCTAGTAATGGCAACAATGTACCTTTCTTTATGGGTACCCCAAATAAATTGTTATGTTCATCAAATTGGCTGGATCTTGCTAGATAGAGAAAATATCAAAATTAAGTTAAAAGTGATTCTAATCTATTCAAATATATGATTTTTGGATGTGCAAATAAATTTAAAATGATCAGTTAAAATGATTTATCAATTATCGTCCTATTGCATCTGGCATGACTGTAATGTCACAAGATCAAACAATAATTTGCAATGCCGTCAGGTATGTGAGAACTGAACAAATGTTGTTGCAAATGTTATAAACTGCACAAATTCATATTAAACTAATCTTAAGAATAATGTGACCCAGCATTGTTCCTTACCTCATAACCCTTCAATGATGGGCCCACCAACACAACTGGCCTCATGGAAGGCACCACATCATAAGGAGGAATGTGTTCAGTCTGCAATAATTAGAAATAAGAATGAAGCATTAGAATTCTCAGTAATTCCTCACTGAAAGTAAGCTATTATCTTATTTTACAGGTAATATTGCTGTAGAGGGAAGTACCTGCACTGTTTATTTCTGATTGTTCCCTTCAACATTATAATAGGTTAACTCAAGAAGACAATTTTTTCAAGTGTGGCTCTGTCACAAAAATGGTACCCATGTATCCTAAAATCCAGCAGAGTTTCCAAAGAGAACAAATTCAAACCTGAATACCGTGTAGTCTGAGTGGTCAGAGCAAAGTTTACTGTTATTCAAGTATTTTAAGAAGTGACTATTACAAAAACTCTCCTTTAATACCAATGATCTTCAATGGACGTGGATGGAATGTGACATTAAAAAAAAATGGTCACCAGCTCTGGTCCTTCAAATAAATGCGGTTGCAGACAAGAGAAGATTATTACTGGGTTACTTGGATGAATCATTTGGTTAAGTTGAATCTCATTTTAAAATAAAAGGCTTGAAAATGCCTGTTCAAGTTGTATCCACAGGTTCAACTGCAAAATAACAGACTGCAACTTTGAATGCATAGCATTGTTTCCACTTGAACACAGTCCAATTTGGCACTTAATATGCACACACCTAATCCACTCAGGAAGAGTGAAAAATATCATGTTGTTAGAACATCCAGCGTGATTGCCTGAAATTGACCTGCTCATACAAGTTCAAGCCTAATAATTATTTGAGTCACATTTTTGGGAAATATGTTTGTGATAGACAGCAACATATACCTTGTGAGGCATTGCCAGTATGAACAGGCAAATGAAGCCAAACCAACACAAAGATCCATAGGATGTTGCCATCCACATTGTAAGCCTGAAATTACTTTTTACTATCTGCCCCACTGGAAAGACCAGATATTTCTACCATAGAATCATCATTCAACTCTTTCTCTGCCTCAAATCGGAGAGCTTTATTGTCTCTAGACTCCCCTATTTGCAATGTGCTTCTTTCTTCACATGCCCTATAATTTTGGACTTGCTGTCCTAGTTCCAACTTTGAAGAAGGCTATTCATCCACATCTCTCAGTGTGTTGACCAACATTAGCTCCCAATGGCTTGAATTAAAATGGTTTTCCTTGTTTCTAAAAGCCTCCATGACCTGACGCCTTTGTACTTTTAAAATCTACTCCAGTAGATTGATGTATCTCATGCTTTGAGATACATATGGCCAGTCTGTTATGACTTCTTGATCAGTCATGAGTTTACTTCATCCTAATTGGCAGCCATAAATTAAACTGTCAAGGCTTTCTGATCTTGAAATCCCTCCCAAAATGTCTCTTCTTCTTTACGTCTCTTTCCTTCTTTTAAAAAGTTAGCTAACACCTACCTCTTTACCAAGGTTTCACTTCTCAAATTTGTTTGATTATTATGCTCATGTTAGGTACTATGTCACATTTTAACTAATTTTTCTTAATTTTCTGTGCTTGATCATCCAGAAAAAAAATTCTGGTTCAAAAGTGAATTAATTGCACTCAGTATGGATGGTTAGATTCTCCAGATACTGAAATGTATTTTGGATAATAATAATTAATATTCCAATGTACTTAGCTAATTAAATAATTTGGATGGGAATATATACAAAGGTGGAAACTACATGCATTCTCAGTGTTTTCATTTTTTTAAAGGGTGGGAGCAAACTGGAGCACCCAGGGAAAACTCACGCAGACACAAGGAGCACAGACAAATTCCTTACAGTCAGCGCAGGCTTTGAACCCCGGTCGCTGGCGCTCTAACAATATAAGTCTTATATTGGAAACTTTGACAATTATTATAAAATATATAAATTTTAATTTTAAATTTAGACATACAGCATGGTTACAGGCCATTCCAGCCCATGAGTCAGTGCCACTCAATTGCACCCAACTGATCTACAACCTCCCCTACATTTTTTTAAAGGGTGGGAGCAAACTGGAGCACCCAGGGAAAACTCACGCAGACACAAGGAGCGCAGACAAATTCCTTACAGTCAGCGCAGGCTTTGAACCCCGGTCGCTGGCGCTCTAACAATATTGAGCTAACCGCTATGCTAACTATATATATTGACAAATGAATGCAAATTTTACTAAATATTGCTTAAAGAGATTCCATGACTATCATGTCCAACATGACACAATATTCCAAATGAAAGGAGGAAATTCTCTTGAATTCTCTCTTTAAATTCAGAATACTTCTGTTCTCCTTTTTTTTTTTCTTTCTTTGGCTTGGCTTCGCGGACGAAGATTTATGGAGAGGGTAAAAAGTCCACGTCAGCTGCAGGCTCGTTTGTGGCTGACAAGTCCGATGCGGGACAGGCAGACACGATTGCAGCGGTTGCAAGGGAAAATTGGTTGGTTGGGGTTGGGTGTTGGGTTTTTCCTCCTTTGCCTTTTGTCAGTGAGGTGGGCTCTGCGGTCTTCTTCAAAGGAGGTTGCTGCCCGCCAAACTGTGAGGCGCCAAGATGCACGGTTTGAGGCGTTATCAGCCCACTGGCGGTGGTCAATGTGGCAGGCACCAAGAGATTTCTTTAGGCAGTCCTTGTACCTTTTCTTTGGTGCACCTCTGTCACGGTGGCCAGTGAAGAGCTCGCCATATAATACGATCTTGGGAAGGCGATGGTCCTCCATTCTGGAGACGTGACCCATCCAGCGCAGCTGGATCTTCAGCAGCGTGGACTCGATGCTGTCGACCTCTGCCATCTCGAGTACTTCGACGTTTGGGGTGTAAGCGCTCCAATGGATGTTGAGGATGGAGCGGAGACAACGCTGGTGGAAGCGTTCTAGGAGCCGTAGGTGGTGCCGGTAGAGGACCCATGATTCGGAGCCGAACAGGAGTGTGGGTATGACAACGGCTCTGTATACGCTTATCTTTGTGAGGTTTTTCAGTTGGTTGTTTTTCCAGACTCTTTTGTGTAGTCTTCCAAAGGCGCTATTTGCCTTGGCGAGTCTGTTGTCTATCTCATTGTCGATCCTTGCATCTGATGAAATGGTGCAGCCGAGATAGGTAAACTGGTTGACCGTTTTGAGTTTTGTGTGCCCGATGGAGATGTGGGGGGGCTGGTAGTCATGGTGGGGAGCTGGCTGATGGAGGACCTCAGTTTTCTTCAGGCTGACTTCCAGGCCAAACATTTTGGCCAACAATATTCCAAATGAAAGGAGGAAATTCTCTTGAATTTTCTCTTTAAATTCAGAATACTTCTGTTCTCCAATTATTTATTAACTGGCATACGCATTTCCGTTTTCTTTAAAGGTAATGCTATATGGTAATGACCATCAATATGTTTAACAGAATTTGAAACTAAATCCAGAAACTGCTTGTCCTCCTTTGAAAGTTCTTAAATATCTGTGAGACATTCAGGAAGATCAATTTTAACTGTTGTTCCCACAGATTATTAAGTTTCATAAGTGAAATTCAGTTGACATTCACATTCAACGACGCCTAATCATTCATTTTTCCTTCTCATGGTCCATTAATTGTCCATCCAAGCAATGTTCTTATAGCACAAGGACAATCATTTTGACTCCTTATTACTTCTAGAGGTTCAAGATACATCTAATCCAATTAACATCTGAATCTTGGCATCAATCTTTTAGATGAGCCCACTGTTTGATATCATCCTGATATGGAATATTCTCCTTATTCAAAGGTAGTCTTCTGAGTAGTACACCTGGAAGATTGCAATTCATTGCTATTCAATCCAGCAATCTCTAAACCTGAAACTATGTTAGTTTCATTGTTCTTTTCATCATTAATTGTCTTCAATAAGACCTGTGATCTTTTTCCATGAAGATTGTTTATTCATGAATTCAACAGTACAAAATGATGGGGTACTTCCTGGATCAAGAAATGTGTAGGTCTTCAGTATGAAGCTCCCGTTTTTAGCTTTAACCTGCACAGGAATTATTAAGCGGGCTTTGTCACCATCCCCAGTAAGATTGTTTGTCTGAACTGAAGCTGAAGCATACCTTTTGACTGTCTTTAGTCTTGGATTCAGGTGATTTGACAACCTTCTCAACTTTACTTCATTGAGTATGCAGTAACTTGGGACGCTTTAAACTGTATATATCACAATTGAGTCACTTATTACAAGTTTTGCTGGTGTGTCCTTTACACAAGCAGGCAAAACATATTCCATTCTTCTTTTAAAGGTTAATTTCTTGTCATGGACTTTTTCTCCAATCATTAACATCTTATCTTCACAATACAAACAGCTTTCCTGAACAGTCTGATCTTCTTTTTCCTTTGTTTCCTTGTTCTTGTGCTTGTATCTGACACAGCAGTAACAAAGGTACTTCCCTTTGGTTTCTGTTGAGACATTGGCTTAGACTTTTTTACATTTTTAGGAACTATTGAAGTATCCTTAATATTTCCAAATACTGGTACAGTGTTAACAGGCACATGCCATTTCAAAAATTGTACAACATCCTCAAAAGTACCGTCCCTTCCAGAAAGAATATTAAGCTCTACAACTTTGGTTCTCCATAAATCCTTCAGCTTATAAGGCTGATTATTATTTAAATTAATTGACAAATTAGCAAGCAAATTTAGCTCTTGCAAATATACACTACTTCCCATTGACCTACAACATGCTCTCTGAAAGAGTACATATGCTTGTAAAGCCTTTATGCCTTGTAATTTTATTGCTGACCAAGAAAAAATCTTCTATGTGGGCGCTTGTGATTTTATGTGCATTGCCATAATGATGATATAATAATTTTTTTGCCCTTTTAAAACCTTGTTTTTGGATCCATATATTGGCAACTTTTGACTAACTCCTTCACCTGTCCTCCAGTTTACTGCTCCTCGTAATATAGATGATCTATGGCATTTTTACTATTACCTTCAATGTGATGTCCAAAGGATTTAATAAACGTCAGATATTGTAAAAGATCGCCATTAAAAACTAGAATTTCCTGGTTTTCCAGCAACATGAAGAGAGATCAGTGGTTGAGTATGATCAACTCACATGGTTGAATTTTATTGAAATACCTTCCTTTCAGGAAGATCCTTATATTGTGTGATCTGGAGAGATTGAATGTAGCCAGCTCTTTCCATAGGGTTGGTCGCTGTCATTTGAGCACTCGCAGAGACAACCATGGTCCTTGCTCAAGTATATTTGTTTCTTGTGACTGCAGTACCCATGGCTCTGGTGGAATGTTAGCTGCTAGCCAGTTGGGATTGTCATTTTGAATGATAGATCTTGCAGAAGCCTGAGCTAATGCTTTTACTCTGGCCATATTCATAGCACTTTGTTCCTCAAGCTCGAGTCTTTTCTTTTCTCTGTTCAATAATCTATTTTGTTCTTCACTAGCCATTTGTAACCTTTTTAAGTTACTCTTCTTGCTCCAATTTCCGTTTCTTGAATTCAGCTTCTTGTCTCAGTTTGCTAATTCCTGATTTGAACCTCCCTATTCTCTAAAGTATATCTTTTCTCCAACCACTGTTGTTGTGCACAGACAGTAGCCAAGTCTGCTTGCATCTTAGCTTGCATAGATGATATGCTTGAAGCACGCGAAGCTGTACTTGCTCTAGATGCCTTTGAAGACTTTTTCCTGCGTTCATAACCTTGGAAATAGTATCATCAGGATCTGAATGAGTCTCTATCTTCTGCATTTCACGAGGTACAAACAAAAATCTAAGAATTCGACAATAGTATTTGACAAACCTTTGCTCTTTGTGTATTTACTTTGTAAAGATAAGAACAGGAAATGGGAGTAGGAGACATTCCACCCTGCTCTGACATTTTGTAAGAAAATGGTTAACATTTTACCTGAGAACATGGCACTGTACAGCACAGGAACAGGCCCATTGGCCCACAGAGTGCCAAACACAAAGCCACATTAAAATAATTCTCTTCACCCTGCATATGATCCATATACCTCTATTCACTGTATTCATGTGTTTATCTAAAAGCCCCATAAACATTAGTGTCATGTCATTATCCACCACAACTCCTGGCCGTCTGTTCAAGGCACCTGCCACTCTCTGTGTATAAAGAAACTTGCAATGCACATATCCTTGAAAATTTCCACCTCTAACCATAAAAGCATTATTTGTACTTTCCATCATTAAAGATTCAAGAAATCTAAAGTGTAAAATGATCCTTTAGATCATCTTGGAGCATAATGCTGCACTAACCTGTCAAGTCAATCCAATGTCAACTGCTTCTGAAGTGAGAGGAATCATGAGACTAAATAGCCAAATGTCTGCCTGAAGTGCTGAGGGTTCACTACACGAACTCTACATGCACCACTCTTGTAATTTTGCATGTGGTCATTTTTTTTAAAAGCAGCTCACTTGACAAAGTGCAATTGGCTAATTGGTCATCTGTTATGCAGTGTGGAAGAACAGTTTAGAAGTGATCTTTCAAATAAAAAATTTACATTTCATTTATTAGAACTGGAGATGTTCCCCATTCCAGATCTGCCCCAAAAATGCTTTTAATCTATAATATTTTTCCTCTAGTTTCTTACATTCAAAGTATCCCTCTCTCTTTTAATGGCCTCAATTGATTTATAACTATGTCCTTCAGAGATAGTTCATTCTGCAGGGACACCATCTTCAGATTCAAATCTTGGCTTCTGAGTTGCTCTGAATTACATATTTTTAAATTATTATCTTCTCAAAATTTGGAATTCTCTGCTGCAGGGAAGAGTTGCTCCCAAATGATCTTCATAAGTATCTTATCACTGGGAAATGGTTGACAAGTATGGTTCCACTGAAATCTAAAGTGCAACACTGAGAGTGAAATTCATCTTTGGTGATCAGGCCATGAGTCTAGGATGCCAACAACACATTCAGATAACCTATTGGTTAGTTAAAAGAGTAACCATTGCAATGCAAGATTAAGGTGTGATGCAACATTGCATGATTAGATAAGACAGAACCTTATCATCCCTTAATATAAATTTGTTCCATGTGAGAGGGCACATTTTCTCTGCTTACTTTAATGAAGTGCTAATGGATTTCAACATATTATTAGTGAAATCAGAAAATTTGACAAAAACACAAGAGATACCGCTGTACAAGTAATTTTAACCTTTATCTTGAGGACTGAATACTGAGCACACACTTTCTTCCTGATTTTAGATTGCTCTTCTGAGCCATCTCAAAAATACAAGAAACTCGTAATTTTTAAAAATATATAAATTACACTCTCATCTGATATTTTAAGGAGAAATGGTCATGGAGCAACTAGGCTGGAGGTGAGAAACCCGACAACCAAGGAGTCAGGATCCAATAGCGGCTCTGAAAAAGTTTGTGTGCAAAATAAACCAACCCATTCATTTTGATGAGTTTATGCGATGACATGACAGTACATTGCCTTGTTCAATATTTCCAATCAAAGAGGGCACCTTACTCATTTATCACCTTTTATCTTCATGGGTTTATAATCTGTGCAACACAGATTCACCATTCATTTCAATGGGTTTTCAATTTGCTACCCTGCAGTACTTTTATCTTAAACAGTTATTTCATAGGCTTTATGATTTTCCTGCACATCACTTTCACCTTTTTATCATTTCAATTGCTTTACAATTGGCTATTTTACTTTTTATTTTGGGTCTTCAATCTGGCAGTGCAATACACATTCAGTTCCATTTATTTGGTTTGTTATCTTGATGGTAAAACAAAAATTTGTTATCTTGATGGTAAAACAAAAATTCAGTTCTATTTATTTAAAGTGTTCCCCCTCCCCCTCTTTATTCATGGGATCTCAAACCTTAGCATATTGCATATTCAGCTCTCTCTATTCAAATGTTTTACAACCTCATACCAAACTGAAATGTTTTCATGAATATCTTCACACCCACATCCAAAAAATAATTGTTTATAAGATTTATTTGCGTGGCAACATGCTTAAATTATTTACATCTGTAAGTTGTTGGTAATGGCCAAATCTTCCAGACTGTGATAATGTTACATTATTGCAAAGCAGGCAAATCACATAACTTTCCCATCCAAAAAGAACTCAGGGCTACAGACTGAGAAAGCATCATATTCTTGCTTACACAACCCAGCCACCCTTGTTTTTATTTAAAGTGAGAAATAAACCTTAATAATATGCACATTTAATGAACAAACAAAAATCAATCTCATTAAAGAACCAACTTTCTGAGTCTTTTTAATCTCTTTACAAATTTGGTGTTGAATCAGCTTTGAAAACAAAAATGATTTTGTTTCTTTGCCAGATTTTCTTGGAATTTTATTTCATTTCCTCAAACCTCCACTGGATGCAGCTTAAACATAATTTTATGAACAAGTTGTTCACAATTTGTACTTGGTTCCTCTCCAGCCCAGATCACAGGAATACTAGATTTCGTCACAAATTTCAACCAAATCTTACTTGATTCTGAAAATCCCTTCTGTTCTGATTTACCCATAACTAATGTTCTCCATTCCAGCCATCATACTAGTGAATGAGTTTCTCTAGCACATTTGTGTTCTGCATAAGACTCTGGGATCTGTAGATTTTCTTGTCTACATCCTGGTGAATCCCCTCTGCGCTCTCTCCCGTGCAAACACACGAGTAGTGGGGACAGAGCAATATTGCTCACTTGAAATTCTTGTCCTGAATTCTTTAGTTGTACTTCAATAGAAGGGATGCCTAACTTTGAATGCCAGACGCCTCCGTTGCTTTAAAGAGGTGTATCAGTCGTGGATCTGTCTGTCTTAATTTCCAAAGGTTTTCCAAATGCTTCATTCTCAAATAGTAAAGCATTGCACTCATTCCTTGTGAGTACTTCTCTTCCCAATCATCAATCACACATCTATGGCATTACTTGATGCTTTCATACCCAATTTCAGCTCACATTTTATATTATAATCAATGAGGATCATTTCATTTGCTAATTTTTTTTGTGTTCCTCAGAAGCACTTGGTTCTACACCCATCTCATGTTGTGGAAAAAAAATTCACGAAGTTTGAAGTTATTTTCCATTCATGCTATCTGGTTGAACTTTCTATTGTGTTTTGGCTATATAGAGTAGCAGTATAAATTGGCATGTTAACATAAAGGCTGTTAATACATTTGCTCAAAAGTCCGTCTCTTTATTGCTATTAGTGTTTGTAGCATGGATCTATACAACCCCTGTCCCTCACTGTCTGAATGAAATTCTAAAATGTAAAGACTTCCATGTTATTTTGAATTTTCAATTAAATTGCCTTTCTTGCTTTTGCTCTGCATCTGCAGGTTGTGGAAATGTGACCGACCATTTGGCGAATTAAGTTCTTGGATATTCCAAACATTAACCTGTTCTACATAGACCTCACATTGATCAAGGTTCCTCTCTCTGGTGAACACTGAAGCAAAGTATTCATTAAGGACCTCCCCTCCCTCCACTGCATCCAGGCACACGTTCCCCTCTTAAACCTAAGCAGGCCAACCTTTACTCTCATTATCCTTCTGTTTGTCATGTACATGCAGAATGTCTTGGGGTTTTCCTTAATCCTAATTGACAAGATCTTCTCATGACTCCTTCTCACTCTCCTAAGACCCTTCTTATCTCTTCCGAACTACCTTGTAATTCTCATGAGCCTTACCTAATTTTTGCTTCCTAAACCTTCTGTCAGCTTCCTTCTTCCTGTTGAATAGCTATCTCACCTCTCTTGTCAACCATGGTTTCTTTACCCTACCAGCTTTTCCCTATCTCAGAGCATCAAACCTATCCAGAACCCTCCGCAAGTAGTATCTTAACAACCTCCACATTTCTGCTGTGCATTTCCCAAAGACCATCTCTTCCAATTTACTCTCCCAAGTTCCTGCCTCATCTGATCATAATTATCCCTTCCCCAATTAAACACTTGCCCATTTTGTATGCTCTGATCCTTGTCTATGGCTATGCTATAGGTCAGGGAGCATTGTTCACTCTCCCTCAAATGCTCATCCTTCAAGAGGTCTGTCACCTGATTTGGTTCATTGCCCAGTACAAGATCCAGTATGGCCTCTCCTCACACTCTATCAGGAATCCTTCCTGGACACACCTAATAATTCTAGCCCATCTAACTCTTTTGCACTTCTGAAAACAATGTTCTCTCAGATTGTTGGGAAGCTATTTTGATCAGATAAAAATGTTCTGTGCAAGTAAGTATATCAGGCTTTGCTGACTCCACATGTCTGATTTAATTTGTTCCTGCAGCAGCCCACACACAAATCTATTGCAGAAGTTACAATCGAAAACTGCTATGCAAACGAAGCCTCATCCTGTTTGTGACTCTTTGTCCTAAACTTGCAGTTTCCAAGTAGTTTTAATATTTTGGATCAAAATAATTTTACAGGTTTTGAGCAACATCTTTGAACAAGTCACTGTGTTGTAACTTGTGAGATTTATAACTGTGCCAGATATTCCTTGCCAATTTCTATCAGTGCAGTATGGTTAACATAGCAGTTAGCACAATGCTGTTGCAATGCCAGCAACCCGGCTGTCTGTAAGGAGTTTGCGTATTTTCCCTGTGTCCTGCACTTTCCTCTGGATGCTTTGCTTTCCTCCAACCCTCCAAAAATGTATAGACTTTGTAGGCTTGTTTAGAACATGAGCTAAATGTTTCCTGAGCTCAGTCAAACTGGTCTATGCTCTCAATTCAGCCTATTAAACAACCATAATTCTCCCCACCTAATCAAATCTAGCATAATTAAACCAAATGTGTGTGTGTGTCTGTGTGTGTGTGTGTGTATATGAGAGAGAGATGGTCCAGTGATAAGGCAACACCATTACCCATCACCACTACTGCTTGTCATATTGTGAATGATGGTCTTTGATAAAGAAGAAAATACAAATCAAACTTGATGCGAGAAATTCACTTGCCAACTGGAGGTGATGACTTAGCAGTCTCCAAAAAATACATAAACCATGACACCAATGTGTGATCTTGCATAGCCATGAAAACAGATAATTTTTTTTTTGTTGAGATTTTAAGCTGATGAGCAAATTAAATGTTCTAGAATCTTTGTGAAACTGTTACGTTCTTAAAATGCAGACACGCTGTATAACTATCCTGTTCAATAGGAATAGAAACATAAACACACACACAGAAACATCATGCTCATTTTGGAAGATGGGTGAAACTCAAAAATCTACAGATGTTGTGATTGTAGTAAAAACACACTGAAATGCTGGAGGAACTCAGCTGGTCTCAGCATTCACAGGAGATAATATATTGCTGACGTTTCACGCCTAAACCCTTCTTCAAGGAATAGGCAAAGAATAAACAGGAAAAAGGACATTTCAAAATAGAGACAGAGCTGGCTGGGGGATAATGATAAGGGGAGAAGAGATAGACAAAGCTGGGGGAAGGCGATAGGGGAAAAAGTGGTGGTTGGTTAGGTGGGGGGGGGGTGGTGGTGGTGGTATTAATGAAACCCAGAGGTTTATATTAATGCCATCTGGTTGGAGGATGCCCAGATGGAAGATGAGGTGTTGTTCCTCCAATTTGCTGGTGGTCTCAGTCTATCAGTGCATGAGACCATGGACTGACATGTCAGCAAGAGAGTGGGGTGGGGAATTAAATGGGTGGCCACTGGGAGATCCAAGCTGTTGGGAAGATACACGGCAGGTAAAACACTCATTTCCTTTGTCCGAAGGATTTACCACCTGATTTCTACAACACGCATCTAACTTTGTCCAATAGATCTGATACTTTACAATACATGCTCAGATATCCTTACCCAATGGTTTAATATGTTTGATGTGTTTCTTTTCAATTCACCCTCTTTATCTAATAGGTTTACAATCTGATACTGTACCACAGACATCTTATCTCACTATTTCTTATACAATTTCAGTGATGCTGACAGCTTGAGCATAACTGAAAAATAACCACTCATCATACTGATTCTCATTTTAACAACAGGATACAATACAGACTCACCACTTTTTGCTTCTGCTTTGCTGCAAAGGAAAAGGAACAGTTTTAAGAACAAAGTGCTGGATAATCTACCTAAATTCAACAGCATATCTCAAACATTTGAATACGAAAAGTGACATCTGTTTAAAATCTCCCTAATCTAAAAATATACCCACAGTACAACAATTGATAATAATTAAATTATGAAAATTATGCCATGATTATTGACATCTTTTATATTTAATACAGATATATGCTCTTTCTCTTCAGCAAATACAAAGACATAAACATAACAAAGATGAAATAACACATGAATAAAAATAAGAAATGTATCTAACAAATGGCCATGAAATGTATTTCTTTCTGAAGAGGATGCCCGGCCTTTTGAGTGTTGCTAATATTTTCCTGTTTTCCTTTCAGATTTCCAGTATCTGCATTTTTTTTAGATTCAAACAAAAGCAGAATGCAGGTAGTCCTTAATTGCTGACCTACAGGAGTTACGTCCACCCGCAAATACAACCAAAATTATTTTTTTAAATCTTTAATAAAAATACTGTACAAGTACATATTTTGTATTAAAAGTCCTGTATGCAGTGGTCCTCACTCCCGGTGGCAGCTCCCTGTTCCCTGTGACAGCCCAAAGGCCCTGTTCGCCATCGGCAGCCCAAAGTCCCTGTTCCCAGTGGCAACCCGAGGTTCCCGTTCCCTGCGGAACTCTAAGGTCCTCAGTCCCTGACTTACAACCAATCCTTTGGTCCCCATTATGGTCCGAAGTCAGAGACTACCTGTTTGAATCAGATAGCCTTGGCATTAGTTTTAGACTCAATCTGAATTTGAACGTGTTCACTCAACTGAGATGCAAACATAATTCTGCAAAGGAGCAAAAAAAAAAAATTTTTTTTGGAGAGTGCTTCAAGTTCAGAACATATGATAAACTATTTGAACTTCACTTGCATGGCTCATTGCACTTTCCAAACTCCTTAATGCCTTACTTACTTTGTTATGCCATACAGAGTGATCAGGTATAATACCCACAATGTAAATGTGAGCAGAGCACTTGCATGTCCAATATTCCAGGTATGATTAAATAGCAAGAACAAATTCACCTGAAGGAGAGGGAGAATGCCACGTACCAGATACCATGTCACCAAGGCTGGAAGAAGAGTTCCCACTGGACTTCCTGATAACAATAAAAACCAAATAATTATTAAGAGCGAGTAACATTTTATTGATTATCAATGCACGATCTTTTTATTGAAATTTTTTTCAATTTCTCCATGACTTTATATGATGAAAGTAATTAATAAGCAATATAAGGATTGACAATGAAAGTTTGATCACTTATGAGACCTAAAGTTTTCAATCTCTTTCTCATATTATTCAGTCTTTAAGTCCATAAGATATAGGAGCAGAAATAGGCCATTCTTCCCATCCAATCTGCTCCAACATTCAATCATGAGCTGATGTTTTAGATGTGGTGAAGAGGAAGGAAATTTTACATTCAACATGGTTATATTCTAAATTGAGACCTTTTTGGGACAATCTATGAACTTTCTTAGAACAGATTACAGGAATTAAATTTCCACTAAGTCCAGAATTATTTTTTACTGGGTAAAAATATTACAGGGATAAAACCTAAATTTAAACTATCTAAACATCAAATAGAATTTGTTAAAATTGCATTGGTAGTGGCTAGAAAATCTAGAGCAGTTGCATAGAAGTCTGATTCACATCGAGGTATAGCACATTGGAATGCAGAGATACAAGATTTCCCCTTGAGAAAATTACCTAAAATTTAAGAAATAAGTTTGACTTTTTTTTACAAGTCTGGCTTTATTTGCAACTCTCAGGTGTACATTTTAGCTGTGTCCTTCCTAATCCTTGAGATTTGCATTGATCTTCTCCAAATAAAATTAAATAAAGTATGAATTTATGATTCATAGAGTGTGAAGCACTTTTCAGCAATCCATTCTGCTTTCTTTTCTTTATCGTTTTCTTGCTTTCTTTCTTTATCTATCCTTTTCTTTCGAGTCTTTCTTGATTGGGTAGGGTTGGGGGTTTGAGGTATAACCATCATGGCATAAATACTGGATTTACTTCTGTACTTGTACATTTTTTTAATGTTTTGTAATTGACTGCATGTATGGTGAAAGATTTTAAATAAACTATTTTTTAAAAATTATGAGTTGATCCATTTTCCCACTCTGCCCTATTGCCCGGCCTTCTCCCCATAATCTTTGATGCCCTGGCTAATCATGAACCTGTCAATCTCTCCCTTAAAATATACCCAAATGACTTGGCATCTACAACTGCCTGTGGCAACAAATTCCAGATTAACACCCTCTGTTTTAAGAAATTCCTTTGCATCTCTGTTGTAAGTGGAAACCCTTCATTACTGAAAATTGTGCCCTCTTTGTCCTAGACTCTGCCACCATGGGGAAACAACATTTCTATATCTACTCATCTATGCCATTCAACATTCAAAATGTTTCAATGAGATTCCCTCATCATTCTCCTATTGATGTTGTATGACTTGTTGTATTACTTACAGCATTAAAAAAAATTGTAACATATTTTTTACAAATGAAGGTAAATAATTTTAAAAATGCAATTAAAATTGTAATCTATTAAATCTATGATACATTAAAGCAGGAGTAGGTTACTTAGCACTGTCAACCTCCTCATTAGTTAATTCATGGATTGTCATTGGTTATACCAACTCTAAGCACTAAACTGAAAGTGTCACCATCATTAGTGGGTCTGGAATCATATAGATGTCAGACTAGGTAAAGAGAGCAAATTTCCTTCTCTGATGGATGTTACACAATCTAGTAGTTTAATGGCAAATATCACTGAGATTAACTATAATTCCAGTTTTATTTAATTATTTGAACAAATTCCTTATGTGCCATTGTGTCTGGCTTTTGAATGAGCTTATTGTAACCTTCTGCAAAATTAGGAAGAGAGAGAGCTAAATGCATTGGTGTGTACCAAGTACTGATTGAACTCGCGCTCTGCCGAAACCAATGGAATTGAATGTGAGGAAGTGAGTATTACCACTGGTTGTCACACAGTTTAGCTCAAGCAATCTAAGACGGATTTCTACCCCAAAGAAATTCACTAGAATTCCCTATTGTTACAAGATCAAACCGGCAACCACAAAGAAGGCATATCACACAGGGGTAAAGATGAACAATTACTTTATTAACAAAAAATTCACCTTCAAACTTTAATTCAAAATCCCCCCTTTTATAACAATGCCCACTGATTTCTATCTAAATTTCTATAACGGTGTAAAACTAATAAATTCCCCAGCCTAAATATAACATATGTAATTAAAGCCTAAGTTATATTTCCAACCAGCCCACAGAAAAACTTAGATACAAAACACACAAGACTCACAAAACTTCGATCTCAACTGAAGCAGAGATCATAAACAAAATTCAGTTTGTTTGGTAAACTGAAGCCAAAAGATCTTTGAGAGAGGGAGAGGGAGAGGGAGAGAGAGAGAGAGAGAGAGAGAGAGAGAGAGACAGAGAGAGAGAGAGAGAGAGAGAGAGAGAGAGAGAGAGCACAAAATTCAAAGTTGTCTTGTGTTGCTTGCAGAGAAAGGAATCACTGGTTTGGTCCGGATCCTTCTGCTGTCTTCAGAATGTTCATCCTTTTTGAAATCCCAGCATTTCAAACTCTCCTCCAGAGACTCATGCTCTGGGCCTTCTTCCAATCCACAGCATCCCCAGTGGTGGTTTATCATCCAAGTCCAGAAATGTTTAGATCATTTTCTGCACATGCTCAGTCCGTCTCCCACTCTCTCAGCAGTCCATCCTCACCTTGGCTCTCTAAGGCAAACTGTCACTCTTTAACATAAAACCACACAACACATAACTCTGTAACATTTCTTTGGCTTGGCTTCGCGGACGAAGATTTATGGAGGGGGTAAAAAAGTCCACGTCAGCTGCAGGCTCGTTTGTGGCTGACCAGTCCGATGCGGGACAGGCAGACACGATTGCAGCGGTTGCAAGGGAAAATTGGTTGGTTGGGGTTGGGTGTTGGGTTTTTCCTCCTTTGCCTTTTGTCAGTGAGGTGGGCTCTGCGGTCTTCTTCAAAGGAGGCTGCTGCCCGCCAAACTGTGAGGCGCCAAGATGCACGGTTTGAGGCGTTATCAGCCCACTGGCGGTGGTCAATGTGGCAGGCACCAAGAGATTTCTTTAGGCAGTCCTTGTACCTTTTCTTTGGTGCACCTCTGTCACGGTGGCCAGTGGAGAGCTCGCCATATAATACGATCTTGGGAAGGCGATGGTCCTCCATTCTGGAGACGTGACCCATCCAGCGCAGCTGGATCTTCAGCAGCGTGGACTCGATGCTGTCGACCTCTGCCATCTCGAGTACCTCGACGTTAGGGGTGTGAGCGCTCCAATGGATGTTGAGGATGGAGCGGAGACAACGCTGGTGGAAGCGTTCTAGGAGCCGTAGGTGGTGCCGGTAGAGGACCCATGATTCGGAGCCGAACAGGAGTGTGGGTATGACAACGGCTCTGTATACGCTTATCTTTGTGAGGTTTTTCAGTTGGTTGTTTTTCCAGACTCTTTTGTGTAGTCTTCCAAAGGCGCTATTTGCCTTGGCGAGTCTGTTGTCTATCTCATTGTCGATCCTTGCATCTGATGAAATGGTGCAGCCGAGATAGGTAAACTGGTTGACCGTTTTGAGTTTTGTGTGCCCGATGGAGATGTGGGGGGGCTGGTAGTCATGGTGGGGACCTGGAAGTCAGCCTGAAGAAAACTGAGGTCCTCCATCAGCCAGCTCCCCACCATGACTACTCTGTAACATTATGTTGATGTCAAATTTATTTTTCTCCTTTTTGCTTTTATCATTCATGTGGTACAGACATTATGCTGGACATTATCAATATAAATATACAGTTTATACCAGCTACAAATTGGGCACAACTTCTGAATTTTGGTTCTATTTAAGCTGATGGAAAAAAATTTAAAGGGCATTCCTCAGAAAATCACTCGTTTGCAAGCTTGTTCACCATAAGTAAACATGGACAAATTTCTACCCCAATACAGTATTTAGTAAATTATTGTAGATTTGGGTAGATTTTCAACAACTGCAAACAAAATTTTTAAACTACAGTTATATATTTTGCCCCGAGTTTTGATCTTGGGATAAGAAAGAAAATATAGTTATGGAAATCAAACGTCTCTCCACAGTTTTTTTACAGCCATATGTTACAAAAGCAATCACTCCAAAGTTATAAACAGTTCAGCTTTGACAGGGACTAACCAACTGAGGAACAACCACACAGAAAAAAAAACAAGAGTAAACGTGATTGAGATACATAGATTCACTGAAACTGCAAGAATATATTCCTGACTGCGCTGATCAATTGCAGTTCATCAGTGAGAAACTAAATCAGCATGAGTAACCATATAATTATTATATTATTGCACAGGAACATCTTTTAGGGGAAGAAAATCTCATCTTTACTGATTTAGACACTTCCACAGTAATGTGCTTGACTCTTAATCTCACTCTAAACTGACTAGCAAGCTGGCTGTTTGCTGCACCATTCTATGTGACCACAATTCAAGAGCCACCTTCTCTGGGGAACATTGGACAGATAATAAATGCCTGCCATGTCAGTAATGCACACGTCCAAAAATCGATATTAAAAATACTGAAAGAACTCATCTGTCTCAAAGAATGAATCAATGGAAGAAAGTTTCAAATGCTGAGTAGAACATGCAACTGCTATTATATGGAACAAGAGATAAGGGTGAAGTTCTTGGAAATAAATATAAAACCAACAATTCATCCTCACCTGAATATCATGAAAAGAATTATAATGATGATGAAATACATAATGTATCATGTACATAGACACCAAAATTCTTATTTGGTGAAATTGAACAAGTACTTGAAAAGAAGAGCTAAAATATAAACTAATTTAAGAGAGTGTAGTGGCGGTGTAGCGGGCCGAGCGGGTGCACAGTGTGGCAACGCGAACTGTCGCTGGCATGGTTCTGTGGGTGTGCAGAACCATAATATGGGCACTGCATACATAGTGGCCGTATAGCAGGCCAAGTGGGCGAAGAGTGCAGCAATGTGAATTGTCACCGGCACAGTTCTGTGGGCGTGCGGTACCCTAATATGGATGTCTGCTACTCACCTAATGGACCGTACGGGAGGTATACTGAGTACCGAGGAATGGCACATTGAACTATTAAGTCTCCTGACAGAAGGCATGGGACCTTACAAGGCTAGATTTAACCCTGCCGGTCCCGTGGATCGGCAGCAATCTCATAGTGACGTCTCACCTTGTCCCGTGGAACCTAGGACACACAGTATATAAAAGAAGCTGGTAAACCCTGAATAAATCAGCAGTTGACTACTCTGGCATGTATTTGTAGTTCTTTAGTAGCTCTACTGTAGTAGCTGCTACAAGAGACAATAAATACATCAGATAGATGATAAACGTTCACAGTAATTCTAGTGCAAGAAGGTGACTTGCAATAGTGTAGACAGTCCTGTGCTATTGATGCAGTCTATGATTAGTGGAACAAGGAAAAGTTCATGGGCCTGATAGCTGGTGGAAAGAAAATATTCTTGAACCTAGAGGCTCAGGTTTTCGGCCTTCTGTACCTTGCTGCCTAAAGTAGCTGAGAGAAGAGGATGTGACAAGGGTATGGGGGGGTGGGATGTGTCGTTTATGATGTTGGCTGCCTTCTTGAGGCAGCTCCTCACATAGATGTCTTCAGCAGATATTGCAATAATACTAAACATATGATATAATAACATATCTCCATCAAACCCAGTTCTGAAATCTGGTTCCATTGTGTTCAATATACAACAATTCAGAAGTGCATTAGTGTATTTAACCAAGAGCAAATATTTACCCACAGATTTTTTTTGCAGGTAGCAACTAAAATAAAATATTCTTGTGTTTTAATGATGTAATTTTTACTTAGAGTTTCAGAATGATGTTACATTCCCCAAAGAAAATAAATGTTTCAGTTTCTTTTTTTTTTAACATTTATACATCAAGCCAGTAAATAGTTTATATGAAATGCAAAATGTAAGTAAGAAATTACACAAATCCACATATTGTAGTGGCCCATTCATGCAGACATGGACTGGGCTGCAAAATGACCAACAAATGCAGTGATCGCTGTTAGGTCTGCTTAGTTCATGAATGAGTGAGACAAACACCAGGCTGAGTCGAAATCAGGGTTCTTTGTTCTTTATTACCGGATTGTAACACTTGCGACTAAACATGTTAGTCGGAGAATGCATTCTGCCGTTATCAGCAAAATGGTGATTTTTTATACCCTTGGATATGTGCTTAGAACATCATCATATCATTACTTGTCCAATGACTAAAACTGTTGCTATCCTTTCCCTGCTAGCTTCCTGCCTCTCAATCCATCAATGTCTCTCTTATCTTGTAAGTACAAGGATGCATTTACATCTTGTTACAGCCCTGTACAGGGCAGGGTAACTCCTTACACATTCCCATCTCATGATGTTTTACCTTACATCGCGTAGACCTGGGGAGGGGGGTGACCGGCCATCGTCCCAGGTAATGTCCGCATAGCAGGAAGATGGGGATCTCTGGTGGGAACACTGGCCAATCTTTATTTTTTGAATATTTTATTTATGATTTTCCAGTCTTTTTTTAAATTTTTTTTTATTTTTCACATTATGAACCATACTGACCAAAATACACACAAACATTTCCCTCTTGAATATACAGTGTCATTTTCTCCCCTTTTCCCCCTCCCTTCCCTCTCTCCTTCAACCCCCCTTCCCCACCCACTCAGTGTTCAACATATATGATACATTAAACCCATTAAACAATGTCATCACACAATGAAAATAAACAAGAAATTTGTGT